>NC_136071.1:1217506118-1218228618 GCF_964261635.1 Lissotriton helveticus | reverse complement strand
TACATGGTTGTAATTTAGAGAGAGAACAGCAGGCTGTGGGTCTGATTAGCAGGCCCACAGCCAGGGAAAGTCGTAAACCAGTGCAGCAAAAAGCAAAAATCTGGGGTGACCATAGGATTGCAGACCCCACTCTCCTACAATTTACAAAAAATTACAATTCCATCTCTGGGTTGAAGAAATGTCACCAATGATGATTTCTTTAGTCACGTGCAGGCAGGTGAGCGAGTCCCATGAAGGGAATAGGGCAGGCTGAAAGTATGTTTTTTTGTACTCATGCGGTTGTACCACATAAAGTGAGCACCAAAAGAGCTGGTTTCAGACACATCTCTGCAACAGACGTGCAGCGCTGCCCTAAGTCAATTCATAGTAATGAGGCCCAGTGCTGTGTCTGTTGTGGTCCTCTGATGTGTGATATTCTTTACAAACCAAGGGGCTTATTTCACAAACATTGGCGTAGGGCAGCACCGCAACAGTTTTTGGTGCATGGCGCTACGCCACTTTGAAAGGGCAGGAATGCGTCCTATTTACGAGATACAGCGCATTCCTGTCCTTTCGAATTTGAATTTGTTTATTGTACAGTTAATTAAAACTCACAATTAGTAGACAATAAATAAGAAAGTCATTTGACTATATTAAAAAAGGTTATACAAAAAGGTATAGCGCTTTGGTAAAGTCACAGGAGGTCCATTATAAATTAAAAGTCTTTCCTGTTAGACTTGGCCGTATTTTCACCCAGCTATCTTTTCTGTTTGTTTTGTAAGTAATTTCATATTGTGTTCTGATTACTTTAGCTTAATTACTCATGGGTCTTTAATATTTTTAGGCCGTTAGGGAGGTCTACTATTCGCGTAGAGTGGTAGGGTTGTCCCGCCCAAGTGTGATTTCATTTAGTGTTTTGGCCACTAGGTCAAAATATTTGACTATTCTACAATTCAACTGAGTCTCTTCGGGGTTGAAGCAGAGCATCACTGCTTGCCTGCAGGTTTTTACGCCCTTCTGGTTCCATAAAGGCCGTAGCATGGAGCGCCTTATACCCATAAGTGCTTTGCAGATACAAATGATGTGTATAAGATCCTCCCTCGCGGATTGACAGAGGCGACAGGCGTTTGATGGATTTGGCCTTTTCCATGGTGCCAGATGACGAGCAATGGGTATGCTGCCCAAACGCATGTTTAGAAACTTGTTTTTTGTTTTTTGTGTGAGGCCCGTTGATAGATATTCTTGTGGCTTTAAGGTTCTGTACCCTTCGAGTACAACCCATCCATGTGCTCTCTTGGTTAGGGTGGCTCTGTCCTCAAGTGAAGAGACCAGTTTGGTGGTTTTCGACACTGCTTTTTTAAAGGTCCCGAAATCCGTTCTTGTTTCCCAGAGCGTATTTAGTCCCAGGCTCTCCAATGAGTTTGTTAGGTAGACCCTTGCAGGTGAGTTTTCTTTGGCGTTAAGCTCGGTCCATAGGTTGGCGTTTAGCGAACCTTCCTCAGCATCTTTTATTTTGCGCCAACTTTTTATATATTGGCCTTTCCTCTCCACAGTTTGTTTTTGCAGTCCAAATTCGAGTCGAATTTGAGCGGGCGAAGAGTTTTTAGGGAGGTGGAAAATTGCCCTATATGCGCGACTGATTGTATTGTCCAGAGTACTTGCATCTTTGCCTCGCATTGATTCGCTGCCATAGGAGAGCATGGGCTGAAGGCGAGATTTTATTACCTGTAGGAGAGGCGCTAATGTCCTGTCAGGGAGAGCTTTCTGGAGGGGCCTTGTTGATAGTTGAAAGGTCATGCCCTTCCGACGGATGGCCTCTAGTTGTTGTTTGGTGGAGCCGTTGCCCTCAATTATGACTCCTATATATTTATAGGAGGTCGCCTGTTCTAATTTTTGATTGTCCAAATACCATGCAGGTTTCCGTTTTTTATAGTAGTTCATTGGCATGACTTTAGTTTTGCTTAAGTTGATTGTTAGGGAATTTGCTTTAGAGAAGGCATTAGTTCTATCCAGAAGGTTTTGGAGGCCGATGGGCGACCGGCTGATAAGGACCAGGTCATCTGCATAGAGCAAGTTTGAGAGCGTAATATTTCCAAGCCGAGGTGCGTGAGATGTAACTGTGTTTAGTTCTTCGGGCAAGTCCGCGAGGAAGAGATTGAACAGCGTTGGGGCTAGGACGCAGCCCTGCTTTAGTCCTTTGGTGGTCATTATTTTTCAGCCTGCGCAGGTGCACAGTTTGGGGCCTAGCGCAAGGGTGCCTGCATTGTTGACAGGATTGATTATGTGCAGGAAGGGGCACCTTGCTGCACAAAAACCATCCATGGAGGTGTATTCCTCGTTGTATGTCTGGGCAGAATGCAGCACACGTGGGAAGAGGAAAACAAAAGGAGAAATGAAAACATATCTCATTGTTACGCTTATTCTGGGGGCGCGTACGGTTTAGGCTCTGCCCCAGGTTTACGTGATTTTTGTGATTCTGGGGCAGTGTCAAAATCCATGGGTGTTGTGTGGGAACGCTCACAGCAACGCCCGTGGCAGCCTCCTTGACGCAGAGTGAGGCAACGCAGCTCTTTGCGCTGCCTGCCTTACTCCATATCTATGAGGACATGCAAAGCCGCGCAGCATCAATCGACCAGTATTTGTACAGTGCGCTAAGCACACGTGGGGTATCCAGATGCTGCGTGGGGTGGGGCTACTTGAACAGCCAGCTGTGGAACCCCCCCATTGTTCTGTTCTAGAGGCAGTGGAATCCCCCATTGTTCTTTGCTAGATGCAATGGAATCAACCATTGGTCTGTACTAGATGCAGCGGAATCCCCCATTGTTCTGTGCTAGATGCAATGGAATCCCCCATTGTTCTGTACTAGATGCAGTAGAATCCCCATTGGTCTGTACTAGATGCAGCGGAATCCTCCATTGTTCTGTGCTAGATGCAATGGAATCCCCCATGGTTCTGTACTAGATGCAGTGGAATCCCCATTGTTCTGTACTAGATGCAGTGGAATCCCCATTGTTTTGTGCTAGATGCAGTGGAATCCCCATTGTTCTGTACTAGATGCAGTGGAATCCCCATTGTTTTGTGCTAGATGCAGTGGAATCCCCATTGTTTTGTGCTAGATGCAGTAGAATCCCCCATTGTTCTGTGCTAGATGCAGTGGAATCCCCCATGGTTCTGTACTAGATGCAGTGGAATCCCCCATTCTTCTGTACTGGATGCAGCGGAATCCGCCAATGTTCTGTGCTAGATGCAGTGGAATCCCTCATGGTTCTGTACTAGATGCAGTGGAATCCCTCATTGTTCTGTACTAGATGCAGTGGAATCCCTCATGGTTCTGTACTAGATGCAGTGGAATCCCTCATGGTTCTGTACTAGATGCAGTGGAATCCCTCATTGTTCTGTGCTAGATGCAGTGGAATCCCTCATGGTTCTGTACTAGATGCAGTGGAATCCCCCATTTGTCTGTACTGGATGCAGTGGAATCCCCATTGTTCTGTACTAGATGCAGTGGAATCCCCATTGTTTTGTGCTAGATGCAGTAGAATCCCCCATGGTTCTGTACTAGATGCAGTAGAATCCGCCATTGTTCTGTACTAGATGCAGTGGACTCCCCATTGTTCTGTACTAGATGCAGTGGAATCCCCATTGTTTTGTGCTAGATGCAGTGGAATCCCCATTGTTATGTGCTAGATGCAGTGGAATCCCCCATGGTTCTGTACTAGATGCAGTAGAATCCCCCATGGTTCTGTACTAGATGCAGTGGAATCCCCATTGTTTTGTGCTAGATGCAGTGGAATCCCCATTGTTATGTGCTAGATGCAGTGGAATCCCCCATGGTTCTGTACTAGATGCAGTAGAATCCCCCATGGTTCTGTACTAGATGCAGTAGAATCCGCCATTGTTCTGTACTAGATGCAGTGGACTCCCCATTGTTCTGTACTAGATGCAGTGGAATCCCCATTGTTGTGTGCTAGATGCAGTGGAATCCCCATTGTTATGTGCTAGATGCAGTGGAATCCCCCATGGTTCTGTACTAGATGCAGTAGAATCCCCCATGGTTCTGTACTAGATGCAGTGGAATCCCCATTGTTTTGTGCTAGATGCAGTGGAATCCCCATTGTTATGTGCTAGATGCAGTGGAATCCCCCATGGTTCTGTACTAGATGCAGTGGAATCCCCATTGTTTTGTGCTAGATGCAGTGGAATCCCCATTGTTTTGTGCTAGATGCAGTAGAATCCCTCATTGTTCTGTGCTAGATGCAGTAGAATCCCCCATGGTTCTGTACTAGATGCAGTGGAATCTTCCATTGTTCTGTGCTAGATGCAGTGGAATCCCCCATGGTTCTGTACTAGATGCAGTAGAATCCCTCATTGTTCTGTGCTAGATGCAGTAGAATCCCCCATTGTTCTGTACTAGATGCAGTGGAATCCCCCATTGTTCTGTACTAGATGCAGTGGAATCCCCCATTGTTCTGTACTAGATGCAGTGGAATCCCCCATGGTTCTGTACTAGATGCAGTAGAATCCCTCATTGTTCTGTGCTAGATGCAGTAGAATCCCTCATTGTTCTGTGCTAGATGCAGTGGAATCCCTCATGGTTCTGTACTAGATGCAGTGGAATCCCTCATTGTTCTGTACTAGATGCAGTGGAATCTTCCATTGTTCTGTGCTAGATGCAGTGGAATCCCCCATGATTCTGTACTAGATGCAGTGGAATCCCCCAGTGTTCTGTGCTAGATGCAGTGGAATCCCCCATTGTTCTTTGCTAGATGCAGTGGAATCCCCCATTGTTCTGTGCTAGATGCAGTGGAAACCCTCATTGTTCTGTACTAGATGCAGTGGAATCTTCCATTGTTCTGTGCTAGATGCAGTGGAATCCCCCATGATTCTGTACTAGATGCAGTGGAATCCCCCATTGTTCTTTGCTAGATGCAGTGGAATCCCCCATTGTTCTGTGCTAGATACAGTGGAATCCCCCATTGTTCTTTGCTAGATGCAGTGGAATCCCCCATTTTTTTGTACTAGATGCGGTGGAATCCCTCATTGTTCTGTGCTAGATGCAGTGGAATCCCTCATGGTTCTGTACCTGATGCAGTGGAATCCCCCATTGTTCTGTGCTAGATGCAGCGGAATCCGCCATTGTTCTGTACTAGATGCAGTGGAATCCCTCATTGTTCTGTACTAGATGCAGTGGAATCACCCATTGTTCTGTACTAGATGCAGTGGAATCCGCCATTGTTCTGTACTAGATGCAGTGGAATCTGCCATTGTTCTGTACTAGATGCAGTGGAATCCCCCATTGTTCTGTACTAGATGCAGTGGAATCCCCCATTGTTCTGTACTAGAGGCAGTAGAATCCCTCATTGTTCTGTACTAGATGCAGTAGAATCCCCCATTGTTCTGTACTAGAGGCAGTAGAATCCCTCATGGTTCTGTACTAGATGCAGTGGAATCCCCCATTGTTCTGTGCTAGATGCAGTGGAATACCCCATTGTTCTGTACTAGATGCAGTGGAATCCCCCATTGTTCTGTGCTAGATGCAGTGGAATCCCTCATGGTTCTGTGCTAGATACAGTGGAATCCCCCATTGTTCTTTGCTAGATGCAGTGGAATCCCCCATTTTTTTGTACTAGATGCGGTGGAATCCCTCATTGTTCTGTGCTAGATGCAGTGGAATCCCTCATGGTTCTGTACCTGATGCAGTGGAATCCCCCATTGTTCTGTGCTAGATGCGGCGGAATCCGCCATTTTTCTGTACTAGATGCAGTGGAATCCCTCATTGTTCTGTACTAGATGCAGTGGAATCACCCATTGTTCTGTACTAGATGCAGTGGAATCCGCCATTGTTCTGTACTAGATGCAGTGGAATCTGCCATTGTTCTGTACTAGATGCAGTGGAATCCCCCATTGTTCTGTACTAGATGCAGTGGAATCCCCCATTGTTCTGTACTAGAGGCAGTAGAATCCCTCATTGTTCTGTACTAGATGCAGTAGAATCCCCCATTGTTCTGTACTAGAGGCAGTAGAATCCCTCATGGTTCTGTGCTAGATGCAGTGGAATCCCTCATGGTTCTGTACTAGATGCAGTGGAATCTCCCATTGTTCTGTGCTAGATACAGTGGAGTCCCTCATTCTTTTGTACTGGATGCAGTGGAATCCCCCATGGTTCTGTACAAGAGGCAGTAGAATCCCCCACTGTTCTGCACTAGATGCAGTGGACCCCCCCCCCCATGGTACTGCATTATGATTCCTTGTTCACTACAGTTGTGATTTATTTTAGTATTTTTGAATGTTTAAGGCATACAAATACCCAAAGGGTCTCCGGTGCCAATAAGAAATGAACGAGTAATGAAAAATCTGAGCCCCCCTTTCTTTCATGCTGGCCACAGGAGAATCCCCAGGGGTCTTTGCTCGCTGCACCAAACTCTCCCATTCCTCCATGCTTGCTTTTAGTTTTCCAAAGTAAAACGCATTCCAAGATGGCCGCCACGCATGCGCATGAATGTGCCGCGTGGGCTGAAGCGTGGAATCCTTTCCATTGATCACATCCCATCTGTGATCTAGCTGAAGCTGGAGCTGTGGGGTTTGGTGGGAAGGTCGGTGGGCTCTGGGGGGAGCGAACATTAGAATTAAAAGACCTGAGTGGGAGTTGAGCAGGGAGAAGAGGCTGAGGGGTAGAAAACATTGACCCTCTGGCACTAGAATGGAAGGTCCTCGCCTCAGCAGCGGAGGGATACGGCTCACCCACCCCTCAAAGGATGCTGAGGCTGAGATGCTACTTTGGGAGGACAAACAAAAGAACTGGCGCAAAGGCCAACGACGCAGGGTCCAGAGACAGACAAGAGAGCGGCTGGAACCTGAGCAAGGGACTCACCCAGAGCCACAATCCAGTTTTGTGTTGAAAAAGTGTCCTTTTCTGAGTCCAAATACATCTTTGCCTGCCACACGCACGTCACCAGACAGATCAGCACAATCACCCAGGGGCTTTGACGCAGTCATATCTACTAAGATACTCAGACCAGACCAGGCTTTACGGCAAAAACGAATGCTCCATTGAAGCCGGCTTTAACAAGAGGAAATGTGTCTATTTATCCACAAAACCCAGGCATTGACAGGAACAAAACCCAGGCATTGCACAGCAACAAAACCCAGGCATTGCACAGCAACAAAACCCAGGCATTCTACAGTAACAAAACCCAGGCATTGCACAGCAACAAAACCCAGACATTGCACAGCAACAAAACCCGGGCATTGCACAGCAGCAAAACCCAGGCATTCTACAGTAACAAAACCCAGGCATTGCACAGCAACAAAACCCAGGCATTGCACAGCAACAACACCCAGGCATTGCACAGCAACAAAACCCAGGCATTGCACAGCAACAAAATCCAGGCATTGCACAGCAACAAAACCCAGGCATTGTACAGTAACAAAACCCAGGCATTGCACAGCAACAAAACCCAGGCATTCTACAGTAACAAAACCCAGGCATTGCACAGCAACAAAACCCAGACATTGCACAGCAACAAAACCCAGGCATTGCACAGCAGCAAAACCCAGGCATTCTACAGTAACAAAACCCAGGCATTGCACAGCAACAAAACCCAGGCATTGCACAGCAACAACACCCAGGCATTTCACAGCAACAAAACCTATGCATTGCACAGCAACAAAACCTATGCATTGCACAGCAACAAAACCTATGCATTGCACAGCAACACAACCTATACATTTCACAGCAACAAAACCCATGCATTGCACAGCAACAAAACCCAGACATTGTACAGTAACAAAACCCAGGCATTGCACAGCATTAAAACCCAGGCATTCTACAGTAACAAAACCCAGGCATTGCATAGCAACAAAACCCAGGCATTGCACAGCAACAAAACCCAGGCATTGCACAGCAACAAAATCCAGGCATTGCACAACAACAAAACCCAGGCATTGCACAGCAACAAAACACAGCCATTCTACAGTAACAAAACCCGGGCATTGCACAGCAACAAAACCCAGCCATTCTACAGTAACAAAACCCAGGCATTGCTCAGCAACAAAACCCAGGCATTGCACAGCAACAAAACCCAGGCATTGCACAGCAACAAAACCCAGGCATTGACAGGAACAAAACCCAGGCATTGCACAGGAACAAAACACAGGCATTGCACAGTAACAAAACACAGGCATTGCAGAGCAACAAAACCCAGGCATTGACAGGAACAAAACCCAGGCATTGCACAGCAACAAAACACAGGCATTGCACAGCAACAAAACACAGGCATTGCACAGCAACAAAATCCAGGCATTGCGCAGCAACACAACCCAGGCATTGCACAGCAACAAAACACAGGCATTGCACAGCAACAAAACCCAGGCAGTGACAGGAACAAAACCCAGGCATTGCACAGCAACAAAACACAGGCATTGCACAGCAACAAAACCCAGGCATTGCACAGCAACAAAATCCAGGCATTGCGCAGCAACACAACCCAGGCATTGCACAGCAACAAAACACAGGCATTGCACAGCAACAAAACACAGGCATTGACAGGAACAAAACCCAGGCATTGCACAGCAACAAAACACAGGCATTGCACAGCAACAAAACCCAGGCATCGCAGAGCATCAAAACCCAGGCATTGCACAGCAACAAAACCCAGGCATTGCACAGCAACAAACCCCAAGCATTGCACAGCAACGAAACACAGGCATTGCATAGCAACAAACCCTTGTATTGACAGCAACAAAACACAGGCATTGACAGAAACAAAACCCAGGCATTGTACAGCAACAAAACACAGGCATTGCAAAGCAATAAAATAAAACGGCATTGCACAGCAACAAACCCTGGCATTGACAGCAACAGGACCCAGGCACTGCACAGCAACAAAACAATGGCATTGCAAAGCAATACAATAAAACGGCATTGCACAGCAACAAAACCCAGGCATTGCACAGCAACAAAACCCAGGCATTGCACAGCAACAAAACCCAGGCATTGCACAGCAACGAAACCCAGGCATTGCACAGCAACAACCCCTTGCATTGACAGCAACAAAACACAGGCATTGACAGGAACAAAACCCAGGCATTGCACAGCAACAAACCCTGGCATTGACAGCAACAGGACCCAGGCATTGCACAGCAACAAAACAATGGCATTGCACAGCAACAAAACACAGGCATTGACAGGAACAAACCCCGGTCATTGCACAGCAACAAAATTCAGGCATTGCACAGCAACGAAGCCCAGGCATTTCACAGCAAACATCCAATGTGTGACATGAGTATGTATGGGGCTGGGAATTAATGGGAAAGGGTTTTCTTTCAGTGCAAATCCTCTGATGGACAGCATAGTCTCACCACTCCCCACAGTGCAAGGCTGTGCAATGTGCAAAGCAGCCTCAGCACAGGAGGGTGACAGTAGCAGAGCAATCATAGTAGACACGGCTCCTTGCTGTGTTTCCCCCTTGTGCAAAGCCCTACAGTAACTTTGGTTGCGGCTCTGTGTTGTTGGACAGTTGTAAGTGTAATAGTGTTTTCTCAGGTGAGATATAGATGTGATCACAAAACAAAAGCAAAACAGGTCCAGGGCAGGCATGACGTCACGAGAGGCCTTCTGATGTCTCCATGTGAACGAACGGTGGGATGGTCCCTGAGCAGGCGGGCGGTGCATCAGACATGTGACATGTCACCTGACCTCAAGCCATGAAGAGGAGACTGCACCGCCATGACCCCTGCCCCCACTCCGACACTCCCGCCTCCCTCAGGTCATTGTACCTTGGTAGACGGATTAGTCAGTTCTACCGGCTTGCGAGGCACGGACACGCACGAGAGATCTCCGAAATTAAATTATAAAAAGATACCTGGACACGAAGGCACGATTCAGTACCCGTGTCAGTTAACCGACTTACATACTTAGTCGCTACCGCACTATGGGCCTCATTTATGAAAAGTGACGCATCGCTGTGTGAAAGCAGCGATGCGTCACTTCTCAGTGCGCCCTCCTTGCGACATTCCTGATGCGTCATATTGACAGTATGACGCATCATGTGGCAAGGAGTTACAGATACGTCAGTATTTCTGACGTATCTGTAGGCACAAAAGTCACGCATTGCTGGAGTGTGTCACAAAAGTGATGCAACTCCAGCAATGCATCCTTTCACATGGGCCAGCCCCATGTGAAAGGGCTTGCGTCAGTCTTACGCCTGCTGTGAGGCAGGCGCAAGATTTTGACGCAACAGCGTCCTAAAAGTGACGCAGTGAAATCTCATAATTTCACTGCGTCACTTCTACAAAGCTTTTTGCGGGACAACGCCCCCTCTGCATACATTATACCTGACGCAGGTATAATGTAGCGCAGGGGTTTACAAAGTGACGCATCTGCTTAGATGCGTCATTTTGTGAATAGTGCGCAACAGGAGGCATGTTTTACGCCACCGATGCGTCACAAAAAGTGATGCACGGCCTCAAAAATGCACACAGTTGCCTCCCGAGATCTCCAAGCTCCCAACACAGGCGGGGCACACCATTCTCTTCATCCTTCAGCATTGACTGCGCCCTGCATCCAATTGGTTGTCAGCCCTTCACCCTGATACACACAAAGGGTACCCGGCCGGGTCCCTTGTGAGTATCTTTTATTTCTTCTTTTACTCAACCGGTGTATCACACTCTTCACTTGGCTTGCCTATCGCATTTCAGATGTCCCTACAGCCGTAGGTCCTGAAGAGACCCTGTATTGTGTTCAAGGGTCGAAACGTCGTCGACAACTTTTCAAAACAAACCAATTCAATCAGCCCTGATCAGTGTACACAGTGGCTGTGATCGTTGTACAATCACTTATGGTCGTTTTTTATGGAAACCAAGTCACATTTGTCACCAATTTAAAAGTTTTTCCTTTACTTTTGGGTCCAATTTCACTGGGGACACCTAGCACTATCATGTTTCTTCCTTTATATATAACTTGATACATTGTTTGATATACAGATGCAATATTGGAAAGACAGCTGTCGGTGTCCTTGCTAGCCTTTCTTTCTGACGTCACTAGAACCCTTAACCACTGCGCTTGTGCATGGCATTATCAAGGTAGTTCTTTTCAATGTTCTGCAGGAACCGCTGTTTCTGTTACTAACCTGTTACCCTGGTTCCTAGCGAGTAGGGTCTCCCTTGTCCTTGTTTTCGTCCCTCGGGAGAAGCAGCTGGTGCTCAACGTACTGCGTCTGCGCTCTCTGAGGTGTACTGATGACTAGTACTGGTTGAAATGTAGGTTAACAGTTGATCCAAGATGTCTGAATTGCTCCCATATCTTCTACCCACAGATGCCGGCCTTCCAGCCTACCTCTACGAGTTTAGTCATCGCCCTAGTAGGTACCAGGATTCCAGACCGCCCTACGTGAAGGCCGATCACGCGGATGAGGTCCCCTTCGTCTTTGGCGCCCCATTCATGGATATCGGCAAGAACGGTAGGAAACACGTACCTCACAGAACTGATATCCAAATACAAGCCAAGAGGGTCTTTAGGCGCAGTGGGTGACTGCAACTCCTGGGAGGAATCGCGTGGGTGCATGGTCCCAAAGAGATCCCTTCATGTGGGGGTGGGCAAAGGGGTGCGCTGCCCTTAGGGAGTGCACAGCCAGCCTCATGACACCTGACAAGAGCGGACCTGGGTCTGAGGCTCAGCTTGTCTGGCAACAAAGTTCTGGAGATGAGATTCCACAACAGTGAAGGAGCTGGAACCAGCCCAGGCCTTGCTGAGGGTTTTTCAAAGGGAAAACTGTAGGAGCTGGTGGTGAAGGGCTGAGGCTGTCTCCGATCGAGGGGAAGAGGACCTTGGAACACCCGATGCACAGCCTAGAGAACTCTGATTTTACTCATTCAGCACGAACAGACACTGGAGAGGGCACAAGACACATCAGACGTGGTGACACTTTTTGAGGGTCAGTAGAGAGCAATGTCTCAGTCTGTTTCCCTAATTCATGTTTTTGTGTTTCAGATTCCTCAATTCCTTCTTGTCTTTCAGATTCCTTAATTCTTGTTGTTTCCGTTCTTGCACCCCATATTGCTTACGTCTTTCCCTCCACAGATTTGCGCTTTTTCTTTGCCACCCACTCCCCCTGCAGCCCGATCTCCCGTCCAGCTGTTCTCCCTCCCACCTCCCTCGCACCACGCCCAGCACCCCTCCCCAACCTACTTTTTTAGGTCTCGCCTAGTGTAGCAGCGTAAATGCGCTGCCATCGCTTTGCGAGGCATGCAGTATACACTATAGTGTGGAAGATCCGCCCACTCTCCGGCCCATCTTCTTCACTGGCTTAGGTTATAAATGCTGCCTTCCGATTGGTTTTAAGCTTGTTAGTCCCTCCCCATGACAGCCATGTCAGTCATTTGTATCCTTCCACAGCTACTGGCCCCTTTACTGCACAGACTACTTTCTTCCATGCTGTCCGCTGCCTTCTCAAACACTGCCCCCCGTTCGTGCCTTGTTGCTGTTCGTGCCTTTTACTACTTTGTTCTGTGCTGTCCGCTGCCTTCTCGAACGCCCCCCCATTCATGCCTTGTTGTTGTTCGTGCCTTTTACTACTTTCTTCCTGTGTTGTCCACTGCCTTCTCAAAAGCCGCCCCTAGTTTGTGCCTTGTTGTTGTTCGTGCCTTTCACTACTTTCTTCCCATGCTGTCGGCTGCCTTCACAAACACTAACCCCTGCCCCCTCATTTTTTTTCAGGCAGTGCTGCCTGTTCTTATGACTCTAGGCTGCAGGCAATTTAATGTGAAGCAGCTGTGCCGTCGTGCAACAGCGGAATAGGTCTAGTAAAGCATTACAGTACCTAAACCACGACACATGCAAAGAGACTGGGCTCAGGGGCGTAGCTTCCATTGGTGCAGCAGGTGGAGTGGCACCGGGGCCCACAGGAGTGAGGGGACCTTTGATCCCTTGTTGTTGCTGTGGCAAGCCATAACAACGCTACGCTATTGAATGGATTGTCTGACAAACAGTTTCTGGAGATACCAAGCCTTGCTTAATTTTGTGAAGAAAGCGTTTTGCACTGAGTGTTCAGTCTCCCGAAAAACACAACTAAGGCCACTTTCCGCCATTACCGCAAGACTTTGCGTTCTGCTTTTAATGTGGGTTTCATACCCTTGGAGTATCAAAGTCAGAGCAGGTTGTTAACAGACGGACGCCGAAAGGGCATTACAGTAACATTTTAATTATGTCTCTAAATGTGCATTATATTTCTAGCCGCACCTGTTGTGGCAGCCACATCACGTCTCCAAGGGGGAGACGCAGTTTGATGCTCACTGATTCTCCAAATCGCCAGCCTGCTTGGCATTGCATCTCCATTGTGCATGTCTTCATACCCATGCTTGAGAAGTGTGGCACTGTATTTTTGATGCGGGAAATCCTACGACGAGTAGGAATGACCTGAAGTACACTTGACTCACAACAGTGCTGTATAGTTAGTCCAATATAATTAGAGAATTTTAGTACATTCCAGTTTGAATTTGTTTAAGTCATTTATTTGTTGATCATCATATTTCATTCATATAATTAAACATTCTCATCTTCTGATTTCTTTTCATAATTGAATCTCAAACGACGTGTTAATGATCCACATAATTATTAAATGCCCCAATGCATTTCGCACAAAAGTGCGCTTCCTCAGGGGGTCTGTAATTAAAATAAAAATGACAAGAGTAGGTATACTAGTATATTTCCAGGAGGCGGTACAGTACAACTAAATATGCGTGCTTAGAACAACTAAGTGAAGTCAACACAAAAGTGAATAAATCAAAAATAATGAATAGCGAGGGGTGTACACCAGAACCCGACCGAAAATCATGCATGTGCTCAGGAACGCTGTCCTCAGAGTTTGAAACGCCGAAAAAGAACTACAACAACCAACAGGGGTCAAAAAATAAAGGTGACTGTGAATTAAAAAGTAACACGAATATGTGACTAAAAAGGTAACCGAAGTGAAGAAACCATGAATATGGTGACTATTAAAGCTATACGGTGTGCTGCCCCATGCACTAGAATCGAGTCGTCAAAGTATCAAAGACGCTCGCGTAATGATATAAACATCGGAATCACAAGTTTAGCGGTAGCTTACCCGATTGCTGAAAAGTTCAAAAGAACCGCATTAGGTAACGAGAATCCGGCTCCATGCAAAGCAGGAACCCGGAAGACGCCACGCATGCGCAGTAGCGCATTGAAAAAGGATGTCGGACGGTAAACAAGGAAAAAAGACCATAGCGGCTTGCAGGTGTACCTTAAAGATAGTCCGATGGGCTTGTAAAAAGAAAGTAGCATGCATCGATCCTAGCTGAAATGTAAACATCCTGTGATGCACCAAGAAAGGTGAAATGTGTGAAAATGAAAAATGTAAAATAAAGAGATAAACACAGGAAAAACGGTGGAAAGAGTACTAAATTAGCAGTACAGTCAAAAATGCTATGTACGAAAATCAGTCTGAACAAAACATGAGAGTAAGGCAATGTAACGCTAAGAAAAATGAAAGGGTAAGTACAATAAATACACAAACCTATAGGTACATCCCTAATTGGGCATGATATTTGAATGCAACTATTTACAAATTATCTTCATTTCACAGCCAATGGAGGTCAATAAATACAGTACATTCAGATGATAGAATTGAATACTTAATCATAGATGGCATCCAAATTCAAGACGCTCATTAAGTCCTTTAGGCTGAATTGCATGCAGTCTATATATCCAGTGTAGTTCTCGCTGTAGTAATTTTTTATTGTTATCGATGTGTGGTTGTTTCTCTACTATTTCCAAAATCAGGAAGCGGCCGCTGAAGATAGAGTAAAGCTCAAGAACCGAGATGAGTTACTGAAACCGAAATCGAAAGTCCAACAACAAGTGACCCGTAATGTCTTTGTATCCAAATACTCCACAAAATCAAGACAAATTAAAGAGGTTATTCGCAAACACTGGCCTTTACTACAATCAGAAACTGAATTTAATCATATTTTTGAAACACCTCCAATCTTTGCCTACCAACGCACCAAGACCATTCAACAACTCATCAAACAACCTACAGTGACAAAACAAACCACTTTCAAAGGAACCATCCCATGTCACAATTGCAGCCATTGCAACAGTGTAATTCTTGGATCTACCATGATGCATCCTACCCAAGGTACTGTCATCAATCTCCGAGTGAATGCTACATGTGATACGACCAACGTTATCTACATGATAAAATGCCCATGTGGTCTCCCATATGTGGGCAAAACTGAACGAAAAATAAAAATCAGGCTAAATGAACACCGGAGTAACATCCGCACAAAAAATACAAAATCTAATATTGCGGCACACTTCACTCAACAATCCCACAACCCAAGTCAAATACGCTTCCTGATTTTGGAAATAGTAGAGAAACAACCACACATCGATAACAATAAAAAATTACTACAGCGAGAACTACACTGGATATATAGACTGCATGCAATTCAGCCTAAAGGACTTAATGAGCGTCTTGAATTTGGATGCCATCTATGATTAAGTATTCAATTCTATCATCTGAATGTACTGTATTTATTGACCTCCATTGGCTGTGAAATGAAGATAATTTGTAAATAGTTGCATTCAAATATCATGCCCAATTAGGGATGTACCTATAGGTTTGTGTATTTATTGTACTTACCCTTTCATTTTTCTTAGCGTTACATTGCCTTACTCTCATGTTTTGTTCAGACTGATTTTCGTACATAGCATTTTTGACTGTACTGCTAATTTAGTACTCTTTCCACCGTTTTTCCTGTGTTTATCTCTTTATTTTACATTTTTCATTTTCACACATTTCACCTTTCTTGGTGCATCACGGGATGTTTACATTTCAGCTAGGATCGATGCATGCTACTTTCTTTTTACAAGCCCATCGGACTATCTTTAAGGTACACCTGCAAGCCGCTATGGTCTTTTTTCCTTGTTTACCGTCCGACATCCTTTTTCAATGCGCTACTGCGCATGCGTGGCGTCTTCCGGGTTCCTGCTTTGCATGGAGCCGGATTCTCGTTACCTAATGCGGTTCTTTTGAACTTTTCAGCAATCGGGTAAGCTACCGCTAAACTTGTGATTCCGATGTTTATATCATTACGCGAGCGTCTTTGATACTTTGATGACTCGATTCTAGTGCATGGGGCAGCACACCGTATAGCTTTAATAGTCACCATATTCATGGTTTCTTCACTTCGGTTACCTTTTTAGTCACATATTCGTGTTACTTTTTAATTCACAAACAGTCACCTTTATTTTTTGACCCCTGTTGGTTGTTGTAGTTCTTTTTCGGCGTTTCAAACTCTGAGGACAGCGTTCCTGAGCACATGCATGATTTTCGGTCGGGTTCTGGTGTACACCCCTCGCTATTCATTATTTTTGATTTATTCACTTTTGTGTTGACTTCACTTAGTTGTTCTAAGCACGCATATTTAGTTGTACTGTACCGCCTCCTGGAAATATACTAGTATACCTACTCTTGTCATTTTTATTTTAATTACAGACCCCCTGAGGAAGCGCACTTTTGTGCGAAATGCATTGGGGCATTTAATAATTATGTGGATCATTAACACGTCGTTTGAGATTCAATTATGAAAAGAAATCAGAAGATGAGAATGTTTAATTATATGAATGAAATATGATGATCAACAAATAAATGACTTAAACAAATTCAAACTGGAATGTACTAAAATTCTCTAATTATATTGGACTAACTATACAGCACTGTTGTGAGTCAAGTGTACTTCAGGTCATTCCTACTCGTCGTAGGATTTCCCGCAGCTATTGTTCTGAGCACCTCATGACCCAGGAGGTGAACACCTGGAGTACCTATAAGATTTGAATATTACGAAAAACTTTACTACCACATACACTTAAGGAGTGCAGCGGTTCAATATTTGACTGTATTTTTGATCACACACTTCCGTCTTAAACGCCAGTAGGAAGTTTGTTGACACACTGATTTTTGTTCCTGTTTTGTTGCTACAGTTATTTCATACTCCCCCAGGTTCTGCTCCTCAGCTGACCCAGCTAAAGGAATACGACCTCCTGACACTCATCATATCATCTCTGAGAACAGAGCAGTGCAGAATACAATGCTACCCTGGACTGCGTGTACAATGGCGTTCAGAAATACCAAAAGTAGGGCTCTGCTACTGAGCATGAGCGCCCCCTCCAGGAGCTCAATCAATCAATCAATCAATCAATCAATCAATCAGGGGGTTTATATAGCGCGCTACTCACCCGTGAGGGTCTCAAGGTGCGGGGGGGAGCAGCTCCGGATCAGTTGAAGAGGCAGGTCTTGAGGTCCTTCCTGAACGTGTGCAGGGTCGGTGAGCGTCTGATGTTTACAGGGAGCTTGTTCCAGGTCTTGGCCGAGATGTAAGAGAAGACTCTTCTACCTGCTCTGTTACGGCGGATGCGGGGGACATGGGCCGGGGCGAGATCGGCGGAGCAGAGGTTCCTCTTAGGTACGTGGATGGATAATCTTTCGTTGAGGTATTTGGGTCCAATGTCGTTGAGGGATCTGTAGGCGTGGGTGAGGAGTTTGAAGGTGACCCTCTTCTCGACGGGGAGCCAGTAGAATCAGTTTCTGTATTACTCATGTTTAACTTTATAGAATTGAAACATTGTCTAAGCGACCTTAATGTGCTCGTAATTGTTTGTTTTTGTTCTTTACTTGTGGCGATAAATTGTCATTTACTAATCGGGGAACCGCAGACTCTTGCACCGTCACTGCGCATAATAATTTTGATCCGAAGTGTTCCAGTGGCAGATTGCGTCTCCAGAGCCTTGAATATACGGACCGTCAGGGGAGGGGGCGCTTGCTTGTGACAGCCCCCATTGAGGGACATCACGGATCACAGATGCATTCCTCTCCCACCTTCTCCACCAGCCTCCTTCAGGGTAACACTTCCCCAGGGGCCTTCCTCGTGCGGCGGAGGTTTGGGATTTGCAAGATTATAGACGCTAAAAGATGAAGGTTAAGAACAGGGCACAATGAAGATTATTTAGGGAAATCAATGCAGCGGGTGGCATTGCTGAGGGCCCGCGACCGAGTCCAGTCATTGCAGGTTGGCCGCGCTGAGGTCTGTCTGTTGCCTCAGCGCCGTCTCGTAAGAGCTTGAGGGCATATCAACAACAGTCGGCAATAATTATCGGTAAGCACACTTAGCGCAAGGATAATTATCGCCGGCTACTGCTGAATTTGATTGCAGAGATAGTGCGCTATCAACAACGCTTATCTCCAATGCGATATAAATTCAAGCGATGGCGGCTAAATGTGCGATTATCGCTGGAAATCCAACGATAATCGCACAGCGATAGGCAAAACCTTGTTGATAGGGCTGGGTGGTCTCAGCCTTATAATCCACCACCCATAGGCTATTATGATTTAGTCCGTTTACAATCAGGCGTAATGGAACCTACGATAAGCGAGGTTAGCGCTACTTTTATTGTTGCTATGCAGGTTAGCGTGCAGCTTGATAATTGGAGAAATGTCTGTTAGCGACATTTCTCACGTTATTTTACTCAGTTACGCCCACTTGGCATGTCATTAACGTTGCAAAGCTGGGCGTTGAGAAAACGGGCGCAGAGGCATAGGAACACGCACTAGTGTGTCATTGATGATAGTGCGATAAAATTATCGCTGCTTTTTGCCCGAAAACGGACGCTAAAGTGGAGATAATTTTATCGCGGGTCTTTATAATATGCCCCTAAGGGGCAGATTTACAAGCCCCTTGTGCTACCCGTACGCCACTTTTCCCATGTTAAAAATTATGCAAAAGTGGCGCAAGCGAGATTTAAATCCCCCCCTAAGTGTGTGCAGAGACTGTCAGTGACCTCAGCCGGCATTCACATAATGTACTTAAATAAACTCTGCTGTGCGGCTGTAGGAAACGCTCTTTGAATCGCTAGAGCCGTGACTGGTGCCCCTTGCGGACTACGGGCTGCACCCCCCTCCACCCTCCCCCTGACACAGTTTGAACTCTGAGATACAATCATGGTTCCTGGCAGCTCGAATCAACCTCTCTGAGGGCTACAGATTGCACATGGCTGCTGTTACGACGTCGCCGCCTGGGTACATGTCTTGTAAAGTACACAGGCCTGCTGGCGGCAGGGTTTGGAATCATTCAGTGTCGCCCTGCTCCCGGGCGCCTGGTTTGGAATCTGTTGGAAATGGGATCCCCGGCTGGCCAGGGCTTTCGCCAAAGTCAGTCAGAGACCACCACCCCCAAGTCAGGGCAAGGGAGTTACACGCCAAGATAACCCCTACTCACCCTCTAGGTAACGTGGCGCGATCAGTAAGGCTAAACTTGGAGGCGATGTAGGCTAAGTATTTGCGCACGCACCCCAGCAACAACAACCAAAGGCCCACCACAAAGGAAACTCCACACAAGGTTATATAAAAATAGCCTTTGTATTACACCAAAACACATTAGATAAAACACACACTTTACAATGTGCCAGAGGCACGGGAAGAATTTACAAGGGGATATTTACAAGACAGGGCCACCTGGACCACTGTCAGGAATCAGAAGTAGCACTTTCAGAAATAGCACTTAGAATATAAATCACTGTAGCACAAATATCAAAATAGTGTACACAACCAGTAATCACTGGTAACAGGACCTCACTAGCACCACCTGTACTAGGGAGAAAACAACCACCTAAGTATTACAATACCTGTAGGGGTGTAAAAACAAGACACATGATGCAATGCATAACATACATTCAGAGGTGTAAGGCACATGACGCATAAAAACACATTCAGAGGTGCAGAACAATAACAATGGCGCCAAACTCACAAGTCACCACCTGTGACTGTCCATGTGTCCCAATGTCAGGGGGGCCTAAACGTGGCAGCTGCCCACGAAGTGCTGGGCAGCTGAATCACTGTTGGGCCACTGCTGGAGCCTCGCAGGCTCTGGCCAGAACAATGTGGGCAACAAGGGAGAGCCTCTCAGGGCTCTAAAACAACAAGGGGGGCAATGTGGGAGCCTCGCTGGGCTCTCAAGAAATAAATTGGCCCCCTGAGCCTCTCCGGGCTCCAAGTAAATCAATGCAGCCCCTCTGGGCTCTGAATGCACAGATGCAGCCTCACTGGGCTGGGGGGGTCCCTCACGGAGGAGCCCACGAGCCTCTCGGGGCTCGGTAGCAACGGCGGGGTCTGGGAGTCCCTCACGGGGGACTCAGGACACAAGGAAATGCCCCAGAGCCTCTCGGGCTCACAGAAAAGCTCCCGCTCGTTGGAGCCTCTCTCAGGCTTTGTTGGAGTCCCCCTCCTGGGGACTCGGGAATCACTTGAGCCCCCCCGGGCCTCTTAGCACAAGGGACGCGCTCCGAAGGGGAGGGGCGGGCACTCACCGGTCTCTGGCGGCTGCAGCTCCTCTGCTTCGGGCGGCTCTGCACGGGAGCTCCCGCTCCTCGGGGGCTCCCTCCACACTTCTCCCTCCCTCTCCTGGGCTCTCCCTCGCTTAGGGAGCCTGGGAGGGGAGACAAGAAAAGACGCCGGCTTCCGCCCTCACCGGAGCACGGGGTGGCCTCCCGTCCGCTTCCAGTTGCTTCTCTGTCCTGCCCCCGGCCTGCCTGACTTCCGGGTCGCGGCTGTGGGGGCGGGACTTCTGCCGGGCCGCGCTCGGATTGGCCGGCCGGCAGGAGCACTTCCGGGTCGTCGCGGGCAGCGCGGCGGCCCGTCTCCGGCA
The DNA here is from genome assembly GCF_964261635.1 of Lissotriton helveticus. Classification (NCBI taxonomy): domain Eukaryota; kingdom Metazoa; phylum Chordata; class Amphibia; order Caudata; family Salamandridae; genus Lissotriton; species Lissotriton helveticus. Next base: position 1,218,207,918 of record NC_136071.1, on the reverse strand, counting down.
CTTCTAGGCGGGGGCTCAATAAACCGAGGGCTCCCTCGAGTTTAAGAATAACAGCAAATTACCGGGGCAATGCCGGGTGGGCACCGGCTGAAACAATAAAGCGCCCGAGGCGCTGGCAGGAAATAGGGCGCGCTCTCAGAGCTAGGGGGCAAATCTAGCACCGCAAATCAAGGGAAGCGCTCCCAGGCGCTCGGAGGGAAATCCACAGCGCTCCTAGCGCTAGCAATAATCCCAGCGCTTCCAGGGGCTTCAGGGAGGGTCCAAAGTGCTCCCAGGCGCTGTGAGCACAGCACAGCGCTCCCAGGTGCTATCAGACAGCAACAAGCCCAGCAAAAGTTCCTCAGGACAGGCAGGGGGCAAGGCTGGGCCCAGAGCCAGCACACTGGGTCTCCAGGCAGGGAGACACTCTAAGTGGCGGTCCTCTGGCCCAGCAGCAGCAGCAACAGCCCCCTCAGGATCCTGGAAGAGAACAACATCTGTGGGGACACAGCCCCATTTTTATACACCATTTTCCTTTGTCTGAAGGTGCAGAGTGGGGGCGGAACCAGTCGCAGCTGGTTCTTGAGTACTCTGTTTACCTCAACCACCCTCTCTATTCACTGGCAGGGCTTGGGTCATTAGACACACCACAGGGGGGCGGAGCCAGCATTGTGTGGGGAAAACCCAGCCCATCCAGGACACAGGTACACTCCTCCCACACATCACTCATGCTAATCTCCCACTCACCACCGGGCAGACCCATCCAGACTTCCTGGAGCCTGGCATGCCAGCCAGCTCCAGCCAATCACACGCCAGCACCCTCACTGCACACATATCTCAATGTCCAGAAGTAGCACTTCCCTTCTAGACACATACATGCCGCAGACACCATCTCGCAGCATTCACTCTCACGAGTTCACACATACCAGACTCAAGCCTGTACACCCCACGCATCAGGAACTACTAGGGACACATACATTCCCCATGCATTCATATGGGCGGGCAGGCCTAGCTCAGCACATGCACTCAGAGTGCGCACGCACTTTCCACTGGGACACAGTGAAAGTGCGCAGAATCCAAAAATCACCATCTCCAGGTCACCATTTCAAGCAAAAAGTCTAGGGGTGAACCTGCCCTAAGGGCCCAAGTCCAACAGAATCATTCCGCATCGCCCTGCTCCCGGGCGCCTGGTTTGGACCGGGGGGTTTGTATCATTCAGCGTCGCCCTGCTCCCGGGCTCCTGGATTGCACCGGGGGGTTTGTATCATTCAGCGTCACCCTGCTCCCGGGCGCCTGGTTTGGACCGGGGGGTTTGGAATCATTCAGTGTCGCCCTGCTCCCGGGTGCCTGGTTTGCACCGGGGGGTTTGGAATCATTCAGTGTCGCCCTGCTCCCGGGCTCCTGGATTGCACCGGGGGGTTTGTATCATTCAGCGTCGCCCTGCTCCCGGGCGCCTGGTTTGCACCGGGGGGTTTGGAATCATTCAGCGTCGCCCTGCTCCCGGGCTCCTGGATTGCACCGGGGGGTTTGTATCATTCAGCGTCGCCCTGCTCCCGGGCTCCTGGATTGCACCGGGGGGTTTGTATCATTCAGTGTCGCCCTGCTCCCGGGCGCCTGGTTTGCACCGGGGGGTTTGGAATCATTCAGCGTCGCCCTGCTCCCGGGCTCCTGGATTGCACCGGGGGGTTTGTATCATTCAGCGTCGCCCTGCTCCCGGGCGCCTGGTTTGCACCGGGGGGTTTGGAATCATTCAGCGTCGCCCTGCTCCCGGGCTCCTGGATTGCACCGGGGGGTTTGTATCATTCAGCGTCGCCCTGCTCCCAGGCTCCTGGATTGCACCGGGGGGTTTGTATCATTCAGTGTCGCCCTGCTCCCGGGCGCCTGGTTTGCACCGGGGGGTTTGGAATCATTCAGCGTCGCCCTGCTCCCGGGCTCCTGGATTGCACCGGGGGGTTTGTATCATTCAGCGTCGCCCTGCTCCCGGGCGCCTGGTTTGGACCGGGGGGTTTGGAATCATTCAGTGTCGCCCTGCTCCCGGGCGCCTGGTTTGCACCGGGGGGTTTGGAATCATTCAGTGTCGCCCTGCTCCCGGGCGCCTGGTTTGCACCGGGGGGTTTGGAATCATTCAGCGTCGCCCTGCTCCCGGGCGCCTGGTTTGCACCGGGGGGTTTGGAATCATTCCGCGTCGCCCTGCTCCCGGGCGCCTGGTTTGCACCGGGGGGTTTGGAATCATTCAGCGTCACCCTGCTCCCGGGCGCCTGGTTTGCATCGGGGGGGGGGTTTGTAATCATTCAGCGTCGCCCTGCTCCCGGGCGCCTGGTTTGCACCGGGGGGTTTGGAATCATTCAGTGTCGCCCTGCTCCCGGGCGCCTGGTTTGCACCGGGGGGTTTGGAATCATTCAGTGTCGCCCTGCTCCCGGGCGCCTGGTTTGCACCGGGGGGTTTGGAATCATTCAGCGTCGCCCTGCTCCCGGGCGCCTGGTTTGCACCGGGGGGTTTGGAATCATTCAGTGTCGCCCTGCTCCCAGGCTCCTGGATTGCACCGGGGGGTTTGTATCATTCAGCGTCGCCCTGCTCCCGGGCGCCTGGTTTGCACCGGGGGGTTTGGAATCATTCAGTGTTGCCCTGCTCCCGGGCGCCTGGTTTGCACCGGGGGGTTTGGAATCATTCAGCGTCGCCCTGCTCCCGGGCGCCTGGTTTGCACCGGGGGGTTTGAAATCATTCCGCGTCGCCCTGCTCCCGGGCGCCTGGTTTGCACCGGGGGGTTTGGAATCATTCAGCGTCACCCTGCTCCCGGGCGCCTGGTTTGCATCGGGGGGGGTTTGTAATCATTCAGCGTCGCCCTACTCCCGGGCGCCTGGTTTGCACCGGGGGGTTTGGAATCATTCAGTGTCGCCCTGCTCCCGGGCGCCTGGTTTGCACCGGGGGGTTTGGAATCATTCAGTGTCGCCCTGCTCCCGGGCGCCTGGTTTGCACCGGGGGGTTTGGAATCATTCAGCGTCGCCCTGCTCCCGGGCGCCTGGTTTGCATCGGGGGGGGTTTGTAATCATTCAGCGTCGCCCTGCTCCCGGGCGCCTGGTTTGCACCGGGGGGTTTGGAATCATTCAGCGTCGCCCTGCTCCCGGGCGCCTGGTTTGCATCGGGGGGTTTGGAATCATTCAGCGTCGCCCTGCTCCCGGGCGCCTGGTTTGCACCGGGGGGTTTGGAATCATTCAGCGTCGCCCTGCTCCCGGGCGCCTGGTTTGCACCGGGGGGTTTGTATCATTCAGCGTCGCCCTGCTCCCGGGCGCCTGGTTTGGAATCATTCAGTGTCGCCCTGCTCCCGGGCGCCTGGTTTGCACCGGGGGTTTTGTATCATTCAGCGTCGCCCTGCTCCCGGGCGCCTGGTTTGCACCGGGGGGTTTGTATCATTCAGCGTGCCCTGCTCCCGGGCGCTTGGTTTGGAATCATTCCGCATCGCCCTGCTCCCGGGCGCCTGGTTTGCACGGGGGGGCGGGGGGGGTTTGTATCATTCAGCGTCGCCCTGCTCCCGGGCGCCTGGTTTGCACCGGGGGGTTTGTATCATTCAGCGTCGCCCTGCTCCCGGGCGCCTGGTTTGCACCGGGGGGTTTGTATCATTCAGCGTCGCCCTGCTCCCGGGCGCCTGGTTTGGAATCATTCCGCATCGCCCTGCTCCCGGGCGCCTGGTTTGCACCGGGGGGTTTGGAATCATTCAGCGTCACCCTGCTCCCGGGCGCCTGGTTTGCATCGGGGGGGGTTTGTAATCATTCAGCGTCGCCCTACTCCCGGGCGCCTGGTTTGCACCGGGGGGTTTGGAATCATTCAGTGTCGCCCTGCTCCCGGGCGCCTGGTTTGCACCGGGGGGTTTGGAATCATTCAGTGTCGCCCTGCTCCCGGGCGCCTGGTTTGCACCGGGGGGTTTGGAATCATTCAGCGTCGCCCTGCTCCCGGGCGCCTGGTTTGCATCGGGGGGGGTTTGTAATCATTCAGCGTCGCCCTGCTCCCGGGCGCCTGGTTTGCACCGGGGGGTTTGGAATCATTCAGCGTCGCCCTGCTCCCGGGCGCCTGGTTTGCATCGGGGGGTTTGGAATCATTCAGCGTCGCCCTGCTCCCGGGCGCCTGGTTTGCACCGGGGGGTTTGGAATCATTCAGCGTCGCCCTGCTCCCGGGCGCCTGGTTTGCACCGGGGGGTTTGTATCATTCAGCGTCGCCCTGCTCCCGGGCGCCTGGTTTGGAATCATTCAGTGTCGCCCTGCTCCCGGGCGCCTGGTTTGCACCGGGGGTTTTGTATCATTCAGCGTCGCCCTGCTCCCGGGCGCCTGGTTTGCACCGGGGGGTTTGTATCATTCAGCGTGCCCTGCTCCCGGGCGCTTGGTTTGGAATCATTCCGCATCGCCCTGCTCCCGGGCGCCTGGTTTGCACGGGGGGGGGGGGGGGTTTGTATCATTCAGCGTCGCCCTGCTCCCGGGCGCCTGGTTTGCACCGAGGGGTTTGTATCATTCAGCGTCGCCCTGCTCCCGGGCGCCTGGTTTGCACCGGGGGGTTTGTATCATTCAGCGTCGCCCTGCTCCCGGGCGCCTGGTTTGGAATCATTCCGCATCGCCCTGCTCCCGGGCGCCTGGTGTGCACCGGGGGGGGGGTGGGGGTTGGAATCATTCAGTGTCGCCCTGCTCCCGGGCGCCTGGTTTGCACCGGGGGGTTTGTATCATTCAGCGTCGCCCTGCTCCCGGGCGCCTGGTTTGCACCAGGGGGGGGGTTTGGAATCATTCAGCGTCGCCCTGCTCCCGGGCGCCTGGTTTGCACCGGGGGGTTTGGAATCATTCAGTGTCGCCCTGCTCCCGAGCGCCTGGTTTGCACCGGGGGGTTTGTATCATTCAGCGTCGCCCTGCTCCCGGGCGCCTGGTTTGCACCAGGGGGGGGGTTTGGAATCATTCAGCGTCGCCCTGCTCCCGGGCGCCTGGTTTGCACCGGGGGGTTTGCAATCATTCAGTGTCGCTGTTAGACCTGGCACCTTGGCGTGAGTTTCCCTTCCACTTTTTGCTGTTGTGCCTCCAATGTTTTGATGGTGTCTGCTACTCGAGGCACTGCGCCACGGCCAACCCGTGCCGCAGTGCAAGTGCTCCCTACTGTAAAGTGTACATATGATTGATGTCCATGATTGGTTCATTGGATTCACTGTTAGCCCCTAGTAAAGTGCACCAGGAGTGCCAGGGCTTGTGAATGCCAATACTGCTAGTGGGCCTGCAGCGCTGGTTGCGCCACCCACAGAAGCAGCCTTAAAATGTGTCTAGGGTCTGCCATTGCAGAACCTGCGTGCAGTCTGGTACTGTCACCCTGGCTGGGCAAGTGCACACACTTGCCAGCCCCTGAACCTTCCCTTAACTTCATATTAGTCACCCCTATAGTAGGCCTGAGGGCAGGGTGCATTGTAGTGTAAGGTAGAACATGCCCTGATGTGTGTGGCATGTTCTAATAGTGAATTCCTACCAAATTCGTTTTCACTATTGTAAGGCTACCTGTTCCCTTCTAGGCCAGATGGGCTGCTGGAATTATTACACTCTATAATCCCAGCAGGCTCAGGGAACATGGTAGAAATTCGTGTTTAGTATGCCTGAACTCAGAATAATAAAATACTTCTTTTAGTAAAGTTTATTTTAATATCCTGTGTTTGCAAATGCTACTTTTAGAAAGTTAGCATTTGCTTGCCTAACCATTTCAGCCCGCCTCTGCTTGGATGTGGATCTGACTGTCTGGTGTGTGTGAGTGACAGGGCTGGGAGTTGACAGGTAGGGATTAGCAGGAGGACCCCTTAATGGGTGGTGGGAGTTTCCCCTGAATGATGCATCAGGCTGTGCCCCTGCCACCACAATGCTGGCTCCGCCCTCCTGGGGAGCGACTGATGACTCAGCCTGCACCTGGCCCAGGAAGGACCGAAGCTTGTAAACAAAGTGCTCAGGCCACTCCTGCCCTCTCAATGCCGGCTCCGCCCCCCTGGGGAGCGGCTGATGTGCCTGCCCTCACACTGAATGCAGAAGTCATAAGTACCCACAACAAGTACTCAGAGACTGGAGCAGTTATGCAGAGGCCCCCCTGGCTTGCTAGAACAAAAGAAACTGGGTATAAAAGTAGGAGCCCTGCTCCTTGTAAATTAGATCCTGTTTGTGCTACAAGAGAAACTCTGCCCGAAGAGAAGGACCTGGAAGGACTACAAGGAGGAGTGCTGACTCTGGCCTGTGTCTGGTGCCTTGCTGCCAAAGGAGAGGAAGAGAAAAAGACTACAAGAGACTTTTACTTTATTTTGAACTTTGTGCCAAACTCTGCTAAAAGATCTCCAAGGGCTTGCTGCTGAACTTGCCCCCTGACCAGCGCTCCAGGAACAGTGAGCGCTAACCCCTGACCAACGCATCTGCTGTGTGTGCTGCTTATCGCTGCAGCGCTGTCTGAGGAAGACGAGAGCATCAAGCCCCCCTGCACACCGTGACCGTGGGTGAGCAGATCGCCATAGCAACGTGAAGCCCAGCCGCCGCTGGCCTGAACACCGTGACGGCATCTGCACCTGGCCCCACGAGAGCAAAGTAACGGAGGACCCGTCCGGTCCAAGCACCGGAGTCTACTGGGCACAAGCGCCGTAGATTCCCCCGCAAAGACGGACTGCCGCCCTTGTCATCTCCCTCGCTATCAGCGTCTGGCCTGCTGCCCCGCTGAAGGGACATCACCGCGACCGGCACTTTGGCTGGGTACGTCCCGCACTTGGGGACCGTACTGCCACTGCGCCACACCCAGCCGCCGCCGTCAGGAAGACAGAGAAGACGGAGTAAAAGGACCTGAGCCCCCATCGAGCACCGCCGCCCTGGGTGACCCGTGACCTGCTGCCTCGAGCCGCAGCTCGCATCGCCCGTCAAGGAAGCAACGCGACGTGGGACAGCTCCCCCTTCAGCCGCCCTCTCCGAGGATCACCACAAGAAGTGAAAGGTACTGTCTTTGCCCCTCCGCGGCGCGAGCGTCCTGCAATCTGAGCTCGCACCGCGCGGTCTGACCTCAGGCACCCCGGGAGCCTCGCCGCTGCTGTTTGCTTGGCAGCGCGAGCCGCCCCAGAGTCAGAGGCGTGCTCTGCTCTTGGCCCCCGAGGCCCCGCCTGACGCTCCCCGAGGCCCGCGGCCCCCTCTCCCCGAGTCGAGCCCCGAAGGGTGACTCATTTCGAGAGCGGAGACAGCGGGAAGCGCCTTGAAGCGCTATAAGACACTGGAACCTTTCTAAAGCTGGGCAGAAGGCCCAAAAGACCGCATTTATTCAAGAACTGTGCCTTTTTCATAAAGAGTAACTGGAACCTGCATTTGAAGTAACCAAGACTGTATTTACAAGCCTGCTTGAGATTTATATAAAGAACATATATTTTTACAAATACAGTTTGGTGTCATTGTGTGGTGGGTTGGTGGTGATGGTGTGATATTGCAAATGTTTAACCCTACATGCCCCAGAGATTAGCCTAAGACTGCTTAAGCCACACTACCTAGAGGGTAAGCAGAGGTTGTCTTGAAGGTAACCCTCAGCCCTGACGAGGAAGAGAGAGGCCCTGCTTGCCGCCAGTGTTGCACTGCGCCAACCAGAGACTCCCCCTTCCTACATTGGTGGCAGCGGTGGGATTCGCGAATTTACATTTGCAGTGTTTTACCTTAGCTACTGACCATTGCATAGTGATTACAGTCCAGTAACTTAGCCACAGACTTTTTGATTTTTAATTTTGCTAAAGAAGAAGATCCCTAGTGTTGCAAGCATGCCTGGCACAAACAGCGTTGATGGGGCGGAATCCCTGACCTCTGAGGTGTTGGAGGTAGAATGGGACCCATCAAAGTTGGATGACTACAAGAGGAAAGAACTGTGGAGCTTTATAAAGAAGTTCAAGGTTCCCCATGCAGGGTGCAGGAACAAGGATGATTTCTACAGGGCCCTGAAAGCCTGGAGTGAATCAAGGGATGCGCCTGTGGATCCTGTGATACCTGAGCGACCAGACAGCGTCCACAGCTTTGGCAGAGGCCTGTCGCCAGAGGAGCTGGCAGACAGACAGGCAACCAGGGATCATGAGATCAAGATGGCAGAATTGAATTTGAAGGGCCAAATGGAGCTTGAAAGCAAAAAAATGGCTCTGGAAGAAAGAAAACTCCAGTTTGAGTTTGATGTGAAAATGAGGGAGATGAGTCTAAAAGAGAAAGCCTTGGATCGTCCTCCCTCTGGTGGCAGCACAACGCCGGTGCAGGTAGAGTCAAGAGTGCACATCCCCAAAGATGTAGTTAAAGAGTTCTTTAAGGGGGATGACATAGGACAGTGGTTTAGGGCATATGAGGTAGCCATGCTTTCCCACCGGGTCCCTGAGAAGGATTGGGGAGCGGGGTTATGGGGAAGGTTCCTTAGCGAAGGAAGGGACACCCTGCTAGATTTGCCCACTGAAGACCAGAGATCCTATCCCCATATGAAAGAAGCTTTAATGACCAGGTATGGGCTTACCCCTGAAATGTATAGGCAGAAGTTTAGGGGGTGTAATAAGCGGCCTGGGAATACGTATGTGGAGTTTGTGACTTTTTTTTGCAGAGCACTGGATGGTTGGGTGAAGGGTAACAAAGTGAATGATTTTCAAGGTCTCTTTGATTTAATTGCGTGGGAGCACTTGTCTGATCAATGTTTTCCTGAGTTACGCCAGCACCTGATTGATAGCAAGTTGTCCAACCCGAGGAAACTTGCTGAGGAGGCGGACCGCTGGCTCAGCACCAGGGTCCACAAGGGTCCAGTGGGAGACTCCGCAAGGGTGGGCAGGGTCCCCAGCAGAAGAGTGGGGGGGACAAGGGAAAACAGAAAGGGTTCCAAAAAGGCCCCCAAAGTAATCCCCAAGGGGACCAGCAGAAAGGTTCTCAGCCTCCCCCACCCCCTAAGCAGAATGGGGCCCCGACAGGTCGACCTGTTCCAAAGGGGCCCTTCAATTGTTACAAATGTGGTGACCCGGGGCACATAGCCAGTGACCCCAAGTGTCGCCTGTTTGGAAAACCAGCACCCACTGGTGCTCCGCCCCGACAAGTGACCAGTGTTCACTTAGGAGAAGAAGTGATGGTCCCGGGGGGTGGAGATCCTGTTCAGATGACCCTAGTCTCACTAGGAGACAGTGAGATGGTCCCTGCAAGCTACCTGCCCTCTAACACTAAAAAATATGGGCAGGTGGTTACCATCAATGGTAAGAAAGCTGAGGCTCTTAGGGACACAGGAGCCAGTGTGACTGCAGTGAGGCATCACCTGGTGTCTCAAGAGCAGGTTGTACCCCATGCCTACTGTAGGGTTGTCAACGCTGACAATTCAGAGAGTCAGTGTCCGATGGCTCAAGTTCCCTTCGAGTGGGGGGGGGTCTCTGGTACTCTGCAGGTCTGTGTGAGGAAAGCCATGCCTGTTGACTGTTTGCTAGGGAACGACTTGGAGGACTCCCCTTGGGAAAAGGTGGAGAAAACGACTCACCTGAAGATGGTGGGTCTACCTGACTGGGCGTGCGTGACCACCCGGTCAATGGCAGCCAGTAGGGGTGATCAAGAGGTCCTGGGGCCTGACGGAGAGGCCCAGGAACCGGCCTTAGGGAGAAGGCGCAGGGCGCGCGGGAAACCGGCCCCTGAAGTTCCCACGGTCCAGGAGGAAGCAGACCTTGAGGGGGATGCCCTGGAGCCTACTGGGGAACAGATTGCCGAACTGGGGGACCTGCCTGAGCTGACCCATTGGCAGCAAGAAGGAGGCCCCTCCAGGGAGGAATTCTGCAGGGAGCAGGAAGAATGCCCTTCTCTCGTGGGTATGCGGCAGCAGGCTGCAGACCAGGCCAATGGTGTTCAGGCCAAAACACATTATGTGTACTGGGAGAATGACCTCCTGTACTCAGAGCCTAAGGCTGCTGAACCTGGGTCAGCCCGTGTGCTGGTGGTACCCCAGAAGTTCAGAGCCTTCCTACTGGGACTGGCTCATGATGTGCCTTTAGCAGGACATTTGGGGATGGACAAGACCTATGACAGGCTTGTCACCCACTTCTACTGGCCCCAAATGCACAAGAGCTCAGATGCTCATTGTAGGACCTGTCCAACTTGCCAGGCAAGTGGGAAGAGCGGAGGGAAGAACAAGGCTCCCCTCCAACCCTTCCCTGTGGTCAGTACGCCATTCCAACGAGTGGGTATTGATATTGTTGGGCCTCTGGACCCCAAGACAGCCATGGGCAACAGGTTCATCCTGGTCTTGGTGGATCATGCCACCCGGTACCCTGAAGCCATCCCTCTGAGGACAGTGACGGCCCCCGTGGTGGGGCGTGCACTAATGGGAATTTTCTCCAGAGTGGGGTTCCCTCTAGAGGTGGTGAGCGACAGGGGGACCAACTTTATATCCAAGTATATGAAGTCCCTTTGGCAAGAGTGTGGTGTAACCTACAAGTTCACCACACCTTACCATCCCCAAGGAAATGGGTTGGTTGAAAGATTTAACCGAACCCTGAAGGGCATGATCATGGGCCTGGAAGGTCCAATGAGGCGTAAGTGGGACGTCCTCTTACCATGCCTGCTCTTTGCATACCGCGAGGTGCCACAGAAGTCTCTAGGGTTCAGCCCCTTTGAGCTGCTGTATGGCCACCCCGTGAGAGGACCACTGAGTTTGGTAAAGGAAGGCTGGGAGCAATCTCCCAGGAAACCTCCCCAGAATGTATATAGCTACATGCTGGCCTTCAGAAACCAAACCAGGCGCTTCAGACAACTTGCTGAGGCAAATCTGGAAGCAAGCCAGGAGGAGATGAAGCGGTGGTACGACCAGAATGCCACTCTGGTAGAGCTTCAGCCTGGACAGGAGGTGTATGTCTTGGCCCCAGTGGAACCCTGTGCACTTCAGGATAAGTGGACAGGCCCATTTGAGGTTGTGGAGCGCAAGAGCTCAGTGACATACCTGGTGGACATGAAGACGCCCAGGAATCCTTTAAGGGTCTTACATGTCAACCGCCTCAAGCCCCACTTGAAAAGGTCCGAAGTGGGCATGCTGTTGGCCACTGATGATGGAATGGAAGAGGAGTCGGAGCCTCTTCCTGACCTCTTAGTGGCCTGTGAGAAAGATGGGTCAGTGGATGGAGTTAACCTCTCACCCACCCTGACCCCTGAGCAACAGGAAGACTGCCGCCAGTTGCTGGGGCAGTTTCCAGACCTGTTCTCCCTGGTTCCTAGTGTCACAGATTGGTGCGTCCATGATGTGGACACAGGGGACAGCTTACCTGTGAAGCACAAGGCTTACAGGGTAACTGACAGGGTACGGGCCTGCATCAAGGAGGAGGTCTCCAAGATGCTTGCTCTTAGGGTGGTTGAGTCTTCCAGCAGTCCTTGGTCCAGCCCCGTGGTCTTGGTCCCAAAGGCTGCTGCGCCGGGAGCCACACCTGAACTCCGGTTCTGTGTGGACTACAGAGGACTCAATTCGGTCACCAAGACTGACGCGCACCCTATCCCCAGAGCTGATGAGCTCATTGATCGGCTAGGGGCTGCCCGGTACCTCAGCACGTTTGATTTAACGTCTGGGTACTGGCAGATCGCCTTGACCGATGGGGCAAAGGAGAGGTCAGCATTCTCCACACCAGATGGGCATTTCCAGTTCCGGGTTATGCCATTTGGGATGAAGAATGCCCCTGCCACCTTTCAGAGGTTGGTCAACCAGGTGTTGGTCGGGCTGGATGAGTTCAGTGCCGCCTACCTGGATGACATCGCAGTGTTCAGTGGCACCTGGCCAGAACACCTGCGGCACCTCTGGGAAGTGTTGATGGCGCTGCGCAAGGCAGGCCTCACAATCAAGGCAAGCAAGTGCCAGATTGGGCAGGGTTCCGTGGTGTACTTGGGACACCAAGTGGGGAGTGGCAAGGTGGCACCCTTGCAACCCAAAATTGAGACCATCCTGGCTTGGGAACCCCCCAAGACCCAGACTGCCGTGAGAGCCTTCCTGGGGCTCACTGGGTATTACAGGAGGTTTGTCAAGGGCTATGGCACTATTGTGACCCCCTTGACAGAACTGACTTCTAAGAAGCAGCCCAGGAATGTGATTTGGACTGACACCTGTCAGAAGGCTTTTGACACCCTGAAGACTGCCATGTGCACGGCGCCCGTGCTCCTGGCTCCTGATTTCTCCAAGGAATTCATAGTGCAAACAGACGCTTCAGAGCATGGTGTAGGGGCTGTTCTCTCACAGATGACTGAGGAGGGCTTTGACCAACCCGTAGCCTTCATCAGTAGGAGGTTACTTCCACGGGAAAGTAGGTGGAGTGCAATAGAGCGAGAAGCATTTGCTGTGGTCTGGGCGCTGAAGAAGCTAAGACCCTACTTGTTTGGGTCTCACTTCCGGGTTCAGACGGACCACAGGCCCCTCAGATGGTTGATGCAAATGAGGGGTGAGAACCCAAAACTGTTGAGGTGGTCCATCTCCCTACAGGGTATGGACTTCACGGTGGAACACCGCCCTGGCACAGATCACGCCAACGCTGATGGTCTGTCCAGATTTTTCCGCCTTAGTGATGAGGAACTCCCTGGGGAAGGGTAGTTCTCCCCACATTTCAGCTGGAGGGGACACGTGTTAGACCTGGCACCTTGGCGTGAGTTTCCCTTCCACTTTTTGCTGTTGTGCCTCCAATGTTTTGATGGTGTCTGCTACTCGAGGCACTGCGCCACGGCCAACCCGTGCCGCAGTGCAAGTGCTCCCTACTGTAAAGTGTACATATGATTGATGTCCATGATTGGTTCATTGGATTCACTGTTAGCCCCTAGTAAAGTGCACCAGGAGTGCCAGGGCTTGTGAATGCCAATACTGCTAGTGGGCCTGCAGCGCTGGTTGCGCCACCCACAGAAGCAGCCTTAAAATGTGTCTAGGGTCTGCCATTGCAGAACCTGCGTGCAGTCTGGTACTGTCACCCTGGCTGGGCAAGTGCACACACTTGCCAGCCCCTGAACCTTCCCTTAACTTCATATTAGTCACCCCTATAGTAGGCCTGAGGGCAGGGTGCATTGTAGTGTAAGGTAGAACATGCCCTGATGTGTGTGGCATGTTCTAATAGTGAATTCCTACCAAATTCGTTTTCACTATTGTAAGGCTACCTGTTCCCTTCTAGGCCAGATGGGCTGCTGGAATTATTACACTCTATAATCCCAGCAGGCTCAGGGAACATGGTAGAAATTCGTGTTTAGTATGCCTGAACTCAGAATAATAAAATACTTCTTTTAGTAAAGTTTATTTTAATATCCTGTGTTTGCAAATGCTACTTTTAGAAAGTTAGCATTTGCTTGCCTAACCATTTCAGCCCGCCTCTGCTTGGATGTGGATCTGACTGTCTGGTGTGTGTGAGTGACAGGGCTGGGAGTTGACAGGTAGGGATTAGCAGGAGGACCCCTTAATGGGTGGTGGGAGTTTCCCCTGAATGATGCATCAGGCTGTGCCCCTGCCACCACAATGCTGGCTCCGCCCTCCTGGGGAGCGACTGATGACTCAGCCTGCACCTGGCCCAGGAAGGACCGAAGCTTGTAAACAAAGTGCTCAGGCCACTCCTGCCCTCTCAATGCCGGCTCCGCCCCCCTGGGGAGCGGCTGATGTGCCTGCCCTCACACTGAATGCAGAAGTCATAAGTACCCACAACAAGTACTCAGAGACTGGAGCAGTTATGCAGAGGCCCCCCTGGCTTGCTAGAACAAAAGAAACTGGGTATAAAAGTAGGAGCCCTGCTCCTTGTAAATTAGATCCTGTTTGTGCTACAAGAGAAACTCTGCCCGAAGAGAAGGACCTGGAAGGACTACAAGGAGGAGTGCTGACTCTGGCCTGTGTCTGGTGCCTTGCTGCCAAAGGAGAGGAAGAGAAAAAGACTACAAGAGACTTTTACTTTATTTTGAACTTTGTGCCAAACTCTGCTAAAAGATCTCCAAGGGCTTGCTGCTGAACTTGCCCCCTGACCAGCGCTCCAGGAACAGTGAGCGCTAACCCCTGACCAACGCATCTGCTGTGTGTGCTGCTTATCGCTGCAGCGCTGTCTGAGGAAGACGAGAGCATCAAGCCCCCCTGCACACCGTGACCGTGGGTGAGCAGATCGCCATAGCAACGTGAAGCCCAGCCGCCGCTGGCCTGAACACCGTGACGGCATCTGCACCTGGCCCCACGAGAGCAAAGTAACGGAGGACCCGTCCGGTCCAAGCACCGGAGTCTACTGGGCACAAGCGCCGTAGATTCCCCCGCAAAGACGGACTGCCGCCCTTGTCATCTCCCTCGCTATCAGCGTCTGGCCTGCTGCCCCGCTGAAGGGACATCACCGCGACCGGCACTTTGGCTGGGTACGTCCCGCACTTGGGGACCGTACTGCCACTGCGCCACACCCAGCCGCCGCCGTCAGGAAGACAGAGAAGACGGAGTAAAAGGACCTGAGCCCCCATCGAGCACCGCCGCCCTGGGTGACCCGTGACCTGCTGCCTCGAGCCGCAGCTCGCATCGCCCGTCAAGGAAGCAACGCGACGTGGGACAGCTCCCCCTTCAGCCGCCCTCTCCGAGGATCACCACAAGAAGTGAAAGGTACTGTCTTTGCCCCTCCGCGGCGCGAGCGTCCTGCAATCTGAGCTCGCACCGCGCGGTCTGACCTCAGGCACCCCGGGAGCCTCGCCGCTGCTGTTTGCTTGGCAGCGCGAGCCGCCCCAGAGTCAGAGGCGTGCTCTGCTCTTGGCCCCCGAGGCCCCGCCTGACGCTCCCCGAGGCCCGCGGCCCCCTCTCCCCGAGTCGAGCCCCGAAGGGTGACTCATTTCGAGAGCGGAGACAGCGGGAAGCGCCTTGAAGCGCTATAAGACACTGGAACCTTTCTAAAGCTGGGCAGAAGGCCCAAAAGACCGCATTTATTCAAGAACTGTGCCTTTTTCATAAAGAGTAACTGGAACCTGCATTTGAAGTAACCAAGACTGTATTTACAAGCCTGCTTGAGATTTATATAAAGAACATATATTTTTACAAATACAGTTTGGTGTCATTGTGTGGTGGGTTGGTGGTGATGGTGTGATATTGCAAATGTTTAACCCTACATGCCCCAGAGATTAGCCTAAGACTGCTTAAGCCACACTACCTAGAGGGTAAGCAGAGGTTGTCTTGAAGGTAACCCTCAGCCCTGACGAGGAAGAGAGAGGCCCTGCTTGCCGCCAGTGTTGCACTGCGCCAACCAGAGACTCCCCCTTCCTACAGTCGCTCTGCTCCCGGGCGCCTGGTTTGCACTGGGGGGTTTGGAATCATTCAGCGTCGCCCTGCTCCCGGGCGCCTGGTTTGGACTGGGGGGTTTGGAATCATTCCGCGTCGCCCTGCTCCCGGGCGCCTGGTTTGCACCGGGAGGTTTGGAATCATTCAGTGTCGCTCTGCTCCCGGGCGCCTGGTTTGCACCGGGGGGGGTTTGGAATCATTCCGCGTCGCCCTGCTCCCGGGCGTCTGGTTTGCACCGGGGGGGGGGTTTGGAATCATTCCGCGTCGCCCTGCTCCCGGGTGCCTGGTTTGCACCGGGGGGTTTGGAATCATTCCGCGTCGCCTGCTCCCGGGCGCCTGGTTTGCACCGGGGGGTTTGGAATCATTCAGTGTCGCCCTGCTCCCGGGCGCCTGGTTTGCACCGGAAGGGGGGTTTGGAATCATTCAGCGTCGCCCTGCTCCCGGGCGCCTGGTTTGCACCGGGGGGGGGTTTGGAATCTTTCAGCGTCGCCCTGCTCCCGGGCGCCTGGTTTGCACGGGGGGGTTTGGAATCATTCAGTGTCGCCCTGCTCCCGGGCGCCTGGTTTGCACCGGGAGGTTTGGAATCATTCAGTGTCGCCCTGCTCCCGGGCGCCTGGTTTGCACCGGGGGGTTTGCAATCATTCAGTGTCGCTCTGCTCCCGGGCGCCTGGTTTGCACCAGGGGGTTTGGAATCATTCCGCGTCGCCCTGCTCCCGGGCGCCTGGTTTGCATCGGGGGGTTTGGAATCATTCCGCGTCGCCCTGCTCCCGGGCGCCTGCTTTGCACCGGGGGGTTTGGAATCATTCAGTGTCGCCCTGCTCCCGGGCGCCTGGTTTGCACCGGGGGGGGGGGGGTTTGGAATCATTCCGCGTCGCCCTGCTCCCGGGCGCCTGGTTTGCACCGGGGGGGGGGGGTTTGGAATCATTCCGCGTCGCCCTGCTCCCGGGCGCCTGGTTTGCACCAGGGGGTTTGGAATCATTCAGCGTCGCCCTGCTCCCGGGCGCCTGGTTTGGAATCATTCAGTGTCGCCCTGCTCCCGGGCGCCTGGTTTGGACCGGGGGGTTTGGAATCATTCAGTGTCGGCCTGCTCCCGGGCGCCTGGTTTGGACCGGGGGGTTTGGAATCATTCAGCGTCGCCCTGCTCCCGGGCGCCTGGTTTGGAATCATTCAGTGTCGCCCTGCTCCCGGGCGCCTGGTTTGGACCGGGGGGTTTGGAATCATTCAGTGTCGGCCTGCTCCCGGGCGCCTGGTTTGGACCGGGGGGTTTGGAATCATTCAGTGTCGGCCTGCTCCCGGGCACCTGGTTTGGAATCATTCAGCGTCGCCCTGCTCCCGGGCGCCTGGTTTGGACCGGGGGGTTTGGAGGGCGGCTCTTTGAGTTCCAGTACTGGTACTTCGCCTCCGGCGCTCTGTGGCCCGTCTGGTCTCCTCTGCAAATAAAGGTGTGGCTTCGGCCTTTCGTTACCTTCTGCACAAAGACTGTGCATACAAGCACAGACTATGCACCTCCCTAGTCTGTTTATTGTAAGACCTGCTTCACGCACCAGCAGTTACATCACCTCATGTATGCCTGCAGTGTCTTTGAAACCATGGAAACGGGCACTGGCACTTGTTTCCGGGACAGGTCCTTAAAAAGATTAAGGGCCATATGTATGAAACTTTGGTTTTGCGATTCTCAAATAGCGATTTTTTTCCTAATCGCTATTTGAGAATAGCAAAACGCAATGTATGTAGAAATTGCAAATAATTTTGCGAATCCTACATATTCCTTAATTGCGAATTGCAAATTGCGATTCGCAATAAAGGAATACCTCCCCATGGGAAGGCATTCTCAATTTGCGATTCTCAATTAGAGAATCACAAATTGAGAATGCAATTACAAGGGTGTCAAAAGGACACCCTGTTGCACCCCTGAAATGTGCATGTGTGCATCCCTAAGGGCATGTATGTGCACCACATGATGTTATGTTATTGATTTTTATAAAGCGCACAGCTGCCCCAGCGAAGGGGCGTCCTGGCGCTTGAACAGGTACTAAAACATAACACGAAGAAAAGGAAGAGGACGACTAACCAAGTACAGAAAACAGGAAAGTTTTAATAGCACGTCTAAAAACGGTAAGATTATTCAGAGCACGGATGTGCACCGGGAGAGAATTCCACAGACCAGCGGCAAGCACTCGGTAGGAGCGGCCACCCATCCAGCTGAGTTTAAAACGGGGGCAGACCGCAAGATGAAGAGCCTCCGATCTCAAGGACCTCAAAGGGATATAGGGGATAAGCAAGTTCGCAAGTGCCGGCGGCGAAGAAAGCTTCATGATTTTAAAGGTCAGACAAAGCGACTTAATTCTTTGCCTGACCGGCAGCCAATGAAGGGCAGAAATAGTGCTGGACACAGAACAATGTCTAGGAAGGCCAACAATGGCCCGAGCCGCAGCATTCTGTACCCTTTGAAGCCTGGATGCCTCAGCCTGGTTTATCCCCAACAGCAGCGCACTGCAGTAGTCCAGCCGAGATAAAACCGTGGCTTGGACCACGAGCTGCCGGGTGGAGGGATCAAAAAACTTAAGAACCGGTCTTAAGCCTCGCAAAATGCCGTAGCAGGTGGCTGCAACCTTCTTCGTATGGCTCGTGAAAGTAAGTGCCGGATCCAGCCAAACTCCTAAGTTCTTTACCTCGGAAACTGGAACGGGAGTGACGCCCAGTTCAGGAGGCCACCACTGATCTCCCCAAAGCTCTGCATGTTTCCCCAACACCATAACTTCGGTTTTTTTGGCGTTCAGTTGTAAGCAATTGTTTCTCAACCAATTTGCTACGGCCACTAGTCCTGCTCGCAATCTGGGGGCATTCACCTCAGGGCCTCCGCTCAGTGTCACCGCCAGCTGCGTATCGTCAGCATATGAGGTCATCGTCAAACCCCATTGTTTGACGATCGCAGCTAGCGGTTTCACGTAGAGGTTGAACAAGGTTGGGCTCAACGAGGAGCCCTGAGGAACCCCCAGATCCATAGGATGGAAGGTGGACTGGCCAGGTGGTATAGCCACTTTAAAGGACCGACCGGAGAGGAAAGAGCAGAACCACTGTAGAGCAGTCCCCGCTATTCCAGCTTTCTCTAGGCGCCGAATTAAGACACGGTGGGACACAGTATCGAATGCGGCGCTCGGGTCTAATAAAAGGAGCGCCGCCGTTCGCCCGGAGTCGAGCACCCCACGTAGGTGCTCGATCATATAGAGCAAAGCGGTCTCGGTACTGTGTCCCGACCGGAAGCCATTCTGACTCGGGTCCAGAATATGGTTACGAGAAAGATGGTCAGGTAAGATGGAATTTACATAAGCCTCAATGACTTTGGCTATCCAGGGAAGAAGGGATATGGGGCGGTAGTTCTCAGGCAGGAGCGGGTCTGAATTTGCCTTCTTCAGAGCAGGGGTGACTACCGCCTGCTTCCACGAGGAGGGGACCGTTCCTGAAGATAACGACAAATTAACCAAGGAAAGTATCGGAACACGACACCAGGGGGAGAGAATCCTGATTTGATCAGGCTTCAGCGGATCCAACGGAGAGCCAGATTTAATCCTGAGGCTCAACATGTCAAAAGCCTCCGTAGACAGGTCCGGCAAGGAGGTCAAGGTCTCAACAGCCAGGGAGTTAGAGCCAACTGGCTCTGGGTCGAGCAGAGACAGGTCAAATCCTCGGTAGATAGTCTGCACTTTCTCTAAAAAGAAGGATGCCAGACTTTCACAATGGGCGTCGGTGCAGATTTCTGCCGAAGTGGCCCTTTTATTCAGAAGGTCTTTGAGGACCTTAAAAATTAGTTTTGAGGGGTTGGTACTGGCTTGGAATTCCTGGGCATAGAATGCGGAACGAGTTCTACAAATTGCCCTGTGATAGATCTTAAGTTTGGCAAAATAAGAGGATTTCAGACTAGGATCGTACGACTTCCTCCATTCCCTCTCAGCTTTCCGGCAGATTTTTTTAAGCTCGGCAAGAGAGTCGTTATACCACGGGCTCGGTACTTTAGTATGACATTTTGACCAGCACATTGGTATGAGGGAGTCGAGGGCATCCGAGATCCATTTGCAAAACAGTTCGTAACCTTGTTTCACATTCAAAGTAGAGCTCAGGGGTTCCTTCTCCAGTAACCTGTAAAACTCCTCAAGTTTAAGCTTATGCCACTGCCTTTTAAAAATCAACCTATCCACCGATTTGAATGGCAGATCATCAATGGGACAAAAAACTTCCACCAGCAGATGGTCAGTCCAGCCCACCGGAATCGGGTTGGACACCTTCGCCCTCTCAAGGGTGGTTAAAAAGGGGTCAAGAATATGTCCCCCAGCATGAGTGGGAAGTGTAACAAGTTGAACAAGTTGCAGTGCTTCAAGGTCCACGAGCAGTGTGTCTATTGCCGTGAACGCCCTACAATCGAAATGAATATTGAGGTCGCCCGTGATGTTAAAATTCGCACAGCTAGGCGCAAGAGAACTTACCATATCGGCAAGAGCGGCCTTGAAAACTGTGTCGTTGCCTGGAGGGCGGTAGACGAGGATACCGCTAATCGTGAAATGATGACTAAAGGCCACTTTAAAAAGGGCACTCTCACAGGCTGGCAGACCAAGAGATTTCCATTCCGAGGGGAAGCACGATTTTACTGCCATGGCGATGCCACCTCCCCTCGTCAAACGATTCAATGTAAACACCGTATATTCCGATGGAAAGGTAAGATTGAGGATAGCGGCATCCGAGTCCTGTAGCCATGTTTCGGTGAGGAAGAGTAGGTCGGGCGAATCCTTTTCAATGAGGTCATGTACAGATTGGTGATGCTTGACCAATGACCTCACGTTCAGGTTCCAAATCCGAAGCACACGACCCGCGGTGTTATTGCGCGTGGTCGGGACACTCTTCCAGAGATCGAATCCTGGCCGGCGTGTCTAGGGACCAACCATTACAGGCACATACATATGGGCCGGATAAGGGGTCCACCGGATGACACCGACAAACATCGACCCTACCGCCAATGGACAACAGCTCAACCCGAGTATAACTGAGTATCGATAATGCCTGCATGCTGGTAATCGGGCTTTGTGACCAGAGCCCTGCCGCAACTCGCGCTTCCTCGTCGCTGACGAGCGCAGACGGGCAGGACTCTGGCACGACTCAGGCTACACGAAGGCGCCCCGACTGCGCGTCCCGCTGCGCGGGAGAGGGCGACTTTAAATAGGCGCTCCGAGCAACAGTGCGAGCGCAAGGGCGCTCAAAGATGGCGCCCGCCGGGATGGGCAGAGCCCAAAGCAAGATGGCGCCCAAGCAGGACCACCCCCGGGACCCGGACCCACCAAAGCGGCGGTGATGTTATCTCAATTATATGCGGTAAGAGGGAGGGGGAATGCCCAACCTAGACCCGCTAAAAGCAGGGGAGAAATAAAGTAAGCTAACACAAATATGGCAAACCAGGAGAGTATTAAAAACACAAGCGCTAGCAGCAGCGCGAGCGCTGCAGTGCAAGTACCTGTTCAGGCAGCAAGCAACTGCGAGTCCGCCTTAAATAGGCGCTCCGAGCAACAGTGCGAGCGCAAGGACGCTCAAAGATGGCGCCCGCCGGGATGGGCAGAGCCCAAAGCAAGATGGCGCCCAAGCAGGACCACCCCCGGGACCCGGACCCACCAAAGCGGCGGTGATGTTATCTCAATTATATGCGGTAAGAGCGAGGGGGAATGCCCAACCTAGACCCGCTAAAAGCAGGGGAGAAATAAAGTAAGCTAACACAAATATGGCAAACCAGGAGAGTATTAAAAACACAAGCGCTAGCAGCAGCACGAGCGCGGCAGTGCAAGTACCTGTTCAGCTTTGAAAAATGCAAAAAATGCAAAAAAAGTGCACTTTTCAAAGAAATGGCAAATTACCACCATTTTGTGGTAATTTGCGATTTCTTTATGCCAAATTGCACTTTTTTGGGGCCTCTTACATTTCATTTAAGGAATCGCAATTTGAGGTGAGCAGGCATCTCTTGAGACAGGTGAGCAGGCATCCCGGGCTTCAGGGTGAGCAGGCGTCTTATGAGACAGGTGAGCAGGCATCCACGGGCTTCAAGGTGAGCAGGCATCCATCGGCTTCAGGGTGAGCAGGTGTCTTATGAGACAGGTGAGCAGGCATCCACTGGCTTCAGGGTGAGCAGGCGTCTTATGAGACAGGTGAGCAGGCATCCACGGGCTTCAGGGTGAGCAGGCGTCTTATGAGACAGGTGAGCAGGCATCCACTGGCTTCAGGGTGAGCAGGCGTCTTATGAGACAGGTGAGCAGGTATCCACGGGCTTCAGGGTGAGCAGGTATCCATCGGCTTCAGGGTGAGCAGGCATCCGTCGGCTTCAGGGTGAGCAGGCGTCTTATGAGACAGGTGAGCAGGTATCCACAGGCTTCAGGGTGAGCAGGCAACCGTCGGCTTCAGGGTGAACAGGCGTCTTATGAGACAGGTGAGCAGGTATCCACGGGCTTCAGGGTGAGCAGGCATCCGTCGGCTTCAGGGTGAGCAGGCGTCTTATGAGACAGGTGAGCAGGCATCCGTCGGCTTCAGGGTGAGCAGGTATCTTATGAGACAGGTGAGCAGGCATCCACGGGCTTCAGGGTGAGCAGGCGATTTATGAGACAGGTGAGCAGGCATCCATCGGTATGAGAGGTATGCACAGAGGTATGTGCTGAGAGGTATGCACAGAGGTATGTGCTGAGAGGTATGCACAGAGGTATGTGCTGAGAGGTATGCACAGAGGTATGTGCTGAGAGGTATGCACAGAGGCATTGTAAGAATTGGGGGTCCCTGGTTGGTGCAGGTATGTGTTGTGACAAGCAGGGACCCTCTCCTCTAAGTCAGGGCAAGGGACTTACTCTCAGAAATAACCCCTGCTCACCCTCTAGGCGGCATGGCGCGAGCAGACAAGGCTAAACTCCAGAGTACGCACAGTTAAGCACCTGATATAACACACACAATAAACCGTCAACCCACCACACAGGGACACAAGACTGTTTGTTTGTAAAAATATATCTCCTTTATATAAAACTCTCAAGCAGGCTTTGATTACAGTTTTAGCATTAAAATTTGTTCCAGTTACTTTTGAAATGAGGCCACAGTTCTTGAAGGCAATGTTCAATACTTAAAAATGGGTAAAGGGTTCTTAAACCGGCGTCACAGGGTTGCAGGCAATGTCTGACGCGTGGATGCGCTGTTCGTTGAGGCCTGAGCACCTTGTAGCGCTTCTCTACGTGTCGTACGAGGCCCAGAGGAAAGGCCCTACTGATTCTCACGCGCCTTGCGTTAGACGCGTACGACGCGGCTGATTTAAACAAGGGGTACGAGTCGTACTAAGCTCGTGCGACTCGTACCTTCAGGCGTAGGCTCACAGAACGTTCAAAATCACAAGCAGGGTGTATGCACAGCTCGAGGCGTTTAAGGGGCCTCAGTGCATACGGGCAGTGCGAGTCGTCGGGTGTCAGTACGACTCGCACAGTGATGCCGGGTTACAGTACCTTTTCCTTTGTAGGGGGTTCGAGGCGGACAAAAACAGGCGCAGATCGGACGTCCCTCGTCGCGGTGCGTTCCTCCTTTGGCGCGGACTACGGCTCGTGGGCTCTGTAGGTTCTGCACTCGGAGGGCAGCGATGCGTTGGGGGCTCTTGATCTCGATGTCCGTCTCGACCTTGAAGAGGGAGGGGCGGCAGCTTGAGGTTATCCAGCGGTGAGGCGCAGTCAGCAGGGCGTCGTCCTTCAGAGGCGAGCTCCAGTGCAGTCGGTCTTCACTGTGTGCTCTACAGCTCGGGGCCACAGACTCACGTTGTTTGGACCGGACGGTCCTTCCTTGCGGCGCGAGCTCTGGCTCGAGGTTGCAGCAGGTCGCGGTGTTTAGGCCAAGTGGGGCAGGCCTTCACAATGCTCTTTGCGGCGCAGTCGGGCAGAGGTCACTTTTGCTCGGCAGGAGGGGGGGCGCACAGGTTCTCTCAGTGCGGGGCAGATTCCCAGTCGCACTCAGGTCTCCGGGGTCTGCGCTGAAGGGGGTTAATAACACCAGCAGCAGCTTCCTTCTTCAAGGGAGAGGTAGCGCCCACTGTTCCTGGGGCGAAGTTCAGGAGGCAAGTTCACCAGCAAGCCCTTGGAGATTGTCAAGATGCACAAGTTGACTTAAAAGTCTTTCAGTCTTTTATTCCTCTCTACTTCTTGCAGCAAGGCACCCACCACAGGCCAGTCTCAGGGTTAGAGACAGTACTCCTCCATGCAGCTTTCCCAGGTCCTTCTCTTCGGGCAGAGTTTCTTCCTGGTGTCAACAGGATCTGATTTCTTAGGAGCAGGGCTCCTACTTTTATACACCATTTCTTTTGTTCTCGCAAGCCAGGGGGCCTTTGCCTAATCCAGTCAGTCTCTGAGCACTTTGTTTTTCAGGCCCTGGATTCTTCTTTCAGTGAGCAGGGCAGGGACATCAGACGCTCACAGGAGGTGGAGCCAGCATTGTGAGGACAAGTACAGTCAGGAGCACTTAGTTGACAATCTTCCCTCTCTCTTCACAAGGTGCAGGGCAGAGTCATCAGTCACTCCCCAGGGGGCGGAGCCAGCATTGAGGTGGCAGAGCACAGCCCTATTCAGGGTCAAGGGGCACTCCCCCCACCCATCCTGGTGTAATCTCTCTATTCACCACCTGTCAGCCCCAGCCTGTCCCCTGGAATTCCCCAGCCCTGTCCTACCTTATGCTTACAATGCACCCTGCCCTTGGGCCTACCATAGGGGTGACTAATATGAAGTTAGGGGAAGGTTTAGGGACTGGCAAGTGTGTGCACTTGCGCAGTTAGCATGACAGTACCAGACTGCACGCAGGTTCTGCAATGGCAGACCCTAGACACATTTTACTAGGCCGCTTCTGTGGGTGGCGCAACCAGCGCTGCAGGCCCACCAGCGGCATTTGTATTTACAAGCCCTGGCACTCCTGGTGCACTTTACTGGGGACTGACAGTAAATCCAATGAACCAATCATGGAAACCAATCACATATAGCAATTTTCAGTAGGGAGAGCATATGCACTTTAGCACTGGTCAGCAGTGGTAAAGTGCCCAGAGTCATTAAACCAACAAAATCAGGTCAGAGAGAATATTGGAGGAAGGCAAAAAGTTCACGGCTGACCCTGCCAAGAGGGCCAAGTCCAACAGGCATGTGCTTAGAGGTATGTACAGAGGTATGTGCTAAGAGGTATGCACAGAGGCATGTTCTGAGACTTATGCACACAGGTATATGCTAAGAGGTATGCACAGATGAATGTGGTGAGAGGTATGCACAGAGGCATGTGCTGAGAGGTATGTACAGAGGTATGTGCTGAGAGGTATGCACAGAGGTATGTGCTGAGAGGTATGCACAGAGGTATGTGCTGAGACATATGCACAGAGGCATGTGCTGAGAGGTACGCACAGAGGTATGAGAGGTATGCACAGAGGTATGTGCTGAGAGGTATGCAAAGAGGTATGTGCTGAGAGGTATGCACAGAGGCATGTGCTGAGAGGTATGCACAGAGGCATGTGCTGAGAGGTATGCATGTGCTGAGAGATATGCACAGAGGTATGTGCTGAGAGGTACGCATGTGCTGAGAGGTACGCATGTGCTGAGAGGTATGCACAGAGGTATGTGCTGAGAGGTTTGCACAGAGGTATGTGCTGAGAGATATGCACAGAGGTATGTGCTGAGAGGTATGCACAGAGGTATGTGCTGAGAGATATGCACAGAGGCATGTGCTGAGAGGTATGCATGTGCTGAGAGGTATGCATGTGCTGAGAGAAATGCACAGATGCATGTGCTGAGAGGTATGCACAGAGGCATGTGCTGCGACATATGCACAGAGGTATGTTGCTGAGAGGTATGCACAGAGGTATGTTGCTGAGAGGTATGCACAGAGGTATGTGCTGAGAGGTATGCACAGAGGCATGTGCTGAGAGGTATGCACAGAGGCATATGCTGAGAGGTACGCATGTGCTGAGAGATATGCACAGAGGCATGTGCTGAGAGGTATGCACAGAGGCATGTGCTGAGAGATTTGCACAGAGGCATGTGCTGAGAGGTACGCATGTGCTGAGAGGTATGCACAGAGGCATGTGCTGAGAGGTATGCATGTGCTGAGAGATTTGCACAGAGGTATGTGCTGAGAGGTATGCACAGAGGTATGTGCTGAGAGGTATGCACAGAGGTATGTGCTGAGAGGTATGCACAGAGGTATGTGCTGAGAGGTATGCATGTGCTGAGAGATTTGCACAGAGGTATGTGCTGAGAGGTATGCACAGAGGCATGTGCTGAGAGGTATGCACAGAGGCATGTGCTGAGAGGTATGCATGTGCTGAGAGATTTGCACAGAGGTATGTGCTGAGAGGTATGCACACAGGTATGTGCTGAGAGGTATGCACAGAGGCATGTGCTGAGAGGTATGCATGTGCTGAGAGATTTGCACAGAGGCATGTGCTGAGAGGTATGCACAGAGGTATGTGCTGAGAGGTATGCACAGAGGTATGAGAGGTATGCAGAGAGGTATGTGCTGAGAGGTATGCACAGAGGCATGTGCTGAGAGGTATGCACAGAGGTATGTGCTGAGAGGTATGCACAGAGGTATGTGCTGAGAGGTATGCACAGAGGTATGTGCTGAGAGGTATGCACAGAGGTATGAGAGGTATGCACAGAGGTATGTGCTGAGAGGTATGCACAGAGGTATGAGAGGTATGCACAGAGGTATGTGCTGAGACATATGCACAGAGGCATGTGCTGAGAGGTATGCACAGAAGTATGTGGTGAGAGGTATGCACAGAGGTATGTGCTGAGAGGTATGCAAAGAGGTATGTGCTGAGAGGTATGCACAGAGGCATGTGCTGAGAGGTATGCACAGAAGTATGTGGTGAGAGGTATGCACAGAGGTATGTGCTGAGAGGTATGCAAAGAGGTATGTGCTGAGAGGTATGCACAGAGGCATGTGCTGAGAGGTATGCACAGAGGCATGTGCTGAGAGGTATGCATGTGCTGAGAGATATGCACAGAGGTATGTGCTGAGAGGTATGCACAGAGGTATGTGCTGAGAGGTATGCACAGAGGTATGTGCTGAGAGGTATGCACAGAGGCATGTGCTGAGAGGTATGCATGTGCTGAGAGATATGCACAGAGGTATGTGCTGAGAGGTATGCACAGAGGTATGTGCTGAGAGGTATGCACAGAGGTATGTGCTGAGAGATATGCACAGAGGCATGTGCTGAGAGGTATGCATGTGCTGAGAGAAATGCACAGAGGTATGTGCTGAGAGGTATGCACACAGGTATGTGCTGAGAGGTAAGCACAGAGGCATGTGCTGCGACATATGCACAGAGGTATTGCTGAGAGGTATGCACAGATGCATGTGCTGAGAGGTACGCATGTGCTGAGAGGTATGCACAGAGGCATGTGCTGAGAGGTATGCACAGAGGCATGTGCTGAGAGGTATGCACAGAGGCATATGCTGAGAGGTAAGCACAGAGGCATGTGCTGAGAGGTATGCACAGAGGCATGTGCTGAGAGGTATGCATGTGCTGAGAGATTTGCACAGAGGTATGTGCTGAGAGGTATGCACAGAGGCATGTGCTGAGAGGTATGCATGTGCTGAGAGATTTGCACAGAGGCATGTGCTGAGAGGTACGCATGTGCTGAGAGGTATGCACAGAGGCATGTGCTGAGAGGTATGCATGTGCTGAGAGATTTGCACAGAGGCATGTGCTGAGAGGTATGCACAGAGGTATGTGCTGAGAGGTATGCACAGAGGTATGTGCTGAGAGGTATGCACAGAGGTATGTGCTGAGAGGTATGCACAGAGGTATGTGCTGAGAGGTATGCACAGAGGCATGTGCTGAGAGGTATGCACAGAGGTATGTGCTGAGAGGTATGCACAGAGGTATGTGCTGAGAGATTTGCACAGAGGTATGTGCTGAGAGGTATGCACACAGGTATGTGCTGAGAGGTATGCACAGAGGCATGTGCTGAGAGGTATGCATGTGCTGAGAGATTTGCACAGAGGCATGTGCTGAGAGGTATGCACAGAGGTATGTGCTGAGAGGTATGCACAGAGGTATGAGAGGTATGCAGAGAGGTATGTGCTGAGAGGTATGCACAGAGGCATGTGCTGAGAGGTATGCACAGAGGTATGTGCTGAGAGGTATGCACAGAGGTATGTGCTGAGAGGTATGCACAGAGGTATGTGCTGAGAGGTATGCACAGAGGTATGAGAGGTATGCACAGAGGTATGTGCTGAGAGGTATGCACAGAGGTATGTGCTGAGAGGTATGCAGAGAGGTATGAGAGTATGCACAGAGGTATGAGAGGTATGCACAGAGGTATGAGAGGTATGCACAGAGGCATGTGCTGAGAGGTATGCACAGAGGTATGTGCTGAGAGGTATGCACAGAGGTATGTGCTGAGAGGTATGCACAGAGGTATGTGCTGAGAGGTATGCACAGAGGTATGAGAGGTATGCACAGAGGTATGTGCTGAGAGGTATGCACAGAGGTATGAGAGGTATGCACAGAGGTATGTGCTGAGAGGTATGCACAGAGGTATGTGCTGAGAGGTATGCACAGAGGTATGAGAGGTATGCACAGAGGTATGTGCTGAGAGGTATGCATATGTTGAGAGATTTGCACAGAGGTATGAGAGGTATGCACAGAGGCATGTGCTGAGAGGTATGCACAGAGGTATGTGCTGAGAGGTATGCACAGAGGTATGAGAGGTATGCACAGAGGTATGTGCTGAGAGGTATGCACAGAGGTATGAGAGGTATGCACAGAGGTATGTGCTGAGAGGTATGCACAGAGGTATGTGCTGAGAGGTATGCACAGAAGTATGAGAGGTATGCACAGAGGTATGTGCTGAGAGGTATGCATGTGCTGAGAGATTTGCACAGAGGTATGAGAGGTATGCACAGAGGCATGTGCTGAGAGGTATGCACAGAGGTATGTGCTGAGAGGTACGCATGTGCTGAGAGATTTGCAAAGAGGCATGTGCTGAGAGGTATGCAGAGAGGTATGAGAGGTATGCACAGAGGTATGTGCTGAGAGGTATGCACAGAGGTATGTGCTGAGAGGTATGCACAGAGGTATGTGCTGAGAGGTATGCACAGAGGTATGTGCTGAGAGGTATGCACAGAGGTATGTGCTGAGAGGTATGCACAGAGGTATGTGCTGAGAGGTATGCACAGAGGTATTTGCTGAGAGGTATGCACAGAGGCATGTGCTGAGATGTATGCACAGAGGTATGTGCTGAGAGGTATGCACAGAGGCATATGCTGAGAGGTACGCATGTGCTGAGAGGTATGCACACAGGTATGTGCTGAGAGGTATGCACAGAGGTATGTGCTGAGAGGTATGCACAGAGGTATGTGCTGAGAGGTATGCACAGAGGTATGAGCTGAGAGGTATGCAGAGAGGTATGAGAGGTATGCACAGAGGTATGAGAGGTATGCACAGAGGTATGAGAGGTATGCACAGAGACATGTGCTGAGAGGTATGCACAGAGGTATGTGCTGAGAGGTATGCACAGAGGTATGTGCTGAGAGGTATGCACAGAGGTTTTTGCTGAAAGGTATGCACAGAGGTATGAGAGGTATGCACAGAGGTATGTGCTGAGAGGTATGCACAGAGGTATGAGAGGTATGCACAGAGGTATGTGCTGAGAGGTATGCATGTGTTGAGAGATTTGCACAGAGGTATGAGAGGTCTGCACAGAGGTATGTGCTGAGAGGTATGCACAGAGGTATGTGCTGAGAGGTATGCACAGAGGTATGAGAGGTATGCACAGAGGTATGTGCTCAGAGGTATGCACAGAGGTATGTGCTGAGAGGTATGCACAGAGGTATGAGAGGTATGCACAGAGGTATGTGCTGAGAGGTATGCATGTGCTGAGAGATTTGCACAGAGGTATGAGAGGTATGCACAGAGGAATGTGCTGAGAGGTATGCACAGAGGCATGTGCTGAGAGGTATGCAGAGAGGTATGAGAGGTATGCACAGAGGTATGTGCTGAGAGGTATGCACAGAGGTATGTGCTGAGAGGTATGCACAGAGGTATGTGCTGAGAGATTTGCACAGAGGCATGTGCTGAGATGTATGCACAGAGGCATGTGCTGAGAGGTATGCACAGAGGCATGTGCTGAGAGGTATGCACAGAGGTATGTGCTGAGAGGTATGCACAGAGGTATGAGCTGAGAGGTATGCAGAGAGGTATGAGAGGTATGCACAGAGGCATGTGCTGAGAGGTATGCACAGAGGTATGTGCTGAGAGGTATGCACAGAGGTATGTGCTGAGAGGTATGCACAGAGGTATGAGCTGAGAGGTATGCAGAGAGGTATGAGAGGTATGCAGAGAGGTATGAGAGGTATGCACAGAGGTATGAGAGGTATGCACAGACATGTGCTGAGAGGTATGCAGAGAGGTATGTGCTGAGAGGTATGCACAGAGGTATGTGCTGAGAGGTATGCACAGAGGTATGTGCTGAGAGGTATGCACAGAGGTTTTTGCTGAAAGGTATGCACAGAGGTATGAGAGGTATGCACAGAGGTATGTGCTGAGAGGTATGCACAGAGGTATGAGAGGTTTGCACAGAGGCATGTGCTGAGAGGTATGCAGAGAGGTATGAGAGGTATGCACAGAGGTATGTGCTGAGAGGTATGCACAGAGGTATGTCCTGAGCGGTATGCACAGAGATATGTGCTGAGAGGTATGCATGTGTTGAGAGATTTGCACAGAGGTATGAGAGGTCTGCACAGAGGTATGTGCTGAGAGGTATGCACAGAGGTATGTGTTGAGAGGTATGCACAGAGGTATGAGAGGTATGCACAGAGGTATGTGCTCAGAGGTATGCACAGAGGTATGTGCTCAGAGGTATGCACAGAGGTATGAGAGGTATGCACAGAGGTATGTGCTGAGAGGTATGCATGTGCTGAGAGATTTGCACAGAGGTATGAGAGGTATGCACAGAGGCATGTGCTGAGAGTTATGCAGAGAGGTATGAGAGGTATGCACAGAGGTATGTGCTGAGAGGTATGCACAGAGGTATGTGCTGAGAGGTATGCACAGAGGTATGTGCTGAGAGATTTGCACAGAGGCATGTGCTGAGATGTATGCACAGAGGTATGTGCTGAGAGGTATGCACAGAGGTATGTGCTGAGAGGTATGCACAGAGGTATGTGCTGAGAGGTATGCAGAGAGGTATGAGAGGTATGCACAGAGGTATGAGAGGTATGCACAGAGGTATGAGAGGTATGCACAAAGACATGTGCTGAGAGGTCTGCACAGAGGTATGTGCTGAGAGGTATGCACAGAGGTATAAGAGGTATGCACAGAGGTATGTGCTGAGAGGTATGCACAGAGGTATGTGCTGAGAGGTATGCACAGAGGTATGAGAGGTATGCACAGAGATATGTGCTGAGAGGTATGCACAGAGGTATGTACTGAGAGGTATGCACAGAGGTATGAGAGGTATGCACAGAGGTATGTGCTGAGAGGTATGCACAGAGGTATGTGCTGAGAGGTATGCACAGAGGTATGAGAGGTATGCACAGAGGTATGTGCTGAGAGGTATGCACAGAGGTATGTGCTGAGAGGTATGCACAGAGGTATGTGCTGAGAGGTATGCACAGAGGTATGTGCTGAGAGGTATGCACAGAGGTATGAGAGGTATGCACATTGGTATGTGCTGAGAGGTATGCATGTGCTGAGAGATTTGCACAGAGGTATGAGAGGTATGCACAGAGGCATGTGCTGAGAGGTATGCACAGAGGCATGTGCTGAGAGGTATGCACAGAAGTATGAGAGGTATGCACTGAGGTATGTGCTGAGAGGTATGCACAGAGGTATGAGAGGTATGCACAGAGGTATGTGCTGAGAGGTATGCACAGAGGTATGTGCTGAGAGGTATGCACAGAGGTATGAGAGGTATGCACAGAGGCATGTGCTGAGAGGTATGCACAGAGGTATGTGCTGAGAGGTACGCAGTTGCTGAGAGATTTGCACAGAGGCATGTGCTGAGAGGTATGCAGAGAGGTATGAGAGGTATGCACAGAGGTATGTGCTGAGAGGTATGCACAGAGGTATGTGCTGAGAGGTATGCACAGAGGTATGTGCTGAGAGATTTGCACAGAGGCATGTGCTGAGAGGTACGCATGTGCTGAGAGGTATGCACAGAGGTATGTGCTGAGAGGTATGCACAGAGGTATGTGCTGAGAGGTATGCACAGAGGTATGAGAGGTATGCACTGAGGTATGTGCTGAGAGGTATGCACAGAGGTATGAGAGGTATGCACAGAGGTATGTGCTGAGAGGTATGCACAGAGGTATGTGCTGTGAGGTATGCACAGAGGTATGAGAGGTATGCACAGAGGTATGTGCTGAGAGGTATGCATGTGCTGAGAGATTTGCACAGAGGTATGAGAGGTATGCACAGAGGTATGTGCTGAGAGGTATGCACAGAGGTATGAGAGGTATGCACAGAGGTATGAGAGGTATGCACAGAGGTATGTGCTGAGAGGTATGCACAGAGGTATGAGAGGTATGCACAGAGGTATGTGCTGAGAGGTATGCACAGAGGTATGAGAGGTATGCACAGAGGTATGTGCTGAGAGGTATGCATGTGCTGAGAGATTTGCAGAGAGGTATGAGAAGTATGCACGGAGGTATGTGCTGAGAGGTATGCAGAGAGGTATGAGAGGTATGCAGAGAGGTATGTGCTGAGAGGTATGCACAGAGGTATGTGCTGAGAGGTATGCACAGAGGTATGTGCTGAGAGGTATGCACAGAGGTATGTGCTGAGAGGTATGCACAGAGGTATGTGCTGAGAGGTATGCACAGAGGTATGTCCTGAGAGGTATGCACAGAGATATGTGCTGAGACATATGCACGGAGGTATGTGCTGAGAGGTATGCAGAGAGGTATGAGAGGTATGCACAGAGGTATGAGAGGTATGCACAGAGGTATGAGAGGTATGCACAGAGGTATGTGCTGAGAGGTATGCACAGAGGTATGTGCTGAGAGGTATGCACAGAGGTATGTGCTGAGAGGTATGCACAGAGGTATGTGCTGAGAGGTAAGCAGAGAGGTATGATAGGTATGCACAGAGGTATGAGAGGTATGCGTAGAGATATGAGAGGTATGCACAGAGACATGTGCTGAGAGGTATGCACAGAGGTATGAGAGGTATGCACAGAGGTATGAGAGGTATGCACAGAGGTATGTGCTGAGAGGTATGCACAGAGGTATGTGCTGAGAGGTATGCACAGAGGTATGTGCTGAGAGGTATGCACAGAGGTATGTGCTGAGAGGTAAGCAGAGAGGTATGATAGGTATGCACAGAGGTATGAGAGGTATGCACAGAGGTATGAGAGGTATGCACAGAGACATGTGCTGAGAGGTATGCACAGAGGTATGTGCTGAGAGGTATGCACAGAGGTATGTGCTGAGAGGTATGCACAGAGGTATGAGAGGTATGCACAGAGGTATGTGCTGAGAGGTATGCACAGAGGTATGTGCTGAGAGGTATGCACAGAGGTATGAGAGGTATGCACAGAGGTATGTGCTGAGAGGTATGCATGTGCTGAGAGATTTGCACAGAGGTATGAGAGGTATGCACAGAGGCATGTGCTGAGAGGTATGCACAGAGGTATGTGCTGAGAGGTATGCACAGAGGTATGAGAGGTATGCACAGAGGTATGTGCTGAGAGGTATGCACAGAGGTATGAGAGGTATGCACAGAGGTATGTGCTGAGAGGTATGCACAGAGGTATGTGCTGAGAGGTATGCACAGAGGTATGTGCTGAGAGGTATGCACAGAGGTATGTGCTGAGAGGTATGCACAGAGGTATGTGCTGAGAGGTATGCACAGAGGTATGTGCTGAGAGATTTGCACAGAGGTATGTGCTGAGAGGTATGCACAGAGGTATGAGAGGTATGCACAGAGGTATGTGCTGAGAGGTATGCACAGAGGTATGAGAGGTATGCACAGAGGTATGTGCTGAGAGGTATGCACAGAGGTATGTGCTGAGAGGTATGCACAGAGGTATGTGCTGAGAGGTATGCACAGAGGTATGTGCTGAGAGGTATGCACAGAGGTATGTGCTGAGAGGTATGCACAGAGGTATGTGCTGAGAGATTTGCACAGAGTGAAGGACTTGCCTACTTAAGGCCCAGCGGTGCCAGGGGACAACACCTAAAACCTTCGTGGGATACCTGTTCTGGCGTACAATTTGACAGAGACACGGGAGACTTCCTTCGGCGTCCAAGATCAGAGTTTTATTACTGCAGGGATACAGAAGTCACTCGAAGTACAACAACGTGTAGGTTCTGAGAGTCTGCTTCAAATTGCATATGTGGATTGCTCCTTTTATACAAGTTTTCGTCATAGAATAACATTACGAACAAAAGGTTACAACTCGGTTCCCACAGTAAACTTAAAAAGGCTTCATTCATGGCGTCGGAAACCCGGAACATAATTACAGTAACATTTGCCGGTTCCCAACTGTAAAAGCACATTATCCCTCCGCTAGGCACATTCCGCTCTGGTTGTAAACAGAAGAGAGAGAGAGACAGGAACAGGTGCAAGGAAGACAGACAACAGTAGAGGAAAGAATGTGGGGGTAATATCGGAAGCATGATCACAGGATCAAAGGAGTCAAGCTTAGCATATGCAAGGCTGAATCAATAGCCCGCCATGGCACGATTACCCTCGAGCGGAGCCATCTGCCTTTGCAGTGTCATCCTCCAGTGTCATAAAAGACGCACCAAAGGGATATGCTTCATCCGCAAAGCTTGGGAATCCCAGGGTCATGAAGCGAACATTTTCACTTCGCTGGCTACGTGAGGGCAAGAAACAAAATGGATGCCGTATCTAAAATGGAACCCAAGGGTTCAAATAAAGAAAACACGAAAACAAGACGAACCCTTCCAAGTAGTGTAGTGAAAATGCGTACACTCACTAAACTCGTCATTTACGGTTCGTAGATACCAAACTCGTCCATATTCGTACTTGCCCAAAACATCGTATCGGTCCTTACGGAACCTCAGACGCTCCTTTTGCCCTCATGTAGGCAAGCACTAGTCGAAATCAGAATCAATTTCGATATTCATCTGATCATTTAGGTGTTGCTGAAACATCATCCTATCCATCAATGTCTCTTTGGTAACAGATGGCCTTCTTATACACGCTTTAGCGCAAAGGCCACATAAGGCAGGACCACACTGTACACAAAGACAACACGTGAACAGAAACGCCACAACAACCCCCATAATCATCAGAATCTTCCAACCCCAAGTTGACATTAGGCCCCAAAACCATCCTAGAAGCGTCCAATCTCCCTCGTCCACGTGTATGGACTCCGAGATTTTATGCAACTTCGAAATGGCTTGATAAACAGTTGGAGCATTATCAGGTATGAAAATGCAGCAGCTCGAATGGATTAACCTGCACACACCACCTCTATCTGCAAGTATAACATCTAGAACTATACGGTTCTGAAGCGTCATAAGTCTATCCGCTTGCAGCTCTGCCGTCAAGTTACCAAGGGCGCTTGCAGTGACATTAGCAGTCGATTCCACCACACGACTCAACTGTCTCAAGTTCCTACTGTTAACCATAGGGCCCCAAAACGGTAGGAAACCCTTAAAGAAGTCTCCTGCCTCTTGACTCGCAGTGTCCTCTTTGCCAACGACGCCTCTCACAACTCTAGTCTTGTGATAGTCTGAGGCAACTGTAAAAGTAGGCGGTAAAAGATTCGCGATATAACATGTGCCCGAAAAGTCACGGGGCAACCATGTATAAGCACGATCATAACACACAAAATAAGTACCCTTGGCAGTCAAAAAGACGGGGGAAGAGAGCATTGGTAAGACATACGTCTCAGTACAAGCACTCTTCCCAAGCTGAGCTCTCGGATTTCGACCCAAACCTTGCAGACAGAAATTACCAAGATGGGGTACAATCCAGATCGGAGACGAGCTCTTAAGCTGTCTATCGCTCACTAACATACCATACTCAACCTCACTCAGATCCTTGTAAGCTCGTACCTCTTCTTCTGGAATGAGAACAGTTAAGAATAACATGAATACCTGTAACAAAAAACATTTTGTTCGAAACATCTTGTGCAATTTGGATCTTTGCGCCGCCATTTTCTCTATTTCTAACAGCTCAGAAGACTCCATCCTCTAAAGACCGTCCGTGACGTTCTTGACGCACTTCGTTCTGAGTAGCGATTATCAATTCCCAGGAGTTCCCAGAAATTGACAAAGGGTAATCGACCTAGTGTCAGATACCTGCTAAACAGAGGGAGGTACCCGCACGGCCCTCCGGTCAACCCAGATGATAGGTTTTACTCAAATGTTCATTTAATTAAGTCTCTTAGCTGCAAGGAAAAAGGTACATAATAAAAATGTCCACAATGTTCATAGCGACTGTAAAAAAAAAGGGGTAATGTAGAATAAAAAAGGAAAAAAAATTGATTTTATTAGTCTTTTTTATGTGAGCGAAGAAAATATCGACGGCTTCCAGGTCTAGTCTGCTCTTCGAACAACGGTCCAGATGGCAACACAGTGTTCGATTGTTCAGGTAACAGTTCAGGACTTGAATTCTCCAATGTTGCAGACAATGGTGCTGTCACAGGTGTATCAACAGGAATGTCCGATTGAATTAGATCATTCTCTACAGGCTGAGCGTCGCTAAACGGTAGATAGCAAAGGGGGGACTCGGTTTCACATGAGCCAACTCCCCTATTTATCCATGTATCAGCTGGCAAAGGAAGCGGAACCTTTTTGGTGTGGGTGGCGTGCACCCAGTGTTTTCTGCCGTCCAGCCGAACCACAGTCCTCGTTGCCAACAGCACTTGGTAGGGTCCTACGAATCTCGGCTCAAGGTTACGCTTTCGTCCAAAATTTCGGGTGACCACCCAGTCACCCGGTTGCAGCCGATGACCAGGACCCTCTGTTTGTGCCGGTAGTGCCTCGTAAACCTGTTGATGAATCAAACTCAATTTAGCAGTCAGATCATAAAGATAATCGATCAACATTGGATATTCAAGTCTGTTAAACTCTTTAGGCCTCGGAACTCCCCAAACGTTTGCAGGACGGCCGAACACAATCTCATATGGGCTAAGCCCTACTCGAGAGTGCACAGTCGCCCTGGTCGATAAAAGGGCTAGAGGCAAAGCATCAGGCCATGCTAAACCAGTCGTTGCCTGGATCTTGGCAAGTTTCAATTTCAGGGTGCCATTGTATCCTTCCACCAAACCCGCAGACTGAGGATGATTAGCACTATGAAATTTTTGCCTTATGCCAAGGCCACTACACACACTCTTCATCACACTACCCACAAATTCACTTCTGTTATCTGACCATACAATCCGTGGCATTCCGTACCTGGGGAAATATTCTTTGAGCAGAATTTTTGCTGTGGACAGGGCAGTATTATCTTTAAGGGGGTAAGCCTCAATCCATCTGGAGAACGCACAAACTACAACCAGGACATACTTCAGATTATTACATCTCTCCATGTGGATAAAGTCTAACTGAATAATTTCAAAGGGACATGTGGGAGGAGCGAAATGGCCAGGTGGAGTGGGGGTGCCCTTGCCAGGATTATACATCAAACATACCATGCAATTCTTAACCACTCTCTCCGCACACTTCGTAATTCCATCATTCTTCCACACAGGAGACAACAACTTACATATGCCTTTCGTGCTAATGTGTGATGTACCGTGTGCCATAGTAACAACAGCAAGCACATACGCATCTGGTAACATCCATCTCTTCTTTTCTGACAAATCAATCCAACATCCATTCTCGTCTAACTTCCCCGTATTTTCTTTCCACTGCGTCTTTTCCATATTAGTAGCCTCATTCTGTATCTCCTTCACACTCTCTATTGTGTCCTCACACATACTAGTTTCCACCGGCCATCTTACTGCACTCGCAACATACATTCGATTTGTCAGATTTCGGGCCGTCTCCTTAGCAATCTCATCCACAAACGCATTACCACGACCAACATCATCCGTCACTTTCCGAAGTGCACTGCATTTAATTATTGCCACCTCTTTGGGCAATGTAAGTGCATCCAAAAGGTCATTTACAAGCTGTCCATGCTGAATCTTCGCACCATGCGATGTGAAAGACCCTCGTTCTCTCCACAGTCGTCCAAAACTATGCGCTACGCCAAAGGCATACTGACTATCGGTAAACACATTCACCCGCTTTCCTCTAGACAACACACATGCTCTCGTCAATGCGATCAACTCAGCCGCCTGGGCCGAATTCTGACTCAATCTCGCAGTTTCAACAACCGTACTCAACGTCACTACAGCATACGCAGTCGTCACATCACCATTCGGCAACTTAAAACACGAACCATCAACATACAGAGTACCATCGGGATCTACCAATGGAATATTTTTCAGGTCAACACGACCCTTCGTCTCTTCTTCAGTTCTTAAGTAACAATCATGTGGTGCTACATCACCTAATTCCGTGCTGATCGGCAACAGCGTTGCTGGGTTCAACACATTACAACGTTTTATCCGTATATGACTTGCCAAGAGCGTCAATTCATACCCAGACAACCTCGCGCTCGTCAGGTGTTGAGTTTTGGTTCGATTCAAAAGAGTGTCTACTGCATGAGGGACCATCACTGTAAGCATATTATCCATGACCAAACCTGCGGACTGTCGAATGGACACCGCAGCTGCCGCTGTTGCTTTTAAACAACTCGGTAATGCTCTAGCCACTGGATCCAAGGTCGAGGAAAAATATGCACATGGCCGTTGTTTGTCGCCAAACTGTTGCGTCAAAACACTCAACGCACAACCATCCCTCTCGTGAACATAAAGTGTGAACAGTTTACTGTAGTCGGGAGTACCTAAAACAGGAGCTGAACATAACGCATCACGTAATTCCGAAAAACTTTTCTGACACTCTTCAGTCCAAGGCAAAGGAGTAGGAACATCCTTGCACGTGAGAGCTAACAATGGCTTCGCCAACAATGAAAAATTTGGAATCCATTGTCTGCAGTATGACGTAATACCTAGAAAGGCACGTACATCTCTCTGGGTTTTTGGCACAGTCATTCGAGTAATTGCTGCTATTCTTTCTGGGGTCAACCTTCTCCCTTCTTTTGACAATAAGTGACCCAAGTAAGTTACTTCTTGGCAACAATATTGCAGCTTAGAAGGTGACACCTTGTGATGTAGGTCACATAAGTGTTGCAATAATGACACTGTAGTAGTTCTACAAATAACCTCGGTATCAGCAGCCACCAATAAGTCGTCAACGTACTGAATCAAAGCCGCACCCGTCGGTAACTCAAACGCATCAAGTTGACTCTTAAGGGCTTGACTGTAGATTGAAGGACTCTCACAGTAGCCCTGTGGTGCGCGTTTAAATCTAAAACTGCGACCACCCAATGAGAATCCGAATATGTCTCTGCTTTCTTCAGCGATCGGAATACTAAAGAAAGCATTCTTTAGATCGATCACCGTAAACCAGGAGGCAGAAGCTGGAATGAGGGTCAACAAAGCCGTGATTGTGGGAACCACAGGAAACTGTGGGACCACAATTTTATTCACCTCTCGCAAATCAATCACGAAACGATACACAGGAGGTTTAGATGGATCAGTTCGTTTCAAAATCGGTAACACAGGACTATTACACACATTACCCCTAGTTTCTTCAATGACATCTTTCTCGATTAGGTCATAAATGATCGCTAATAGCGCACGCTCACCATCAAGAGAGATACGATACTGAGGTATACGTGGTAAGCGCACATTTGTTTTCAACTGGACCACATAAGGTGGAATGTTTAACAGTCCCACATCATTGGGACCCGTGGCCCACAAAGACACAGGAAGAGAACTCAATTCCGGTGGGAACTTATCGATCGCCAAGTACATAGGAGAGATTACTCTCTGACCTAGTGTAAGCTCCACTCCCGCAGGAGAGCAGTACAAAGTCGCATATAACCGTTTTAACAAATCCAAACCCAAAAGATTCTCACCACAACCAGTGGATAAAATCAATGGGGCCTCTAGCTCACGTGGACCAATCGTAAGGGACAAAGGGCTAGAGACAGGATTGCTAACAGGGGCGCCAGAGAATCCAATGGAAACATTCGTTAAGCCAGACAAAGGTGCGCCAGGGAGTATAGAATGTATGATGGAACTTTTTGCTGCACCAGTGTCCAACAGAAAAGGCTCAACTACGCCAGATGTAGCAACTGCGACGTAAGGCCCCTTCTGATCAACCGGAACTGACACTACTCCCTCTCTTTGTCGGTGGCTGTCCTAGTAACGGTCATCTGCAACAAGCTCATGTTCAACGTAATAGTCGTCCACATGATATTGTGCAGATCTATCGGACCTCGTGTTTCGCTGGTCAAAACAATTATTCACGTCCGATGAAGCAGGAGTGCGCTCATTTTGATTTTGAGAGGCGCCCCGACCTCTACCTCGAGATGTCTGCTGGGGAACACCACGACCACCTCGTGCCAAAACATGGTTATAGCGGTCACGTAAAGCAGGACAATTATATTTAATATGGCCTTCTCCCCTACAATATGCACATTGATTATACCCAAGCATAGATCTAAAGTCAGAGGAGTCAGAGCGTGACTGTATCCTAGAAGACTGTGCCTGCGGTCGATATTGATGTTGCGAATCATTCTGATTCGAACGCGGAGGATACGCTTGTTGCAACAAAACCTTAGTTTTAAGCTTTTTCGTTTTCTTATCTGAACGATCACTTTCTTCTTTTTCCCTATTTTCATAGTACTGAGCCGTCGCTAGAATTTGAGCAGTGGTTGAAACAGCCCATGCACTTTCTGAACTTTTCAATTTGTTGCATAGCTCAGGCAACAAATTTAACACGAACTTATCAACAAATAACCGCTGACCTCCCTCAGTACTCATGTCCTGACCACTATGATCGATAAATGCTTCCTCAAATCTAGTAAAGAAATCCGAGACACTCTCGTCCTTCTTTTGCTTACAAGCCGATAGTTTGTCCCAACTCACCCTCATTGCTGGCATAAGTGTTTTCATGAGCGTGATTATTCTTTGGGGCAGATCCGTAATTAACTGCTCAGGCTTAGCCCCACCAACTTGTCGTCCATCAGCCGCAATTATTGTAGCCCAGTCGCCGCCTAATTCAATTAAATGATTCTCTTGGCGAATTTTCGCCCAAATTGGTTGTGGCACGACATTACCAAACAGCATGTCGATATCAGCAAGGTTCATAATAGAAGCATCCACCAATTGGGACAACTCCTTATAATAACCTGCCGGATTCTTGCGCGGATCAGGTAAAGATTGCTTCACCTGCAAAACTTCTGATCGTTTCCATGGGAGGTGTATCCAAACTCTTTGGAAGTATGGCGGAACCGCAGGATTAGCTTGCGGATCACCTGGCATCCAAACTGGCGGAACCTCTCTCATGGGATACTGACCAGCGCTTGCTTTCGGAGTATCGGAATCATCATCAAACGACACTCGAGAAGGCACTGTGGACCTAAAAGCCAATAATCGCTCTAATGCGCGTCGCACATCTCCATCTACTATCATACCATTCGAGAATTGACTCTGAAGTTCAGCCATATCACACGGTACATCATCTAAATCATCATTATCCCACTCTTCTCTCAAGGAATTACATATTTCTTCAAATACAAATCTCTGTGTTGGCTCATTAAATTGAGAAAATGTATCGAAAACTATGCGCGGGGTATATTTAGCAGGGTGTCTAACCCATTTACGCGCCATATTTTCCAACTTCGCTCTCTCTCTCCCACAAGGGATTAGACTTCGTCTTTGAGAAACGTCAGAGATATCGGATGGAAATAACGATCCAGAAAGTGGAGAATAGAGGTTAGCAACAGAGTTAGGAATACGATTACGAACGGAAGGAGAAGAAGAAAGAAGAACAGGAGCAACAACATTAGAAGTAATCGTAGAAACAGTTGGAGTAGCAGCAGGAACAATAGACTGAGAAGATACAGGCAAAGAAACAGGAGGAAGAGGAGCAGGTAGAGGAACAATAACAGGACCAACAACAGGCTGACCACCAGCCGCTAAAGCAACAGGAGGAACTACAGGAGGAACTACAGGAGCAGTAGCACCCTGTGCATAAGGAGGTGGTGATTTCAACAGATACGCTAACAAAGGATCCTCTTTTAAATCATCATCCTTTTTATCAGAATTTGAAGATAAAACCGGATAACATTTATCCCCCCACATGTGATGCAGTCTAGTTGAAACTTCCCTATCTTTTTCTGCGTTATCTTGACGGTGGTGTTCTGCATCTCGCATTATCGTAACGATACTACTGTCCTTCTTATTTTTCTTAAGCTGTTTGATTTCTTTCTGTCTGGCTTCTTTGCGCCATAACCGAAAGGAATCGAACATAGCTGGCCTAACTTTCTTTTTAAATAATTTCGCTTCAAGATTATCTAAAATCTCTGTTTCATAACTTCCATGTGGTGGCCAACTGAGCACACCATCATTCTTTGTATAACGAATCCAGTATTCGTTATATATAATAGGGCCCACACCATGTCGACTATAGAGCTCATATATCGGAGTTCCAACTGGGGGTATCGGACACGAGTCCTCCAACCGGGAATCCATTGTGTTACATCTGAAGAAACTAAGGAAACTACTATGGCCAGGCATCGTGCACACTAACCTAGTATCAAACTTCAAGGGTTATCGAAGTACAAAATCTTCGTGAAATACAAAACCCTCGGTTTTTGGCAATTGCAACTGTCAAATAACAACTTAGAACCAACAACTTAGGACCACAAATGCAATGGAACCATGCATACAACTTAGCACCAACCACAACTTAGGACACTGGGAGCGACCCACCGACTACTTAACTGAGAGCACAATGGCGTCACCAGGAAGGCCCGTCTATCGTCTCGCCATACAAAGGACTACGCCAGGCGCCAAAACAGGTCGACAGTCAGAGCATCGGTCCGTCGCAGCCGTCAGGAGGCGGGAATCTTCGCAGGAAAAATCTTCAGACCACTTATTTCGACAACTGGATCGATGAAGCGGGGTGCACCTTCCCTCGGAGATTTCACACGAAGTTCCTCACGATCGTCAGGCTTTGGACCGGTACCCCTGATGTCGCCCAACGTTGGGCGCCAACTGAAGGACTGGGCTACTTAAGGCCCAGCGGTGCCAGGGGACAACACCTAAAACCTTCGTGGGATACCTGTTCTGGCGTACAATTTGACAGAGACACTGGAGACTTCCTTCGGCGTCAAAGATCAGAGTTTTATTACTGCAGGGATACAGAAGTCACTCGAAGTACAACAACGTGTAGGTTCTGAGAGTCTGCTTCAAATTGCATATGTGGATTGCTCCTTTTATACAAGTTTTCGTCATAGAATAACATTACGAACAAAAGGTTACAACTCGGTTCCCACAGTAAACTTAAAAAGGCTTCATTCATGGCGTCGGAAACCCGGAACATAATTACAGTAACATTTGCCGGTTCCCAACTGTAAAAGCACATTATCCCTCCGCTAGGCACATTCCGCTCTGGTTGTAAACAGAAGAGAGGGAGAGACAGGAACAGGTGCAAGGAAGACAGACAACAGTAGAGGAAAAAATGTGGGGGTAATATCGGAAGCATGATCACAGGATCAAAGGAGTCAAGCTTAGCATATGCAAGGCTGAATCAATAGCCCGCCGTGGCACGATTACCCTCGAGCGGAGCCATCTGCCTTTGCAGTGTCATCCTCCAGTGTCATAAAAGACGCACCAAAGGGATATGCTTCATCCGCAAAGCTTGGGAATCCCAGGGTCATGAAGCGAACATTTTCACTTCGCTGGCTACGTGAGGGCAAGAAACAAAATGGATGCCGTATCTAAAATGGAACCCAAGGGTTTAAATAAAGAAAACACGAAAACAAGACGAACCCTTCCAAGTAGTGTAGTGAAAATGCGTACACTCACTAAACTCGTCATTTACGGTTCGTAGATACCAAACTCGTCCATATTCGTACTTGCCCAAAACATCGTATCGGTCCTTACGGAACCTCAAGAGGCATGTGCTGAGATGTATGCACAGAGGTATGTGCTGAGAGGTATGCACAGAGGCATGTGCTGAGAGGTACGCATGTGCTGAGAGGTATGCACAGAGGTATGTGCTGAGAGGTATTCACAGAGGTATGTGCTGAGAGGTATGCACAGAGGCATGTGCTGACAGGTACGCATGTGCTGAGAGGTATGCACAGAGGTATGTGCTGAGAGGTATTCACAGAGGTATGTGCTGAGAGGTATGCACAGAGGTATGTTGCTGAGAGGTATGCATGTGCTGAGAGATTTGCAGAGAGGTATGAGAGGTATGCACAGAGGTATGAGAGGTATGCACAGAGGTATGTCCTGAGAGGTATGCACAGAGGTATGTCCTGAGAGGTATGCACAGAGGTATGTGCAGGATGTCAAGCGAACAGTGGTAGAAGATTGACATCGTTATTGGTCAGGACACTGAGCCATTCCATCTGTAGGACATTATTGCTCGAGCTACTGATTGTCACCCTGTCCCAAAGGTACTGCTGTAGTTTGTCAACCCAGTAACACTTTACATTCTTTTACCTCTCCCTTCAGGTGGTTTTACAGAGAAGGAGAAAGCTCTTAGCAAGACCATGATGAAGCAGTGGGCAAACTTCGCCCGCAGCGGGTAAGGCTTAAACACAGCATGCGTGGACCAGCCTTGACTGAACCCTTGCTCTGGGCTCTTTGGGGGTCGATACACCTCAGTGAAAGCAGGCACCTCTCTTTACTTCTAGGAGCTCTTTGGGGGTTGTTCCTTAGGGGTTGTTACAGCTCAGTGAGAGCAGGAACCGACCTTTCCTTCCAGGGGCTCTTTTTGGGATTTTTCCTTGGGGGTTGATACACCTCAGTGACAGCAGGCACCTCTCTTTCCTTCCAGGAGCTCTTTGGGGGTTGTTCCACCTCAGTGACAGCAGGCACCTCTCATTCCTTCCAGGAACTCTTTGGTGGTTGTTCTTTTTGGGTTGTTTCACCTCAGTGACAGCAGGCACCTCTCTCTCATCCCAGGAGCTCTTTGGGGGTTGTTACATCTCAGTGACAACAGGTGCTTCTCTTTCCGTCCAGGAGCTCTTTGGGTGTTGGTACTCCTCAGTGACATCAAGCACCTCTCTTCCAGAAGCTCTTTGGGGGTTGTTTCACCTCAGTGACAGCAGGCACCTCTCTTTCTTTCCAGGAGCTCTCTGGGCGTTGTTCCACGTCAGTGACAGCAGGCACCTCTCTTTCCTTCCAGGAGCTCTTTGGGGGTTGTTCTTTGGGGGTTGTTTCACCTCTGTTACAGCAAGCACCTCTCTTTCCTTCCAGTTGCTCTTTGGGGGTTGTTACACCTCAGTGACAGCAGGTGCTTCTCTTCCCTTCCAGGAGCTCATTGTGGGGTTTTCTTTGGGGGTTGTTTCACCTCCGTGACAGCAGGCACCTCTCTTCCCTTCCAGGAGCTCATTGTGGGGTTTTCTTTGAGGGTTGTTTCACCTCTGTAACAGCAGGCACCTCTTATTCCTTCCAGGAGCTCTTTGGGG
Organism: Lissotriton helveticus; assembly: GCF_964261635.1. Lineage (NCBI taxonomy): Eukaryota > Metazoa > Chordata > Amphibia > Caudata > Salamandridae > Lissotriton > Lissotriton helveticus. Next base: position 1,218,163,079 of record NC_136071.1, on the reverse strand, counting down.
GTTGTTACACCTCAGTGACAGCAGGTGCTTCTCTTCCCTTCCAGGAGCTCATTGTGGAGTTTTCTTTGGGGGTTGTTTCACCTCCGTGACAGCAGGCACCTCTCTTCCCTTCCAGGAGCTCATTGTGGGGTTTTCTTTGAGGGTTGTTTCACCTCTGTAACAGCAGGCACCTCTTATTCCTTCCAGGAGCTCTTTGGGGGTTGTTCTTTGAGGGTTGTTTCACCTCAGTGACAGCAGGGACCTCTCTTTCCTTCCAGGAGCTGTTTGGGGGTTGTTATTTGGGGATTGTTTCACCTCAGTGACAGCAGGCACCTCTCTTTCCTTCTGGGGGCTCTTTGGGGTTGTTTCACCCCAGTGACAAAAGACAACTCTCTTTCCTTCCAGGAGCTCTTTGGGGGTTGTCTCACCTCAGTGACATCAGGCACCTCTCTTCCCTTCCAGGAGCTCTTTGGGGGTTGTTCTTTGGTGGCTGTTTCATCTCAGTGACAGCAGGCACCTCTCTTTCCTTCCAGGAGCTCTTTGGGGGTTGTTTTACCTCAGTGACAGCAGGCACCTCTCTTTCCTTCCAGGAGCTCTTTGGGGGTTGTTTCACCTCAGTGACGGCAGGCACCTCTCTTAACTTCCAGGAGCACTTTGGAGATTGTTCTTTGGGGGTTGTTTTACCTCAGTGACAGCAGGCACCTCTCTTTCCTTCCTGGAGCTCTTTGGTGGTTGTTCTTTGGGGGTTGTTTCACCTCAGTGACAGCAGGCACCTCTCTCTCATCCCAGGAGCTTTTTGGGGGTTGTTACACCTCAGTGACAGCAGGTGCTTCTCTTTCCTTCCATGAGCTCTGTGAGGGTTGTTTCACCTCAGTTACAGCAGGCACTCCTCTTTCCTTCCAGGTGATCTTAGGGGGTCTTCACACCTCAGTGACAGCAGGCACCTCTCTTTCCTTCCTGGAGCTCTTTGGTGGTTGTTCTTTGGGGGTTGTTTCACCTCAGTGACAGCAGGCACCTCTCTATCCTTCCAGGAGCTCATTGTGGGGTTTTCTTTGAGGGTTGTTTCACCTCAGTGACAGCAGGCACCTCTCTTTCCTTCCAGGAGCTCATTGGGGGTTGTTCTTTGGGGGTTGTTTCACCTCTGTAACAGCAGGCACCTCTTATTCCTTCCAGAAGCTCTTTGGGGGTTATTCTTTGAGGGTTGTTTCACCTCAGTGACAGCAGGGACCTCTCTTTCCTTCCAGGAGCTGTTTGGGGGTTGTTATTTGGGGGTTGTTTCACCTCAGTGACAGCAGGCACCTCCCCTTCCTTCTAGGAGCTCTTTGGAGGTTGTTCTTTGGGGGTTATTTCACCTCAGTAACAGCAGGCACCTCTCTTTCTTTCCAGGAGCTCTCTGGGCGTTGTTCCACGTCAGTGACAGCAGGCACCTCTCTTTCCTTCCAGGAGCTCTTTGGGGGTTTTTCTTTGGGGGTTGTTTCACATCAGTGACAGCAGGCACCTCTCTCTCATCCCAGGAGATCTTTGGGGGTTGTTACACCTCAGTGACAGCAGGTGCTTCTCTTTCCTTCCAGGAGCTCTGTGAGGGTTGTTTCACCTCAGTTACAGCAGGCACTCCTCTTTCCTTCCAGGTGATCTTAGGGGGTCTTCACACCTCAGTGACAGCAGGCACCTCTCTTTCCTTCCTGGAGCTCTTTGGTGGTTGTTCTTTGGGGGTTGTTTCACCTCAGTGACAACAGGCACCTCTCTTCCCTTCCAGGAGCTCATTGGGGGTTGTTCTTTGGGGGTTGTTTCACCTCTGTAACAGCAGGCACCTCTTATTCCTTCCAGGAGCTCTTTGGGGGTTGTTCTTTGAGGGTTGTTTCACCTCAGTGACAGCAGGGACCTCTCTTTCCTTCCAGGAGCTGTTTGGGGGTTGTTATTTGGGGGTTGTTTCACCACAGTAACAGCAGGCACCTCTCTTTCCTTCTGGGGGCTCTTTGGGGTTGTTTCACCCCAGTGACAAAAGACAACTCTCTTTCCTTCCAGGAGCTCTTTGGGGGTTGTCTCACCTCAGTGACAGCAGGCACCTCTCTTCCCTTCCAGGAGCTCTTTGGGGGTTGTTCTTTGGGGGTTGTTTCACCTCAGTTACAGCAGGCACCTCTCTTTCCTTCCAGGAGCTCATTGTGGGGTTTTCTTTGAGGGTTGTTTCACCTCAGTGACAGCAGGCACCTCTCTTTCCTTCCAGGAGCTCATTGGGGGTTGTTCTTTGGGGGTTGTTTCACCTCTGTAACAGCAGGCACCTCTTATTCCTTCCAGGAGCTCTTTGGGGGTTGTTCTTTGAGGGTTGTTTCACCTCAGTGATAGCAGGGACCTCTCTTTCCTTCCAGGAGCTGTTTGGGGGTTGTTATTTGGGGGTTGTTTCACCTCAGTGACAGCAGGCACCTCTCTTTCCTTCCAGGAGCTCTTTGGGGGTTGTCTCACCTCAGTGACAGCAGGCACCTCTCTTCCCTTCCAGGAGCTCTTTGGGGGTTGTTCTTTGGGGGCTGTTTCATCTCAGTGACAGCAGGCACCTCTCTTCCCTTCCAGGAGCTCTTTGGGGGTTGTTCTTTGGGGGCTGTTTCATCTCAGTGACGGCACGCACCTCTCTTTCCTTCCAGGAGCGCTTTGGGGTTTGTTTCACCTCAGTGACAGCGGGCGCCTCTCTTAACTTCCAGGAGCACTTTGGAGATTGTTCTTTGGGGGTTGTTTCACCTCAGTGACAGCAGGCACCTCTCTTTCCTTCCTGGAGCTCTTTGGTGGTTGTTCTTTGGGGGTTGTTTCACCTCAGTGACAGCAGGCACCTCTCTTTCCTTCCAGGAGCTCATTGGGGGTAGTTCTTTGGGGGTTGTTTCACCTCTGTAACAGCAGGCACCTCTTATTCCTTCCAGGAGCTCTTTGGGGGTTGTTCTTTGAGGGTTGTTTCACCTCAGTGACAGCAGGCACCTCTCTTTCCTTCCGGGGAGCTCTTTGGGGGTTGTTACACCTCAGTGACAGCAGGCACCTCTCTTTCCTTCCAGGAGCTCTTTGGGGGTTGTTTCACCTCAGTGACAGCAACAACCTCTCTTTCCTTCCAGGAGCTCTTTGTGGGTTGTTTCACCTCAGTGACAGCAGGCACCTGTCTTTCCTTCCAAGAGCTCTTTGGAGGTTGTTCTTTGGGGGTTATTTCACCTCAGTAACAGCAGGCACCTCTCTTTCTTTCCAGGAGCTCTCTGGGCGTTCGTTGTTCCACCTCAGTGACAGCAGGCACCTCTCTTTCCTTCTGGGGGCTCTTTGGGGTTGTTTCACCCCAGTGACAAAAGACAACTCTCTTTTCTTTCAGGAGCTCTTTGGGGGTGTTCTTTGTTGGTTGGTTCACCTCAGTGACAGCAGGCCCCTTTTTATCTTTCCAGGAGCCAGTTGGGGGTTGTTTCACCTCTGTAACAGCAGGCACCTCTTATTCCTTCCAGGAGCTCTTTGGGGGTTGTTCTTTGAGGGTTGTTTCACCTCAGTGACAGCAGGCACCTCTCTTTCCTTCTAGGAGCTCTTTGGAGGTTGTTCTTTGGGGGTTATTTCACCTCAGTAACAGCAGGCACCTCTCTCTCATCCCAGGAGCTCTTTGGGGGTTGTTACACCTCAGTGACAGCAGGTGCTTCTCTTTCCTTCCAGGAGCTCTGTGAGGGTTGTTTCACCTCAGTTACAGCAGGCACTCCTCTTTCCTTCCAGGTGATCTTAGGGGGCCTTCACACCTCAGTGACAGCAGGCACCTCTCTTTCCTTCCTGGAGCTCTTTGGTGGTTGTTCTTTGGGGGTTGTTTCACCTCAGTGACAACAGGCACCTCTCTTCCCTTCCAGGAGCTCATTGGGGGTTGTTCTTTGGGGGTTGTTTCACCTCTGTAACAGCAGGCACCTCTTATTCCTTCCAGGAGATCTTTGGGGGTTGTTCTCTGAGGGTTGTTTCACCTCAGTGACAGCAGGGACCTCTCTTTCCTTCCAGGAGCTGTTTGGGGGTTGTTATTTGGGGGTTGTTTCACCTCAGTGACAGCAGGCACCTCTCTTTCCTTCTGGGGGCTCTTTGGGGTTGTTTCACCCCAGTGACAAAAGACAACTCTCTTTCCTTCCAGGAGCTCTTTGGGGGTTGTCTCACCTCAGTGACTGCAGGCACCTCTCTTCCCTTCCAGGAGCTCTTTGGAGGTTGTCTCACCTCAGTGACAGCAGGTGCTTCTCTTTCCTTCCAGGAGCTCTGTGAGGGTTGTTTCACCTCAGTTACAGCAGGCACTCCTCTTTCCTTCCAGGTGATCTTAGGGGGTCTTCACACCTCAGTGACAGCAGGCACCTCTCTTCCTTTCCAGGAGCTCTTTGGGGGTTGTTCTTTGGGGGTTGTTTCACCTCAGTGACAGCAGGCACCTCTCTTTCCTTCCAGGAGCTCATTGTGGGGTTTTCTTTGAGGGTTGTTTCACCTCAGTGACAGCAGGCACATCTCTTTCCTTCCAGGAGCTCATTGTGGGTTGTTCTTTGGGGGTTGTTTCACCTCTGTAACAGCAGGCACCTCTTATTCCTTCCAGGAGCTCTTTGGGGGTTGTTCTTTGAGGGTTGTTTCACCTCAGTGATAGCAGGGACCTCTCTTTCCTTCCAGGAGCTGTTTGGGGGTTGTTATTTGGGGGTTGTTTCACCTCAGTGACAGCAGGCACCTCTCTTCCCTTCCAGGAGCTCATTGGGGGTTGTTCTTTGGGGGTTGTTTCACCTCTGTAACAGCAGGCACCTCTTATTCCTTCCAGGAGCTCTTTGGGGGTTGTTCTTTGAGGGTTGTTTCACCTCAGTGATAGCAGGGACCTCTCTTTCCTTCCAGGAGCTGTTTGGGGGTTGTTATTTGGGGGTTGTTTCACCTCAGTGACAGCAGGCACCTCTCTTCCCTTCCAGGAGCTCTTTGGGGGTTGTTCTTTGGGGGCTGTTTCATCTCAGTGACAGCAGGCTCCTCTCTTCCCTTCCAGGAGCTCTTTGGGGGTTGTTCTTTGGGGGCTGTTTCATCTCAGTGACGGCACGCACCTCTCTTTCCTTCCAGGAGCGCTTTGGGGTTTGTTTCACCTCAGTGACAGCGGGCGCCTCTCTTAACTTCCAGGAGCACTTTGGAGATTGTTCTTTGGGGGTTGTTTCACCTCAGTGACAGCTGGCACCTCTCTTTCCTTCCTGGAGCTCTTTGGTGGTTGTTCTTTGGGGGTTGTTTCACCTCAGTGACAGCAGGCACCTCTCTTTCCTTCCAGGAGCTCATTGGGGGTTGTTCTTTGGGGCTTGTTTCACCTCTGTAACAGCAGGCACCTCTTATTCCTTCCAGGAGCTCTTTGGGGGTTGTTCTTTGAGGGTTGTTTCACCTCAGTGACAGCAGGCACCTCTCTTTCCTTCCAGGAGCTCTTTGGGGGTTGTTTCACCTCAGTGACAGCAAAAACCTCTCTTTCCTTCCAGGAGCTCTTTGTGGGTTGTTTCACCTCAGTGACAGCAGGCACCTCTCTTTCTTTCCAGGAGCTCTCTGGGCGTTCGTTGTTCCACCTCAGTGACAGCAGGCACCTCTCTTTCCTTCTGGGGGCTCTTTGGGGTTGTTTCACCCCAGTGACAAAAGACAACTCTCTTTTCTTCCAGGAGCTCTTTGGGGGTTGTTCTTTGTTGGTTGGTTCACCTCAGTGACAGCAGGCACCTTTTTATCTTTCCAGGAGCCAGTTGGGGGTTGTTTCACCTCAGTGACAGCAGGCACCTCTCTTTCCTTCTTTGAGCTCTTTGGGGGTTGTTCTTGGGGGGTTGTTTCCCCTCAGTGACCGCAGGCACCTCTCTTTCCTTCTTTGAGCTCTTTGGGGGTTGGTCTTTGGGGTTGTTTCCCCTCAGTGACAGCAGGCACCTTTCTTTCCTTCCAGGAGCCCCAATGGCGACGGTCTGCCCGAGTGGCCGCTCTATGATGGTGAAGAGAAATACCTGGCCCTGGACCTTGAGCCCGAGGTGGGCGCGAAGCTGAAGGCCAACAGGGTGGACTTCTGGACACAGACCCTCCCGAAAATAATAGAGGAAGCTCAAAAACATCAAAAAGAACCTAATGCCAAAATGTGATAAAATAAAATTGCAAATCTAACATTAAAAGCAGTTTCAAACTAAGCGAAGGCTTTTGTCTGAGGATTCTGTTTTAATTCACTTACAGGATGAGTAGTTACCCAACAGCTTAAGGATTTGTGGGCCCGGGGTAATATATATTTGGAGCTCCAGTTCAAAAACCTAGTACATTTATTAACCTTGTTCAGCTCATTCAAGCCCTTATGATGGCTTACAGTATTGAATTGTATGTTGAACCTTCAGAAATGGGTGTACGCAGCCAACTAGCGCCCAACAAAGGGCCCGATTCACAAAGGTAAACTGAGACGAAAGTCTAACTTCACGATTTTTTTTTGGTTTTACAAAGGGCATTTATGTGTAGTAAAGTGAGACTTTTCTCTCCGATAAACTTAATTTTTGGCCTCACGTTCAACTGAGAGCAACACTGAGACAGAATTCTAACTTTACTACTCGTAAATGCCCTTTGTGAATACCAAAAGTCGTAATGTTAGACTTTCATCTCAGTTTTGGTCTCAGTTCCTTAAAATGATCTTTTCTTCCAAATGGTTTTCCATGATTTTGTTTCCTCCAGTGAGGTTTCTCAGTTTTTCGTTTCTTCCATTAATCCACACAGGTCAGTCGAGGGAAGAGGTGGAGTGAGGCGAGGGAGTCAGAGGGGCTTGAAGGATGATAGGTATACATGTGTGAACGTAGAGTGATAGAAAGATAGACGTGTTCGAGTGAGGTATACTGGGTGTATTGAGAGAGGTGAAGGAGTCAGGGGGGCACCATTTCCTCATTAAAACTGTTTGAAACGACTGTCCAGTGGCCGACTCGTTCATCCCCTCATGCAGTGCTTTTCACGTTGAGGTGGTCCCAGCTAGCTGATTGATTTATTATTAAAAAAGGTTACACAGTCTGATTGCATTTTGATATTCATTTTATCTCTCTCTCTCTATTTGAATTATTGTGATTTGATATTTGCTGGATTGCGTGTTTTGATCAATGACACGTGTTACCTACTTGAAGTGCTACTCCTGGCTCTGTTCCTGCTTCTCAGAGTGTATCTTGCTATTTCAAGTAACACATTCATTGTCAGCTCCAGCTTGGTGAAAAAAGCACTCTCCAACACACTCCATGGGCAATGCATACGTGCCCGGCCCCTGGGCTCTCCATGCCGACAACGGGGCTCTCCGTACTGACCACCCAGTCTCTCCGTACTGACCCACCAGGCTCTCTGTACTGACCCCCCAGGCTCTCCATACCGAACAACAGGTTCTGTCTACTGACCCTCAGGTTCTCCGTACCGACTCCCAGGCTCTCTGTACTGACTCCCAGGCTCTCCGTACCGACTCCCAGGCTCTCCGTACTGACTCCCAGGCTCTCTGTACTGACTCCCAGGCTCTCCGTACTGACTCCCAGGCTCTCTGTACTGACTCCCAGGCTCTCCATACTGACTCCCAGGCTCTCCGTACCGACTCCCAGGCTCTCCATACTGACTCCCAGGCTCTCCGTACTGACTCCCAGGCTCTCTGTACTGACTCCCAGGCTCTCTGTACCGACTCCCAGGCTCTCCGTACTGGCTCTCCGTACTGACTCCCAGGCTCTCCATACTGACTCCCAGGCTCTCCGTACTGACTCCCAGGCTCTCTGTAGTGACTCCCAGGCTCTCCGTACTGACTTCCAAGCTCTCTGTACTGACTCCCAGGCTCTCCATACTGACTCCCAGGCTCTCTGTACCGACTCCCAGGCTCTCCGTACTGACTCCCAGGCTCTCCGTACTGACTCCCAGGCTCTCCATACTGACTCCCAAGCTCTCCGTGCCGACTCCCAGGCTCTCCGTGCCGACTCCCAGGCTCTCAGTACTGAACCCTGAGCTCTCCGTACTGACTCCCAGGCTCTCCGTACTGACCACCCAGTCTCTCCTTACTGACCCACCAGGCTCTCTGTACCGACTCCAAGGCTCTCTGTACTGACTCCCAGGCTCTCCGTACCGACTCCCAGGCTCTCCGTACTGACTCCCAGGCTCTCCATACTGACTCCCAGGCTCTCCGTACTGACTCCCAGGCTCTCTGTACTGACTCCCAGGCTCTCTCTTGTGACTCCCAGGCTCTCCGTACTGATTCCCAGGCTCTCCGTACTGACTCCCAGGCTCTCCATACTGACTCCCAGGCTCTCTGTACCGACTCCCAGGCTCTCCGTACTGACTCCCAGGCTCTCCATACTGACTCCCAGGCTCTCTGTACTGACTCCCAGGCTCTCCGTACTGACTCCCAGGCTCTCCGTACTGACCCCCAGGCTCTCTCTTGTGACTCCCAGGCTCTCTGTACCGACTCCCAGGCTCTCTGTACTGACTCCCAGGCTCTCCGTACCGACTGCCAGGCTCTCCGTACTGACTCCCAGGCTCTCCATACTGACTCCCAGGCTCTCCATACTGACCCCCAGGCTCTCTCTTGTGACTCCCAGGCTCTCTGTACTGACCCCCAGGCTCTCTCTTGTGACTCCCAGGCTCTCTGTACTGACTCCCAGGCTCTCCGTACTGACTCCCAGGCTCTCCGTACCGACTCCCAGGCTCTCCGTACTGACTCCCAGGCTCTCTCTTGTGACTCCCAGGCTCTCCGTACTGACTCCCAGGCTCTCCGTACTGACTCCCAGGCTCTCTCTTGTGACTCCCAGGCACTCTGTACTGATTCCCAGGCTCTCCTTACCGACTCCCAGGCTCTCCATACTGACTCCCAGGCTCTCCGTACTGACTCCCAGGCTCTCTGTACTGACTCCCAGGCTCTCCGTACCGACTCCCAGGCTCTCCTTACCGACTCCCAGGCTCTCCATACTGACTCCCAGGCTCTCCGTACTGACTCCCAGGCTCTCTGTACTGACTCCCAGGCTCTCCGTACCGACTCCCAGGCTCTCCGTACTGACTCCCAGGCTCTCCAAACTGACTCCCAGGCTCTCCGTACTGACTCCCAGGCTCTCTGTACTGACTCCCAGGCTCTCCGTACTGACTTCCAAGCTCTCTGTACTGACTCCCAGGCTCTCCATACTGACTCCCAGGCTCTCTGTACCGACTCCCAGGCTCTCCGTACTGACTCCCAGGCTCTCCATACTGACTCCCAGGCTCTCCGTGCCGACTCCCAGGCTCTCTGTACTGACTCCCAGGCTCTCTGTACTGACTCCCAGGCTCTCTGTACTGACTCCCAGCCTTTCCGTACTGACTCCCAGGCTCTCCGTACTGACTCCCAGGCTCTCCGTACCGACTCCCAAGCTCTCTGTACTGACTCCCAGGCTCTCCATACTGACTCCCAGGCTCTCCGTACCGACTCCCAGGCTCTCCATACTGACTCCCAGGCTCTCCGTACTGACTCCCAGGCTCTCTGTACTGACTCCCAGGCTCTCTGTACCGACTCCCAGGCTCTCCGTACTGGCTCTCCGTACTGACTCCCAGGCTCTCTCAACTGACTCCCAGGCTCGCAGTACTGAACCCTGGACTCTACGTACTGACTCCCAGGCTCTCCGTACTGACCACCCAGTCTCTCCTTACTGACCCACCAGGCTCTCTGTACCGACTCCCAGGCTCTCTGTACTGACTCCCAGGCTCTCCGTACCGACTCCCAGGCTCTCCGTACTGACTCCCAGGCTTCCATACTGACTCCCAGGCTCTCCGTACTGATTCCCAGGCTCTCCGTACTGATTCCCAGGCTCTCCGTACTGACTCCCAGGCTCTCTGTACTGACTCCCAGGCTCTCCGTCCTGACTCCCAGGTTCTCCGTACTGACCCCCAGGCTCTCTCTTGTGACTCCCAGGCTCTCTGTACTGACCCCCAGGCTCTCTCTTGTGACTCCCAGGCTCTCTGTACTGACTCCCAGGCTCTCCGTACTGACTCCCAGGCTCTCCGTACCGACTTCCAAGCTCTCTGTACTGACTCCCAGGCTCTCCGTACCGACTCCCAGGCTCTCCGTACTGACTCCCAGGCTCTCTCTTGTGACTCCCAGGCTCTCCGTACTGATTCCCAGGCTCTCCGTACTGACTCCCAGGCTCTCCGTACTGATTCCCAGGCTCTCCGTACTGACTCACAGGCTCTCTGTACTGACTCCCAGGCTCTCCATAATGACTCTCACAGGCTCTCTGTACTGACTCCCAGGCTCTCCGTACCGACTCCCAAGTGCTCTGTACTGACTCCCAGGCTCTCTGTACTGACTCCCAGGCTCTCCGTACCGACTCCCAAGTGCTCTGTACTGACTCCCAGGCTCTCCATACTGACTCCCAGGCTCTCTCAACTGACTCCCAGGCTCTCAGTACTGAACCCTGGGCTCTCCGTACTGACTCCCAGGCCCTCCGTACTGACACCTAGGCTCTCTCTAGTGACTCCCAGGCTCTCCGTACTGATTCCCAGGCTCTCTCTAGTGACTCCCAGGCTCTCCGTACTGACTCCCAGGCTCTCCGTACTGATTCCCAGGCTCTCCGTACTGATTCCCAGGCTCTCCGTACTGACTCCCAGGCTCTCCGTTCTGACTCCCAGGCTCTCCGTACCGACTCCCAGGCTCTCCGTACTGACTTCCAAGCTCTCTGTACTGACTCCCAGGCTCTCCATATAGACTCCCAGGCTCTCTGTACCGACTCCCAGGCTCTCCGTACTGACTCCCAGGCTCTCCATACTGACTCCCAGGCTCTCCGTGCCGACTCCCAGGCTCTCTGTACTGACTCCTAGGCTCTCTGTACTGACTCCCAGGCTCTCTGTACTGACTCCCAGCCTCTCCGTACTGACTCCCAGGTTCTCCGTACTGACTCCCAGGCTCTCCGTACCGACTCCCAAGCTCTCTGTACTGACTCCCAGGCTCTCCATACTGACTCCCAGGCTCTCTCAACTGACTCCCAGGCTCGCAGTACTGAACCCTGGGCTCTCCGTACTGACTCCCAGGCTCTCCGTACTGACCACCCAGTCTCTCCTTACTGACCCACCAGGCTCTCTGTACCGACTCCCAGGCTCTCTGTACTGACTCCCAGGCTCTCCGTACCGACTCCCAGGCTCTCTGTACTGACTCCCAGGCTCTCCGTACTGACTCCCAGGCTCTCCGTACTGACTCCCAGGCTCTCCGTACTGACTCCCAGGCTCTCTGTCCTGACTCCCAGGCTCTCGGTACTGACTCCCAGGTTCTCCGTACTGACCCACAGGCTCTCTCTTGTGACTCCCAGTCTCTCTGTACTGACCCCCAGGCTCTCTCTTGTGACTCCCAGGCTCTCTGTACTGACTCCCAGGCTCTCCGTACTGACTCCCAGGCTCTCCGTACCGACTTCCAAGCTCTCCATACTGACTCCCAGGCTCTCTCTTGTGACTCCCAGGCTCTCCGTACTGACTTCCAGGCTCTCCGTACTGACTCCCAGGCTCTCTCTTGTGACTCCCAGGCTCTCCGTACTGATTCCCAGGCTCTCCGTACTGACTGCCAGGCTCTCCGTACTGATTTCCAGGCTCTCCGTACTGACTCACAGGCTCTCTGTACTGTCTCCCAGGCTCTCCATACTGACTCACAGGCTTTCTGTACTGACTCCCAGGCTCTCCGTACCGACTCCCAAGCGCTCTGTACTGACTCCCAGGCTCTCCATACTGACTCCCAGGCTCTCTCAACTGACTCCCAGGCTCTCAGTACTGAACCCTGGGCTCTCCGTACTGACTCCCAGGCTCTCCGTACTGACACCTAGACTCTCTCTAGTGACTCCCAGGCTCTCCGTACTGATTCCCAGGCTCTCTCTAGTGACTCCCAGGCTCTCCGTACTGACTCCCAGGCTCTCTGTACTGACTCCCAGGCTCTCTGTACTGATTCCCAGGCTCTCTCTAGTGACTCCCAGGATCTCCGTACTGACTCCCAGGCTCTCCGTACTGACTCCCAGGCTCTCTGTACTGACTCCCAGGCTCTCTATACCGATACCATGGCTCTCCATGGGCATGCATACATGGGCGGCTCTGGGGCGGGCCAAACGACAATAATTGCTTGCGTAGACCTATCAGAAGAGCCCCCTATTCTCTCAGGTCAAAGTTCTCCTTCTAACTATACTTTAGTGGCAAAGTCCCACACCGCTCTGGGTATAAATAAATTCCCTTCCTTCCGTTTTAGTTTCACTCCATTCTCTAGGCGCCATACCTGCGCTGTGCTCCCAGCCCATAACACAGTCCAGGTACACCGATACCCCTATACGGGCACATCCGTTTCTCATCCAGAGGTTTTCATTCTGGCTGGTCCATTCGAATTGTTCGTCATTTCAAGAACATTCCAGATCCTCTACTCTGCGTCCTTATTTTATGGCGCTTCACATAGAGTTCCAGTTTTCAGTAAGTGGTTTTGCAAAATCTTATTTCAAGGTAGACATTACACATATGTGGCCATACATAATGTATATACACTAAGGTCTAACTGTACTTTCTCCTCGTTTAAGTTTTTATCTCTTCCCCAACACCCCCTCTCCTTCCTCATTAAGCCCTCCCCTTGGGCTCCTGATGATGATGCGGATATCTTCTACAGGATCGAAACGTGTCGACTAACAAACGGACCCACATTTAGAAATTTTAATTGTGCAGTGTGGGCGGTTTCTCTGATTTGCGATGCACCAGCATTGTATATTACACGTTAGCATCATGCTTTGCTTGAGCACCGAACACTTTTGATCACCTCACTGCAGTTTTTCTTGATCAATATGTAATGTTTATTGATTAATATGACAGATCACTAAAAGTGTAAAAATGTTTTGAGAATGCATAGCTTTGTAATTTCCTTTAGGGACCACTGGTTTTGTTGTAGGATTCCTGGTTCATGCCCTTGAGTATACGGTGGTCCAGGTGACCCGTCGCACTAATGGTGGGGTCCTTTTAATCCTTTAAAAAACTTCACCAGCTGAGCGCCCTGAAGAAAAAGAAGAAAGACTCAAAATGTAGGCCTTCTTTACAGATTACAAAGCACTACCATTTAATATTTGCTACAAATCAAATATGAACTTTTAATTAAAAAAACTTGCAAACATAACAACTGGCAAAATTTATGGAGATGCAACAACAGTGCGAAGCTTTGAAGTGTCATCTCAACAGACAGAAGAGAAGACTGTCATAAGGTCAACACTGGTTACCAGATGGCTCTATAGGGGAGGGGGCACATCATTTATTGCTCAAGGTTTGCTTTAACTGGACTTGATCAAGACTACAACTCCCAGAATGAGATCATTTTCATTATGGGAACAGACAGAAATGGACATCCATCACCCCGATCACATGAAGACAACTGGTACCCCGATCCGAGGTAAGGCCTGAAGCGCAGAGGGGGCACCCTCACCCCAGTCTGCAGGTGGATGTGAGCAAAGGTGGCGAGGGTCACACATGCCTTCACAGACTGCACAGGTAGCTGCTGCGAAATAGGTTTTTGTTTGTCTTGAAATCATGTGAACCCCGCACACTCATGGCCTCCGCGTCCAGGCTCTGCAGGAAGTGGAGGGGTGGGAGAAAGGACCCCAGGGGCACTACAACAAGACTCTGGGGGCATCAAGACAGGACCCAGCGGCATCGAGATTGGACCCCCAGAGCATCGATACAGGATCCTCAGGATCTCCAGAGCATTGAGACAAGATTCCCAGAGCATCGATACAGGATCCTCAGGATCTCCACAGCATCGAGACAAGATTCCCAGAGCATCGATACAGGATCCTCAGGATCTCCACAGCATCGAGACAAGATTCCCAGAGCATCGATACAGGATCCTCAGGATCTCCAGAGCATTGAGACAAGATTCCCAGAGCACCGAGACAGGTCTCCCTGTGGGGGGATCAAGACAGAACCCAAAGCTCACCCAGTCAGGACTGCCGGGTATTCAGCAAAGTTCTCCGAGGCATCGAGACAGGACTCTGGGGGAATCTTGTTGGGACCCCTAGGGCATTCAGTCAAGAACCCAGGGACAAACATACAGGACCCAGAGGTATCGAGTCAGGATCAGAGGTGGAGCCACACGGTGCCCAAGGACATCCGGACGCTCGCCATCAGTAGGCTACGGAACTCTTAGCCCGTCCTCAGCTCTACTGACTATGCGGGATCCCCGTCCAAATCAGCATTAGTTTCACCGACTACGAAAACATCAGGGTTATAAATCTCCTTGACTCCGTCTAAAGCTCTGAATCAGTAGCTCCATTGACCTTGAGTCAAATTCATTTCTCCAGGACGCGCTCCCTCAGGGCATCCCTAGCCCTCGGTGTCGCGTACTACCCAGTCTACCCTTGGGTTCAATATCAGCTGCTCACACACCAGTCGTGATGAAGATCTCGAATTATTGAGTCAAAACGCCGTCGACCACAGTACAACTAAACTCCTTATTCATTATATAAAAATTGTTTAGAAGGAGTTTCTCTTATGTTCTCAATGTGATAAATGTTTGTGACGTTTTTCTTTGGCACCACAGCACACTGCCTCTTTTTCACTTATTTGTGAGCACTGTATCTTTTTTGAACAATCTGGCATATGACTATTGTGGAATAAATTAATTACTGAACAATGTCCATATGTGTCCCGCCCTATACCTGCTTAAAAGAATTGTGTATGTAAAAACAACAGGAGTAAACCCATAAACCAGGTTGAGATTTGGGTAAGTTAGAGTACATAAACAACAGCATCTCAACTGGTATTATTTGCGAGACTAGATCAGGCCAAGAAAGTAGCAAGACTCATGGTTTAGTTAAACGTGCCAAAGGCATCATACATTAAATAAAGACAGGTAGGAAAAAAAAAGCATACGGGGGTACGAAATAAATTGCGAACAGTTGCTACAGCACTGTAAGCAATAGATACATGAGTAACCCGAAAAAATAGTGTGCACACAAGAGCTCGTGACACATGAAGTGGATGGCGCAGGTGACACGTGAACAGAGATAAACAGCACAGGTGAAAGAGTGACAGTAATTATAGACAACTTGAGGTTCACAGATAGGTATTTGCATAAATTGATACAGAGTCAGACTGTTTTAGTGAACCAGAGTAAAATACGCTACAAGTTGCCCTGGGGTGTCGATGACGTTTCGATCCAAGTGGTTTAGGATCTTCATCAGGACAAGGTTACTGAATGAAGGGTGCTGTGCATGGACGTCTGCAGGTATGGAGAAGAGGGGCTGGTGGGCCAGCGAGGCTTGGGCCCAGCAGATGTGCCGCCAAGGGAGTGAGGCGACGTGCAAAGGTTCAGTAAATCAACCAGGGAAATCAATCCTTCTGTCCGAGCCCCGTAGGGTCTCAAGAAGAGGGGAGTGAGTCAGCTCACAGTGGTCCCAGGGAGAAGGTGGCTCAGAGGCAACAATAGCTGTTTGGAAGATGAGGCAAGGCTCTGGTGAAGTGCATGGGTCGGAGCCCCGATCCACAGCTGGCCGTATGAAAGATCGGAAAGCAGGTCGACTGGGGCAATGAGACAAGGCCCTGGGGGCATCGAGACAGGTTCCCGGGGGAACCACTACAAGACTCTGGGGCATCAGGACAGGACCCAGAGGCAACGAGATAGGATCCTCAGAGCATCAAGACAGGATCCTCAGGACCCCCAGAGCATTGAGATAAGACCCCCAGAGCACCGACACGCTATGCATGTCATGAAAGTGAATGATGGTCTAGGATTGTTCGTGTTTCTGATGTCAAAGTCCTATATATTGAGCTGGCATAATGGGGAAAGGGTGTCATTGGCACATGAACAACTACATATAAACCATTGCTACATCCAACTATCCTAAAATCTCATTTGATCTCTGTACACAGCTGTTTTCACAGTATAAGTGGTGGAGATTGATAACAGGGAATGGGATTATCATAGCAAGCTTAGATGATGGATTGCTTGTTTGGGTTTATAAAAAGTGATGAATTCATGATTTGTGTTTAAACCCAAAGAGACCGTTCTTAGCTGGCATATCCATTTAGTCTCGATCTGCCTTAGAATTTGTTCTCTATTTCCTCCCCAGTCATTATCAGTGATTTGTTCAATTCCATGGAACCAAATTTGCGTGTTAGTCGGGTGGTCCTGATGTATGTGCATCGCCATCGGATATCTTTCATCCCGATGTTTGATTGCCCTGACATGATCCTGTATGCGTGTCTTAAGATGTCTGGTCCTGCTGCCAATATAGATCTTCCCACACGCACACCCAGTGAAGTGAATTGTGAACGTGGTCTTGCAGTTAATGAAAAATCTCAGTGTGAACTCTGTCTGAGTATTATACCTGAATTTGATAGTCCTGTCCAGTCATAGATCACATGCTGTACAGCTCCTGCATGTGAAAAAAAACATTGGGATTTGGTCGGCATCCAAGATGCAAACCCGCTTCCAGCATTGTTAGACTTTACATAAGTTGGGCATATGTTTTTTTTCAAAGTAGTGCCCCTGCGATAAACCTATTGTGATTTTGGTGGTATGATTCCCTCTGGTGATGCATTAGCACCCAAGATATGCCAATACCCGGGCAAAATGTCAAAAATGTGATTGCTGTACATGTTGTGTTGTGTAATAAAAACAATCTCTCTTTTCTTTAGGGGTGTCTTTCTTCTGTGTGCCCCGCTAGCAACAAATGTTTCCTTGCTGTCCAATTTCATTGCTTTTGCTTCAGCTCTATTTAGATAGAGATCGTCATAACCCCGATCATTAAAGACAAGTTTGATGTCCCGAAATCTCTTTTGGAATTCATTTTCTTGGCTGCAATTTCATCGGGCTCCAACTATTTCGCCATATGGTATGATGTTTATGGTGGCCGTAGGGTGAGCACTGATGGCATGAAGCACACTATTGCATGCCGCCTGTTTTAAAAAAAAATATATCACTGTGAATAATTCCCTCATGCGTGTATAGTCCTAAATCTGAAAAGTCCATCTCACGACTATGGTCCTTCAGCGTGAGTCTCACATTAAACCTATTGATGTTTAGGCAGGTGGGATAAGCTTTTAGGATCTCAACAACCCATTCCAAATCATCAACACATCATTGCTGTATCATCCATAAAATATTATGTTATCAGTTCAGTTACATGCGCCAGGACCCCAGGCATGCTCCACCTCATACAAACCCATGAACAGGTTGGCATAAGTTGGAGCAAACCTGGACCCCATGGCTGTTCTCCGTTTTTTAAGGTAACAATCTCCATCATGGAGAAAGACATTCTTTGTCAGTATAATCTCTGCCATCCCTAGCAGCATAAGAGTATGTTATAAATGGCTTATGTTTCACTTGAACAAATATAAATATAATGCTTCTAGACCACAATCCATTCGTATGCATGTATATAGGCCTTCCACGTCCAAAAGGGAGTTCCTCACTGTCCCACTGAAAATCTTCTAGTTTATATATTACATCTATGCTGTCTCTTGAATATCACTTAAGGTTCCTTACATAAGATAGCAAAAGACCAGCCACATATTCGGCTATGTGCTCTGTGGGGACCCATTACAAGAAATAATAGTCCTTTCCTGTGGAAACCGTGTCGCTTTATGGATTTTGGACAGAATTTAAATGCAGGGGTATGTCAAATGATTAACCTGGAGATACTTATAGTCCTGGTCACTAAGAAGACATGGCTCAGGCGAACCCCTTAATCCTGCATTTATGTATCTCTCCATGTCTGGAACGGGATTCCCTTTTAATCTTTCAAAACATGTACGATCATATAACCACCTTTTGATTTCATTAAGACTGTCTTACTTGTCCGTCAGGACAATACTCCCTGTTGTCTGCCTCTCGTATCACAATGTTTTCATCACCCCTTAGATTATGCAAAAAGTTCTTATCTTTCTTTTATAGATTATGATGATGTTTAAATTTCCTACTATCTTGGTGGGAGTCTTCGAAAGGGGTGCCAACAATACATGCTACATTTTTATTTAACTCAGTAGGCATGTCACTTTCCGTTCAAAATACTTAGAAATATTATGACTGGCATGCTATAAAGACAAATGCTTTAAAAAATAATTTTCAACAATAGGTTAAGAGCTAAAGTTCAATCAAAAGCTATTGGTGTTTTTATTTCAAATGTATTCAGTATATGGATGAATTTCTAAAAGAATAGGATATATATGAACAAATCATAGGGAATCCCCCTGAAAAGAAGACACTTGATTTGTGAAATATAATTATGACACATAAGATAAGAATTGAAGTTAGCCTTGAAAATTGTGATATAGTTTTATATGGAACAAAATGACTTGGTAAGCAATGGGATGTGAATAGTAAGTAGAATGTTTGAAGGACACTGACTGGGATTGAAAAATTATTCAATAAGGGATCATGTAATATGTTTCACAAAGATTGGTAGCGTGTGTGAAACTGCTTTTCTGTAATTGATTTCATTACGTACGCTTTGTCTGTAATTTGTAGCCCTGGAGGAACTCTGTTAAAGAGACAAAATGCATTGGCTACACTGGAGAAAGAGTTTTTTAAGAAGATGTGAATAAAGGAATCTTTTTAAGTAATCAAGAGAATGGAGCTTGTTCAACCCATGACTTAATTGATTTGTATTTTATATACATGATGAACTGTGTGTGCTGATCCTTCTTATGTATTAACATTGTTCGATCATGCCGATGTGTCATGCCCGGAAAGGCCAAGTTGGTTGTGGGATTGATGATGACCCGATGACCTTGAATGTAGGTTTGGGCAAATCTAATTGCCAAAGGGTGCATTTGTTTAAATGCATTGTCACAGCTTCTGTATGGTTGGGGATAAACGAGTAGTTTTGGAGTTCAGCCACCGTGTTTTCTTTTGCTGTGTGCTGGTAGGTGTAACTAGAGCAATGCTATGTTGAGTAGGCTCTGAGGCATAACCGGCTTTCCGGTGGGCGTGTGTTGGTATATGAGCCCGAGTGTGGTCTCTGTGCAGCCCCAGGCTTCCCATTGGTCTTTCTCATCAGGCAACGCAGTCTCCTGCGACTTCCTCAGAGACAGTACTGCTGTGTAAGGCTCATCCTGAAAGGGTTCATCTCCGATGCCTTTCGTAAGGGAAGCACGAATGTCTTCCCAACCGCCCCATATGCCACCCTCTTTGCAAACTGGTTTGCTAATGAGTTCCCTCACGACACAAAGTCCTTGCCCCTGGTATGTGCAGCGCACTTCACCATGACCAATGTGTAGGCAGGGTCAATGCATCGAATACTTACTCCAAGAGGTCCCAGTGTTTGACGGGTGAACCATCTGACTTCAGGAATCCTCTCCTTCCCCACCTTTCCATTCTGGAATGCACTGTGGTGGTGACATAGATTGAGTCTAGCTCGTTACCGTTTTCCCCAAGCTTTGGGTGAGGGCTTTGGCTAGTGACGTCAGCCTCGCAGCCTGTGCCAAGAGGTGGAGAGGAGGGTTCGCTGACTTGCAGTGTTTCTGAGGGCACGCGGCTACGAGCTATGACTACTGCTGCCCCTGTGTGCCTTACCCACATTTCTTGGTCTGTCATGGAGGAGCACTTGATTAACAGTGCCTCACTGTCTAGGACAGGATCTGCTTCCGCCAGGCTGGCCTCCTCAGGGGTGTGCGTATCTCTTCCCCCTCCTGAACCTCGTGGGCTAAGAAGGTGACCGGGTTTACTAAATGACACGTACTATATTTAATGACGGTCTGGAGAGCACCAGCTCATAGCTTGAGACCCGCTGCGTGGTCAGCGTTCTCTTGCTCTTCTGTATGACTGACAAGACAGAATATTCCACAGTGTCAGCGGTGCTCAAATTACAACGGAGGAGCTTTTGTCTGTGGGAAACGCTGATGGTGCAAGGGTCTGCTCACAAGGGAAATGGCCCTGCATGACTGAGTCGAAGTGCCCGCTGTGGTACGCCAGGGGTTTATGTCCCAGAGGATACTTCCATGTCAGAATTGTTGAAATGACCACCCGTCACTGTGGTTGAATAAGAAGAACCGACAGTCCAACTGTTCTCCCATTAAATTAATACCATGCACTTTAGGTACATACCTATTTGGGATTTGGGTCACCTTTGTCAGCCCCTGTACAGTGTACCTTAGGTACGCAGGGCATAGGTGCATCCAAGGCCTACCAGGGGCTGCAGCATGTATTATGCCACCCCTGGCTGGCCATCTAAACTGACAGCACTGGCTGATCACTCAGCTGGGGCAAGGTGGTGTAATCACCTCTTGCTTAGATATAGTATACCCATATCTACCTTATATATAGACACATAGTAACCTATAAGTCACTCCTAGGGCAGGCCTTAACAATCCTGGAGGCAGAGTGCTCAGTTTTATGTGGGAGGGTGCCCTAGCATGAGCTGAGCCCCTCTGCAGCTTTCGGAACCATGTCCTTATAGCTGTTCTGTGATGCAGCCATACCATAGACTCTTAAGAGCATTATAATCCTCGCGGTTAATGCTAACTTTGGTTTGGCTTTATCAAAACATCTCGTGTAAGGTGTCAAACACTTTGGAATACTACCCCCTCGCCAGTTCTGGCGACGGGGGTAGCATTCCATCCTTCTAGAGGGAGAAGACATGTAGTTACTGCTTTACCCGGTTAAAGTTAACCAGAGCCTCAGCATCACAAAATGGATGCTGCTTCCACAGACACGAGTCTGACTTCCAGCAGCTGGGGGAAACTCCAGCAAGGGAGGCTTGGACAATAGGTTTCCTGTCGAGGGAGGTGCTAGCACCTCCCCAGACAGCCTGTAGTGTATTGGGGCAGGGTGGGTTGAATGGAAAGATGCTTTTCCAGACACTGCCTGGGGCACACAAGGTGCTCTATGCATAGCCCGGTTCAATCCAGTTGCTGGGGCACTCCAGCCCCGCTATGGCACGAAACTTGACAAAGGGAAAGGGGTGTAACCACCCCCTTCTCAGGTCCACCCATAGGAGGGACCTAGCAGGTAATCCAGCCCATAAAATCAGTATATAGGTAGGAACTGTGTCTAGAGACTTTAGATTATCCTGGACCAAAACTCTGAAACGAAACTCTTGGACCTTTGACGTTCTACATCGACTAGAAGACTGAAGAAATCTCCCTTGTGGTCAAGAGTGACCACCCTGTGCAAACAGGCACCACCAGTAACTTGCCGGTTTGCTTTGTCGTCGCTCCTGCCGGAACCCGAAGACTCAGCTACTCAGGCCTGGACTTCCAGACTTCTCTGACTCCGATCCACCTCCGCAGCAAAGCTGAGACCCGTGGCAGAGAAACTCCAGACCCGAGCGCCATTTGCACCAAAGCTCAGCCCTCCACACTCCACGAGTGCCGCGTGGGGCCTGCTCCTGCATTTCAGCTCGACGAGTCTTCCCGGTTGCTAGCCTGCTGGCTAGTGAGCCCCCTGAAGACAAACCTTTGAATTTACACTGCTGGCCTGGTTGCTCCAGGCTTGCTCCAGCTTCCATGCAAAGGAGAAGCTCCCCCGACCTTGCTGGTCTGACTCAAAGCCAATCTTCACTTCCTGCGTGGATTGCGTTTGCCAAGGCTTGTTGGGTCCAATCCGGATACCGACACCACAGTCAACAAGATCCTTTGTGGGACAGCTCGAATCCAGCTCCTGGTCATCGTCGACACCCCTAGGTCCTCGTGGTGGCAGAGACGAGCTTCACCTTCTTCACCTGAATCACTCGACATCGCCTGGTTCCTTCCTGGTCACTGGCTGGTGATCCAGACTCTGTCCCCTCTGCTTTCAGGTTCTTCACATCTCTGAACCACCCTTGGATCTACGCGGACACTTTTCTTCTGGTCGCCTGCAGCACTTCTTTTCAGCTCTCCATAGGAAACAGCGACGAACCCCACACGAAAAGACACCTATGCACCCGGCTTCCCTGGGTGAGGTAACTAGAGTACTCCGGTGCTCCCGTGGGTATTGACTATCCAAGTATCCTAGTTTAAAGGGGTTTCACCGTAGTCCATCCGGAAGTGTCCTGATTCAACTACTTTGTAACTTTTACGTTCCCATTATAACTCTATGGTAACTCGTGTGTGTGTGTGTGTGTGTTTAGACACTGCACACGTCTCCCGTGGGCCTCCTACTTCCTAACCTTTGGTTGTTCAGTGTAGCCCCAGCAATTCCCTAGGCCCTAGGCCTATTCACCATTCCTGAAGTGGTTCTTATACCACTTACTTAGTATATGGTTCTTGAGGCCACTAGGGCAGAACTGTATTTTGTGCAACTTATAGTATGCTAATTGAGTAACTTGTAATGTAGTTCGACCTCTGACCTCATAAAGAGTCCAGAGGGGTTGTGTTAGTAATAAGTACATATATATTTGATTTATACCTTGTGTGGTGTCCTTTCATCTGGTATTCAAGGGATTATATATGGTAAAACAGCTGGCTTCACAGGCTCTCTGAAGTTTTAGCCTAAGACTGCTTGTCCATGCTACCACTAGGATAGCTGATCTATAAGGCTGACTTTACAACCACCATCAATAAGGGTCGTTTAGACTGGTGCAAGGTGCCCACTAGAATAGTGGACATCATATGCCAGGTTAACTTCTCACAAACGTGGTCAGGTATGGACTGTCGGGGTGTAGCAGGATGCTAAAGAATGTGTTTTTATGTCTACCATGGAAGAATGGCTGGCATCTGCGGGTACATTGGTTAGGACCGACACCGACAAAACAGAAGTACTCATCATGGGCCTACACCCCGATGCCTGGATCGACACCTGGTGGCCCCACTCCCTCGGTAGCCCACCCGCCCCCACGGACCACGCACGCAAACTTGGAATCATCCTAGACTATGAGCTCAAAATGGACAGCCAGATCAACTCCGTCACATCCTCCTGCTTCCACATCCTCCGCCTCCTATGTAAGACCTTCCAATGTAACCGCCTTGAGTACAGAAGAACCGCCACCCACACCCTCGTCACCAGCAGACTCAACGACGGCAACGCACTCTACGCCAGAATAAACAAAAACCTCACCTGTAGGCTACAAAACATCTAGAATGCTGCCGCAAGAGTGGTCCTCAACCTACCATGACACTGCCACATTACCCAACACCTGCGCAGAATCACCTTCAAGATCCTCACCCACGCACCCAAAGCCCTTCCCAACACTGGCCCAGCATACCTCAACAGCCGAATCAACTTCCATGCACCCCAAAGAACCCTACCATCAGCCCAGCTCTCCTACGCTGTCGTTCCCCGCGCCAGAAAGACCAGATCAGGAGGCCGCTCCTTTTCCTTCCTCACAGCCAGAGCATGGAACGCCCTGCCGCTCCACCTCAGACAGACAACATCGCTCCCCATCTTCACGAGAAACCTCAAAACCTGGGTCTTCGACTGACCTTGATGAACTAGAAGCTGCACCTCCCATCACCCCCAGCGCCGTGTGACCCTTACGGGTGAGTAGTCGCGCTTTATAAATCAGTGATTGATTGAGGATGATGGAGGGGTCTGGCACAGTAGGTAACTCTGGGACTATGATGTCATTGAGGGGGTGTAGGTCCTGGACCAGGAACCAGGTTCCCCCTTTGCCCTTTTGAGCGGGAATATTGGAGTATTGCAGGGGGACACATCAATGTGGAGGAACCCACTGATCAATCAGTGCCGGTATTGAGGGCTCTATACCCTCGTCAGCTTCCTTGGAAAGTGGGAAGTGATGTCTTCTGGGTAGGATGGCTCCTTTCCACAATGTTATCCTTACGGTCTCTGCGGTATTGATAACACTCATGTCATAAGGTCCCTTCACCCACAATTGCGACAGTACTGCTGACCAGTCTCTCTCCTGCCACATTGTCAGTACTGCCATGGGCAGCAAGCCCTGTTTCACAGCTCTACCCTGACCTCAATTAAACCGGCGAAGATCACCTCTGAGGCCACGGGGAACTTGAACAGCTGGTCATCTGTCACCTCTCGTACATTGAAGCCGAGAGTAACGAAGAGGACACAAGCCCACATCATGTTCGCTTGGTCAGTGGCCAGCAAGACCCCATATTCAGGTCACATTTCGATGGCCTCTAAGCGAAACAGCCTTTTGTGGGTCCAAGTCATGGTGTCCCTCTCAGCGGAACACAAATCTGTTGGGCAGCTGTAGCTTCCGCCCTAGCAATTCGAGAGTGTTAAGCTATAATTATGAGGACAGCCTTAGTGAAGGCGGTCAGGTCGGTGGGCGACGCTCTGATCGACCTGCTGTGTGATGGGGGCAGGTTAAGGACACGAGTTTCACAGGGGAAGCCCCAGGGGTCAAACAGGTCATGGCTCCATCTTCTCAGACATGAATGGTCATGTTTAATTTCGCCATGAAGTCTCTTCCAAAGAGGTTGGTCAGGGATGAGGGATGGTGAAGCATTTGTCCTGTTACACGGCTGGCTCCCACGTCTAACTCCAGGGGTTTTATGAACGAGACCCTCGTGACCGTTCTTGAGAACCCCTGCAGGTCCTTGGAGTCTTTGTATGGGAAAACCATCCCTTCTTTTAGACATGACCTTGTTGTCCATGTCAGTCAGGAAGTGGTAGAGCATCTCATTTACAAGCACTGTTACTGTGGGTTCCTCCTCTGACTGGCGAGTCAGCGCGGGGCATGTGAGAACGGGGGGGGTGTTGTCTACCGGGCACAGGACACACCTTTGTTGACCCCGTGCCGCATCTATTTCTGGAAGCAGAGGAGGGTTTGAGACCTGGTCTCGCCTTTGGGAGTTCTCCAGACTACTTTTACTGATCCTATTTCTACGTACCTTGTCTTTTCTGACTCTCAGCGGTGATACCCAATGGTGCCAACGCCTTCTGTGCCATCTCGCCCACAGCTGTTCTATCCAGGCAGTCTGCTCCCTAACGAAGGGTTTTTGTGGAAATGTCCTGGTTCCATCCTAACTTCTTCCTGTACACTCTTTTTCTTGGGCTTACCTTCTCTCCCACCCCGCAAGGTATTGCTTCATGTAGGAGAAGCTCCTGTTGGGATTTCAATTTCCATACCCGATTCAATCCTCTGCTGTAGCCATGTCCTTTGGCTCAAATGACCCTCTCCTAGGCCAGCCTGGTCAAATTGGTTCTCCTCCTCAGTCCAATCTGCTAGCAAGTCAGAGAACGTCGTGCCAAAATCTCCCCTTTCTCTCTCACCACTGTCTCCCTCAGGTCAACCTACAGCTGCCACATGCCCGAGTCCAACAGTGCTAACCTGTTAGAAATGGGATCCCCGGCTGGCCAGGGCTTTCGCCAAAGTCAGTCAGAGACCACCACTCCCAAGTCAGGGCAAGGGAGTTACACGCCAAGATAACCCCTGCTCACCCTCTAGGTAACGTGGCGCGAGCAGCAAGGCTAAACTTGGAGGCGATGTGAGTTAAGTGTTTGCGCACGCACCCCAGCAACAACCCCCAGGCCCACCACAAAGGAAACTCCACACAAGGTTATATGTAAAAATAGCCTTTGTATTACACCAAAACACATTAGATGAAAACACACACTTTACAATGTGCCAGGGGCACGGGCAGAATTTACAGGGGATATGTACAAGACAGGGCCACCTGGACCACTGTCAGGAATCAGCACTTTTAGAAGTAACACTTTGAGAACAAAGCACATAGGATGTAAATCACTGTAGCATAAATTAGAACATAAAGTACACAACCAGTAATCACTGGTAACCAGGACCTCACTAGCACCACCCGCACTAGGAGAAAAACAACCACCTAAGTATCACAATACCTGTAGGGGTGTAAGCACATAACACATGATGCATAACATACATTCACAGGTGTAAGGGAGGAAAACACATGATGCATCAACAATACATTCAGAGGTGCAGAAAATGAACAATTGCGCTAAACTCACATAAGTCACCACCTGTGACTGTCCCTAGGCCAACTGGCCTTGTTGGGGCTAGGACGCCCTGTGTCCCAGTGTCAGGGGCCTAAACGGAGCAGCTGCCCACGAAGTGCTGGGCAGCTGTGGAGAACAATGATGGGGCCAACACGATGGGGGAGCCTCACAGGCTCTGCAGAAATGACTGTCCCCTTGCCCCTCAGGACTCTTAAAACAACAATGTGGGACTCAAGAGCCTCTCTGGCTCTTAAATAAATATGGCGCTGTGAGCCTCTCTGGGCTCTCGACACAGGGGCACCTTGGGAGAGCCTCACAGGGCTCAAGGAAGGATGCGCCCCTCGTTGGAGTCCCTCCTGGACTCAAGACAAATAAATGCCCCCTCGAGCCTTTCAGGCTCACACACGAAATGGGCCACGTGGAGCCTCTCAGGGCTCAGAACATCAAGCAATGCCCCCAAGAGCCTCGTGGCTCGCAAACAGAAAATGCCCCTGAGCCTCGCAGGCTCTGAACACCGGAGGGGGGGCGCGGGCACCGACAATGTGCCCCAACAAGGTAGAGCCTCTCGGGCTCTAAACAAATGCCCCCTGAGCCTTCGGGGGCTCGCCAGCACAGCACCGGACCCAGCTGTACTCACCAGCCAGTACCGGCTCCTCTGCCTCTGCTTCGGTCCGCGGGCGGCTTCACGAGAGCTCCCGCTCCTCGGGGCTCTCTGCACACTTCTCCCCTCTCTCTCCTGGGCTCTCCCTCGCTTTGGGAGCCTGGGGGGCAAAAGGGAAGACGCCGGCTTCTCCTCTCACCGGAGCGCGGGGCGGCCTCCCGTCCGCTTCCGGTTGCCTCTCTGTACTGCCCCCGGCCTGCCTGACTTCCGGGTCGCGGCTGCGGGGGCGGGACTTCCGTCGGGCCGCGCTCGGATTGGCCGGCCGACCAACCACTTCCGGGTCGTCGCGGGCAGCGCGGCGGCCCGTTCCAGGCACTCGTAGGCGGGGATCAATTTACCGAGATGTGGGCTCCCTCAAAGTCAAATCGATAAATGGCAGTAAGGTCCCTGGCAGGGTGGGCACCTGCCAGGGGACAAAATACTCGAATATAAGCGATGTGGGAACTCGCCAGGGTAACCACGAGCAGGGTGGGCACCTGCACAGCAATTGACGTGCTCCCCAGCGCTACATTCCAAATAAAGCGCTCTTAAGCACTAGAACCAAAACAAAGCGCCCCCAGGCGCTATAAGTTAAATAAAGGTCCAGCAGGAGTGCAGCCAGGCAGGGGGGGGGGGCAAGGCTGGGCCCAGAGCCAGCTCACTGGGTCTCCAGGCAGTAAGACAGTCCAAGTGGCGTTCCTCTGGCCCAGCAGCAGCAGCAGCCCCCTCAGGCAGGATCCTGGAAGAGAACAAATTGTATAGGGACACAGCCCCTTCTTATACTGTAAATCCCTTTGTCTGTAGGTACAGGGTGGGGGGAAACCAGTCGCAGTTGGTTTTGGAGCACCCTTGATGTGCCCATCAGCACACTCTATTCACTGGCAGGGCTAGGGTCGTTAGATGCACCACAGGGGGGCGGAGCCAGCATTGTCTGGGGAAAACCCAGCCTCATTCAGGACACAGGTACACTCCTCCCCAGCCATCAGCATGCTAATCTCCCACTCACCACCGGGCAGACCCATCCAGCCTTCCTGGAGCCAGGCTCACCAGCCAGCTCCAGCCAATCACACGCCAGCACCCTCACAGCACACGTACAGCCATGTCTAGAAGTGGCACTTCCCTACTAGACACATACAAGCCGCATACACCATTTTGCAGCATTCGCTCTCACGAGTTCACACATACCAAACTCGAGCCTGCACTCCCCACCCATCAGGAACTACCAGGGACACATACATTCCCCATGCATTCCTATGGGAGGGCAGGCCAGCCTCATTCCACGCACTCAGAGTGCGCACGCACTTTACACTGGGACACAGTGAAAGTGCGCAGAACCCAAAAATCACCATCACCAGGTCACCATTAAAAGCAAAAAGTTTAGGGGTGAACCTGCCATAAGGGCCAAGTCCAACACAAC
This sequence comes from Lissotriton helveticus, assembly GCF_964261635.1. Classification (NCBI taxonomy): domain Eukaryota; kingdom Metazoa; phylum Chordata; class Amphibia; order Caudata; family Salamandridae; genus Lissotriton; species Lissotriton helveticus. Next base: position 1,218,135,278 of record NC_136071.1, on the reverse strand, counting down.
CCGAGTCATCGGTTCTCAGGGGACTTAGGATCCCTTCCTCACTCCCACTTGCTGTATCGCCGTCTAGAACCACTACAAATCTCCCCGTCACTCATGTGTTCGCCTGGACCAGTGGGAGGGCGTGTTCTCCATGCCACTGGGGTTCTATGTGTCGGACAAGATGGATGGGGAAGGTTAAACTCCCGAGGAACCTTTCACCGGACTTGGGTTGTGCTGGGCTTGTTTGGGCTGGCTGGCCTGTGGTAAATAAATAATTATTACCTGATCTATTTTTGACTATAATCAATAAACGGTTAGCTCAATAAATAAGAGTCAAGATACGAGGTAGCTAGAGTATACAGGCTTTAATCAGGCATAAAAGGACTGGAACAGGACAGCCTGCATGGGAATGAGATGGCAGGGCCCGGCAGCTGCCGGGGCAGGATCTGGGAATGGCTAGCAAACTTTTAATAACAGTGCACAATATTTATAGTTAAACAAAATACATTACAGTCAATACAGTAGGCGTAGCAGTAGGCGGAGTTTGTAGCAGTCGCGAAAGATAAGGGCAAAATGAGGTAACAAGAAGGCGTGTACAGGGCGTATACATAGACATGTGGTGCAAACGTAACAGAATATGTTATAAACGGGGCGGAAACATGGAGGGGGCTACCTGAGCAGCTGGGACCTCTAACCTAGTGGTGCGCGCAAACTGGCAATGACGTGTTACTAGGGAGGACTGGGGGCTATGACTTCTGCGCTAGAAGAGGAGACGAAAGTCTGGAGTGTCAGAGCGACATGTACCTAAAGCCTATCTAGTATCTAGTGTTTAGAGAACATGTTGATAGAATCCAAAAGTTATCAGGGCAAAGGCTAACAGACATTAAGACTGGTGCATGCATAATCCTACATGTAGTGTGTGTGCGAGGAATATTCTATGAATATTAATACAGTATTTCTCTTACATGGAGACATAAAGGCTAGACCATGACGGAAACTATTGATGCGATTCAGTAGTTTTAGGAATGCAGAGAAGGAGGGCTGGACTGATAACTAGAATCATAACATACTCTTGGCAGACTGGAGGCAGAGCCAGGCCGAGCCGGGCACTGCGAGGCATGAAAGTAAGTGAAGGGTCAGGGATGCAGGTGGGGGCTGTATCGCTCCTCGGAGAGGGTTCAGGAGACAGGAGCTGAATCTGAGTCCGGGCCCTTTTGAGGCCTAGAAACGGGGACAATTCAATGAATTAACGTGCACACTGTGAAACGTGGCAACGTAGCTTTACATAGGCCTAATATTCGTTGTATTCACGGAGACTGGAAACTGGCATACTAGAGATGGACACAACTGTAATTGCGTCTTTAATCGATCAGAAGGGGAATACATGCATATCGATCATGCACATATAACATAAGATGGGGAACACGTAGGCACATATAACATGGCAAAATTTACTTTTCCACATTCCCTCCTTGTGCCCTACGTTTCCATCAGGAAACATCAATATTCATGATACCATCTATCATTTCATATAGCATCATTTGCTCGTCTCGAATTGTCTTGGAACGGGATTTAGGACTAGGAATACAAGAGGTAGCACAAATGCCGCAAATCGCAGGGCCACATTGTATACAGAGGCAGCAACTGAATATGATCATTACTGCAATACCTAGAAATGACAATACTTTCCATCCCCAGGCAGATATGATACTCCAGAGCCAACCGGACCATGTCCAGGTGCCTGGATTCTGGTGTAACTGATGGGCAATTTTATGAAGTCTGGTTATAGCTGAATAAACAGACGGCGCGTTATTAGGAATGAAAATGCAGCAACTAGATCCGATGACTCTACATGCTCCTCCTCTATCGGCCAGTATGACGTCAAGAACGAGACGATTTTGGAGCACGACAAATCTCATAGCAGATTGCTCTTCGGTTAAGTTACCTAGAGCAGAAGTAGTCTCGTTCACTACTGCTTCAAGGGTTCTGGTTAACCTACGGATTAACTTACTATTCTGGACAGGTCCTATAAAGAAGAAGAAACCTTTATTGAAGTCTTGATATTGTTCTAGAGTAGTTTCAGTTTGATCGACAATTGGGGACTCGATCTCCCTTCTATGTCTGACGTGTACTAGATGTGTGTTTCTATGATAATCAGATGGGGCTAGAAAAACTGGTGGCAGTAGGAAGGCAATGTAACATGTTCCATCCCAATCGAGGGGCAGACGAACATATGCGGTCTGACCACACACAAAATAAGAATGACGTGAGGCTTTGAAAATAGATTTCCCACTGTCACTATACTCGACAGTAGTAGTACAATCACTATGTCCTACATGTGCGGAACCATTATTTCTGACACATAATTCGCCTTTGACTGGTAGTACTGAAATAGCAGGTAAGTCTGGAGTAGTATCAGACTGAACATTCAGGACCATAAAATTCGAAGAATAATTACCTAAATCATATACTTCATTTTCTAGATCTAACCCTGTTCTATGGGAGAGACCTTGCTTGTCTGGAAAACATGTTCTATTCAGAAGGGACATATCATTGGAGGATGACGTTAACGTGGACCATGCTCCACACGAACCATTATGTGAAAACGGATAGGGAAAGAGTGGCAGAACTCCCTTCGGTGTCTGGAAAGGGGGGAGTCGACCACACACCCAACAATTAGTGGCATTGCTGGTCTGGTGTGAATAGTGTAACATTCTGATGAATGTATTATTACGCATAGCAAGACGATAGGATAACTCGTGAGGAGGCAGATCACTAAATGTGTGCTCTACTGTAGCATTAGAAAACTTATTTACATGCGAAATTGGAAAACATAAATGCAATGCATAACTTGTGCAGGTAACCATCAAACTTAGAAACAATATAAAACTTAGAAAAACGATACATCGGATAGAGTTTTGACTAACTCTCTCGCTATGGGGGTCTATCTCATACATGTCAGATACCTGTCTAACCGTTTCACCCGAGGGGGACTTAGACAATTAAACTGGCTGACTTATTTTACTAGACCGGAGCTTTAACTTATACTCCTGCTGCGGAGTTTTCTCTAACAGAGGAACTTTCAGTTCGGGATTGAGATTAATGTCTGGTTTAGAGTCTGGTTTCAGGCAGTCTTTGGAAATGGAACAGTCTTTGGAATTGTCATTAAAAGTCTTTTTCCGGACTTCATGGAATTTCTTGATATGCGACAGATGGGCCCATCCCTTGCGGCCTTCCAACTTCACGGCCGTGCGGGTGGTCAGAAGGACTAGTTTCGGCTCCTTCCAGCGAGGCTCCAGCGGACTTGAACGATCAAAGTTCCTTACGAGTACAAGATCTCCTGGAATGACCTCGTGCGGTTTCACTTCGGTATTGTCTGGAAATGCAGCGGCAACCTGGGAACGACAAGAGTGTAGGGCAGACATCAAGGAAGCTAGGTAATCTGTCAACATATTACTGGAAACATCTGTAATACTGCGGGGTCTAGGTGTACCCCACATATTTGGGGGGCGGCCGAATACGACCTCATAAGGGGACAGACCTGATCTGGAATGTGCAACCATCCTCATGAAGAATAAAGCAACTGGCAGGGCAACTAGCCAGTCTACACCTTTCTCTTTACATGTCTTAGCAATACGGATTTTCAGGGTCTGATTATGTCTCTCTACGAGACCGGCTGCTTCAGGATGGCGCACACAATGGAACTTCCACTGGTACCCTAACAGAAGGGAAACATGCTTCATTAACTCAGATGAGAATGGCTGGCCGTTATCAGAATACACGACCCTAGGGAGTCCATAACGGGGGAAGAATTCACGAACCAGCTGCTTAGCAGTGGTCGCGGCTGTGTAATCTGGAACTGGATATGCTTCTGTCCACCTGGACAAAGCGCATACAACTACAAGAACATACTTGAAACCTCGACATCGCTCCATCTGAATATAATCCATCTGGAGGACTTCGAAAGGGTGGTCAGGAGGTTGGAATCCACCTTGTTCCACCGGGACACTTTTACCTGGATTGAACTGGCAACATATCATACAGGTACGGACTTTCTGCTTGGCTGCAGCTCGTAAGTGCCTGTTAAACCAAAGGTTCTGTATACTGTCTAACATGGCTTTTTCTCCTAGATGTGCTGGACTATGTGCGGTATTAATAATGACTTGGACCATAGAGTCGGGGAGAAACCATGTGGCTTTTCCCTTTGTCACCCACCCCTGATCTGTCTGGACCCCTCCTTGTTCGGACCATTTCTTGACTTCTTCGGGAGTAGCATGTAACTGTATGTCTATGACATCTTGTGTAGGGTCCTTAACTGTCATACAAGTAGTCTGTTCTGGAATGCATGTCTGTGTCTTGTTAACTGGAATATCTGGTGTCTGAGCTGTAAGCTTGGCTGTTCGATCGGCTAGATCGTTACCTTGGGAAATGATGTCAGTAACTTTCGTATGTGCTTTGCACTTCATGATAGCGATAGCTGTCGGTAAATGTATTGCATCTAACAGAGCTTGAATGAGGAGACCATGCTGAATCTTGGTTCCATGAGAAGTCATGAAACCTCTCTCCTGCCAGAGCACTCCGAAGTCGTGTACAACTCCGAATGCATAACGTGAATCTGTATATATGTTTACTTTCAGGTTCTTGGCACGTATGCATGCTTGGGTCAGAGCAACTAGCTCTGCTGCTTGAGCAGACAGGGTGTCAATACGGTGTGTTTCAATAACCTCAGTGTCAGTAGTCACTGCATACGCGGCTACTAGTTCTCCTGTACTTGTTCTCATACATGAACCATCCACATAAAGTGTCAGGTCGGGATTAGGTAATGCAATGTCTGTCAGGTCTTGTCTTGGCTTGGTCATAGTGTTAATGACTTCCACACAGTCATGTGTGGCAGGATTTGAAGTAACTGACGGTAACAGAGTAGCAGGATTTAAAACGTTGCAGCGTCTGATTTCTATGTGTGGCTGGAACAGTGTCAATTCATAACCTGTTAAACGTGCAATGGTCAAGTGCTGTGTCTGTGTTCGGTTTAAAAGAACTTCCACGGAATGTGGAACTTGTACTGTCAGGGAGTGTCCTAATACTATGGAATCACTTTGTCTGATAGCTAGAGCTGTGGCTGCAACTGACTTGAGGCACGCAGGCAGAGCCTGGGCTACTGGATCTAGTGTGCTCGAAAAATAAGCACAGGGCTTGTACTGTCCTGCTTGATCTTGTGTGAGAACAGATAATGCAGTACCATTACGTTCTGTGACAAAAAGTGTAAAAGGCTTACTGTAGTTCGGTGTAGCTAGAACAGGTGCTTGGCATAAGGCTTTCTTTAATTCATTAAAACTAAGTGTATGTTCAGATGTCCAAGGGAGGACAGTCGATACGGCTGCCTCCTGTGTCGTTAACTGTATCAGTGGCTTGGCTAGAAATGCATACTGAGGAATCCATTGTCTGCAGTAAGAAGTGAGGCCAATAAAAGCACGTACCTCCTTCTGTGTCTTGGGCTGTGGAAGACTCGCTATTAACTGGATACGGTCTGGTGTCAACTGCCTACCCCACTTGGACAGTAAGTGGCCTAAGTAGATCACTTGCTGGACACAGAACTGAAGCTTCGAAGGGGATACCTTGTGCCCCATCTCGGCTAGGAAATACAGAACTGTAAGTGACGCTTGCTCGCAATCACGTTCAGAACGGGCTGTGATCAGTAGATCATCGACATACTGGAGCAGGGCAGTGTCTGTTGGCATGTGAATGTTGTCTAGTTGTCTTTTAAGTGCTTGACTGTAAATACTAGGACTTTCAGTGAAACCTTGAGGAGCTCGTGTGAATTTATAGCTCCTTCCATTTAAACAAAAACCGAAAAGGTACTGGCTGTCTGGATGAATGGGAACACTGAAAAATGCATTCTTGAGGTCTATTACAGTAAAAAATGTAGCTTCGGAATCAATAGCTGTCAATAGGGATGAAATATCTGGGACTACTGGATACTGGGGTATGATACATTTATTAAGCTCTCGAAGGTCAATCACTAATCGATATACTGGAGGTGCATTTGGATCAGTACGTTTCATGACTGGAATAATAGGAGAATTACATACATTGGAGTCAGTTTCTACAACCACTCCTTGAGCAATGAGCTCGTCAATAATTTTGGATAAGGCTGCTACAGCCTCAGGTGGCAATCTGTACTGTCTGATTCGTGGCAGGACTATACCTTGCTTGAGAGTCACACGATGGGGTGTGATTTGCATAAAACCTACATCCGTTGGACCTTGCGCCCATAAATGCTGTGGTACATTTGATAGTCTCGGATCAAAATCTCGTAATACATAGTGACCTTTAAAGTCCCTTAAAAACAAACGTATTCCTTCTGGGGAACAGCAAATAACTGCACCTAATTCTTTCAATGTTTTAATGCCTAACAAATTTTCTGGACATGACTTCGTAAGTAACAAATCAGTAGTTCGGGACAATGGACCAACTTCTAGAGTAACTGGCTTTGATATCTCGTTTACAATAGTCTTTCCTGAAAATCCAAGGGAAACATTTCTAGAGCCTGAGAGCGGAGCCCCTGGAACCTCGTCATGACTGATAGTAGTCCTACTTGCCCCTGTATCAATCAGAAACTTTCTGTCTTTCCCCAATACTTGACTGTGTACATAGGGACCCTCTTGATCTACAGGTATCTCGATGAGAGGCAAGCCTACCTCCCTCTCTAGGCTGTTTCATGAATACGGTTGATACTCTGGATACTCTGTCTGGGCATACTGGTACATCTGCTGTGTAACATGCTGTGTCGCAGCAACAGGCTGCGGTGCTGGAACTGTCTGTTGTGCATTCTGTGGTGACTGAGAAGTCTGTGAAACTTGTTCTTGTCTAGGCGGACGTGGTCTTTCTTTAGTTTTGCCAGTTGCTATGTTGTGTTTCAGAACTGCACACTCGTTTATAAAATGACCTGGCTGTTTACAATAATTGCATGTCCCTTTAACGGGAGCTGCAGGATGACTGGCTTGATTCGGACCCCTCTTCTGACTGTCTTGTGGAACAGATTGTGCAACTAGTACTTTCATTTTCGTGTCTTTCATACGTCTCCTTTCGTGTTCTTGCTCTTCCCTGATTCTGTTCTGGTGATACTGGAGCATCTGTAACATCTGTGACGGGGTACTAGCTTGCCAGGTACTTTCGACTTTCAAAACTCGATTTTTAACTTGTGGGCTTGAATTCTCGACTAGTTTGGTAACAAAAAGATGAGGGTATGACTCGCTACCTGTCTTCAGACCACTGTTGATAATGAAACATTTTTCGAATCTAGAATAAAAATCACTAGTATCTTCATCCTGTTTCTGTTTGCATGCTGAGATTGCATCCCAATCTTCCTTTTTCGTGGCTAATAATCTTGGCAAAACTTGAATCAATAACTCTGGCAATTCTTTACATTTGTCCCCAAGACCGGTACCTGGTACTCGTATTTTATCTTCAGCTTCTAGAGCTGTCCAATCAATCTTTTTCTCTCCCACCTCCCATTCCTTTTCCTTGAGTTTTTCATATACCCCTGCGGGCAACAGGACCTTTAGCATTTTAATGATATCTGGATACGTGTATTCTCCCATACGGAGCATGTCTTTTATTCTCGATGGAACCCTGCTGGATCTTTGTCGTGACAGGGAATTAATTTCTTCATCTCTAAGAGTTCCATCTTTGTAATAGGGGTGTAAACAAATACTCGTTGCATTTCACCATCCGGTGTCCTAACTGGATGTACGTCTCGTAACGGATTCTGCCTATCTATGTAGAATGGCTTACTTTCTGGGGGTGAGACGTGAACAAAATGCGGATTCAGAAACGTTCGATATTTGTGGCGCTGTTCTAGAATGACACTAATTAAATCGGTACCTAAACCTTTCCATCTATACTGGAGTAACTCGTTCAGAACATCATGTAACGGACCTGGATCAGAATGTTGACCCTCATACAGTGTAATGAGGTGCTGGATCATATACATACCCACCAGTCGCTGCTCGGCTGGGGGCAGTTTCAGAAACATTTGTGCCACTATTTCATTTGGAAAAGTGGTAGAATCAGTAGCCCATCGGACTGCTGATCGGGCTAGTTCTTGTTCATGCATGGTGCTAAGTTCACTATAACCGATTCGTGATTTCAGGATGTGATCGGTAGCTTGAAATACTTGTTCCAGAGAACCTTGTTCTGGTGCTGGAAGGTGAAAAACTTTCTTGTGTTCTAGGCGTGAATGTCGGTCTGGAAGTCTAGATCTACCTACATACGCTATTCTGGTGGGATTCTCGTCGTCTACCTCTTCAGTAGAAGAGTCGTTTTCTTTCTCGCTTACTTGTGCTGCTTTACGATTTTCGTGTAACCTTATTATTTCCTTACGAATTTTCTTGTACATACTTTCTATACTACTGAGTGTCTTGTGTCTACCCTCGGCTATATTATCACTCCACCTTGTCAGGACTTTCATTTCGGTCGGATCTTTAGTCGGACAATCTTGTTCCCTTACTAAACAATTAATTAGAAATTTTAATAGCATGAGCTGGGTCTCAGCTTTCCTTAGAGACATGATTTCGCCAATACTTTCTGAATCGTCTCCTGTACGGATGAAACGATATATTCTGTCTAGATCTTCTTTCATATTCGATAGGGTGTCCAAATACTCGGTCACCCGTCTTACACGCAATGAATATATAACCATATTATCATCGCCTGGGACTGGATCATAACGGCATTCGGTAAGAGCTCGTCTGATTTCTGCAACGGACTGATATTTGGGCGTACGCTGTAACGCACGTTCATGTAACTCGACTAATGTTACACGTTTGTGTGGCGGCGGGGTATCAGGAGGACCTCCTCCCGCGGCCCCTAAACTGGAATCGTCGACTGATACTCTTCGTGCTGGCAGAGTGACCGAGGTAGCGGGAACTTGTACTATGGGCTGGACCGGGGGTACCGTAACAGGTGCTGTAACAGGTGCCCCGGTGGCTGGAAGAACAGGAATTACATTATTTACTGGAGCTGGCGGAGCAGGATTCGCATATTCTGGGACTGTGTCGTCCAAATAGGACGAGAGAAAAATATCAGCTGCGGTCGGTTTGTGACGTAGCTTAATCGGAACTAATGGCGGCGGAAAATTACATGGTGCTTCCGGGGTTGCTCTCGGCAAGCCCTCGGCAAGAAGAGGGTACATACCCTTAATGAGGGCATTTCTCTGTCTGTCTGACTGTTCAGCTTTAACTCGTTCACCTACTTCGATTAATTCCCTTTCTTGGACTCTTTCTGTGGATTCTCTGCTTAATTCTAACTTTCTGATTTCTTTTTCGGTTCTTTTATGAGATTCTTTGCGCCATAACTCGATGGCGTCTTTCTGGGACTGTCTGGCTTTCTTTTTCCATAATGCTTCTTCTACTCGCATGATGCACTCGGCATCCCACGTACCTGATACGGGCCATCTATACTTTTCCTCTAATTCCTTGGTGTACTCTACCCATAAGTCTAGATATAATATGGCACTTATGCCATGCTTGTGATACATAAAATGACCTGGACTGTCCCTAGGCGGGACAGGAACTGCTTCCTCGAGCAGACCTTTTCTAGTTTTTAACTGACGTAACTTTGAGAACAGAGGCATAACTAGGCTAGAGACAATACAATACACGATAAACACAATAATTACTTTAAGAAAACAAATCACTCATACCACGACATTGAAAACCCATGAAATAACATTTAAAATAACAGTTCGGACAAAATACTACCTGGAATACTGAGAACAGAACACATGAATTTCTCGAGAACAGAACTTACTAGAACAGACTAGATGCACTGCTAAAACAGTACGAAACTTACCGGTCTCATAAAGAGACACGTCAGGACCCGCATCCACCTTAGTGGACACTTCGTGTTGGATCTGTGTACCCAAACCCACGGACCAGAGACAAATTAATTGACCCTGTCTAGATACTACCCCAGCAACGGTACTCACCGGGCAGCAAGAACGGAAGGCCTCGGGCTGGACTGGACTGCTACGACGACGGACGGACGAACTTCGGACTTCTGTTACAGGTGGGCCTCCGGATACCTCGGACCTTGGACTCTCGGCTTGGGCTCTGGTCGGGACTCGCCGCGTTCCTCCACCGCCTCGTCTGGACGCTGGACCGCAACCTCCGTCTCCTCCGTGGGCCTGAGGGATACTTGAAGCAGAAATATCTGCACGTGCACGGTATGGTTCCGTCACGGCTGCAGAGGATCAGGGGGCCTGCGTGGCTTCTCCGGCGCGTGGGGAAAGGGCAAGTCCCTATTCGGGCGCCATTATGTGGTAAATAAATAATTATTACCTGATCTATTTTTGACTATAATCAATAAACGGTTAGCTCAATAAATAAGAGTCAAGATACGAGGTAGCTAGAGTATACAGGCTTTAATCAGGCATAAAAGGACTGGAACAGGTCAGCCTGCATGGGAATGAGATGGCAGGGCCCGGCAGCTGCCGGGGCAGGATCTGGGAATGGCTAGCAAACTTTTAATAACAGTGCACAATATTTATAGTTAAACAAAATACATTACAGTCAATACAGTAGGCGTAGCAGTAGGCGGAGTTTGTAGCAGTCGCGAAAGATAAGGGCAAAATGAGGTAACAAGAAGGCGTGTACAGGGCGTATACATAGACATGTGGTGCAAACGTAACAGAATATGTTATAAACGGGGCGGAAACATGGAGGGGGCTACCTGAGCAGCTGGGACCTCTAACCTAGTGGTGCGCGCAAACTGGCAATGACGTGTTACTAGGGAGGACTGGGGGCTATGACTTCTGCGCTAGAAGAGGAGACGAAAGTCTGGAGTGTCAGAGCGACATGTACCTAAAGCCTATCTAGTATCTAGTGTTTAGAGAACATGTTGATAGAATCCAAAAGTTATCAGGGCAAAGGCTAACAGACATTAAGACTGGTGCATGCATAATCCTACATGTAGTGTGTGTGCGAGGAATATTCTATGAATATTAATACAGTATTTCTCTTACATGGAGACATAAAGGCTAGACCATGACGGAAACTATTGATGCGATTCAGTAGTTTTAGGAATGCAGAGAAGGAGGGCTGGACTGATAACTAGAATCATAACATACTCTTGGCAGACTGGAGGCAGAGCCAGGCCGAGCCGGGCACTGCGAGGCATGAAAGTAAGTGAAGGGTCAGGGATGCAGGTGGGGGCTGTATCGCTCCTCGGAGAGGGTTCAGGAGACAGGAGCTGAATCTGAGTCCGGGCCCTTTTGAGGCCTAGAAACGGGGACAATTCAATGAATTAACGTGCACACTGTGAAACGTGGCAACGTAGCTTTACATAGGCCTAATATTCGTTGTATTCACGAAGACTGGAAACTGGCATACTAGAGATGGACACAACTGTAATTGCGTCTTTAATCGATCAGAAGGGGAATACATGCATATCGATCATGCACATATAACATAAGATGGGGAACACGTAGGCACATATAACATGGCAAAATTTACTTTTCCACAGGCCTGTTGGCCTCTCATGCCTGGACCTGGTCGTTCATTGCTCGGTAGGGGGCATGCCAGCTTCCTCCATTGGTGGAACGCGGGGATGACTGGCAGGCGCACATCCCTACCTGCATAAGATGGGGGAGGGGCTGAAGCCTTGCTTCCTATCTGGAGCCAACTGTCAATCTGGGCTGCCTCGAAGACGGCCCTTACTTCTTATAATGCCTCTCACCTGTCTTTCTTTTGACCTGTGTATCTGGTTAGTGTGTGTGTTCTTGTGTGTTCAATCGTGATGTCATCAAAAGTTCCCTCCTATGGCCGGGTAAATGTGTGTGCCTTAGTGTGTGCATGCAATTCTTGGGAAAACTTAATACATTTTTTAGCCTGTGTGGGGAACCTGGCTTGCATATGTTTTAGGGGCTAAAGTACACCTTAGCGCCTTTGTTTTGGGGAATCTTAGGTTCAATCTAACCGTGGGTTACTTCTTGCAATCAGGTTACTACAAGCGCAACACTATTTACCAATGCATCATAATTCAACATAACATTACATAAACACAAATCATGCACGTTAAGGATTGCAACATAGGAAAAAATGCAGCTTCTCAATTAAGATCTTGTCTGAATGATATCGACGTTGACATCAGATACCGTCTGTGAACAGCACGAACACCCTTACGTGAAACATTGAATCATCAGCAACACAATACTTTAAGACAATTCACTGTTTGCAATAATTTATCAGCACATATAGCATCACCTATACCTTACACCAATTTCAACAAAAGGGATGACCATGTCAAAAATAGCTATCCCGCTCCTAGCGCTGCTGCCCGATGATGAGGGGAGGCTCTGCGCGCTACACGGGGTTTAGCGAGCCTGATAGTCTGTCAATATCGGACCTGGAACAAAGATAATAACAATAGTCTGACCCTAGGACTATAATTTCATTAAAAAAAAGACGGAGGAATCTGAAAAGCAGAGTCTCCATCAGCTGCATTGCCTTGGGGGTGGGTGGGTGTGGGCTCACCTCCATATCTTTCTAATTTTGCCACCTGTCCTCCCACCATACGTGGTGTCAGGACAGAGGTGTTGGTATCTTCCACTAACTGGAGAGGCCTGGTTCGCATTTCAAAGCCAGCATGGCCTTCGAAGCTTCCCACCCTGGATGACTTGCAGGAGGAGTTAACACCTCTGCCAAGAGCAGACTTTGTTCCAGGTCTCTGAGAACGACGGCTCATCCCGCGCGGAAGAGGTGTGAAAACCTCTGCCAAGAGCAGGCTTTGTTCCTGGCCTCCGAGAGCGACGGCTCACCCCGCGTGGAGAAGGTGGGAACACCCTTGCCAAGAGCAGGCTTTGTTCCGGGCCTCCGAGAGCCACGGCTCACCCAGTGTGGAGGAGGTGTGAACACCCTCGCCAAGAGCAGGCTTTGTTCCAGGCCTCCGAGAGCGACGGCTCACCCCGCGTGGAGGAGGTGGGAACACCCTTGCCAAGAGCAGGCTTTGTTCCAGGCCTCCGAGAGCGACGGCACACCCCGCGTGGAGGAGGTGGGAACACCCTCGCCAAGAGCAGGCTTTGTTCCGGACCTCCCAGAGCGACGGCTCACCCTGCGTGGAGGAGGTGTGAACACCCTCGCCAAAAGCAGGCTTTGCTCCAGGCCTCCGAGAGCGACGGCTCACCCCGCGTGGAGGAGGTGTGAACACCCTCGCCAAGAGCAGGCTTTGTTCCTGGCCTCCGAGAGCCACGGCTCACCCAGTGTGGAGGAGGTGTGAACACCCTTGCCAAGAGCAGGCTTTGTTCCAGTCCTCCGAGAGCGACGGCTCACCCCGTGTGGAGGAAGTGTGAACACCTCTGCCAGGAGCAGGCTTTGTTCCGTGCCTCCGAGAGCGACGGCTCACCCCGCGTGGAGGAGGTGGGAACACCCTCGCCAAGAGCAGGCCTTGTTCCGGACCTCCCAGAGCGACGGCTCACCCTGCGTGGAGGAAGTGTGAACACCCTCGCCAAGAGCAGGCTTTGTTCCAGGCCTCCGAGAGCGCCGGCTCACCCCGCATGGAGGAGGTGTGAACACCCTTGCCAAGAGCAGGCTTTGTTCCAGTCCTCCGAGAGTGACGGCTCACCCCGCGTGGAGGAGGTGTGAACACCCTCGCCAAGAGCAGGCTTTGTTCCAGGCCTCCGAGAGCGACGGCTCACCCCACGTGGAGGAGGTGGGAACACCCTCGCCAAGAGCAGGCTTTGTTCCAGGCCTCCGAGAGCGACGGCTGACCCCGCGTGGAGGAGGTGTGAACACCCTCGCCAAGAGCAGGCTTTGTTCCTGGCCTCCGAGAGCGACGGCTCACCCCGCGTGGAGGAGGTGTGAACACCCTTGCCAAGAGCAGGCTTTGTTCCAGTCCTCCGAGAGCGACGGCTCACCCCGTGTGGAGGAAGTGTGAACACCTCTGCCAGGAGCAGGCTTTGTTCCGGGCCTCCGAGAGCGACGGCTCACCCCGCGTGGAGGAGGTGTGAACACCCTCGCCAAGAGCAGGCTTTGTTCCTGGCCTCCGAGAGCGACGGCTCACCCCGTGTGGAGGAGGTTTAAACACCTCTGCCAGGAGCAGTCTTAGTTCCTGGCCTCCGAGAGTGACGGCTCACCCCGCGTGGAGGAGGCGGGAACACCCTCGCCAAGAGCAGGCTTTGTTCCGGGCCTCCGAGAGCGACGGCTCACCCCGCATGGAGGAGGTGTGAACACCCTCGCCAAGAGCAGGCTTTGTTCCGGGCCTCCAACAGTGACGGCTCACCCTGCGTGGAGGAGGTGTGAACACCCTCGCCAAGAGCAGGCTTTGTTCCAGGCCTCCGAGAGCGACGGCTCACCCCGCGTGGAGGAGGTGTGAACACCCTCGCCAAGAGCAGGCTTTGTTCCGTGCCTCCGAGAGCGACGGCTCACCCCGTGTGGAGGAAGTGTGAACACCTCTGCCAGGAGCAGGCTTTGTTCCAGTCCTCCGAGAGTGACGGCTCACCCCGCGTGGAGGAGGTGTGAACACCCTCGCCAAGAGCAGGCTTTGTTCCGGGCCTCCGAGAGTGACGGCTCACCCCGCGTGGAGGAGGTGGGAACACCCTCGCCAAGAGCAGGCTTTGTTCCGGACCTCCCAGAGCGACGGCTCACCCTGCGTGGAGGAGGTGTGAACACCCTCGCCAAGAGCAGGCTTTGTTCCAGTCCTCCGAGAGTGACGGCTCACCCCGCGTGGAGGAGGTGTGAACACCCTTGCCAAGAGCAGGCTTTGTTCCAGGCCTCCGAGAGCGACGGCTCACCCCGCGTGGAGGAGGTGTGAACACCCTCGCCAAGAGCAGGCTTTGTTCCAGTCCTCCGAGAGCGACGGCTCACCCCGCGTGGAGGAGGTGTGAACACCCTCGCCAAGAGCAGGCTTTGTTCCTGGCCTCCGAGAGCGACGGCTCACCCCGTGTGGAGGAGGTTTAAACACCTCTGCCAGGAGCAGTCTTAGTTCCTGGCCTCCAAGAGTGACGGCTCACCCTGCGTGGAGTAAGTGTGAACACCCTCGCCAAGGGCAGGCTTTGTTCCGGGCCTCCAACAGTGACGGCTCACCCTGCGTGGAGGAGGTGTGAACACCCTCGCCAAGAGCAGGCTTTGTTCCGGGCCTCAGAGAGAGAAGGCTTTCACCTCAGGAGGCCAGAAATATTTCTTCGGTGGCTGGCTGGTTGAGACCAGTCTGCAACCACACTAGTAGTCAGTAGGTTTTCGGGGGTACCTCTAAGGTGCCCTCTGGGTGCATTTATTCATAAATCCGACACCTGCATCAGTGTACGTTTATTAAAATGAGATATTTGGTACCAAACATCGGAGGGTACAGTGAAGCCATCATGTAGCTGGGAAACTCTGTTTAATGAGTGTCGGCCCATGTGCTCAATATGGCTTCCCTGTGCATATGAGGTACTTAAGGTTTTGCTTGGGTATCCCAGGGACATATCCACTCGTGCAGATATGTCTTCACATGCAGTGTAGCGCACACTGCCTTAGGGATGTATGGCCTGCTGCAGGGGTGACTTACCTA
Organism: Lissotriton helveticus; assembly: GCF_964261635.1. Lineage (NCBI taxonomy): Eukaryota > Metazoa > Chordata > Amphibia > Caudata > Salamandridae > Lissotriton > Lissotriton helveticus. The sequence goes on along the minus strand of NC_136071.1, from coordinate 1,218,119,753 downwards.
TACCACATGTAGTGCTTTGCTGACATGGCGTACAGGAACGTGAGCCAAGTCGACTCTTCGTTTTCTCTGCACCAAGACACGCAGGCTGCAGTGAACTGTGCCTGATCTTGGCGAGGGGTTTCAGAGGTGGCACAATTCATACTGCACCCCAGAGGACTCTCTCAGTCTCGCGGCCCTAGGTGCGGGGGGAACTATTTACTAGAGCCTTCTAGGAGGGTTGAAGAAGTGTCAATTGTGAAACAATGGTACAGTTTTAGGGAAAGAACACTGGTTCTGGGTACCTGGTCAGCAAGGACAAGGCACACATTCAGTCAAAGTTGCACCAGAAATCAGGCAAAAAGTGGGTGGTGACCATGTCAAAAAGGGGCACTTTCTTACACTACACTTAACACATAGGGCTAGATGTAGGTAAAAAGGTTTTACCGATTCTAAAATACCGAATTTTACCGATTCGGTATTTTAGAATCAGTAAAACCTATGTAGGTAATTATTCGGTATTTTTTACCGAATCGTTAAGATTCGGTAATTACCGAATCGGAATTTATCGAATCGGATTCCTATGAATGTCAATTACCGAATCTGTAAATACCGATTCGGTAAAATGTGAAATAGTCAAGGGTGGCAGGGTGTCACTTTGACACCCTGTTGCACCACTGATTAGTGCTTGTGCGCCATGTGGCATACATACATGCCCTAAGGGATGTATGTGTGCCACATGGCACAGGTGTAAACGCACAGATTTGCATTTACATAGGAATTTGTTATTTACCACCAACTAATAGTTTGTGGTAAATAACGAATCCTTAAAGCCCTGTAGCACTGTTTACAGTGCCACCTACATTTCAAAATACAGATTCGGTAAAATTACCGAATCTGTATTTTTTCATGCCCTACATCTCAATATCCAAATACTGGTCGGTAACGGCCGAAAATCGGTATTTTCGGCCGTTACCGACCGGTATTTGGATACCTACATCTGGCCCCTAGTCCCTAAAGGACATCATTTTTGTAGCCCTAATGTTCGTCCCCAGAGGGTGCATCGTTCCGATGCTGAAGAACGAAAGTTCCATTAGAGGAATGCACTGAAACAAGGAAGAACCCTTGAGGGGTTATCGTTTGAATGTCCCCCTAAAGTTATGGTGGGGACTGGTGAATTCCTCCTGCAGCCCCGCCGCATTTTGCCAACATTTCGGGGTTGACCACACTCTCCTGCGGTCACCACAAGCCAAAAACAAGTGGTTTCCATTTTTTATATCAGGCGAAATTGAGGCTCACTGCAGGGCAGTATAGGGCTCGCCTGCGTGAGCGAAGTGAACTCTTAAACAGCGACTCCCCCGCTGCGCCGGAGAGAGCCGCGATACTTGTTCCTTTGGCGGCCTCACGTCGCTCCTTCTTCTCCGGACACCCGAGTGCAATTTGTACATTGGAGAGCAGCTCGGGGAGCCCACCCTTGGGTGCTCTCGAAGGCTTCGCACACTCGCGTGCAGCCGCGGAGTCAGCTCTTCATTTCTGGTCTGCCCGCTCCTGCGGGCCAACCCGTGTGCTGCGGCCAGCCATCAGGGCCCAGGAATGGAGATCTGGGCCCCTTGCTCTGGCCACAGGGGGAGGCGATGGCACCCTGTGCAGTGATGGACTCCTCGGTGCCCAGGAATGGAGTTCTGGGCCCCTTGCTCTGGCCACAGGGGGAGGCGATGGTACCCTGTGCAGTGATGGACTCCTCGGTGCCCAGGAATGGAGTTCTAGGCCCCTTGCTCTGGCCACAGGGGGAGGCGATGGCACCCCGTGCAGTGATGGACTCCTCGGTGCCCAGGAATGGAGTTCTGGGCCCCTTGCTCTGGCCACAGGGGGAGGCGATGGCACCCTGTGCAGTGATGGACTCCTCGGTGCCCAGGAATGGAGTTCTGGGCCCCTTGCTCTGGCCACAGGGGGAGGCGATGGCACCCTGTGCAGTGATGGACTCCTCGGTGCCCAGGAATGGAGTTCTGGGCCCCTTGCTCTGGCCACAGGGGGAGGCGATGGCACCCTGTGCAGTGATGGACTCCTCGGTGCCCAGGAATGGAGTTCTGGGCCCCTTGCTCCGGCCACAGGGGGAGGCGATAGCACCCCGTGCAGTTGTGGAAAAGTAAATTTTGCCATGTTCTGTGTCCCTACGCGTCCTCCATCATATGTTATCTGTGCATGATTAATATGCATATGTATTCCCCATGTTCGATTAAAGACGCAATTACAGTTGTGTCCATCTCTAGTATGCCAGTTTCCAGTTCTCGTGAATACTACGAATATCAGGCCTATGTAAAGTCACGTTGCCACGTTTCTCAGTATGCACGTTATTTCATTGTAAAGTCCCCGTTTCTAGGCCTCAAAAGGGCCCGGACACTAGATTCAGCTCCTGTCTCCTGAGCCTCGCTGAGGAGCGATACAGCCCCCACCTGTATCCTCGACCCTTCACTTACTTCCTGCCTCGCAGTGCCCGGCTCAGCCTGGCTCTGCCTCTGAGTCTGCCAAGAGTATGTTATGATTCTAGTTATCAGTCCAGCCCTCCTTCTCTGCATTCCTAAGCTACTGAATCGCATCAATAGTTTCCGTCATTGTCTAGCCTTTACGTCTCCATGTAAGAGAAATACTGCATTTAATGGTCATTTAATATTCTTCATCACGCACTACATGTAGAATAATGCATGCTCCAGTCTTAGAGTCTGTTAGCCTTTACCCCGATAACTTTTGGATTCTATCAACATGTTCTCTAAACATCAGATACTAGATACTGTTTAGGTACATGTCGCCCTGACTCTCCAGACTTCAGTCTCTGCTCCTAGCACAGAGTTCATAGCCCCCAGCTTCTCCTAGTAACACGTCATTGTCAGTTTGCGTGCACCATTAGGTTAGAGGTCCCGGCTCCTTAGGTAGCCCCCTCCATGTTTCCGCCCCATTTATGACATATTCTGTTACGTTTACATCACATGTCTATGTATACGCCTCTTGTTACACCCACTTTCACCCTTATCTTTCACGACTGCTATTGACCACACCTACTGCTCCGCCTATCGTATGTATTGTAATGCAACTGTTTTTAGTATATATGTTCGTGTATTGTTATTAAATGTTAGCGCGCTCATCCCAGATCCTGCCCGGCAGCTGTCGGGGCCCCCCTGTCAAGCGCTGCCATCCTATTCCTGTGCAGGTTGTCCTGTTCCTGTCCTTATGCTGTATTAAACCTGCAAACTCCTACTACCTCGAATCTTGACTCTTATTTATTGAGCTATCTGTTATTGCTATGCCTAGTCAAACCTAGATCCGGTGTTATTTATTTATATACCACATAATGGCGCCCGAATAGGGACTTGCCCTTTCCCCACGCGCCGGTGAAGCCACGCCGGCCCCCTGACCCTCTGCAGCCGTGACGGAACCATACCGGCCACGTGCAGATATTTCTGCTTCAAGTATCCCTCAGGCCCACGGAGGAGATGGAGGTGGCGGTCCAGCATCCAGACGAGGCGGTGGAGGAACGCGGCGAGTCCCGACCAGAGCCCAAGCCGAGAGTCCAAGGTCCGAGGTATCCGGAGGCCCACCCGTAACTGGAGTCCGAAGTTCGTCCGTCCGGCGTCGAAGCAGTCCAGTCCAGTCCGAGGCCTTCCGTTCTTGCTGCCCGGTGAGTACCATTGCTGGGGTAGTATCTAGACAGGGTCAATCTAATTGACTCTGGTCCGTGGGTTGGTGGTACACAGACCCCCAAACGAAGTGTCCACTTCGGTGGATGCGGGTCCTGACGTGTCTCTTTATGAGACCGGTAAGTTTCGTACTGTTTCAGCAGTGCATCTAGTTTCTGTTCTAGTCCATTCTGTTCTCGAGAAATTCATGTATTCTGTTTCCAGTATTCCAGGTAGTATTCTGTTCGAACTGTTATTTTAAATATTCTTCATGTATTTTAATGTCGTGGTATGAATGTGAAGTAATTATCGTGTTCATTGTGTATTGTATTGTGTCTAGATTACAGTTCAGTCATGCCCTTATTCTCGAAATTACGTCAGTTAAAAACCAGAAAAGGTCTGCTAGAAGCAGCAGTTCCTGTCCCGCCTAGGGACAGTCCAGGTCATTTTATGTATCAAAAGCATGGCATAAGTGCCATATTATATCTAGATTTATGGGTAGAGTATACCAAAGAGTTAGAAGAAAAGTATAGATGGCCTGTATCAGGCACATGGGATGCCGAGTGCATCATGCGCGTAGAAGAAGCATTATGGAAAAAGAAAGCCAGACAGTCACAGAAAGATGCCATCGAGCTATGGCGCAAAGAATCTCATAAAAGAACCGAAAAAGAAATCAGAAAGTCAGAACTAAGTAGAGAATCCTTAGAACGAGCCCAAGAAAGGGAACTAATCGAGATAGGTGAACGAGTTAAAACAGAACAGTCAGACAGACAGAGGCATGCCCTTATTAAGGGTATGTATCCTCTTCTTGCCGAGGGCTTGCCAAAAGCGACCCCGGAGGCATCCAGTAATTTTCCGCCACCACTAGTTCCGACCAAGCTACGTCACAAACCGACCGCAGCTGATATTTTCATTTCGTCCTATTTGGACGACACAGTCCCGGAATATGCAAATCCTGTTCCTGCTCCGCCAGTCCCTGTAAATCAGGCACTTCCCGCTCCTCCAGACACCGGAGTACCTGCTACGGTACCCCCGGTCCAGCCCGCCATACAAGTCCAGCCTGCATTTCAATTTCCCACTTTGCCAGCACGAAGAGCATCAGTTGACGACTCTAGTTTAGGGGCCGCAGGGGGAGGTCCTCCTGGAACCCCGCCGCCACACAAGCGTTTAACGTTAGTCGAATTACATGCACAAGCGTCACAGCGTACGCCCAGACATCAGTCTGTTGCAGAAATAAGAAAAGCCCTTACCGAATGTGGCTATGACCCAGTCCCAGGTGAGGATAATATGGTTTTATATTCATTACGCGTAAGAAAGGTGACCGAGTATCTAGTCACCCTACCAGATATGAAAGAAGATCTAGACAGAATATATCGTTTCATCCGTACAGGGGATGATCCAGAAAGTATTAGTGACGTCATGTCTCAAAGGAAAGTTGAGATCCAGCTCATGTTATTAAAGTTCTTGATTAATTGTCCAATAAGAGAACAAGATTCCCCGACTAAAGATCAGGCCGAAATGAAAATCCTGACAAGGTGGAGTGATAATATAGCCGAGGGTAAACACAAGACTATCAGTAGTATAGAGAGTATGTACAAGAAAATCCGTAAGGAAATAATAAGGTTACACGATCAACGTAAGGCAGCACAAGTAAGCGAAAAAGAAAATGACTCTGCGGAAGAGGTAGAGGACGAGAATTCCGCCAGAATAGCGTATGTAGGAAAATCTAGATTTCCAGATCGCCATTTACGCCTAGAACACAAGCCAACTTTCCACCATCCAGCACCAGAACAAGGTTCTCTAGAACAAGTATTTCAAGCTACCGATCACATTCTGAAGTCACGAATCGGTTATAGTGAGTTAAGCACTATGCATGAACAAGAACTAGCTCGATCAGCAATCCGATGGATTACTGATTCTACCACTTTTCCAGACGAAATAGTGGCACAAATGTTTCTGAAATTGCCCCCAGCCGAGCAACGACTGGTGGGTATGTATATGATCCAGCACCTCATTACTTTGTATGAGGGTCAACATTCTGATCCAGGTCCGTTACACGATGTCCTGAACGAGTTACTCCAGTATAGATGGAAAGGTTTAGGTACCGATTTAATTAGTGTCATTCTAGAACAGCGCCACAAATATAGTATGTTTTTGAACCCGCATTTTGTTCATGTCTCACCTCCAGAAAGTAAACCGTTTTACATAGACAGACAGAATCCGTTACGAGAAGTACACCCAGTTAGGACAAAAGATGGTGAAATGCAACGAGTGTTTGTTTACACTCCGATTACAAAGATGGAACTCTTAGAGATGAAAAAGTTAATTCCCTGTCATGACAAAGATCCAGCAGGGTTCCACCGAGAATTAAAAGACATGCTCCGTATGGGAGAATACACGTATCCAGACGTTATTAAAATGCTAAAAGTCCTATTGCCCGCAGGGGTATATGAGAAACTCAAGGAAAAAGATTGGGAGGTGGGAGAGAAAAAGATCGATTGGACAGTCCTAGAAGCTGAAGACAAGGCACGAGTACCAGGTACCGGTCTTGGAGATAAATGTAAAGAATTACCAGAATTGTTAATACAAGTTTTGCCTAGATTATTGACAACCAGAAAAGAAGACTGGGATGCAATCTCAGCCTGTAAACAGAAACAAGACGAAGACACTAGTGATTTTTATTCTAGATTCGAGAAATGTTTTAGTATAAACAGTGGCCTCAAGACAAGTAGCGAGTCATACCCTCACCTTTTTGTTACTAAATTAGTCGAGAATTCAAGTCCACAAGTTAAGAATCGAGTTTTGAAAGTCGAAAGTACCTGGCAAGCTAGTACCCCGTAACCTATCTTAAGAATTTGAGACCCTTAACCTCAGCGCACTTTAGCTGTGCGCGGTTGTCTCTACGACACTCTAGAGTCGTAGAGACAACCGCGCACAGCTAAAGTGCGCTGAGGTTAAGGGTCTCAAACTCTTAAGATAGGTTATTCAGTTTAGGCGCGTCACAGGACAAACGTGCCACCACGGCAGCACGCTGGTAGTTTAAAAATCATAATTTGAAAAATTAGTTTAAATTCACAATAACTTTTGAGAAAAAGCTCGAGTGCTCCTCCTCCCATTTATAATTCATTTTAAGCTAGTACCCCGTCCCAGATGTTACAGATGCTCCAATATCACCAGAATAGAATCAGAGAAGAGCAAGAACACGAGAGAAAACGTATGAAAGACACGAAAATGAAAGTACTAGTTGCACAATCTGTTCCTCAAGACAGTCAGAAGAGGGGTCCGAATCAAGCCAGTCACCCTGCAGCTCCCGTTAAAGGAAACTGCAATTATTGCAAACAGCCAGGTCATTTTATAAACGAGTGTGTAGTTCTGAAACACAACATAGCTACCGGTAAGACTAAAGAAAGACCACGTCCGCCTAGACAAGAACAAGTTACACAGACTCCTCAACCACAGAATGCACAACAGACAGTTACAGCACCGCAGCCTATTGCTGCAACACAGCATGTTACACAGCAGATGTACCAGTATGCACAGTCCGAGTATCCAGAGTATCAACCGTATTCATGAAACAGCCTAGAGAGGGAGGTAGGTTTGCCTCTCATCGAGATACCTGTAGATCAAGAAGGTCCCTATGTTCATAGTCAAGTGTTAGGGAAAGATAGAAAGTTTTTGATTGATACAGGGGCAAGTAGGACCACCATCAGCCACGCCGAAGTTCCAGGGGCTCCACTCTCAGGCTCTAGAAATGTTTCCCTTGGATTTTCAGGAAAACCTATTGTAAATGAGATATCTAAGCCAGTTACTCTAGAAGTAGGTCCATTGTCCCGCACTACTGATCTGTTACTTACTAAGTCCTGTCCAGAAAATTTGTTGGGCATTAAAACACTGAAAGAATTAGGTGCAGTTATTTGCTGTTCCCCAGAGGGAATACGATTGTTCCTACGTGACTTCAAGGGTCACTATGTATTACGAGATTTTGATCCGAGATTGTCTAATGTTCCGCAGCATCTATGGGCGCAAGGTCCAACTGATGTTGGTTTTATGCAAATCACACCCCATCGTGTGACTCTCAAGCCAGGTGTAGTGTTACCACGAATCAGACAGTACAGATTGCCACCTGAGGCTGTAGCAGCCTTATCCAAAATTATTGACGAGCTCATCGCTCAAGGAGTAGTTGTAGAAACTGACTCCAATGTATGTAATTCTCCGATCATTCCTGTCATGAAACGTACTGATCCGAATGCACCCCCAGTATATCGATTAGTGATTGACCTACGAGAACTCAATAAATGTATTATTCCCCAGTACCCAGTTGTCCCAGATATCTCTTCCCTATTGACAGCCATTGATTCCGAAGCTTCATTTTTTACAGTCATAGACCTCAAGAACGCGTTTTTCAGTGTCCCCATTCATCCAGACAGCCAGTTTCTTTTCGGATTTTGTTTAAATGGAAGGAGCTATATGTTCACACGCGCTCCTCAAGGTTTCACAGAAAGTCCTAGTATTTACAGTCAAGCACTTAAGAGACAACTGGACAACATTCACATGCCAACTGACACTGCCCTACTCCAGTATGTCGATGATCTACTGATCACAGCCCGTTCTGAACGTGCTTGCGAGCGAGCATCCCTTACAGTCTTGTATTTCCTAGCCGAGATGGGGCACAAGGTGTCCCCTTCTAAGCTTCAATTCTGTGTCCAGCAAGTGATCTATTTAGGCCACTTACTGTCCAAGAGGGGTAGGCAGTTGACACCAGACCGTATCCAGTTAATAGCGAGTCTTCCTCAGCCCAAGACCCAGAAGGAGGTACGTGCTTTTATCGGCCTTACTTCTTATTGCAGACAATGGATTCCTCAGTATGCATTTCTAGCTAAACCACTGATACAGTTAACGACACAGGAGGCAGCCGTATCGACTGTCCTCCCTTGGACATCTGAACATACACTTAGTTTCAATGAGTTAAAGAAAGCTTTATGTCAAGCTCCAGTTCTAGCAACACCGAACTACAGTAAGCCTTTTACACTTTTCGTCACAGAACGCGAAGGTACAGCATTATCTGTTCTTACACAAGATCAAGCAGGACAATACAAGCCCTGTGCTTATTTTTCGAGCACATTAGATCCTGTAGCCCAGGCTCTGCCTGCGTGCCTCAAGTCAGTTGCAGCCACAGCACTAGCTATCAGACAAAGTGATTCCATAGTGTTAGGACACTCCCTGACAGTACAAGTTCCACACTCCGTGGAAGTTCTTTTAAACCGAACACAGACTCAGCACTTGACAATTGCACGTTTAACAGGTTATGAATTGACACTGTTCCAGCCACACATAGAAATCAGACGCTGCAACGTTCTAAATCCTGCTACACTGTTACCGTCAGTTAATTCGAATCCTGCCACACACGACTGTGTGGAAGTAGTTAATATTATGACAAAACCAAGACAAGATCTGACAGATATTCCATTACCAGATCCAGACCTGACACTTTATGTGGATGGTTCATGTATGAGAACAAATACAGGAGAACTAGTAGCCGCGTATGCAGTGACTACTGACACTGAAGTTATTGAAACACACCGTATTGACACTCTGTCCGCTCAAGCAGCAGAGCTAGTTGCTCTGACCCAAGCCTGCATACACGCCAAGAATCTGAAAGTTAATGTTTACACAGACTCACGTTACGCATTTGGAGTCGTACACGACTTTGGAGTGCTCTGGCAGGAGAGAGGTTTCATGACTTCTCATGGAACCAAGATTCAGCATGGTCTCCTTATTCAGGCTCTGTTAGATGCTATACATTTACCGACATCTATTGCTATGATGAAGTGCAAAGCACATACGAAAGTTACTGACATTATTTCCCAAGGTAATGATCTAGCAGATCGCACAGCCAAGCTTACAGCACAGACACCAGACATTCCAGTTAATCCAACACAGACACCTACTCCAGATCCGACTACCTGTATGACAGTTAAAGACCCTACTCAAGATGTCATAGATATCCAGTTACATGCTACTCCCGATGAAATCAAGAAATGGTCCGAACAAGGAGGGGTCCAGACAGATCAAGGATGGTTAACGAAGGGTAGAACCACATGGTTTCTCCCCGACTCTATGGTTCAAGTCATTATCAATACCGCACATAGTCCAGCACATTTAGGAGAAAAAGCTATGTTAGACAGTATCCAGAACATTTGGTTCAACAAGCATTTACGAGCTGCAGCCAAGCAGAAAGTGCGTACCTGCATGATATGTTGCCAGTTTAATCCAGGTAAAAGTGTCCCGGTGGAACAAGGTGGATTCCAGCCCCCTGACCACCCTTTTGAAGTCCTCCAGATGGATTATATTCAGATGGAGCGATGTCGAGGTTTCAAGTATGTCCTTGTAGTTGTATGCGCTTTGTCCAGGTGGACAGAGGCATATCCAGTCCCAGATTACACAGCCGCGACCACTGCCAAGCAGTTGGTTCGTGAGTTCTTCCCCCGTTATGGACTCCCTAGAGTCGTATATTCTGATAACGGCCAGCCATTCTCATCTGAGTTGATGAAACATGTTTCCCTTTTGTTAGGGTACCAGTGGAAGTTCCATTGTGTACGCCATCCTGAAGCAGCTGGTCTCGTAGAGAGACATAATCAGACCCTGAAAATCCGAATTGCAAAAGTCTGTCAAGAGAAAGGTGTGGACTGGCTAGTAGCTCTGCCAGTTGCTCTGTTCTACATGCGCATGGTCGCACATTCCAGATCAGGTCTGTCCCCGTACGAGGTCGTATTCGGCCGCCCCCCTAACATGTGGGGTACACCTAGACCCCGAAGTATTACCGATGTTTCAAGTAATATGCTGACAGATTACCTAGCTTCCTTGATGTCTGCCCTCAACTCTTGTCGTTCACAGGTTGCTGCCGCATTTCCAGACAATACCGAGGTGGCACCGCATGAAATCGTTCCCGGATCCATGGTCCTAGTGCGAAACTTTGATCGTTCAAGTCCGCTGGAGCCTCGCTGGAAGGAGCCCCGACAGGTCCTCTTGGCCACCCGTACAGCCGTGAAGTTGGAGGGACGAAAAGGCTGGGTGCATCTTTCGCACATCAAAAAATTTTATGGATTGAAACCAGTTTCAAAGAACATTTCCGAGCATTTAAAAGACTGCCAAAGTACTATTCTTAAGGACTGTCCCGCAAAAGACATTGCTACGAACCCTTCCCTGTTAGAGAAAACTCCGCAACAGGAGTATAAACTTAAGTTAAGGTCTAGTAAAATAAGTCAGCCAGTTTGATTGTCTAAGTCCTCCCCTAGGTGAAACGGTTAGACCGGTTTCTGACATGTATAAAATAGACCCCCATAGTGAGAGAGTTAGTCAAAACTCAATCCGATGTATCGTTTTTCTAAGTTTCATATTATTTCTCAGTGTTATGATTTCCTGCACCAGTTATGCATTTTATCTGTATTTTCCAGTTTCTCATGTAAATAAGTCTTCTAATGTTACAGTAGAGCACACGTTTAGTGATCTGCCTCCTCATGAACTCTCTTATCGCCTCGCTATGCGTAACAATTCTTTTATCCGCATGTTACATTATTCACACCAGACCAGCAATGCCACTAATTGTTGGGTGTGTGGTCGACTCCCCCCTTTCCAGACACCGAAGGGAGTTCTACCACTCTTTCCGTATCCCTTTTCACATAATGGTTCGTGTGGAGCATGGTCCACGTTAACATCATCCTCAACAGATATGTCTTTTCTTAACAGTACATGTTTCCCAGACAAGCAAGGTCTTCCCCACAGAACAGGGTTAGATCTCGAAAACGAAGTTTACAATTTAGGAAATTATTCTTCGAATTACATGGTCCTGAATGTTCAGTCTGATACTACTCCAGACTTACCTGCTATTTCAGTACTACCAGTCAAAGGCGAATTATGTGTTAGAAATTATGGTTCCATACATGTAGGACATAGTGATTGTACTACTATTGTCAAATATAGTGACAGTGGGAAATCTATTTTCAAAGCTTCACGTCATTCTTATTTTATTTGTGGTCAAACTGCATATGTTCGTCTGCCCCTCGATTGGGAGGGAACCTGTTACATTGCCTTCCTACTGCCACCTGTTTTCCTAGCTTCATCTGATTATCACAGAAACACACGTCTAGTACACATTAGACATAGAAGGGAGTCCCCGATTGTCGATTATACTGAAACTGCTCTAGAACAATATACAGATTTCAATAGAGGTTTCTTCTTCTTTATAGGACCTATCCAGAATAGTAAGTTAATTCGTAGGTTAACCAGAACCCTCGAAGCCGTAGTGAATGAGACTGCCTCTGCCCTAGGTAATTTAACTGAAGAGCAATCTGCTATGAGATTTGTCGTGCTCCAAAATCGTCTCGTCCTTGACGTCATCCTGGCCGATAGGGGCGGGGCATGTAGAGTCATCGGATCTAGTTGCTGCATTTTCATTCCTAATAACGCGCCGTCTGTTTATTCAGCTATAACCAGACTTCATAAAATTGCCCATCTGTTACACCAAGATCCAGGCACCTGGACATGGTCCGGTTGGTTCTGGAATATAATTTCCGCCTGGGGATGGAAAGTATTGTCATTTCTGGGTATTACAGTAGCAATCATATTCAGTTGCTGCCTCTGTATACAATGTGGCCCTGCGATTTGCGGCATTTGTGCTACCTCTTGTATTCCTAGTCCCAAGCCCCGTTCTAAATCCCGTTCCAAGAAAATTCGAGACGAGCAAATGATACTGTATGAAATGATAGATGGTATCATGAATATTGATGTTTCCTGATGGAAACGTAGTGACAAGGAGGGAATGTGGAAAAGTAAATTTTGCCATGTTCTGTGTCCCTACGCGTCCTCCATCATATGTTATCTGTGCATGATTAATATGCATATGTATTCCCCATGTTCGATTAAAGACGCAATTACAGTTGTGTCCATCTCTAGTATGCCAGTTTCCAGTTCTCGTGAATACTACGAATATCAGGCCTATGTAAAGTCACGTTGCCACGTTTCTCAGTATGCACGTTATTTCATTGTAAAGTCCCCGTTTCTAGGCCTCAAAAGGGCCCGGACACTAGATTCAGCTCCTGTCTCCTGAGCCTCGCTGAGGAGCGATACAGCCCCCACCTGTATCCTCGACCCTTCACTTACTTCCTGCCTCGCAGTGCCCGGCTCAGCCTGGCTCTGCCTCTGAGTCTGCCAAGAGTATGTTATGATTCTAGTTATCAGTCCAGCCCTCCTTCTCTGCATTCCTAAGCTACTGAATCGCATCAATAGTTTCCGTCATTGTCTAGCCTTTACGTCTCCATGTAAGAGAAATACTGCATTTAATGGTCATTTAATATTCTTCATCACGCACTACATGTAGAATAATGCATGCTCCAGTCTTAGAGTCTGTTAGCCTTTACCCCGATAACTTTTGGATTCTATCAACATGTTCTCTAAACATCAGATACTAGATACTGTTTAGGTACATGTCGCCCTGACTCTCCAGACTTCAGTCTCTGCTCCTAGCACAGAGTTCATAGCCCCCAGCTTCTCCTAGTAACACGTCATTGTCAGTTTGCGCGCACCATTAGGTTAGAGGTCCCGGCTCCTTAGGTAGCCCCCTCCATGTTTCCGCCCCATTTATGACATATTCTGTTACGTTTACATCACATGTCTATGTATACGCCTCTTGTTACACCCACTTTCACCCTTATCTTTCACGACTGCTATTGACCACACCTACTGCTCCGCCTATCGTATGTATTGTAATGCAACTGTTTTTAGTATATATGTTCGTGTATTGTTATTAAATGTTAGCGCGCTCATCCCAGATCCTGCCCGGCAGCTGTCGGGGCCCCCCTGTCAAGCGCTGCCATCCTATTCCTGTGCAGGTTGTCCTGTTCCTGTCCTTATGCTGTATTAAACCTGCAAACTCCTACTACCTCGAATCTTGACTCTTATTTATTGAGCTATCTGTTATTGCTATGCCTAGTCAAACCTAGATCCGGTGTTATTTATTTATATACCACACAGTGATGGACTCCTCGGTGCCCAGGAATGGCGTTCTGGGCCCCTTGCTCTGGCCACAGGGGGAGGCGATGGCACCCTGTGCAGTGATGGACTCCTCGGTGCCCAGGAATGGAGTTCTGGGCCCCTTGCTCTTGCCACAGGGGGAGGCGATGGCACCCTGTGCAGTGATGGACTCCTCGGTGCCCAGGAATGGAGTTCTGGGCCCCTTGCTCTGGCCACAGGGGGAGGCGATGGCACCCCGTGCAGTGATGGACTCCTCGGTGCCCAGGAATGGCGTTCTGGGCCCCTTGCTATGGCCACAGGGGGAGGCGATGGCACCCTGTGCAGTGATGGACTCCTCGGTGCCCAGGAATTGAGTTCTGGGCCCCTTGCTCCGGCCACAGGGGGAGGCGATGGCACCCCGTGCAGTGATGGACTCCTCGGTGCCCAGGAATGGCGTTCTGGGCCCCTTGCTCTGGCCACAGGGGGAGGCGATGGCACCCTGTGCAGTGATGGACTCCTCGGTGCCCAGGAATGGAGTTCTGGGCCCCTTGCTCTGGCCACAGGGGGAGGCGATGGCACCCCGTGCAGTGATGGACTCCTCGGTGCCCAGGAATGGAGTTCTGGGCCCCTTGCTCTGGCAACAGGGGGAGGCGACGGCACCCTGTGCAGTGATGGACTCCTCGGTGCCCAGGAATGGAGTTCTGGGCCCCTTGCTCTGGCCACAGGGGGAGGCGATGGCACCCCGTGCAGTGATGGACTCCTCGGTGCCCAGGAATGGAGTTCTGGGCCCCTTGCTCTGGCCACAGGGGGAGGCGATGGCACCCCGTGCAGTGATGGACTCCTCGGTGCCCAGGAATGGCGTTCTGGGCCCCTTGCTCTGGCCACAGGGGGAGGCGATGGCACCCTGTGCAGTGATGGACTCCTCGGTGCCCAGGAATGGAGTTCTGGGCCCCTTGCTCTGGCCACAGGGGGAGGCGATGGCACCCCGTGCAGTGATGGACTCCTCGGTGCCCAGGAATGGAGTTCTGGGCCCCTTGCTCCGGCCACAGGGGGAGGCGATAGCACCCCGTGCAGTGATGGACTCCTCGGTGCCCAGGAATGGCGTTCTGGGCCCCTTGCTCTGGCCACAGGGGGAGGCGATGGCACCCTGTGCAGTGATGGACTCCTCGGTGCCCAGGAATGGAGTTCTGGGCCCCTTGCTCTGGCCACAGGGGGAGGCGATGGCACCCTGTGCAGTGATGGACTCCTCGGTGCCCAGGAATGGAGTTCTGGGCCCCTTGCTCTGGCCACAGGGGGAGGCGATGGCACCCTGTGCAGTGATGGACTCCTCGGTGCCCAGGAATGGAGTTCTGGGCCCCTTGCTCTGGCCACAGGGGGAGGCGATGGCACCCTGTGCAGTGATGGACTCCTCGCTGCCCAGGAATGGAGTTCTGGGCCCCTTGCTCTGGCCACAGGGGGAGGCGATGCTACCCCGTGCAGTGATGGACTCCTCGGTGCCCAGGAATGGCGTTCTGGGCCCCTTGCTCTGGCCACAGGGGGAGGCGATGGCACCCCGTGCAGTGATGGACTCCTCGGTGCCCAGGAATGGAGTTCTGGGCCCCTTGCTCTGGCCACAGGGGGAGGCGATGGCACCCCGTGCAGTGATGGACTCCTCGGTGCCCAGGAATGGAGTTCTGGGCCCCTTGCTCTGGCCACAGGGGGAGGCGATGGCACCCTGTGCAGTGATGGACTCCTCGGTGCCCAGGAATGGAGTTCTGGGCCCCTTGCTCCGGCCACAGGGGGAGGCGATGGCACCCCGTGCAGTGATGGACTCCTCGGTGCCCAGGAATGGCGTTCTGGGCCCCTTGCTCTGGCCACAGGGGGAGGCGATGGCACCCTGTGCAGTGATGGACTCCTCGGTGCCCAGGAATGGAGTTCTGGGCCCCTTGCTCTGGCCACAGGGGGAGGCGATGGCACCCTGTGCAGTGATGGACTCCTCGGTGCCCAGGAATGGAGTTCTGGGCCCCTTGCTCTGGCCACAGGGGGAGGCGATGGCACCCTGTGCAGTGATGGACTCCTCGGTGCCCAGGAATGGAGTTCTGGGCCCCTTGCTCTGGCCACAGGGGGAGGCGATGGCACCCCGTGCAGTGATGGACTCCTCGGTGCCCAGGAATGGAGTTCTGGGCCCCTTGCTCTGGCAACAGGGGGAGGCGACGGCACCCTGTGCAGTGATGGACTCCTCGGTGCCCAGGAATGGAGTTCTGGGCCCCTTGCTCTGGCCACAGGGGGAGGCGATGGCACCCCGTGCAGTGATGGACTCCTCGGTGCCCAGGAATGGAGTTCTGGGCCCCTTGCTCTGGCCACAGGGGGAGGCAATGGCACCCCGTGCAGTGATGGACTCCTCGGTGCCCAGGAATGGAGTTCTGGGCCCCTTGCTCTGGCCACAGGGGGAGGCGATGGCACCCTGTGCAGTGATGGACTCCTCGGTGCCCAGGAATGGCGTTCTGGGCCCCTTGCTCTGGCCACAGGGGGAGGCGATGGCACCCTGTGCAGTGATGGACTCCTCGGTGCCCAGGAATGGAGTTCTGGGCCCCTTGCTCTGGCCACAGGGGGAGGCGATGGCACCCTGTGCAGTGATGGACTCCTCGGTGCCCAGGAATGGAGTTCTGGGCCCCTTGCTCTGGCCACAGGGGGAGGCGATGGCACCCCGTGCAGTGATGGACTCCTCGGTGCTCAGGAATGGCGTTCTGGGCCCCTTGCTCTGCCCACAGGGGGAGGCGATGGCACCCTGTGCAGTGATGGACTCCTCGGTGCCCAGGAATGGAGTTCTGGGCCCCTTGCTCTGCCCACAGGGGGAGGCGATGGCACCCCGTGCAGTGATGGACTCCTCGGTGCCCAGGAATGGCGTTCTGGGCCCCTTGCTCTGGCCACAGGGGGAGGCGATGGCACCCTGTGCAGTGATGGACTCCTCGGTGCCCAGGAATGGAGTTCTGGGCCCCTTGCTCTGGCCACAGGGGGAGGCGATGGCACCCCGTGCAGTGATGGACTCCTCGGTGCCCAGGGATGGAGTTCTGGGCCCCTTGCTCCGGCCACAGGGGGAGGCGATAGCACCCCGTGCAGTGATGGACTCCTCGGTGCCCAGGGATGAGGTCCTGGACCCATTCCCTGGAATTGAGGGAGTGCACCCTCACTCCCTCGGGCCCATCCTCTCGCCAGGGATGTGGTTGTGGGACTCGCTGCTCCCACAAGGACAACAGCCCTTAACTCAGGACCCATTGAACAGATAGCCATCATCTTGGTCTCCTTTTGTGGTTGTCTGACAGCACAACGCGGGCTATTACCACGAGTGCCATTACAACGCTGTTTTTACAACGCAAGCTGTTACAACGGCTTGCGCTGTAAGCGCTGGATAGTGGAATAGTTTAATTTTCTATTCCAACTCCAGCCCACGTTACAGTAAGGAAGGTGTTGGAATAGAAAAATAAACTATTCTTTGTCCAACAGCGCCCTCCAGCGCAAGTCGTTGAAACGACTTGCGTTGTAAAAGCAGCGCAGTAATGGCAGTGTGTGGTAATGCCCGCGTTGTAAAGGCTGTTCCCCCCTTTTGCTTCTGGTAGCGTGCCCCTGCCACCTGCAGGATTTTCTTCAGGCCTTCTGGCCTCAAAGGTGGACAAACTTTGCAGGCAGCGGGCTCCCTGCCCCAGCCTTTTGCCTTGTTTTCTCCGGGTCTTTTTTCCGTGCGCACAGCGCAGTCTGTCCCCCAATGGATCGTCGGGAGGTGCGAGGCGGATCAGCGTCCTTGGTCCTGGGTGCGCCCCACTAGTCCTGGAGCCAGAGGGCAGTCAGGGGTTCCTCCTTCCAATTGTCCACAGCGGATCTATCCAAGTCTTGTGTCCAGCAGAAAAGCACAACTAAGAGGCAGCTTCTCCCCGTGCAGGACCTTTTAAGTGGGGGCAGGGGAGTGTCGTGCAGGGCTGCACCTCGGGCCTATCCTGATGGTGCTCATCACCTCTCCACCCTGCTCCCAACATCCCTCCACAGTCTTCGGGGACAGCTTAAGATGGCGTCACCCTAGAGTCACTTGACACTTGTGCTCTGGGGTTTTCAGCTCCACCCCTCACTGACATCACTGCCAGGGCTTTCCCTCAGCAAACCTTAAACTCAGCCCCCCCCATGCCCCCCTCCCCGTCACCCTCGCTCTGGTTTGGCTCCAGAGGTCTGGGGGCAGAAGCTGCGCCCGAAGGCAGCCTGTCCCATAGGGGAAGAATGGAGTGACGCTGCAGCCAAACAGGAACGCACACTGACTATCCTTACACGAGCTCACCCGCATTATAAGGCCTTGTCATCACAAGCCTCAGATTTAAAGGGGATGGAGCCGCGGTGACCTTTCAACTCACCTCGAATAACCAATCAACACCACAGCTAACAGATCCATCACCAAACCATGAACTTCAAACCTTTCCTGTCTCCATGCTCTGTCCCAGTGCTCCCTCGGTCTCTGCTCTGTCCCAGTGCTCCCTCGGTCTCTGCTCTGTCCCAGTGCTCCCTCGGTCTCTGCTCTGTCCCAGTGCTCCCTCGGTCTCTGCTCTGTCCCAGGGCTCCCTCGGTCCCAGTGCTCCCTCGGTCTCTGCTCTGTCCCAGTGCTCCCTCAGTCTCTGCTCTGTCCCAGTGCTCCCTCAGTCTCTGCTCTGTCCCAGTGCTCCCTCGGTCTCTGCTCTGTCCCAGTGCTCCCTCGGTCTCTGCTCTGTCCCAGTGCTCCCTCGGTCTCCGCTCTGTCCCAGTGCTCCCTCGGTCTCTGCTCTGTCCCAGGGCTCCCTCGGTCCCAGTGCTCCCTCGGTCTCTGCTCTGTCCCAGTGCTCCCTCAGTCTCTGCTCTGTCCCAGTGCTCCCTCAGTCTCTGCTCTGTCCCAGTGCTCCCTCAGTCTCTGCTCTGTCCCGGTGCTCCCTCGGTCTCTGCTCTGTCCCAGTGCTCCCTCAGTCTCTGCTCTGTCCCAGTGCTCCCTCGGTCTCTGCTCTGTCCCAGTGCTCCCTCGGTCTCTGCTCTGTCCCAGTGCTCCCTCGGTGTCTGCTCTGTCCCAGTGCTCCCTCGGTCTCTGCTCTGTCCCAGTGCTCCCTCAGTCTCTGTCCCAGTGCTCCCTCAGTCTCTGTCCCAGTGCTCCCTCGGTCTCTGCTCTGTCCCAGTGCTCCCTCAGTCTCTGCTCTGTCCCAGTGCTCCCTCAGTCTCTGCTCTGTCCCAGTGCTCCCTCGGTCTCTGCTCTGTCCCGGTGCTCCCTCGGTCTCTGCTCTGTCCCAGTGCTCCCTCAGTCTCTGCTCTGTCCCAGTGCTCCCTCAGTCTCTGCTCTGTCCCAGTGCTCCCTCAGTCTCTGCTCTGTCCCGGTGCTCCCTCGGTCTCTGCTCTGTCCCAGTGCTCCCTCAGTCTCTGCTCTGTCCCAGTGCTCCCTCAGTCTCTGTCCCAGTGCTCCCTCAGTCTCTGTCCCAGTGCTCCCTCAGTCTCTGTCCCAGTGCTCCCTCAGTCTCTGCTCTGTCCCAGTGCTCCCTCAGTCTCTGCTCTGTCCCAGTGCTCCCTCGGTCTCTGCTCTGTCCCAGTGCTCCCTCGGTCTCTGCTCTGTCCCAGTGCTCCCCCAGTCTCTGCTCTGTCCCAGTGCTCCCTCAGTCTCTGCTCTGTCCCAGTGCTCCCTCGGTCTCCGCTCTGTCCCAGTGCTCCCTCGGTCTCTGCTCTGTACCAGGGCTCCCTCGGTCCCAGTGCTCCCTCGGTCTCTGCTCTGTCCCAGTGCTCCCTCGGTCTCTGCTCTGTCCCAGGGCTCCCTCGGTCTCTGCTCTGTCCCAGTGCTCCCTCAGTCTCTGCTCTGTCCCAGTGCTCCCTCAGTCTCTGCTCTGTCCCAGTGCTCCCTCGGTCTCTGCTCTTTCCCAGTGCTCCCTCGGTCTCTGCTCTGTCCCAGTGCTCCCCCAGTCTCTGCTCTGTCCCAGTGCTCCCTCAGTCTCTGCTCTGTCCCAGTGCTCCCTCGGTCTCCGCTCTGTCCCAGTGCTCCCTCGGTCTCTGCTCTGTACCAGGGCTCCCTCGGTCCCAGTGCTCCCTCGGTCTCTGCTCTGTCCCAGTGCTCCCTCGGTCTCTGCTCTGTCCCAGTGCTCCCTCGGTCTCTGCTCTGTCCCAGTGCTCCCTCAATCTCTTCTCTGTCCCAGTGCTCCCTCGGTCTCTGCTCTGTCCCAGTGCTCCCTCGGTCTCTGCTCTGTCCCAGTGCTCCCTCGGTCTCTGCTCTGTCCCAGTGCTCCCTCGGTCTCTTCTCTGTCCCAGTGCTCCCTCGGTCTCTGCTCTGTCCCAGTGCTCCCTCAGTCTCTGCTCTGTCCCAGTGCTCCCTCAGTCTCTGTCCCAGTGCTACCTCAGTCTCTGTCCCAGTGCTCCCTCGGTCTCTGCTCTGTCCCAGTGCTCCCTCAGTCTCTGCCCCAGTGCTCCCTCAGTCTCTGTCCCAGTGCTCCCTCAGTCTCTGTCCCAGTGCTCCCTCAGTCTCTGCTCTGTCCCAGTGCTCCCTCAGTCTCTGCTCTGTCCCAGTGCTCCCTCAGTCTCTGCTCTGTCCCAGTGCTCCCTCAGTCTCTTCTCTGTCCCAGTGCTCCCTCAGTCTCTTCTCTGTCCCAGTGCTCCCTCAGTCTCTGTCCCAGTGCTCCCTCAGTCTCTGTCCCAGTGCTCCCTCAGTCTCTGTCCCAGTGCTCCCTCAGTCTCTGCTCTGTCCCAGTGCTCCCTCAGTCTCTGCTCTGTCCCAGTGCTCCCTCGGTCTCTGCTCTGTCCCAGTGCTCCCTCAGTCTCTGCTCTGTCCCAGTGCTCCCTCGGTCTCTGCTCTGTCCCAGTGCTCCCTCGGTCTCTGCTCTGTCCCAGTGCTCCCCCAGTCTCTGCTCTCTCCCAGTGCTCCCTCGGTCTCTGCTCTGTCCCAGTGCTCCCTCAGTCTCTGTCCCAGTGCTCCCTCAGTCTCTGTCCCAGTGCTCCCTCAGTCTCTGTCCCAGTGCTCCCTCAGTCTCTGTCCCAGTGCTCCCTCAGTCTCTGTCCCAGTGCTCCCTCAGTCTCTGCTCTGTCCCAGTGCTCCCTCAGTCTCTGCTCTGTCCCAGTGCTCCCTCGGTCTCTGCTCTGTCCCAGTGCTCCCTCAGTCTCTGCTCTGTCCCAGTGCTCCCTCGGTCTCTGCTCTGTCCCAGTCCTCCCTCGGTCTCTGCTCTCCCCCAGTGCTCCCTCGGTCTCTGTCCCAGTGCTCCCTCAGTCTCTGTCCCAGTGCTCCCTCAGTCTCTGTCCCAGTGCTCCCTCAGTCTCTGTCCCAGTGCTCCCTCAGTCTCTGCTCTGTCCCAGTGCTCCCTCGGTCTCTGCTCTGTCCCAGTCCTCCCTCGGTCTCTGCTCTGTCCCAGTGCTCCCTCGGTCTCTTCTCTGTCCCAGTGCTCCCTCGGTCTCTGCTCTGTCCCAGTGCTCCCTCAGTCTCTGCTCTGTCCCAGTGCTCCCTCGGTCTCTGCTCTGTCCCAGTGCTCACTCGGTCTCTGCTCTGTCCCAGTGCTCCCCCAGTCTCTGCTCTGTCCCAGTGCTCCCTCGGTCTCTGCTCTATCCCAGTGCTCCCTCGGTCTCTGCTCTGTCCCAGTGCCCCCTCAGTCTCTGCTCTGTCCCAGTGCTGTTGGACCCGGCCTCATGGCGTGGTCCTACCCCTCCCGCATGGCGGGCCCAGGACAACATCAGCCCTCCTCCGGACCTCGGGCGGCCCCTTCGGCCCGACCCTGCACGCCCCAACACCACAGATCCGGCTACCATCCCGGATCCCCATCATCGGCCTGACCCCAGCGTAGGCCCATCACGACCGAAGCACGAGGCCGTGCCCGACTCCATCTTGGGCCCACCACGTCACGACCACGTGGCCTCGGCCCAAGCCTCGGCCCCAGCGAAGCCCAGACATCGAGGCACCAAGATCCACCCAGGTGGTCGAGTGGCCACTCGACAGATCCCGGAGGGAGAGGAGTTTCGATGGCCCTCCAGCCGTCCCCGGACGCCTGGTATCGATCACCCTCCGGCCTCCCTGGGCGCTGGCTCCACCCCCCTGCTGGGTGTCTGGACACCATCATCCCGGCCCCTCTGGCCCCCAGGCGCGAGGGTCCGGACATCAAAGGACCTCCGTCCTATATCTGGGCCAGCCCCGGAGTAGGACGCCAGTTGTATCCTGGACTGGAAGCCCTGCTGACGCTGTCACGGCCGACACCAGACGAACTCATCCTTCCTGTAACCTGAACCATCTGAGAGCCTGCTGGCGCTGCCGCGGCCTACCTTGCTGAACCACCTGAGAGCCTGCTGGCGCTGCCGCGGCCTACCTTGCTGAACCACCAGAGAGCCTGCTGGCGCTGCCGCGGCCTACCTTGCTGAACCACCTGAGAGCCTGCTGGCGCTGCCGCGGCCTACCTTGCTGAACCACCTGAGAGCCTGCTGGCGCTGCCGCGGCCTACCTTGCTGAACCACCTGAGAGCCTGCTGGCGCTGCCGCGGCTCGAACCTCTCGGAACCCCCCAGCTCGAGGATTGAGAGCTGTGCGTAGGGTATCCCTTCCTCCACCCAGAGTAAGACTGTCCCGCTACCTTACCCTCCTGGTCCGAGACTTTACGGATCCCTCGATTCAGCTGTATATATTGCCAAGAACCCTCAACCGTTATTACTTATAAAAGCTTGAGAACTTGACCTCCTGTGTGGTGTCCGTTTGTAGTGTTGTGGTTACTCTGCTGTACGATCCTAGGAGGGGCCCTCATTCAGGAGGCCTCTCGGCAACGCTCGGCTGCTTCTCGACAGAGGGGTTGACCTAGGGGTGGTCAGTCAGACATCTTCTGCCTCCCCCGGGCCGCCTTTCTAACATTGGTGGCAAGCGCCGGGATCTGAGCCCACGCAGATCGTACAGAGAGTGAGTCACTCGCTACCCAGAAAAACCCACTGCGACCATGAGCACAGAATTCCAGAAGGAGAAAATGGAAGACTACAGTCACAAGGAGCTGAAGCAATTCTGCAAAGATCTAGGCATCGCTACCACTGGCTTAAGCACCAAAGAGGATTTCAAATCGGCCCTGCAGGCCTGGGTGGACGCCGGTGAGGCGCCACCTCCGAGTGAAGATAACCCGGGCCCGGACGGAGGCCCGGAGGCTCAGCTGAACCCAGCGGGAGAGAGACCCGCAAACCCAAACACGGGCCTCTCCCACAAAGACGCCCGAGAACGAGAGAGGAACCGGATCCACGAGCTGGAGCTTGCGCGACTCAGACAAGAAGGAGAGATCCAACTGGCAGAAAGGAAGCTAGCCCTCGAGCAGCTACGGCTAGAAGGAGACCTAGAAGAAAAGCGAAGACAAAGAGACCTCGAGGAGAAGAAACTCCTGCTCGAGCACGAGCGCGTCCTCAAAGAACTAGAATTTAAAGCCAAGGCAAACGAGACTGCCACCTCCGGGGGTAAGACCTCACCTCCCCCGGTAGACACAAAGGTGCACATACCCAAGGATGTCGTCAAAGAGTACTATAAGAACGACGACATCCAGCAGTGGTTCAAAGCTTACGAGGTCGCCATGGCCGCCCATCGAGTACCCCTCAGGGACTGGGGTGCCGGCCTGTGGGGGTAGTTTATCAACGAAGGGAGAGACGCCCTGCTGGAGCTCCCTGATACCGAGAGGACCTCGTACGAGCACATGAAGACCGCCCTCCTCACTCGCTACGGACTCACCCCCGAGATGTACCGGCAGCGATTCCGAGACTGCAAAAAAATCCCCGGTACCACATGGGTGGAATACGTGAACTATTACAGTCGAGCCTTCGAGGGGTGGACTCGGGGCTGCCAGGTCACCACCTACCAGCAGTTAGTCGACCTCATTCTATGGGAACACCTGTCCAATAACTGTTTCGTCGAACTCCGGCAGCACCTCCTCGACAGCAAATTGACTGAGCCCTGAAAACTCGCCGTCGAGGCAGACCGATGGGCGAGCACCCGAGTTCCCCGGAACACGATGGGAGATTACGGCCGGGGGTCCCCGGGGAACCACCGACCACGAGGTGGCGGAGTAGGCCAGAGCCGGGGTCGAGACGCCCCCCAGGGGTCATCCCCTACCTCCACGTCGCCAACCCTGGGCCGGAGAGGGGGCCCCCCAGCCAGGCCGGGGCCCCGCCCGAACGTTACGTGCCACAGATGCCAGCGACAGGGTCATTATGCGAATGACCCCCTCTGCCCGATGAACCAGCGACCCGGCACCACCGGGCCCCCAGCCCGCCAGATCGCGGCAGCTGCCCTAGGTGAAGAAAGAAGTGAGGAAGAGGACAACGACCACGAGCAGGCCGAGTGGGAGCCCGCCGCCATGACCTTAGCCTGCCTGGGTACTCACGACATGATCCCCCGAGGGCCGATCCCCGGCAACACCCAGAAGTACCGCCAGTGGGTCACCATCAATGGTCGCCGGACCGAAGCCCTCCGTGACACTGGGGCCAGCGTGACAGCGGTCCGCTGCCATCTGGTGACCCCGGAACAGATCCTTCCTAACGTCCTGTGCCCAGTCCGATCCGCAGATAACTCCGAAACTATGTGTCAGATGGCCCGCATCCCCTTCGAGTGGGGGGGAGTGTCGGGCGTGCTGAAAGTAACTGTCCGCGACGATGCCCCCGTGGACTGCCTCCTTGGGAACGACCTGGAAAGTTCCCCATGGGCTGGCGTCGAACGAAGAGAGCACCTGGGGATGCTAGGCCTTCCCGAGTGGGTCTGTGCGACCACCCGCTCCATGTCCGCCCGAGCCTCCGCCCCGGCGGTGGAGGCTCCAACAGAGGAGCCAGAATGGCCCGCACCTCCACCACCCATCGTCCCCGAGGACGCCGACACCGAGCCCGGCCCCCAAGGGCCCGACCAAGAAGGTCTCGCCGAGCTCAACCACCTCCCGGAACTCGCTCAATGGCGCCAAGAAGGTGGCCCTACCCGCGAACAGTTCCGGCAGGAACAGAAAACCTGCCCCTCCCTCGAGGGGATGCGACAGCAAGCCGCTACGCAAGCCGCTGGAGACCCCGCGGGGTCCCACTGGGTCTACTGGGACAACAGCCTCCTTTACAGTGAGCAGAAGATTGCCGAGCTAGGGGCCGGCCGGGTGCTGGTTGTACCCCTCCGGTTCAGAGACTTCCTCCTGAACTTAGCACATGATGTGCCCCTCGCCGGGCACCTGGGGCAGGACAAAACTTACAGCCGCCTGGTGACCCATTTCTACTGGCCAAAAATGCGCACTGATGTACAGAACCACTGCAGGACCTGCCCGACCTGTCAAGCCAGCGGGAAGAGCGGGGGGAAAGTCAAAGCCCCGCTCCAGCCGTTCCCTGTGGTCACCACCCCCTTCGAGCGAGTGGGAATAGACATCGTAGGGCCCCTGGACCCTCGCACCTCGCAGGGGCACCGCTTCATCCTCGTCCTGGTGGACCATGCCACCCGCTATCCTGAGGCCATCCCCCTCCGAACCATCACGGCCCCCGTGGTGGGCCGAGCCCTCATGAGCATCTTCTCCCGAGTCGGCTTCCCCCGAGAAGTCGTGAGTGATCGGGGGTCCAACTTCATCTCGAAGCATATGCGGTCCCTATGGCAACAGTGCGGGGTCGCATATAAGTTCACCACCCCGTATCATCCCCAGGGAAATGGACTAGTGGAACGCTTTAACAGGACACTGAAGGGAATGATCAAGGGCCTAGAAGAGCCCCTCCGGCGCAAATGGGATGTCCTGCTGCCCTGCCTCCTGTTCGCCTACCGAGAGGTACCCCAGAAATCCCTGGGGTTCAGCCCATTCGAACTCTTGTACGGACACCCGGTTCGAGGCCCCCTTAGCCTGGTCAAGGAAGGCTGGAAGACAGCAGTTCGAGATGCCCCACCGGATGTCTACCGGTACCTGCTGACACTCCGCAACCAGACTCGGAAGTTCAGGGAACTTGCCGAGGCCAACCTGGAGGCCAGTCAGGAGGAAATGAAACGCTGGTATGACCAGAACGCCTCGTCCATCGAGTTCGAGCCGGGCCAGCAAGTCTGGGTCATGTCCCCGGTTGAACCGTGTGCCCTCCAGGACAAATGGACGGGGCCCTTCAAGGTGGTGGAGCGCAAGAGCCCCGTCACCTACCTGGTAGACATGGAGTCCCCCAGGAACCCCCTCCGGGTTCTACACGCTAACCGGCTCAAGCTGCACTTTGCACACACTGAACTGAGTCTGCTGCTGGCGACCGATGACGGAGCTGAAGACGACTCCGAGCCACTACCAGATCTCCTCAGCACCACCGAGAAAGACGGCTCCTTCGAAGGGGTCCGGCTCTCCTCTACCCTGACCCCAGAGCAGCAACAAGACTGCCGGAAGCTGCTGGGGCAGTTTGCGGATCTGTTTTCCCTCACGCCGGGGGTCACCCGGTGGTGTGTCCACGATGTGGACACCGGAGACAGCCCCCCTGTGAAACAACGAGCTTTTCGAGTGCCCGACCGGGTTCGGGCCTGCATCCAATCCGAGGTGGCCAAGATGTTGGCCCTGGGGGTAGTCGAACCCTCCAACAGTCCCTGGGCCAGTCCCGTTGTTCTGGTCCCGAAAGTCGCTTCCCCCGGAACAGCGCCCGAGCTCCGGTTCTGTGTTGACTACCGAGGACTGAATGCAGTCACCAGGACCGACGCACATCCCATCCCCAGGGCGGATGAACTGATCGATCGCCTAGGGGCCGCCAGATACCTCAGCACCTTCGATCTCACGGCGGAGTATTGGCAGATCGGCCTTACCCCTGGCGCACAAGAGCGATCGGCCTTCTCGACGCCAGATGGCCACTATCACTTCAAGGTGATGCCCTTCGGCATGAAAAATGCGCCGGCCACCTTCCAGAGACTAGTGAACCAGGTGCTGGCCGGACTAGAGGAATACAGCGCCGCCTACCTAGATGACATTGCGGTGTACAGCCTTCACTGGGATGAGCACCTGTCCCACCTCTGGGAAGTCCTGACGGCCCTCCGGCGGGCCGGACTGACAATCAAAGCCAGCAAATGCCAGATAGGCCAAGGGTCCGTGACCTATCTAGGACACCAAGTGGGGAGCGGTCAAGTAGCTCCCCTCCAACCAAAGGTAGACGCCATCCGGGCCTGGGAGCCCCCCGGTCACCCAGACCGCCGTCCGAGCCTTCCTGGGGCTCACCGGATACTATCGGCGATTTATAAAAGACTACGGGAGCATTGTGGGGCCCCTCACCGAACTGACCTCAAAGAGATTACCCCAGAAGGTGCACTGGACCCCGGCGTGCCAGACAGCATTTGAGACTTTAAAGACTGCCATGTGCACCGCCCCTGTGCTCCAGGCCCCCGACTACAGCAGAGAGTTCGTAGTCCAAACCGACGCCTCGGAGCACGGCATCGGGGCGGTCCTGTCACAAGTTAACCCCGAAGGAATCGACCGGCCTGTGGCCTTCATCAGCCGACGCCTCCTGGCAAGAGAACAGAGGTGGAGCACCATCGAGAGGGAAGCCTTTGCCGTGGTGTGGGCACTCAAGAAGCTCCGGCCTTACCTCTTCGGCACCCACTTCCGAGTCCAGACCGACCACCAGCCCCTGCGTTGGTTGATGCAGATGCGGGGAGAAAACCCGAAACTGCTGCGCTGGTCCATTTCTCTGCAGGGGATGGATTTCACTGTGGAGCATTGCCCCGGCAACGACCACGCCAATGCCGACGGCCTGTCCAGATTCTTCCGCCTCGGCGAGGAGAATCCCCAAGAAAATGGGTGACTCTCCCATGCCTTCAGCTGGGGGGGACGCGTGTTGGACCCGCCCTCATGGCGTGGTCCTACCCCTCCCGCATGGCGGGCCCAGGACAACATCAGCCCTCCTCCGGACCTCGGGCGGCCCCTTCGGCCCGACCCTGCACGCCCCAACACCACAGATCCGGCTACCATCCCGGATCCCCATCATCGGCCTGACCCCAGCGTAGGCCCATCACGACCGAAGCACGAGGCCGTGCCCGACTCCATCTTGGGCCCACCACGTCACGACCACGTGGCCTCGGCCCAAGCCTCGGCCCCAGCGAAGCCCAGACATCGAGGCACCAAGATCCACCCAGGTGGTCGAGTGGCCACTCGACAGATCCCGGAGGGAGAGGAGTTTCGATGGCCCTCCAGCCGTCCCCGGACGCCTGGTATCGATCACCCTCCGGCCTCCCTGGACGCTGGCTCCACCCCCCTGCTGGGTGTCTGGACACCATCATCCCGGCCCCTCTGGCCCCCAGGCGCGAGGGTCCGGACATCAAAGGACCTCCGTCCTATATCTGGGCCAGCCCCGGAGTAGGACGCCAGTTGTATCCTGGACTGGAAGCCCTGCTGACGCTGTCACGGCCGACACCAGACGAACTCATCCTTCCTGTAACCTGAACCATCTGAGAGCCTGCTGGCGCTGCCCCGGCCTACCTTGCTGAACCACCTGAGAGCCTGCTGGCGCTGCCGCGGCCTACCTTGCTGAACCACCTGAGAGCCTGCTGGCGCTGCCGCGGCCTACCTTGCTGAACCACCTGAGAGCCTGCTGGCGCTGCCGCGGCCTACCTTGCTGAACCACCTGAGAGCCTGCTGGCGCTGCCGCGGCCTACCTTGCTGAACCACCTGAGAGCCTGCTGGCGCCGCCGCGGCTCGAACCTCTCGGAACCCCCCAGCTCGAGGATTGAGAGCTGTGCGTAGGGTATCCCTTCCTCCACCCAGAGTAAGACTGTCCCGCTACCTTACCCTCCTGGTCCGAGACTTTACGGATCCCTCGATCCAGCTGTATATATTGCCAAGAACCCTCAACCGTTATTACTTATAAAAGCTTGAGAACTTGACCTCCTGTGTGGTGTCCGTTTGTAGTGTTGTGGTTACTCTGCTGTACGATCCTAGGAGGGGCCCTCATTCAGGAGGCCTCTCGGCAACGCTCGGCTGCTTCTCGACAGAGGGGTTGACCTAGGGGTGGTCAGTCAGACATCTTCTGCCTCCCCCGGGCCGCCTTTCTAACAAGTGCTCCCTCGGTCTCTGCTCTGTCCCAGTGCTCCCTCGGTCTTTGCTCTGTCCCAGTGCTCCCCCAGTCTCTGCTCTGTCCCAGTGCTCCCTCAGTCTCTGCTCTGTCCCAGTGCTCCCTCGGTCTCCGCTCTGTCCCAGTGCTCCCTCGGTCTCTGCTCTGTCCCAGGGCTCCCTCGGTCCCAGTGCTCCCTCGGTCTCTGCTCTGTCCCAGTGCTCCCTCGGTCTCTGCTCTGTCCCAGTGCTCCCTCGGTCTCTGCTCTGTCCCAGTGCTCCCTCGGTCTCTTCTCTGTCCCAGTGCTCCCTCGGTCTCTGCTCTGTCCCAGTGCTCCCTCAGTCTCTGCTCTGTCCCAGTGCTCCCTCGGTCTCTGCTCTGTCCCAGGGCTCCCTCGGTCCCAGTGCTCCCTCGGTCTCTGCTCTGTCCCAGTGCTCCCTCGGTCTCTGCTCTGTCCCAGTGCTCCCTCGGTCTCTGCTCTGTCCCAGTGCTCCCTCGGTCTCTTCTCTGTCCCAGTGCTCCCTCGGTCTCTGCTCTGTCCCAGTGCTCCCTCAGTCTCTGCTCTGTCCCAGTGCTCCCTCGGTCTCTGCTCTGTCCCAGTGCTCCCTCGGTCTCTGCTCTGTCCCAGTGCTCCCCCAGTCTCTGCTCTGTCCCAGTGCTCCCTCGGTCTCTGCTCTGTCCCAGTGCTCCCTCAGTCTCTGTCCCAGTGCTCCCTCAGTCTCTGTCCCAGTGCTCCCTCAGTCTCTGTCCCAGTGCTCCCTCAGTCTCTGCTCTGTCCCAGTGCTCCCTCAGTCTCTGCTCTGTCCCAGTGCTCCCTCAGTCTCTTCTCTGTCCCAGTGCTCCCTCAGTCTCTTCTCTGTCCCAGTGCTCCCTCAGTCTCTGTCCCAGTGCTCCCTCAGTCTCTGTCCCAGTGCTCCCTCAGTCTCTGTCCCAGTGCTCCCTCAGTCTCTGCTCTGTCCCAGTGCTCCCTCGGTCTCTGCTCTGTCCCAGTGCTCCCTCAGTCTCTGCTCTGTCCCAGTGCTCCCTCGGTCTCTGCTCTGTCCCAGTGCTCCCTCAGTCTCAGCTCTGTCCCAGTGTTCCCCCAGTCTCTGCTCTCTCCCAGTGCTCCCTCGGTCTCTGCTCTGTCCCAGTGCTCCCTCAGTCTCTGTCCCAGTGCTCCCTCAGTCTCTGTCCCAGTGCTCCCTCAGTCTCTGTCCCAGTGCTCCCTCAGTCTCTGCTCTGTCCCAGTGCTCCCTCAGTCTCTGCTCTGTCCCAGTGCTCCCTCGGTCTCTGCTCTGTCCCAGTGCTCTCTCGGTCTCTGCTCTGTCCCAGTGCTCCCTCGGTCTCTGCTCTGTCCCAGTGCTCCATCGGTCTCTTCTCTGTCCCAGTGCTCCCTCGGTCTCTGCTCTGTCCCAGTGCTCCCTCGGTCTCTGCTCTGTCCCAGTGCTCCATCGGTCTCTTCTCTGTCCCAGTGCTCCCTCGGTCTCTGCTCTGTCCCAGTGCTCCCTCGGTCTCTGCTCTGTCCCAGTGCTCCCCCAGTCTCTGCTCTGTCCCAGTGCTCCCTCGGTCTCTGCTCTGTCCCAGTGCTCCCTCGGTCTCTGCTCTGTCCCAGTGCTCCCCCAGTCTCTGCTCTGTCCCAGTGCTCCCTCGGTCTCTGCTCTGTCCCAGTGCTCCCTCGGTCTCTGCTCTGTCCCAGTGCTCCCTCAGTCTCTGTCCCAGTGCTCCCTCAGTCTCTGTCCCAGTGCTCCCTCAGTCTCTGTCCCAGTGCTCCCTCAGTCTCTGCTCTGTCCCAGTGCTCCCTCAGTCTCTGCTCTGTCCCAGTGCTCCCTCGGTCTCTGCTCTGTCCCAGTGCTCCCTCGGTCTCTGCTCTGTCCCAGTGCTCCCCCAGTCTCTGCTCTGTCCCAGTGCTCCCTCAGTCTCTGCTCTGTCCCAGTGCTCCCTCGGTCTCTGCTCTGTCCCAGGGCTCCCTCGGTCCCAGTGCTCCCTCGGTCTCTGCTCTGTCCCAGTGCTCCCTCGGTCTCTGCTCTGTCCCAGTGCTCCCTCAATCTCTTCTCTGTCCCAGTGCTCCCTCGGTCTCTGCTCTGTCCCAGTGCTCCCTCGGTCTCTGCTCTGTCCCAGTGCTCCCTCGGTCTCTGCTCTGTCCCAGTGCTCCCCCAGTCTCTGCTCTGTCCCAGTGCTCCCTCGGTCTCTGCTCTGTCCCAGTGCTCCCTCAGTCTCTGTCCCAGTGCTCCCTCAGTCTCTGTCCCAGTGCTCCCTCAGTCTCTGTCCCAGTGCTCCCTCGGTCTCTGCTCTGTCCCAGTGCTCCTGTGGAAAAGTAAATTTTGCCATGTTCTGTGTCCCTACGCGTCCTCCATCATATGTTATGTGTGCATGATTAATATGCATATGTATTCCCCATGTTCGATTAATGACGCAATTACAGTTGTGTCCACCTCTAGTATGCCAATTTCCAGTTCTCGTGAATACTACGAATATCAGGCCTATGTAAAGCTACGTTGCCACGTTTCTCAGTGTGCACGTTATTCCATTGTAAAGTCCCCGTTTCTAGGCCTCAAAAGGGCCTGGACACCAGATTCAGCTCCTGTCTCCTGAAGCCTCGCTGAGGAGCGATACAGCCCCCACCTGTGTTCCTGACCCTTCACTTACTTCCTGCCTTGCAGTGCCCGGCTCAGCCTGGTTCTGCCTCTGAGTCTGCCAAGAGTATGTTATGATTCTAGTTATCAGTCCAGCCCTCCTTCTCTGCATTCCTAAGCTACTGAATCGCATCAACGGTTTCCGTCATTGTCTAGCCTTTACGTCTCCATGTAAGAGAAATACTGCATTTAATATTCTTCATCACGCACTACATGTAGAATAATGCATGCTCCATTCTTAGAGTCTGTTAGCCTTTACCCCGATAACTTTTGGATTATATCAACATGTTCTCTAAAACATCAGATACTAGATATTGTTTAGGCACATGTCGCCCTGACTCTCCAGACTCCAGTCTCTGCTCCTAGCACAGAGTTCATAGCCCCCAGCTTCTCCTAGTAACACGTCATTGCCAGTTTGCGCGCACCATTAGGTCAGAGGTCCCGGCTCCTTAGGTAGCCCCCTCCATGTTTCCGCCCCATTCATGACATATTCTGTTACGTTTGCATCACATGTCTATGTATACGCCCCTGTTACACCCATTTTCACCCTTATCTTTCGCGACTGCTATTGACCACACCCACTGCTCCGCCTATCGTATGTATTGTAATGCAACTGTTTTAGTATATATGATCGTGTATTGTTATTAAATGTTAGAGCGCGCTCATCCCAGATCCTACCCGGCAGCTGCCGGGCCACGCTAGTCCTGTCGGGACCCCCCTGTCAGGCCCTGCCATCCTATTCCTGTGCAGGTTGTCCTGTTCCTGTCCTTATGCTGTATTAAACCTGCAAAACTCCTAATACCTCGAATCTTGACTCTTATTTATTGAGCTATCTGTTATTCATTTATCCATTCAAAAATAGAGGTATTATTTATTTATTTACCACATAATGGCGCCCGAACAGGGACTTGCCCTTTCCCCACGCGTCGGTGAAGCCACGCCGACCCCCTGACCCTCTGCAGTCGTGACGGAACTCTTCTGCGCACCGGCAGATATTTCTGCTTTAAGTATCCCTCAGGCCCACGGAGGAGACGGAGGAGGCGGTCCAGCATCCAGACGAGACAGTGGAGGAAACGCGGCGAGTCCCGACCAGAGCCCAAGCCGAGAGTCCAAGGTCCGAGGTATCCGGAGGCCCCACCCGTAATAGAAGTCTGAAGTTCGTCTGTCCGGCGTCGAAGCAGTCCAGTCCAGTCCGAGGCCTTCCGTTCTTGCTGCCCGGTGAGTACCGTTGCTGGGGTAGTATCTAGACAGGGTCAATCTAATTGACTCTGGTCTGTGGGTTGGTGGTACACAGACCCACAAAACGAAGTGTCCACTTCGGTGGATGCGGGTCCTGACGTGTCTCTGTATGAGACCGGTAAGTTTCGTACTGTTTCAGCAGTGCATCTAGTTTCTGTTCTAGTCAGTTCTGTTCTCGAGAAAATTCATGTATTCTGTTTTCCGTATTCCAGGTAGTATTCTGTTCGAACTGTTATTCTGAATGTTATTCATGTATTTTAATGTCGTGGTATGAGTGTGAAGTAATTATTGTGTTTATTGTGTATTGTGTTGTGTCCAGATTATAGTTCAGTCATGCCGCTATTTTCAAAACTGCGTCAGTTAAAAACCAGAAAAGGTCTGCTAGAAGCAGCAGTTCCTGTCCCGCCTAGGGACAGTCCAGGTCATTTTATGTATCAAAAGCATGGCATAAGTGCCATACTATATCTAGATTTATGGGTAGAGTATACCAAACAGTTAGAAGAAAAGTATAGATGGCCCGTATCGGGTACATGGGATGCCGAGTGCATCATGAGAGTAGAAGAAGCATTATGGAAAAAGAAAGCCAGACAGTCACAGAAAGATGCCATTGAGTTATGGCGCAAAGAATCTCATAAAAGAACCGAAAAAGAAATCAGAAAGTCAGAATTAAGTAGAGAATCCTTAGAACGAGCCCAAGAAAGGGAATTAATCGAGATAGGTGAACGAGTCAAAACCGAACAGTCAGACAGACAGAGGCATGCTCTTATTAAGGGTATGTATCCTCTTCTTGCCGAGGGCTTGCCAAAAGCGACCCCGGAGGCATCCAGTAATTTCCCGCCACCATTAGTTCCGCTCAAGCTACGTCACAAACCGACCGCAGCTGATATTTTCATTTCGTCCTATTTGGACGACACAGTCCCAGAATATGCAAATCCTGTTCCTACTCCGCCAGTCCCTGTAAACCAGGCACTTCCCGCTCCTCCAGACACCGGAGTACCTGTTACGGTACCCCCGGTCCAGCCCGCCATACAAGTCCAGCCTGCATTTCCATTTCCCACTCTGCCAGGACGAAGAGCATCAGTAGACGACTCTAGTTTAGGGGCCGCAGGGGGAGGTCCTCCTCAAACCCCGCCGCCACACAAGCGTTTAACGTTAGCCGAATTACATGCACAAGCGTCACAGCGTACGCCCAGGTATCAGTCTGTTGCAGAAATAAGAAAAGCCCTTACCGAATGTGGCTATGATCCAGTCCCAGGCGAGGATGGTATGGTTTTATATTCATTACGCGTGAGAAAGGTGACCGAGTATCTAGTCACCCTACCAGATATGAAAGAAGATCTAGACAGAATATATCGTTTCATCCGTACAGGGAATGATCCAGAAAGTATTAGTGACGTCATGTGCCAAAGAAAAGTTGAAGTCCAGCTCATGATATTAAAGTTTCTGATTAATTGTCTAATAAGGGAACAAGATTATCCGACCAAAGATCGAGCCGAAATGAAAATCCTGACAAGGTGGAGTGATAATATAGCCGAGGGTAAGCATAAGACCATCAGTAGTATAGAGAGTATGTACAAGAAGATTCGTAAAGAAATAATAAGGGTACACGAACAACGTAAAGAAGCACAAGTAAGCGAGAAAGAAAATGACTCTTCTACAGAAGAGGTAGAGGACGAGAATCCCGACAGAATAGCGTATGTAGGAAAATCTAGATTTCCAGATCGCCATTTGCGCCTAGAACACAAGTCAGTTTTTCATCATCCAGCACCAGAACAAGGTTCTCTAGAACAAGTATTTCAAGCTACCGATCACATTCTGAAATCACGAATCGGTTATAACGAGTTAAGTACTATGCATGAACAAGAACTAGTCCGATCAGCAGTCCGATGGATTACTGATTCTACCACTTTTCCAGACGAAATAGTGGCACAAATGTTTCTGAAATTGCCCCCAGCCGAGCAACGACTGGTGGGTATGTATATGATCCAGCACCTCATTACATTGTATGAGGGTCAACATTCTGATCCAGGTCCGTTACACGATGTCCTGAACGAGTTACTCCAGTATAGATGGAAAGGTTTAGGTACCGATTTAATTAGTGTCATTCTAGAACAGCGCCACAAATACAGAACGTTTCTGAACCCACATTTTGTTCATGTCTCACCCCCAGAAAGTAAACCCTTTTACATAGACAGACAGAATCCGTTACGAGAAGTGCATCCAGTTAAGACAGAGGGTGGTGAAATGCAACGAGTGTTTGTTTACACCCCGATTACAAAGATGGAACTCTTAGAGATGAAAAAGTTAATTCCCTGTCATGATAAAGATCCAGCAGGGTTCCACCGAGAATTAAAAGACATGCTCCGTATGGGAGAATACACGTATCCAGATATTATTAAAATGTTAAAAGTCTTGTTGCCCGCAGGGGTATATGAGAAACTCAAGGAAAAAGAATGGGAGGTGGGAGAGAAAAAGATCGATTGGGCAGTTCTAGAAGCTGAAGATAAGGCACGAGTACCAGGTACCGGTCTTGGAGATAAATGTAAAGAATTACCAGAATTATTAATACAAGTTTTGCCCAGACTATTAGCAACTAAAAAGGAAGACTGGGATGCAATCTCAGCATGTAAACAGAAACAAGACGAA
Organism: Lissotriton helveticus; assembly: GCF_964261635.1. Taxonomy (NCBI): domain Eukaryota; kingdom Metazoa; phylum Chordata; class Amphibia; order Caudata; family Salamandridae; genus Lissotriton; species Lissotriton helveticus. The sequence goes on along the minus strand of NC_136071.1, from coordinate 1,218,084,638 downwards.
GACACTAGTGATTTTTACTCTAGATTTGAAAAATGTTTTATTATAAACAGTGGCCTCAAGACGAGTAGCGAGTCATACCCTCATCTTTTTGTTACTAAACTAGTCGAGAATTCAAGTCCACAAGTTAAGAATCGAGTTTTGAAAGTCGAAAGTACCTGGCAAGCTAATACCCCGTCCCAGATGTTACAGATGCTTCAATATCACCAGAATAGAATCAGAGAAGAGCAAGAACATGAAAGAAAACGTATGAAAGACACGAAAATGAAAGTACTAGTTGCACAATCTGTTCCTCAAGATAGTCAGAAGAGGGGTCCAAATCAAGCTAGTCATCCTGCAGTTCCCGTTAAAGGAAACTGCAATTATTGTAAACAGCCAGGTCATTTTATAAACGAGTGTGCAGTTCTGAAACACAACATAGCTACCGGTAAGACTAAAGAGAGACCACGTCCGCCGAGACAAGAACAAGTTACACAGACTCCTCAGTCACAGAATGCACCACAGACAGTTACAGCACCGCAGCCTATCGCTGCAACACAGCATGTTACACAGCAGATGTACCAGTATGCACAGTCTGAGTATCCAGAGTATCAGCCATATTCATGAAACAGCCTAGAGAGGGAGGTAGGCTTGCCTCTCATCGAGATACCTGTAGATCAAGAAGGTCCCTATGTTCACAGTCAAGTATTAGGGAAAGACAGAAAGTTTCTGATTGATACAGGGGCAAGTAGGACCACCATCAGTCACGCCGAAGTTCCAGGGGCTCCGCTCTCAGGCTCAAGAAATGTTTCCCTTGGATTTTCAGGAAAACCTATTGTAAATGAAATATCAAAGCCAGTTACTCTAGAAGTAGGTCCATTGTCCTGCACTACTGATCTGTTACTTACTAAGTCATGTCCAGAGAATCTATTAGGCATTAAAACACTGAAAGAGTTAGGTGCAGTTATATGCTGTTCCCCAGAGGGAATACGATTGTTCCTACGTGACTTCAAGGGTCACTATGTATTACGAGATTTTGATCCGAGATTGTCTAATGTTCCACAGCATCTATGGGCGCAAGGTCCAACTGATGTTGGCTTTATGCAAATCACACCCCATCGTGTGACTCTCAAGCCAGGTGTAGTCCTGCCACGAATCAGACAGTACAGATTGCCACCTGAGGCTGTAGCAGCCTTATCCAAAATTATTGACGAGCTCATGGCTCAAGGAGTAGTTGTAGAAACTGACTCCAATGTATGCAATTCTCCGATCATTCCAGTCATGAAACGTACTGATCCAAATGCACCTCCAGTATATCGTTTAGTGATTGATCTCCGAGAACTTAATAAATGTATTATTCCCCAGTATCCAGTTGTCCCAGATATCTCTTCCCTATTGACAGCCATTGATTCAGAAGCTTCATTTTTCACAGTCATAGACCTCAAGAACGCATTTTTTAGTGTTCCCATTCATCCAGACAGCCAGTTTCTTTTCGGATTTTGTTTAAATGGAAGGAGCTATATGTTCACACGCGCTCCTCAAGGTTTCACAGAAAGTCCTAGTATTTACAGTCAAGCACTCAAGAGACAACTAGACAACATTCACATGCCAACTGACACTGCCCTGCTCCAGTATGTCGATGATCTACTGATCACAGCCCGTTCTGAACGTGCTTGCGAGCAAGCCTCACTTACAGTCTTGTATTTCCTAGCCGAGATGGGACACAAGGTGTCCCCTTCGAAGCTTCAATTCTGTGTCCAGCAAGTGATCTATTTAGGCCACTTACTGTCCAAGTGGGGTAGGCAGTTGACACCAGACCGTATCCAGTTAATAGCGAGTCTTCCTCAGCCCAAGACCCAGAAGGAGGTACGTGCTTTTATTGGCCTTACTTCTTATTGCAGACAATGGATTCCTCAGTATGCATTTCTAGCTAAACCACTGATACAGTTAACGACACAGGAGGCAGCCGTATCGACTGTCCTCCCTTGGACATCTGAACATACACTTAGTTTCAATGAGTTAAAGAAAGCCCTATGTCAAGCCCCAGTTCTAGCAACACCGAACTACAGTAAGCCTTTTACACTTTTCGTCACAGAACGCGAAGGTACAGCGTTATCTGTTCTCACACAAGATCAAGCAGGACAGTACAAGCCCTGTGCTTATTTTTCGAGCACATTAGATCCTGTAGCCCAGGCTCTGCCTGCGTGCCTCAAGTCAGTTGCAGCCATAGCACTAGCTATCAGACAAAGTGATTCCATAGTATTAGGACATTCCTTGACAGTACAAGTCCCACACTCCGTGGAAGTTCTTTTAAACCGAACACAAACTCAGCACTTGACAATTGCACGTTTAACAGGTTATGAATTGACACTGTTCCAGCCACACATAGAAATCAGACGCTGCAACGTTTTAAATCCTGCTACATTGTTACCATCAGTTACTTCGAATTCTGCCACACACGACTGTGTGGAAGTAGTTAACATCATGACAAAGCCAAGACAAGATCTGACAGATATTCCATTACCAGATCCCGACCTGACACTTTATGTGGATGGTTCATGCATGAGAACTAGTACAGGAGAACTAGTCGCCGCGTATGCAGTGACTACTGACACTGAAGTTATTGAAACACACCGCATTGACACCCTGTCTGCTCAAGCAGCGGAGCTAGTTGCTCTGACTCAAGCCTGCATACACGCCAAGAACCTGAAAGTTAATATTTACACAGATTCACGTTACGCATTTGGAGTTGTACACGACTTCGGAGTGCTCTGGCAGGAGAGAGGTTTCATGACTTCTCATGGAACCAAGATTCAGCATGGTCTCCTTATTCAGGCTCTGTTAGATGCCATACATTTACCGACATCCATTGCTATCATGAAATGCAAAGCACATACGAAGGTTACTGACACTATTTCTCAAGGTAATGACCTAGCAGATCGCACAGCCAAGCTTACAACACAGACACCAGACATTCCAGTTAATAAGACACCGACATACGCTCCAGATCCGACTACATGTATGACAGTTAAGGACCCTACTCAAGATGTCATAGATATCCAGCTACATGCTACTCCCGATGAAATCAAGAAATGGTCCGAACAAGGAGGGGTCCAGACAGATCAAGGATGGTTAACAAAGGGTAGAACCACATGGTTTCTCCCCGACTCCATGGTTCAAGTCATTATCAATACCGCACATAGTCCAGCACATTTAGGAGAAAAAGCTATGTTAGACAGTATCCAGAATATTTGGTTCAACAAGCATTTACGAGCTGCAGCCAAGCAGAAAGTCCGTACCTGTATGATATGTTGTCAGTTTAATCCAGGTAAAAGTGTCCCGGTAGAACAAGGTGGTTTCCAACCCCCTGACCACCCTTTTGAAGTCCTCCAGATGGATTACATTCAGATGGAGCGATGTCGAGGTTTCAAGTATGTCCTTGTAGTTGTATGCGCTTTGTCCAGGTGGACGGAGGCATATCCAGTCCCAGATTACACAGCCGCGACCACTGCAAAGAAGTTGGTTCGTGAGTTCTTCCCCCGTTACGGACTCCCTAGGGTCGTATATTCTGACAACGGCCAGCCATTCTCATCTGAACTCATGAAGCATGTTTCCCTTTTGTTAGGGTACCAGTGGAAGTTCCATTGTGTACGCCATCCTGAAGCAGCCGGTCTTGTAGAGAGACATAATCAGACCCTGAAAATCCGAATTGCAAAAGTTTGTCAAGAGAAAGGTGTGGACTGGCTAATAGCTCTGCCAGTTGCCCTGTTCTATATGCGCATGGTCGCACATTCCAGATCAGGTCTGTCCCCGTATGAGGTCGTTTTCGGCCGCCCCCCTAACATGTGGGGTACTCCTAGACCCCGAAGTATTACCGATGTTTCAAGTAATATGCTGACAGATTACCTAGCTTCCTTGATGTCTGCCCTCAACTCTTGTCGTTCACAGGTTGCCGCCGCATTTCCAGACAATACCGAGGTGGCACCGCATGAAATCGTTCCCGGATCCATGGTCCTAGTGCGAAATTTCGATCGCTCAAGTCCGCTGGAGCCTCGCTGGAAGGAGCCCCGACAGGTTCTCCTGGCCACCCGTACAGCCGTGAAGTTGGAGGGACGCAAAGGCTGGGTGCATCTTTCGCACATCAAGAAATTTTATGGATTGAAACCAATTTCAAAGAACATTTCCGAACATTTAAAGGACTGCCGAAGTACTATTCTTAAGGACTGTCCCGCAAAAGACAATGATACTGCACCCTCCCTGTTAGAGAAAACTCCGCAACAGGAGTATAAACTCAAGTTAAGGTCTAGTAAAATAAGTCAGCCAGTTTGATTGTCTAAGTCCTCCCCTAGGTGAAACGGTTAGACCGGTTTCTGACATGTATAAAATAGACCCCCATAGTGAGAGAGTTAGTCAAAACTCAATCCGATGTATCGTTTTTCTATGTTTCATATTATTTCTCAGCATTATGATTTCCTGCACCAGTTATGCATTTTACTTGTATTTTCCAGTTTCTCATGTAAATAAGTCCTCTAATGCTACAGTAGAGCACACGTTTAGTGATCTGCCTCCTCATGAACTCTCTTACCGCCTCGCTATGCGTAATAATTCTTTTATCCGCATGTTACATTATTCACACCAGACCAGCAATGCCACAAATTGCTGGGTGTGTGGTCGACTCCCCCCTTTCCAGACCCCGAAGGGAGTTCTGCCACTCTTTCCTTATCCATTTTCACATAATGGTTCGTGTGGAGCATGGTCCACGTTAACGTCATCTTCAACAGATATGTCTTTTCTTAACAGTACATGTTTCCCAGACAAGCAAGGTCTTCCCCACAGAACAGGGTTAGATCTAGAAAATGAAGTTTACAATTTAGGTAATTATTCTTCGAATTTCATGGTCCTGAATGTTCAGTCTGATACTACTCCAGACTTACCTGCTATTTCAGTACTACCAGTCAAAGGCGAATTATGTGTTAGAAATAATGGTTCCGTACATGTAGGACATAGCGATTGTACTACTATTGTCAAATATAGTGACAGTGGGAAATCTATTTTCAAAGCTTCACGCCATTCTTATTTTATTTGTGGTCAGACCGCATATGTTCGTCTGCCCCTCGATTGGGAGGGAACCTGTTACATTGCCTTCCTACTGCCACCTGTTTTCCTAGCCCCATCTGATTATCATAGAAACACACATCTAGTACACCTTAGACATAGAAGGGAGTCCCCCATTGTCGATTATACTGAAACTGCCCTAGAACAGTATACAGATTTCAATAGAGGTTTCTTCTTTTTTATAGGACCTATCCAGAATAGTAAGCTAATTCGTAGGTTAACCAGAACCCTTGAAGCTGTAGTCAATGAGACTGCCTCTGCTCTAGGTAACTTAACCGAAGAGCAATCTGCTATGAGATTTGTCGTTTTACAGAATCGTCTCGTCCTTGACGTCATATTGGCCGATAGGGGCGGGGCATGTAGAGTCATCGGATCTAGTTGCTGCATTTTCATTCCAAATAACGCACCGTCTGTTTATTCAGCTATAACCAGACTCCATAAAATTGCCCATCTGTTACACCAAGATCCAGGCACCTGGACATGGTCCGGTTGGTTCTGGAATATAATTTCCGCTTGGGGATGGAAAGTCTTGTCCTTTCTAGGTATTGCAGTAGCGATCATATTCAGCTGCTGCCTCTGTATACAATGTGGCCCTGCGATTTGCGGCATTTGTGCTACCTCTTGTATTCCTAGTCCCAAGTCCCGTTCTAAATCCCGTTCCAGGAAAATTCGAGACGAGCAAATGATACTGTATGAAATGATAGATGGTATCATGAATATTGATGTTTCCTGAAGGAAACGTAGTGACAAGGAGGGAATGTGGAAAAGTAAATTTTGCCATGTTCTGTGTCCCTACGCGTCCTCCATCATATGTTATGTGTGCATGATTAATATGCATATGTATTCCCCATGTTCGATTAATGACGCAATTACAGTTGTGTCCACCTCTAGTATGCCAATTTCCAGTTCTCGTGAATACTACGAATATCAGGCCTATGTAAAGCTACGTTGCCACGTTTCTCAGTGTGCACGTTATTCCATTGTAAAGTCCCCGTTTCTAGGCCTCAAAAGGGCCTGGACACCAGATTCAGCTCCTGTCTCCTGAAGCCTCGCTGAGGAGCGATACAACCCCCACCTGTGTTCCTGACCCTTCACTTACTTCCTGCCTTGCAGTGCCCGGCTCAGCCTGGTTCTGCCTCTGAGTCTGCCAAGAGTATGTTATGATTCTAGTTATCAGTCCAGCCCTCCTTCTCTGCATTCCTAAGCTACTGAATCGCATCAACGGTTTCCGTCATTGTCTAGCCTTTACGTCTCCATGTAAGAGAAATACTGCATTTAATGGTCATTTAATATTCTTCATCACGCACTACATGTAGAATAATGCATGCTCCATTCTCAGAGTCTGTTAGCCTTTACCCCGATAACTTTTGGATTATATCAACATGTTCTCTAAAACATCAGATACTAGATATTGTTTAGGCACATGTCGCCCTGACTCTCCAGACTCCAGTCTCTGCTCCTAGCACAGAGTTCGAAGCCCCCAGCTTCTCCTAGTAACACGTCATTGCCAGTTTGCGCGCACCATTAGGTCAGAGGTCCCGGCTCCTTAGGTAGCCCCCTCCATGTTTCCGCCCCATTCATGACATATTCTGTTACGTTTGCATCACATGTCTATGTATACGCCCCTGTTACACCCATTTTCACCCTTATCTTTCGCGACTGCTATTGACCACACCCACTGCTCCGCCTATCGTATGTATTGTAATGCAACTGTTTTAGTATATATGATCGTGTATTGTTATTAAATGTTAGAGCGCGCTCATCCCAGATCCTACCCGGCAGCTGCCGGGCCACGCTAGTCCTGTCGGGACCCCCCTGTCAGGCCCTGCCATCCTATTCCTGTGCAGGTTGTCCTGTTCCTGTCCTTATGCTGTATTAAACCTGCAAAACTCCTAATACCTCGAATCTTGACTCTTATTTATTGAGCTATCTGTTATTCATTTATCCATTCAAAAATAGAGGTATTATTTATTTATTTACCACACTCCCTCGGTCTCTGCTCTGTCCCAGTGCTCCCTCGGTCTCTGTCCCAGTGCTCCCTCGGTCTCTGTCCCAGTGCTCCCTCAGTCTCTGTCCCAGTGCTCCCTCAGTCTCTGCTCTGTCCCAGTGCTCCCTCGGTCTCTGCTCTGTCCCAGTGCTCCCTCAGTCTCTGTCCCAGTGCTCCCTCAGTCTCTGTCCCAGTGCTCCCTCGGTCTCTGCTCTGTCCCAGTGCTCCCTCGGTCCCTGCTCTGTCCCAGTGCTCCCTCGGTCTCTGTCCCAGTGCTCCCTCAGTCTCTGCTCTGTCCCAGTGCTCCCTCAGTCTCTGACCCAGTGCTCCCTCAGTCTCTGCTCTGTCCCAGTGCTCCCTCGGTCTCTTCTCTGTCCCAGTGCTCCCTCGGTCTCTGCTCTGTCCCAGTGCTCCCTCGGTCTCTGCTCTGTCCCAGTGCTCCCTCGGTCTCTGCTCTGTCCCAGTGCTCCCTTGGTCTCTGTCCCAGTGCTCCCTCAGTCTCTGTCCCAGTGCTCCCTCAGTCTCTGCTCTGTCCCAGTGCTCCCTCGGTCTCTTCTCTGTCCCAGTGCTCCCTCTGTCTCTTCTCTGTCCCAGTGCTCCCTCGGTCTCTGCTCTGTCCCAGTGCTCCCTCAGTCTCTGTCCCAGTGCTCCCTCAGTCTCTGCTCTGTCCCAGTGCTCCCTCGGTCTCTGCTCTGTCCCAGTGCACCCTCAGTCTCTGCTCTGTCCCAGTGCTCCCTCAGTCTCTGCTCTGTCCCAGTGCTCCCTCAGTCTCTGCTCTGTCCCAGTGCTCCCTCGGTCTCTGCTCTGTCCCAGTGCTCCCTCGGTCTCTGTCCCAGTGCTCCCTCGGTCTCTGCTCTGTCCCAGTGCTCCCTCGGTCTCTGCTCTGTCCCAGCGCTCCCTCGGTCTCTGCTCTGTCCCAGTGCTCCCTCAGTCTCTGCTCTGTCCCAGTGCTCCCTCAGTCTCTGCTCTGTCCCAGTGCTCCCTCGGTCTCTACTCTGTCCCAGTGCTCCCTCGGTCTCTGCTCTGTCCCAGTGCTCCCTCGGTCTCTGCTCTGTCCCAGTGCTCCCTCGGTCTCTGCTCTGTCCCAGTGCTCCCTCAGTCTCTGTCCCAGTGCTCACTCGGTCTCTGCTCTCCCCCAGTGCTCCCTCGGTCTCTGCTCTGTCCCAGTGCTCTCTCGGTCTCCTCTCTGTCCCAGTGCTTCCTCGGTCTCTGCTCTGTCCCAGTGCTCCCTCGGTCTCTGCTCTGTCCCAGTGCTCCCTCAGTCTCTTCTCTGTCCCAGTGCTCCCTCAGTCTCTTCTCTGTCCCAGTGCTCCCTCAGTCTCTGTCCCAGTGCTCCCTCAGTCTCTGTCCCAGTGCTCCCTCAGTCTCTGTCCCAGTGCTCACTCGGTCTCTGCTCTGTCCCAGTGCTCTCTCGGTCTCCTCTCTGTCCCAGTGCTCCCTCGGTCTCTGCTCTGTCCCAGTGCTCCCTCGGTCTCTGCTCTGTCCCAGTGCTCCCTCGGTCTCTGCTCTGTCCCAGTGCTCCCTCAGTCTCTGCTCTGTCCCAGTGCTCCCTCAGTCTCTGCTCTGTCCCAGTGCTCCCTCGGTCTCTGCTCTGTCCCAGTGCTCCCTCGGTCTCTGCTCTGTCCCAGTGCTCCCTCGGTCTCTGCTCTGTCCCAGTGCTCCCTCGGTCTCTGCTCTGTCCCAGCGCTCCCTCGGTCTCTGCTCTGTCCCAGTGCTCCCTCGGTCTCTGCTCTCCCCCAGTGCTCCCTCGGTCTCTGCTCTGTCCCAGTGCTCTCTCGGTCTCTGCTCTGTCCCAGTGCTCTCTCGGTCTCTGCTCTGTCCCAGTGCTCCCTCTCTGCTCTGTCCCAGTGCTCCCTCGGTCTCTGCTCTGTCCCAGTGCTCCCTCGGTCTCTGCTCTGTCCCAGTGCTCCCTCGGTCTCTGCTCTGTCCCAGTGCTCCTTCGGTCTCTGCTCTGTCCCAGTGCTCCCTCGGTCTCTGCTCTGTCCCAGTGCTCCATCGGTCTCTGCTCTGTCCCAGTGCTCCCTCGGTCTCTGCTCTGTCCCAGTGCTCCATCGGTCTCTGCTCTGTCCCAGTGCTCCCTCGGTCTCCTCTCTGTCCCAGTGCTCCCTCGGTCTCTGCTCTGTCCCAGTGCTCCCTCGGTCTCTGCTCTGTCCCAGTGCTCCCTCGGTCTCTGCTCTGTCCCAGCGCTCCCTCGGTCTCTGCTCTGTCCAAGTGCTCCCTCGGTCTCTGCTCTCCCCCAGTGCTCCCTCGGTCTCTGCTCTGTCCCAGTGCTCCCTCGGTCTCTGCTCTGTCCCAGTGCTCCCTCGGTCTCTGCTCTGTCCCAGTGCTCCCTCAGTCTCTGCTCTGTCCCAGTGCTCCCTCTGTCTCTGCTCTGCCTTCTCTCTTTCTTACCCTTGTCTCTCCCTCACACTGAGTTCCTGATCTTAGGGCCTCTTTCTTACCCTTGTCTCTCCCTCACACTGAGTTCCTGGTCTTAGGGCCTCTTTCTTACCCTTGTCTCTCCCTCACACTGAGTTCCTGGTCTTAAGGCCTCTCTCCTATCCTTATCTCTCCCTCACACTGAGTTCCTGGTTTTAGGACCTCTTTCTTACCCTTGTCTCCCTCTCACACTGAATTCCTTGTCTTAGGGCCTTTTCTCCCGCTTGTCTCTCCTTCACACTGAATTCCTGGTCTTAGGGCCTCTTTCTTACCCTTGTCTCCCTCTCACACTGAATTCCTTGTCTTAGGGCCTTTTTCTTACCCTTGTCTCCCCCTCACACTGAGTTCCTGGTCTTAGGGCCTCTTTCTTACCCTTTTCTCTCCCTCACACTGAGTTCCTGGTCTTAGGGCCTCTTTCTCCCCCTTGTCTCTCCCTCACACTGAGTTCCTGGTCTTAGGGCCTCTTTCTCCCCCTTGTCTCTCCCTCACAATGAGTTCCTGGTCTTAGGGCCTCTTTTTTACCGTTGTCTCTCCCTCACACTGAGTTTCTGGTCTTAGGGCCTCTTTCTTACCCTTGTCTCTCCCTCACACTGAGTTCCTAGACTTAGGGCCTCTTTCCTATCCTTGTCTCCCCCTCACACTCAGTTCCTGGTCTTAGGGCCTCTTTCTCCCCCTTGTCTCCCCCTCACACTGAGTTCCTGGACTTAGGGACTCTTTCTTACCCTTGTCTTTCCCTCACACTGAGTTCCTAGTCTTAGGGCCTCTTTCTTATCCTTGTCCCCACTCACACTGAGTTCCTGGACTTAGGGACTCTTTCTTACCCTTGTCTCCCCTCACACTGAGTTCCTGCTCTTAGAGCCTCTTTCTTTCCCTTGTCTCCCCTCACACTGAGTTCCTGGTCTTAGGGAGTCTTTCTTATCCTTGTCTCTCCTCACACTGAGTTCCTGGTCTTAGGGCCTCTTTCTTTCCCTTGTCTCTCCCTCACACTGAGTTCCTGGTCTTAGGGCCTCTTTCTTTCCCTTGTCTCTCCCTCACACTGAGTTCCTGGTCTTAGGGAGTCTTTCCCCCCTTGTCTCTCCCTCACACTGAGTTCCTGGTCTTAGGGCCTCTTTCTTACCCTTGTCTCCCTCTCACACTGAGTTCCTGGTCTTAGGGTCTTTTCTCCCCCTTGTCTCTCCCTCACACTGAGTTCCTGGTCTTAGGGCCTCTTTCTTATCCTTGTCTCCCCCTCAAACTGAGTTCCTGGTCTTAGGGCCTCTTTCTTTCCCTTGTCTCGCCTCACACTGAGTTCCTGGTCTTGGGGCCTCTTTCTTACCCTTGTCTCCCTCTCACACTGAGTTCCTGATCTTAGGGCCTCTTTCTTACCCTTGTCTCTCCCTCACACTGAGTTCCTGGTCTTAGGGCCTCTTTCTTACCCTTGTCTCTCCCTCACACTGAGTTCCTGGTCTTAAGGCCTCTCTCCTATCCTTATCTCTCCCTCACACTGAGTTCCTGGTTTTAGGACCTCTTTCTTACCCTTGTCTCCCTCTCACACTGAATTCCTTGTCTTAGGGCCTTTTCTCCCGCTTGTCTCTCCTTCACACTGAATTCCTGGTCTTAGGGCCTCTTTCTTACCCTTGTCTCCCTCTCACACTGAATTCCTTGTCTTAGGGCCTTTTTCTTACCCTTGTCTCCCCCTCACACTGAGTTCCTGGTCTTAGGGCCTCTTTCTTACCCTTTTCTCTCCCTCACACTGAGTTCCTGGTCTTAGGGCCTCTTTCTCCCCCTTGTCTCTCCCTCACACTGAGTTCCTGGTCTTAGGGCCTCTTTCTCCCCCTTGTCTCTCCCTCACAATGAGTTCCTGGTCTTAGGGCCTCTTTTTTACCGTTGTCTCTCCCTCACACTGAGTTTCTGGTCTTAGGGCCTCTTTCTTACCCTTGTCTCTCCCTCACACTGAGTTCCTAGACTTAGGGCCTCTTTCCTATCCTTGTCTCCCCCTCACACTCAGTTCCTGGTCTTAGGGCCTCTTTCTCCCCCTTGTCTCCCCCTCACACTGAGTTCCTGGACTTAGGGACTCTTTCTTACCCTTGTCTTTCCCTCACACTGAGTTCCTAGTCTTAGGGCCTCTTTCTTATCCTTGTCCCCACTCACACTGAGTTCCTGGACTTAGGGACTCTTTCTTACCCTTGTCTCCCCTCACACTGAGTTCCTGCTCTTAGAGCCTCTTTCTTTCCCTTGTCTCCCCTCACACTGAGTTCCTGGTCTTAGGGAGTCTTTCTTATCCTTGTCTCTCCTCACACTGAGTTCCTGGTCTTAGGGCCTCTTTCTTTCCCTTGTCTCTCCCTCACACTGAGTTCCTGGTCTTAGGGCCTCTTTCTTTCCCTTGTCTCTCCCTCACACTGAGTTCCTGGTCTTAGGGAGTCTTTCCCCCCTTGTCTCTCCCTCACACTGAGTTCCTGGTCTTAGGGCCTCTTTCTTACCCTTGTCTCCCTCTCACACTGAGTTCCTGGTCTTAGGGTCTTTTCTCCCCCTTGTCTCTCCCTCACACTGAGTTCCTGGTCTTAGGGCCTCTTTCTTATCCTTGTCTCCCCCTCAAACTGAGTTCCTGGTCTTAGGGCCTCTTTCTTTCCCTTGTCTCGCCTCACACTGAGTTCCTGGTCTTGGGGCCTCTTTCTTACCCTTGTCTCCCTCTCACACTGAGTTCCTGGTCTTAGGGTCTTTTCTCCCCCTTGTCTCACGCTCACACTGAATTCCTTGTCTTAGGGCCACTTTCTTACCCTTGTCTCCCTCTCACACTAGGTTCCTGGTCTTAGGGTCTTTTCTCCCCCTTGTCTCCCCCTCACACTGAGTTCCTGATCTTAGGGCCTCTTTCTTACCCTTGTCTCCCCCTCACACTGAGTTCCTGATCTTAGGGCCTCTTTCTTACCCTTTTCTCTCCCTCACACTGAGTTCCTGGTCTTAGGGCCTCTTTCTCCCCCTTGTCTCCCCCTTACACTGAATTCCTGGTCTTAGGGCCTCTTTCTTACCCTTGTCTCCCTCTCACACTGAGTTCCTGGTATTAGGGTCTTTTCTCCACCTTGTCTCTCCCTCACACTGAATTCCTTGTCTTAGGGCCTCTTTCTTTCCCTTGTCTCCCCCTTACACTGAGTTCCTGGTCTTAGGGCCTCTTTCTCCCCCTTGTCTCTCCCTCACACTGAGTTCCTGGTCTTAGGGCCTTTTCTCCCCCTTGTCGCCCCCTCACACTGAGTTCCTGGTCTTAGGGCCTCTTTCTCCCCCTTGTCTCTCCCTCACACTGAGTTCCTGGTCTTAGGGCGTTTTCTCCCCCTTGTCGCCCCCTCACACTGAGTTCCTGGTCTTAGGGCCTTTTCTCCCCCTTGTCTCTCCCTCACACTGAGTTCCTTGTCTTAGGGCCTTTTCTCCCCCTTGTCGCCCTCTCACACTGAGTTCCTGGTCTTAGGGCCTCTTTGTCCCCCTTATCACCCCTCACACTCAGTTCCTGGCCTTAGGGCCTCTTTCTTACCCTTGTCTCCCCTCACACTCAGTTCCTGGTCTTGGGGCCTCTTTCTTACCCTTGTCTCTCCCTCACACTCAGTTCCTGGTCTTAGGGAATCTTTCTTACCCTTGTCTCCCCCTCACACTCAGTTCCTGGTCTTAGGGACTCTTTCTTACCCTTGTCTCTCCCTCACACTGAGTTCCTAGTCTTAGGGCCTTTTCTCCCCCTTGTCTCCCCCTCACACTGAGTTCCTGGTCTTAGGGCCTCTTTCTTACCCTTGTCTCCCCTCACACTCAGTTCCTGGTCTTAGGGCCTTTTCTCCCCCTTGTCTCCCCCTCACACTGAGTTCCTGGTCTTGGGGCCTCTTTCTTACCCTTGTCTCCCTCTCATAGGGCCTTTTCTCCCCCTTTGTCTCCCTCACACTGAGTTCCTGGTCTTAGGGCCTCTTTCTTACCCTTGTCTCCCCTCACACTCAGTTCCTGGTCTCGGGGCCTCTTTCTTACCCTTGTCTCCCTCTCATAGGGCCTTTTCTCCCCCTTTGTCTCCCTCACACTGAGTTCATGAGTTCCTGGTCTTAGGGCCTCTTTCTTACCCTTGTCTCCCCTCACACTCAGTTCCTGGTCTTGGGGCCTCTTTCTTACCCTTGTCTCCCTCTCATAGGGCCTTTTCTCCCCCTTTGTCGCCCTCTCACACTGAGTTCCTGGTCTTAGGGCCTCTTTCTCCCCCTTGTCACCCCTCACACTCAGTTCCTGGTCTTAGGGCCTCTTTCTAACCCTTTTCTCCCCTCACACTCAGTTCCTGGTCTTGGGGCCTCTTTCTTACCCTTGTCTCTCCCTCACACTCAGTTCCTGGTCTTAGGGAATCTTTCTTACCCTTGTCTCCCCCTCACACTCAGTTCCTGGTCTTAGGGACTCTTTCTTACCCTTGTCTCTCCCTCACACTGAGTTCCTAGTCTTAGGGCCTTTTCTCCCCCTTGTCTCCCCCTCACACTGAGTTCCTGGTCTTAGGGCCTCTTTCTTACCCTTGTCTCCCCTCACACTCAGTTCCTGGTCTTAGGGCCTTTTCTCCCCCTTGTCTCCCCCTCACACTGAGTTCCTGGTCTTGGGGCCTCTTTCTTACCCTTGTCTCCCTCTCATAGGGCCTTTTCTCCCCCTTTGTCTCCCTCACACTGAGTTCCTGGTCTTAGGGCCTCTTTCTTACCCTTGTCTCCCCTCACACTCAGTTCCTGGTCTCGGGGCCTCTTTCTTACCCTTGTCTCCCTCTCATAGGGCCTTTTCTCCCCCTTTGTCTCCCTCACACTGAGTTCCTGAGTTCCTGGTCTTAGGGCCTCTTTCTTACCCTTGTCTCCCCTCACACTCAGTTCCTGGTCTTGGGGCCTCTTTCTTACCCTTGTCTCCCTCTCATGGGCCTTTTCTCCCCCTTTGTCTCCCCCTCACACTGAGTTCCTGGTCTTAGGGGGCCCATTCTTACCATCTCTCTGCTCCTCTCTTGCTCTTGAGCTTTTCTTGCTGCAGATTTCAGCCTCTCTTTCCCTTCGGGGCTGAACTTGTTCCACTCTGGAAAGTCACTGAAAGAAAGAAAATAAAAATAGATTATTCCAGTCAGTGCCCCGTGCCCCACACACAGTGACACCCACAACCCAGTGACACCCACAACCCAGTGACACCCCCTGCAGAGTGAGGATGTCACACGGCCCTCGCCTCACACAAGGGGGCCCCACACCATCCAGATACACCCGACAGAGCTGGAACCGCTGCCAAGCACCCTTCACTCCAGGGACCCCAAAACCACACCCAAGAGACCCCAAAACCACACTCCAGGGACCCCAAAACAACCCTTCACTCCAGGGACCCCAAACCCACACTCTAGGAACCCTAAAACCGCACTCCACTCTAGGTAGGAACCCCAAAACCGCACTCCACTCTATGAACCCCAAAACCGCACTCCACTCTAGGGACCCCAAAACCACACTCCACTCTAGGGACCACAAAACCACACTCCACTCTAGGAACCCCAAAACCACACTCCACTCTAGGGACCCCAATGCCTCACTCCACTCTAGGAACCCCAAAACCACACTCCACTCTAGGGACCACAAAACCACACTCCACTCTAGGAACCCCAAAACCACACTCCACTCTGGGACCCCAAAACAACACTCCACTCTAGCAACCCCAAAACCGCACTCCACTCTAGGGACCACAAAACCACACTCCACTCTAGGAACCCCAAAACCACACTCCACTCTAGGGACCACAAAACCACACTCCACTCTAGGAACCCCAAAACCACACTCCACTCTGGGACCCCAAAACAACACTCCACTCTAGCAACCCCAAAACCGCACTCCACTCTAGGGACCACAAAACCACACTCCACTCTAGGAACCACAAAACCACACTCCACTCTGGGACCCCAAAACAACTTTCCACTCTATGAACCCCAAAACAACACTCCACTCTATGAACCCCAAAACCACACTCCACTCTAGGGACCCCAAAACCACACACCACTCTATGAACCCCAAAACCACACTCCACTCTAGGAACCCCCAAACCACACACCACTCTATGAACCCCAAAACCACACTCCACTCTAGGAACCCCAAAACAACACTCCACTCTGGGACCCCAAAACAACACTCCACTCTAGGAACCCTAAAACCACACTCCACTCTAGGGACCCCAATGCCTCACTCCACTCTAGGAACCCCAAAACCACACTCCACTGTAGGGACCCCAAAACCACACACCACTCTATGAACCCCAAAACCACACTCCACTCTAGGAACCCCAAAACAACACTCCACTCTAGGAACCCTAAAACCACACTCCACTCTAGAGACCCCAAAGACACACTCCACTCTGGGGACCGTAAATCCACACTCCACTCTTGGGACCCCAGAACCACACTCCACTCTAGGAACCCCAAAAACACACACCACTCTAGGAACCCCAAAACCGCACTCCACTCTAGAAACCCCAAAACCACACTCCACTCTAAGAACCCCAAAACCACACTCCACTCTAAGAACCCCCAAACCACACTCCACTCTAGGGACCCCAAAGCCACACTCCACTCTAGGGACCCCAAAGCCACACTCCACTCTAGGGACTCCAAAGCCACACTCCACTCTAGGAACCCCAATGCCTCACTCCACTCTAGGAACCCCAAAACCACACTCCACTGTAGGGACCCCAAAACCACACACCACTCTATGAACCCCAAAACCACACTCCACTCTAGGAACCCCAAAACAACACTCCACTCTAGGAACCCTAAAACCACACTCCACTCTAGGAACCCTAAAACCACACTCCACTCTAGGGACCCCAGAACCACACTCCACTCTAGGAACCCCAAAACCACACACCACTCTAGGAACCCCAAAACCACACTCCACTCTAAGAACCCCAAAACCACACTCCACTCTAGCGACCCCAAAACCACACTCCACTCTAAGAACCCCAAAACCACACTCCACTCTAAGAACCCCAAAACCACACTCCACTCTAGCGACCCCAAAACCACACAGCACTCTAGGAACCCCAAAACCACACGCCACTCTATGGACCCCAAAACCGCACTCCACTCTAGGGACCCCAAAACCGCACTCCACTCTAGGAACCACAAAACCGCACTCCACTCTAGGAACCCCAAAACCACACTCCACTCTAAGAACCTCAAAACCACACTCCACTCTAGGGACCCCAAAACCACACTTCACTCCAGGAACCCCAAAACCACACTCCACTCTAGGATCCCCAAAACCACACTCCACTCTTAGGGACCCCAAAGCCACACTCCACTCTAGGGACCCCCAAACAGCACTCCACTCTAGGGACCCCAATGCCTCACTTACTCTAGGATCCCCAAAGCCACACTCCACTCTAGGGACCCCCAAACAGCACTCCACTCTAGGGACCCCCAAACAGCACTCCACTCTATGAACCCCAAAACCACACTCCACTCTAGGGACCCCAAAACCACACTCCACTCTAGGGACCCCCAAACAGCACTCCACTCTATGAACCCCAAAACCACACTCCACTCTAGGGACCCCAAAGCCACACTCCACTCTAGGGACCCTAAAGCCACACTCCACTCTAGGAACCCCAAAGCCACACACCACTCTAGGAACTCCAAAACCACACCCCACTCTAGGAACCCCAAAAAAACACCACTCTATGGAACCCAAAACCTCACTCCACTCTAGAGACCCCAAAACCACACTGCACGCTAGGAACCACAAAACCGCACTCCACTCTAGGAACCCCAAAACGACACTCCACTCTAAGAACCCCCAAACCACACTCCACTGTAGGGAACCCAAAACCACACACCACTCTCGGGACCTCAAAACCACACTCCACTCTAGGAAGGAACCCCAAATCCACACTCCACTCTAACGACCCCAAAACCGCACTCCACTCTATGAACCCCAAAACCACACTCCACTCTAGGGACCCCAAAGCAACACTCGACTCTAGGAACCCCAAAATCACACACCACTCTAGGGAACCCAAAACCGAACTCCACTCTAGGGACCCCAAAACCACACTCCACTCTAGGGACCCCAAAACCACTCTCCACTCTAGGAACCCCAAAACCACACCCCACTCTAGGAACCCCAAAACCACACTCCACTCTAGGAACCCCAAAACCACACCCCACTCTAGGAACCCCAAAACCACACTCCACTATAGGAACCCCAAAACCACACACCACTCTAGGGACCCCAAAACCACACTCCACTCTAGGTAGGACCCCAAATCCACACTCCACTCTAGCAACCCCAAAATCGCACTCCACTATGAACCCCAAAACCACACTCCACTCTTGGGACCCCAAAGCCACAGTCCACTCTAGGAACCCCAAACCACACACGACTCTAGGGACCCCAAATCTGGACACAACTCTAGGGACCCAAAAACCACACTCCACTGTAGGGACCACAAAACCGCACTCCACTCTAGGGACCTCCTAAACCACACTCCACTCTGGGACCCCATAACAACACTCCACTCTAGCAACCCCAAAACCACACTCCACTCTAGGAACCGCAAAACCACACTCCACTCTAGGAACCCCAAAACCACACTCCACTCTAGGGACCACAAAACCACACTCCACTCTAGGAACCCCAAAACCACACTCCACTCTGGGACCCCAAAACAACACTCCACTCTAGCAACCCCAAAACCGCACTCCACTCTAGGGACCACAAAACCACACTCCACTCTAGGAACCACAAAACCACACTCCACTCTGGGACCCCAAAACAACTTTCCACTCTATGAACCCCAAAACAACACTCCACTCTATGAACCCCAAAACCACACTCCACTCTAGGGACCCCAAAACCACACACCACTCTATGAACCCCAAAACCACACTCCACTCTAGGAACCCCCAAACCACACACCACTCTATGAACCCCAAAACCACACTCCACTCTAGGAACCCCAAAACAACACTCCACTCTGGGACCCCAAAACAACACTCCACTCTAGGAACCCTAAAACCACACTCCACTCTAGGGACCCCAATGCCTCACTCCACTCTAGGAACCCCAAAACCACACTCCACTGTAGGGACCCCAAAACCACACACCACTCTATGAACCCCAAAACCACACTCCACTCTAGGAACCCCAAAACAACACTCCACTCTAGGAACCCTAAAACCACACTCCACTCTAGAGACCCCAAAGACACACTCCACTCTGGGGACCGTAAATCCACACTCCACTCTTGGGACCCCAGAACCACACTCCACTCTAGGAACCCCAAAAACACACACCACTCTAGGAACCCCAAAACCGCACTCCACTCTAGAAACCCCAAAACCACACTCCACTCTAAGAACCCCAAAACCACACTCCACTCTAAGAACCCCAAAACCACACTCCACTCTAGGGACCCCAAAGCCACACTCCACTCTAGGGACCCCAAAGCCACACTCCACTCTAGGGACTCCAAAGCCACACTCCACTCTAGGAACCCCAATGCCTCACTCCACTCTAGGAACCCCAAAACCACACTCCACTGTAGGGACCCCAAAACCACACACCACTCTATGAACCCCAAAACCACACTCCACTCTAGGAACCCCAAAACAACACTCCACTCTAGGAACCCTAAAACCACACTCCACTCTAGGAACCCTAAAACCACACTCCACTCTAGGGACCCCAGAACCACACTCCACTCTAGGAACCCCAAAACCACACACCACTCTAGGAACCCCAAAACCACACTCCACTCTAAGAACCCCAAAACCACACTCCACTCTAGCGACCCCAAAACCACACTCCACTCTAGCGACCCCAAAACCACACTCCACTCTAAGAACCCCAAAACCACACTCCACTCTAAGAACCCCAAAACCACACTCCACTCTAGCGACCCCAAAACCACACAGCACTCTAGGAACCCCAAAACCACACGCCACTCTATGGACCCCAAAACCGCACTCCACTCTAGGGACCCCAAAACCGCACTCCACTCTAGGAACCACAAAACCGCACTCCACTCTAGGAACCCCAAAACCACACTCCACTCTAAGAACCTCAAAACCACACTCCACTCTAGGGACCCCAAAACCACACTTCACTCCAGGAACCCCAAAACCACACTCCACTCTAGGATCCCCAAAACCACACTCCACTCTTAGGGACCCCAAAGCCACACTCCACTCTAGGGACCCCCAAACAGCACTCCACTCTAGGGACCCCAATGCCTCACTCCACTCTAGGATCCCCAAAGCCACACTCCACTCTAGGGACCCCCAAACAGCACTCCACTCTATGAACCCCAAAACCACACTCCACTCTAGGGACCCCAAAACCACACTCCACTCTAGGGACCCCAAAGCCACACTCCACTCTAGGGACCCTAAAGCCACACTCCACTCTAGGAACCCCAAAGCCACACACCACTCTAGGAACTCCAAAACCACACCCCACTCTAGGAACCCCAAAAAAACACACCACTCTATGGAACCCAAAACCTCACTCCACTCTAGAGACCCCAAAACCACACTGCACGCTAGGAACCACAAAACCGCACTCCACTCTAGGAACCCCAAAACGACACTCCACTCTAAGAACCCCCAAACCACACTCCACTGTAGGGAACCCAAAACCACACACCACTCTCGGGACCTCAAAACCACACTCCACTCTAGGAAGGAACCCCAAATCCACACTCCACTCTAACGACCCCAAAACCGCACTCCACTCTATGAACCCCAAAACCACACTCCACTCTAGGGACCCCAAAGCAACACTCCACTCTAGGAACCCCAAAATCACACACCACTCTAGGGAACCCAAAACCGAACTCCACTCTAGGGACCCCAAAACCACACTCCACTCTAGGAACCCCAAAACCACACCCCACTCTAGGAACCCCAAAACCACACTCCACTCTAGGAACCCCAAAACCACACCCCACTCTAGGAACCCCAAAACCACACTCCACTATAGGAACCCCAAAACCACACACCACTCTAGGGACCCCAAAACCACACTCCACTCTAGGTAGGACCCCAAATCCACACTCCACTCTAGCAACCCCAAAATCGCACTCCACTATGAACCCCAAAACCACACTCCACTCTTGGGACCCCAAAGCCACAGTCCACTCTAGGAACCCCAAACCACACACGACTCTAGGGACCCCAAATCTGGACACAACTCTAGGGACCCAAAAACCACACTCCACTGTAGGGACCACAAAACCGCACTCCACTCTAGGGACCTCCTAAACCACACTCCACTCTAGGAACCCCAAAACCACACTCCACTCTAGGGACCCCAAAACCACACTCCACTCTAGGAACCCCAAAACCGCACTCCACTCTAGGGATCCCAAAACCGCACTCCACTCTAGGAACCCCAAAACCACACCACTCTAGGAACCTCAAAACCACACTCCATTCTAGGGACCCCAAAACCACATACCACTCTCAGGACCTCAAAACCACACTCCACTCTAGGGACCCCAAAACCAGACTCCACTCTAGGTAGGAACCCCAAATCCACACTCCACTCTAGCGACCCCAAAACCGCACTCCACTCTATGAACCCCAAAACCACACTCCACTCTAGGGACCCCAAAGCCACACTCCACTCTAGGAACCTCAAAACCACACTCCATTCTAGGGACCCCAAAACCACATACCACTCTCAGGACCTCAAAACCACACTCCACTCTAGGGACCCCAAAACCAGACTCCACTCTAGGTAGGAACCCCAAATCCACACTCCACTCTAGCGACCCCAAAACCGCACTCCACTCTATGAACCCCAAAACCACACTCCACTCTAGGAACCCCAAACCCACACACCAAACTAGGGACCCCAAAACCACACTCCACTCTAGGGACCCCAAAACTGCACTCCACTCTAGGGACCACAAAACCGCACTCCACTCTAGGAACTCCAAAACCACACTCCACTCCAGGGACCCCAAAACCACACTCCACTCTAGGAACCCTAAAACCACACCACCACTCTAGGGACCCCAAACCGCACTCCACTCTAGGGACCCCAAAACCACACTCCACTCTAGGTAGGAACCCCAAATCCACACTTCCCTCTAGCAACCCCAAAACTGCACTCCACTCTATGAACCCCAAAACCACACTCCACTCTAGGGACCCCAAAGCCTCACTCCACTCTAGGAACCCCAAAACCACACACCCCTCTAGGGACCCCAAACTGCACTCCACTCTAGGGACCCCAAAACCACACTCCACTCTAGGAACCCCAAAACCACACTCCACTGTAGGGACCCCAAAACCACACACCACACTCGGGACGTTAAAACCACACTCCACTCTAGGAAGGAACCCCAAATCCACACTTCACTCTAGCGACCCCAAAACCGCACTCCACTCTATGAACCCCAAAACCACACTCCAATTTAGGGACCTCAAAGCCACACTCCACTCTATGAACCCCAAAACCACACACCTCTCTAGGAACCCCAAAACCGCACTCCACTCTAGGGACCCCAAAACCACACTCCATTCTAGGGATCCCAAAACCACACTCCACTCTAGGAACCCCAAAACCGCACGCCACTCTAGGGATCCCAAAACCACACTCTACTCTAGGAACCCCAAAACCACACTCCACTCTAGGAACCCCAAAACCACACTCCACTCTAGGAACCCCAAAACCACACTCCATTCTAGGGACCCCAAAACCACATACCACTCTCAGGACCTCAAAACCACACTCCACTCTAGGGACCTCAAAACCACACTCCACTCTAGGTAGGAACCCCAAATCCACACTCCACTCTAGCGACCCCAAAACCGCACTCCACTCTATGAACCCCAAAACCACACTCCACTCTAGGGACCCAAAAGCCACACTCCACTCTAGGGACCCCAAACCCACACACCAAACTAGGGACCCCAAAACCGCACTCCACTCTAGGGACCCCAAAACCGCACTCCACTCTAGGGACCCCAAAACCGCACTCCACTCTAGGAACCCCAAAACCACACTCCACTCTAGGAACCCCAAAACCACACACCACTGTAGGGACCCCAAAACTGCACTCCACTCTGGGGACCCCAAAATCACACTCCACTCTAGGTTGGAACCCCAAATCCACACTTCCCTCTAGCAACCCCAAAAATGCACTCCACTCTATGAACCCCAAAACCACACTCCACTATAGGGACCCCAAAGCCTCACTCCACTCTAGGAACTCCAAAACCACACTCCACTCTAGGTAGGAACCCCAAATCCACACTTCCCTCTAGCAACCCCAAAACTGCACTCCACTCTATGAACCCCAAAACCACACTCCACTCTAGGGACCCCAAAGCCTCACTCCACTCTAGGAACCCCAAAACCACACACCCCTCTAGGGACCCCAAACTGCACTCCACTCTAGGGACCCCAAAACCACACTCCACTCTAGGAACCCCAAAACCACACTCCACTGTAGGGACCCCAAAACCACACACCACACTTGGGACGTTAAAACCACACTCCACTCTAGGAAGGAACCCCAAATCCACACTTCACTCTAGCGACCCCAAAACCGCACTCCACTCTATGAACCCCAAAACCAAACTCCAATTTAGGGACCTCAAAGCCACACTCCACTCTATGAACCCCAAAACCACACACCTCTCTAGGAACCCCAAAACCGCACTCCACTCTAGGGACCCCAAAACCACACTCCATTCTAGGGATCCCAAAACCACACTCCACTCTAGGAACCCCAAAACCGCACGCCACTCTAGGGATCCCAAAACCACACTCTACTCTAGGAACCCCAAAACCACACTCCACTCTAGGAACCCCAAAACCACACTCCACTCTAGGAACCCCAAAACCACACTCCATTCTAGGGACCCCAAAACCACATACCACTCTCAGGACCTCAAAACCACACTCCACTCTAGGGACCTCAAAACCACACTCCACTCTAGGTAGGAACCCCAAATCCACACTCCACTCTAGCGACCCCAAAACCGCACTCCACTCTATGAACCCCAAAACCACACTCCACTCTAGGGACCCAAAAGCCACACTCCACTCTAGGGACCCCAAACCCACACACCAAACTAGGGACCCCAAAACCGCACTCCACTCTAGGGACCCCAAAACCGCACTCCACTCTAGGGACCCCAAAACCGCACTCCACTCTAGGAACCCCAAAACCACACTCCACTCTAGGAACCCCAAAACCACACACCACTGTAGGGACCCCAAAACTGCACTCCACTCTGGGGACCCCAAAATCACACTCCACTCTAGGTTGGAACCCCAAATCCACACTTCCCTCTAGCAACCCCAAAAATGCACTCCACTCTATGAACCCCAAAACCACACTCCACTATAGGGACCCCAAAGCCTCACTCCACTCTAGGAACTCCAAAACCACACTCCACTCTAGGAACTCCAAAACCACATACCACTCTAGGGACCCCAAACCGCACTCCACTCTAGGGACCCCAAAACCACACTCCACTCTAGGAACTCCAAAACCACAGTCCACTGTAGGGACCCCAAAACCGCACACCACACTCGGGACCTTAAAACCACACTTCACTCTAGGAAGGAACCCCAAATCCACACTCCAGTCTAGCGACCCCAAAACCGCACTCCTCTCTATGAACCCCAAAACCACACTCCACTCTAGGGACCCCAAAGCCACACTGCACTCTATGAACCCCAAAACCACACACCACTCTAGGGACCCCAAAACAGGGACCCCAAAACCACACTCCACTCTAGGTAGGAACCCCAAATCCACACTCCACTCTAGCGACCCCAAAACCGCACTCCACTCTATGAACCCAATACCACACTCCACTCTAGGGACCCCAAAGCCACACTCCACTCTAGGGACCCCAAAACCACACACCACTCTAGGGACCCCAAAACCGCACTCCACTCTAGGGACCCCAACACCACACTCCACTCTAGGGAACACAAAACCGCACTCCACTCTAGGGAACACAAAACCGCACTCCACTCTAGGGACCCCAAAACCACACTCCACTCTAGAGACCCCAAAACCACACTCCACTCTAGGGACCCCAAAACCAATCAATCAGTCAATCAATCACTGCATTTCTAAAGCGCGCTACATACCCGTGAGGGTCTCAAGGCACTGGGAGGGGGGAGGGGTGGGCGCTACTGGTGGAAGAGCCAGGTTTTGA
The DNA here is from genome assembly GCF_964261635.1 of Lissotriton helveticus. Taxonomy (NCBI): domain Eukaryota; kingdom Metazoa; phylum Chordata; class Amphibia; order Caudata; family Salamandridae; genus Lissotriton; species Lissotriton helveticus. The sequence continues at coordinate 1,218,059,973 of NC_136071.1, read as the reverse complement.
GAAGTCTTCTGAAGGCCAGCAGGTCCTGAGTCTTTCGTAGGCTGGTAGGGAGAGCGTTCAGGTCTTGGCGGCGAGGTAGGAGAAGGATCTGCCGCCGGCGGTGGTTTTCCGGATGCGAGGAACTGTGGCGAGGGCGAGGTTGGCTGAGCGGAGGCTTCAGGTGGAGGTGTGGAAGCTGAGTCAGTTGTTGAGGTCTGTAGGTCCGGTGTTGTGTAGTGCTTTGTGTGCGTGGATGAGGAGTTTGAAGGTGATCCTCTTGTTGACGGGGAGCCAGTGCAGGCCTCTCAGGTGGGGTGTGATGTGGCTGCGTCGGGGGATGTTGAGGATCAGTCGTGCCGAGGTGTTCTGGATTCGTTGTAGTCGTCTTAGGAGCTTGGTTGTTGTTCCTGAGTAGAGGGTATCCCCGTAGTCGAGTCTGCTGGTGATGAGGGCCTGTGTGACGGTTTTTCTTGTGTCGGGAGGGATCCATTTGAAGATCCTGCGGAGCATTCGGAGGGTGTTGAAGCAGGATGCGGAGATGGCGTTGACTTGCCTGGTCATGGAGAGGGTGGTGTCGAGGATGACCCCCAGGTTGCGTGCGTGGTCTGTGGGTCCCAGGCTGTGCCTAGCGATGTGGGCCACCAAGAGTCATCCCAGGCTGATGGGGTGGGTCCGAGAATGAGGACCTCCGTCTTGCCTGAATTCAGCTTCAGTCTGCTGTCCTTCATCCATTCGGCGACGGCCTTCATTCCTCTGTGGAGGTTAGTTTTGGCGGTGTGGGGGTCTTCGGTGAGGGATATGATCAGCTGGGTGTCGTCAGCGTAGGAGTTGATGTTGAGGTTATGTTGTCGTGTGACATGGGCGAGTGGTGCCATGTAGATATTGAACAGCGTCGGGCTGAGGGAGGATCCCTGTGGGATGCCGCAGATGATCTCAGTGGCTTTTGAGTGGAAGGGTGGGAGGCGGACGCTCTGGGTTCTGCCGGAGAGGAAGGATGTGGTCCAGGCCAGGGCCTTCTCTTGAATTTCGGCGTCATGGAGGCGTGCTGATAGGGTGCGGTGGCAGGCTGTGTCAAAGGCTGCTGATAGGTCCAGGAGGATGAGGGCGGCTGTTTCTCCTTTGTCCATCAGGATCCTGATGTCGTAAGTGGCGGCGATGAGGGCGGTCTCGGTGCTGTGGTTGCTGCGGAAACTGGATTGGGAAGGGTCCAGGATGTTGTTGTCTTCGAGGTAGCGGGTTAGCTGTTTGTTGACAATCTTCTCTGTCACTTTTGCCGGGAACAGGAGCAGGGAGATGGGCCGGAAGTGCTTGAGGTCCTTGGGGTCCGCCTTGGACTTCTTCAGAAGGGCGTTGATCTCGGCGTGCTTCCAGCTTTATGGGAAGGTTGCTGTTTCGAAGGAACTGTTGATTGTTTTCCGGAGGTGGGACGCGATGGTTGTGCTGGCTTTGTTGAAGACGTGGTGAGGGCAGGGGTCAGATGGGGATCCGGAGTGGATGGAGTTCATGGTTTTGATGGTGTCTTCGTTGCTGACGTTGGACCAGGCGGTCAGGCGGCTGGTGCGGGTGGTGGTTGCAGGCGTGGTGGACTCAGTGGTGGGCGCGGGGGTGTCGGAGTTGAAGCTGTAGTGGATGTCGGTGATCTTGCGGTGAAAGAAGGTGGCCAGAGAGTCGCTCAAGTCTTGTGATGGTGGGATGTCGTTGGTGCTGGAGCTGGGGTTGGAGAGTTCTTTCACGATGCTGAAGGGCTCTTTGGTGTTGTGTGCGTTGTTGTCTAGGCGGTCCTTGAAGGCGGTCCTCTTGGCGGTCCTGATGAGTTGGTGGTGTCTGCGGGTGGCGCTCTTGTGGGCTTTGTGGCTGTCTGGTGTTTGGTGGTGGAGCCATTTCTTCTCCAGCTTCCGACAGGTGCGCTTGGAGATCCGGAGGTCTTTGGTGAACAAGGCGGCTTTCTTGTTGGTGTGGTTGGTTGTGGAGGTCTTGAGAGGGGCGAGGGTGTTGGCGCAGTCGTTGATCCACTGTTTGAGGTTGGTAGCGGCGGTGTCTGGGTCGATGGTGTTGGCGGGTGGTCTCAGGGCGAGTGTGGTGGTCAGTTGGTCCTTGGTGACCTTGCCCCAGCAGCAGCGTGGCAGCAGTTGGGTGTGGTGGTGTGTGGTGGGTAACCCTGGGCGTAGTTCGCGGAGCCGCACTCCGCGGAGCTACGTGAAGACGCACTTGCACTCCGCGACCTACGCGTAGCTCCGCGGACATGCGTAGTTGCTTGCTAGACCCATTCGCGCGCCGTTTTTCGTCTTCGGGAGCGCGGTGCGCGTGTTCGGGGCGCTGCCTGCATGCTCGAGATAGCTAGCGCGCTAAGTTACCCAAGAGGTTTGTCCCGCCCGCTTGCGTTCCCTTATTTCCTGTTCCGGGTCACAAGTAACGTGTTCGCGTTGTGTAAGACATGTTCGGGAACTCATCTTCTCGTTCGCACTACAAAAGTGCGTGATCGCGTCAAATATCGCGCGAACCTACCCAGGCGGTCGCGACGGGCCAAGGTAAGCCATTGCCGTGCACGCGATAATGTTATTCAGCGCGCGAGAACTACGCTACGCACCGGATCGCGGAGTAATCGACAGCTTCGCGTTCTCCGTAGAACGCGGAGTTGCCGAAACTCCGCAAGCTCCGCGAACGGAGCGTAGTTCTTCGCCCAGGGTTAGTGGTGGGTTTCCTGAAGGTGAAGTGGATGCATCTGTGGTCGGTCCAGTGGGGTTCGGTGGTGTGGTTGAAGGAGACGTGGGGGCTTGTGGAGAAGATGGGGTCCAGCATGTGTCCAGCGGCGTGGGTGGGTGTCGTCACGAGCTGTTTGAGTCCGAGGTTGGCGAGGTTGTCGATCAGGGCGGTGGAGTTGGCGTTGTTGTTCTCGAGGTGGAAGTTCAGGTCCCCGAGGATGATGTAGTCCGTGGAGGCGAGGGCGTGGGTGCTGACTAGGTCGGCGATGGTGTCGCTGAACTGTGGTCGTGGTCCGGGTGGTCTGTAGATGAGTGTTCCTCTGAGGTTGGTGTTGGGGTCGGTGTGGATCTGGAAGTGCATGTGCTCGGCGTTGGTGAGGGTGTCGTCAGTGTTGGTCGAGACTCTGAGGGTGTCCTTGTGGATGATGACGATTCCCCCTCCCACTCCGTTGGTGCGGTCTCTGTGGGAGATCTTGTTGCCCTGTGGGATAGCTATGGCGATGTCTGGTGCGGAGGTGACGTTCAGCCAGGTCTCCGTCAAGAAGGCAACGCCGGGGGCGGTAGAGTCTAGGAGGTCCCAGAGTTCGATGGCGTGTTTGTGAGCGGAGCGAGTGTTGAGGAGGATGCAGCGGAGGTGGTTGGGTTCTCTGCTTGGTGGTTTGGTGGGCTGGATGCTGGCGAATCTGCAGTTCCAGCAGGTGAAAGGCCCTTGGGTGGGCTTCAGGGTGGCCTGGTAGCAGGGGTGGTCTTGTCCGGTGTTGAGTGCGAGGAGGGTGCTGGAGTCATAGTGCAGTTTGGCGTTTGGGTCCAGGGGTCCTGGCGCTGGGCGCGGTCCGGGCTTGCCCTTGGCACGCCCGCTGCTCGGCCTCCATATGAGGGGAAGAGGGAGGGAGGAGCAGCTGGGAGGCGGGAGAGGGGCGGCAAATGGGGAACCAGGGCGGCGGGGACGCAGGGGACGCAGCGGCGGGAGAGGTCGACGGGTGGCACAGAAAGGAAGAGGGCAGAACAAACGGGCACACAGGACAGGCAAATACAGGCAAATACAATGGGCACACAAATAACAGCAAAGAGCAAAAACGAGCATCAATAAAGTACAATGCGGGGGACACCCGGTACGAACCGGGGGACAGCGGGGCACAGCGAGTGGCGGCAGCGGCAGGGGTAGCGCCACACAGGAGGACCGTGTGGTGGCTGAGGGGCGACCCACCTGGTTACAGGGTCAAGGGTCGCTCCACACTCCACTCTAGGAACCCCAAAAGCACACTCCACTCTAGGGACCCCAAAACTGCACTCCACTCTAGGAACCCCAAAACCGCACTTCACTCTAGGGACCCCAAAACCGCACTCCACTCTAGGAACTGCAAAACCGCACTCCACTCTAGGGACCCCAAAACCACACTCCACACTCCACTCTAGGCGCTTCAAAACCCTTCACTCTAGTGACGCCAAAACCACACTTCACTCTAGGGACCCCAGAAACACCCTTTTACTCCAGGGACCACAAAAGTACATTCACTCTAGGGTCCCCAAAATCACCCCACTCATGAGACTCTATACCTGCACTCACCTGTAGGGACCCCACACTCCACTCCTGTGACCCCTTTACCCACACTTCACTTCTGTGACCCCTGTACCCACACTCCACACCTGTACCCCCTGTACCCACACTCCACTCCCGTGACCCCTGTACCCACACTCCACTCCCATGACCCCTGTACCCACACTCCACTCCCGTGACCCCTGTACCCACACTCCACTCCCGTGACCCCTGTACCCACACTCCACTCCCGTGACCCCTGTACCCACACTCCACTCCCGTGACCCCTGTACCCACACTCCACTCCTGTGACCCCTGTACCCACACTCCTCTCTTTTGAACCCTGTACCCACACTCCACTCATGAGACCCTGTACCCACACTCCACGCCTGTGACCCCTTTACCCACACTCCACTCCTGTGACCCCTGTACGTACACTCCACACCTGTGCCCCCTCTACCCACACTCCAATCCTGTGACCCCTGTACCCACACTCCACACCTGTGAGCCCTGGACCCACACTCCACACCTGTGACCCCTGTACACACACTCCACTCTCGTGACCACAGTACCCACATTCTCTTGCTGCCTTTACAAAGTCCTTTTGTTTATGGTATTTACTAGGGGAGACAGAATCCACACCTTCCTCTCCCTCTCCCTCTTTTGTTAAAGCCTTTACAAAGTCTTCACTCCTCCTGCTCCTGTAAATACCTCCACAGGTTCTTTATGACTGGAAGGAAGCTGGGGATGGACTGGTCTGAGAAGGAGTTCCTGCTCAAGTCTACACTCAGAGATGGGTTGGCCTGGAGCGCAATGACCAAGTCCTGGGCACAGGCATCGGTCAGGCCATTGTCACTCAACCTGTGGAAGAAAAACACAAACACATGGGAGCAGATGTCAGAGAGAGAGAGAAAGTGACTGCACACACCCTTCACACATCATTCACTCTGCACACACCATTCCCTCTGCACACACCCTTCACACACCATTCACTCTGCACACACCCTTCACACACCATTCACTCTGCACACATCCTTCACACCCCATTCACTCTGCACACACCATTCACTCTGCACACACCCTTCACACCCCATTCACTCTGAACACACCATTCACTCTGCACACACCATTCACACACCATTCACACACCCTTCACACACCATTCACTCTGCACACACCCTTCACACACCATTCACTCTGCACACATCCTTCACACCCCATTCACTCTGCACACACCATTCACTCTGCACACACCCTTCACACACCTTTCCCTCTGCACACACCATTCACTCTGCACACACCATTCACACCCCATTCATTCTGCACACACCATTCACTCTGCACACACCCTTCACTCTGCATACACCCTTCACTCTGCATACACCCTTCACTCTGCATACACCCTTCACACAACATTCACTCTGCACACACCATTCACTCTGCACACACCCTTCACACACCATTCACTCTGCACACACCCTTCACACACCATTCACTCTGCACACATCCTTCACAACCCATTCACTCTGCACACACCATTCACTCTGCACACACCCTTCACACACCTTTCCCTCTGCACACACCATTCACTCTGCACACACCCTTCACACCCCATTCACTCTGCACACATCCTTCACACCCCATTCACTCTGCACACACCATTCACTCTGCACACACCCTTCACTCTGCACACACCCTTCACCCAACATTCACTCTGCACACACCATTCACTCTGCACACACCCTTCACACACCATTCACTCTGCATACACCCTTCACACAACATTCACTCTGCACACACCATTCACTCTGCACACACCCTTCGCACAACATTCACTCTGCATACACCCTTCACACAACAGTCACTCTGCACACACCATTCACTCTGCACAGATCATTCACTCTTCACACACCATTCACTCTTCACACACCATTCCCTCTGCACACACCATTCACTCTGCACACACCCTTCACACATCATTCACTCTGCACACACCCTTCACACACCATTCACTCTGCACACACCCTTCACTCTGCACAGACCATTCACTCTTCACACACTCTTCACTCTGCACACACCCTTCACACACCATTCACTCTGCACACACCCTTCACACACCATTCACTCTTCACACACTCTTCACTCTGCACACACCCTTCACACGCCATTCACTCTGCACACACCCTTCACCTACCAGCCACTCTGCACATATCCTTCACACACATTTCCCTCTGCACACACCATTCACTCTACAGACACCCTTCACACACCCTTCACTCTGCACACACCCTTCACACACCATTCACTCTGCACACATCCTTCACATCCCATTCACTCTGCACACACCATTCACTCTGCACACACCCTTCACACACCTTTCCCTCTGCACACATCCTTCACACCCCATTCACTCTGCACACACCATTCACTCTGCACACACCCTTCACACACCTTTCCCTCTGCACACACCATTCACTCTGCACACACCCTTCACACCCCATTCACTCTGCACACATCCTTCACACCCCATTCACTCTGCACACACCATTCACTCTGCACACACCCTTCACTCTGCATACACCCTTCACTCTGCATACACCCTTCACACACCATTCACTATGCACACACCATTCACTCTGCACACACCATTCACTCTGCACACACCCTTCACACACCATTCACTCTGCACACACCCTTTACACACCATTCACTCTGCACACATCCTTCACAACCCATTCACTCTGCACACACCATTCACTCTGCACACACCATTCACTCTGCACACACCCTTCACACCCCATTCACTCTGCACACATCCTTCACACCCCATTCACTCTGCACACACCATTCACTCTGCACACACCCTTCACTCTGCATACACCCTTCACACAACATTCACTCTGCACACACCAGCGCCAGGAAACCGCTTAGGTGACACCGCAAGGTGACCGTCTGGTGACAGTGCGCTCTATAAGTACCACGACATTTACATTTTACATTTACACCATTCACTCTGCACACACCATTCACACACCATTCACTCTGCATACACCCTTCACACAACATTCACTCTGCACACACCATTCACTCTGCACACACCCTTCGCACAACATTCACTCTGCATACACCCTTCACACAACATTCACTCTGCACACACCATTCACTCTGCTGAGATCATTCACTCTTCACACACCATTCACTCTTCACACACCATTCCCTCTGCACACACCATTCACTCTGCACACACCCTTCACACATCATTCACTCTGCACACACCCTTCACACACCATTCACTCTGCACACACCCTTCACACACCATTCACTCTGCACACACCCTTGACACACCATTCACTCTGCACAGACCATTCACTCTTCACACACTCTTCACTCTGCACACACCCTTCACACACCATTCACTCTTCACACACTCTTCACTCTGCACACACCCTTCACACGCCATTCACTCTGCACACACCCTTCACATACCAGCCACTCTGCACATATCCTTCACACACATTTCCCTCTGCACACACCATGCACTCTACAGACACCCTTCACACACCCTTCACTCTGCACACACCCTTCACACACCATTCACTCTGCACACACCCTTCACACACCACCCACTATGCACACACCCTTCACACACCATTCACTCTGCACACACCCTTCACACACCATTCACTCTGCACACACCCTTCACACACCACCCACTATGCACACACCCTTCACACACCATTCACTCTGCACACACCCTTCACACACCATTCACTCTGCACACACCCTTCACACACCATTCACTCTGCACACACCATTCACTCTTCACACACCCTTCACACACCATTCACTCTGCACAGACCATTCACTCTTCACACACCCTTCACTCTGCACACACCCTTCACACACCATTCACTCTTCACACACTCTTCACTCTGCACACACCCTTCACATACCAGCCACTCTGCACATAACCTTCACACACATTTCCCTCTGCACACACCATTCACTCTACAGACACCCTTCACACACCCTTCACTCTGCACACACCCTTCACACATCATTCACTCTGCACACACCCTTCACACACCATCCACTATGCACACACCCTTCACACACCCTTCACACACCATTTACTCTGCACACACCCTTCACACACCATTCACTCTGCACACACCCTTCACACACCATCCACTCTGCACACACCCTTCACACACTTTTCCCTCTGCACACACCATTCAATCTACAGACACCCTTCACGCACCTTTCCCTCTGCACACACCATTCACTCTACAGACACCCTTCACACACCTTTCCCTCTGCACACACCATTCACTCTACAGACACCCTTCACACACCTTTCCCTCTGCACACACCATTCACTCTACAGACACCCTTCACACACATTCACTCTGCACACACCATTCACTCTGCACACACCATTCACTCTGTACACACCCTTCACACACCATTCACTCTGCACACACCTTTCCCTCTGCACACACCATTCACTCTACAGACACCCTTCACACACCATTCACTCTGCACACACCATTCACTCTGCACACACCATTCACTCTGTACACACCCTTCACACACCATTCACTCTGCACACACCCTTCACACACCATCCACTATGCACACACCCTTCACACACCATTCACTCTGCACACACCCTTCACACACCATTCACTCTGCACACACCCTTCACACACCATTCACTCTGCACACACCCTTCACACACCCTCCACTCTGCACACACCCTTCACACACCTTCCCCTCTGCACACACCATTCACTCTACAGACACCCTTCACACACCTTTCCCTCTGCACACACCATTCACTCTAAAGACACCCTTCACACACCTTTCCCTCTGCACACACCATTCACTCTACAGACACCCTTCACACACCTTTCCCTCTGCACACACCATTCACTCTACAGACACCCTTCACACACCTTTCCCTCTGCACACACCATTCACTCTACAGACACCCTTCACACACCTTTCCCTCTGCACACACCATTCACTCTACAGACACCCTTCACACACCTTTCCCTCTGCACACACCCTTCACACACCATTCACTCTTCACACACCATGCACCCTTCACACATCATTCACTCTGTACACACCATGCACCCTTCACACATCATTCACTCTGTACACACCCTTCACACACCATTCTCTCTGCACACACCCTTCACACATCATTCACTCTGCACACCCTTCACACACCATTCACTCTGCACACACCATTCACTCTGTACACACCCTTCACACACCTTTCCCTCTGCACACACCCTTCACACACCCTTCACTCTGCACACACCATTCACTCTGCACACATCCTTCACACACCATTCAGCTGATCCTCTTACATACCGACACCTGGGACCAAGTAAAGCCGGGAGCTGGCAACCGCCTTTGTAGAAAGATGCATGGCCCCATGCTCCAGTGACCCACCAGGGCTTCTGCCTGGGCCCTGACAGAACTTTTCACAGAGAGCAGGGACCGGCTATTTGGTTGCTTGTATGGGGCTTGAAGAAACTTTGGAAGAACGATCAGATTGCCCTAATAATACAGAGGAGTCCACTCGCCGTTCTTGTAATCTGTGCACATTGGCCAGGAGAGGGGGACGTTTGAGCGAATGTATCCGACCCCCTGGAGCCCTGACTGGGCTTAAAGTTTCCAATGGGCCCTCAATGGGACTTCACGGCAACCAAGATTTCTGAAGACTGATTCATGCCTGGAAGTGGTTTGTTCTGTTAATTTAAATACAAACTTTCTCCAGTGTTGTTGGTGTGGCACATTTTGATCATCGATGTGCGGTTGGTAAATGTCTCACAGGGGTAATGTCGCACACCGCTAAATATTATTTTTCACACCCCTGGTACTCACATGATGCGACCTGGTGTGAGGCTGCAGTGGATTCAGCCTCTGCAGGTGAACTGTGCATGCAGAAGCAGCTGGTACTCACATGATGTGTGCTGGTGTTACAATATTGTGGTCAGTCCCAAGGGTGAACAGCATGTGATGAATAGCTCACCCTCACATAATGTGACCTGGTGCATGTTTATTGTGTGTTCAGGCCCAGTAGATGGACACCACGCACAGACGTGACTGCTATTCACATAATTTGGCCTGGTGCATGAATAATGTATGGTCAGGCCCGATAGATGAAAAGTTTTTGTCGAAGAGACTGGGATTCACCCACGGTGCCCGGGTACATGCGTTTTACATGTTCAATCACTGTGGGTGGACTGTATGTGTGGAAGTGACCGGTTCTCAGGTGATGTATCCTGGGACACTAGTGTCCTCTTCTCTAAAACTCACACCCAGACAAGGGGTAAAGTGACCTTTCACGTATACCTAGGCTGTCCTGTTTTCAGTTTCTATTTTTGGTAAATTCTGGTGGGGTTTTTTCAGTGTTTTCAATATCTTAAAAAACAGTTGTTATCAGTGGTTACACATTTTCACAGCACTAAAAACAACAGAAAAAGTGTTTTTCCGGTGTTTATGGAACGTCATTGCTTGCTTTCTGCACTGAAAGAACATGGTATATAGACAGTGTACGTACAGTGTATATGAGGTCCAAAGAGAGTTTGCAAATTAATCTTATTGTAGTACACCATACAAATAAAATACTTCTTCAGTGAGTCTTTGGTCATGTGCGCTTTCCTTCCCATGTAAACTTCTGTGAAAAGGCCCTCTCAGCATTCATATCCCCTTGGGCTGAGAATCGTCAGCTAAGGGACACAGTTGGGATGACTCTTTCTTTGATGCCACATAAAGCACGAAATGATAAATATTTGCGTTTTAGTTCCTGGGCATAAGAAAACAGTGCACCAGAATGAACTAAAAAGTCAATGGCATCCCTCATTAACTCTGAAGATTGTAAAGATGCTTTCAGCATACCTTCTAACAAGTGGCAAGGATCTCCTACAGGGAATCACTTCAGCTCGGGTATCAATTTTGACAGGTCATCACACAAATTTTTTATATACGTAGCTGAATCACTACAAATACAAACAATATCACTCCAATCTTTGTTGAACTTGGAAAGAACCTTTTTTGCGGGGCATAACAAGTGACACTGCGATCCATGTTTTCCAAAAGTCTGGTGTAACGTTTTCACCACTATCCCAGAAGCTTGGTGATATATATACTTGCCACTATACCTTGCATTTAATATTTAAAGCCTGAGGTGTTGGCAATTCACCTACTATCAATACTGACCCACTAGAAACTATGGTCTGATGTATTAATGGTTTTTACCCGTTCTCTGTGGGTAAATGTGATGACACATATTAGGAAAGATTTTTATGAAACTAGCCAGTTTACCTATCAGTCAAAGAATCAAATGCAGCCAAAATATCAAATGTGAGTTTGATATGTCCTGATTCTCTACAGTTTATAAAATAATTAAACTAAACCTAAAACGTGAAACTAAACCCTGCATCTTTAGACCAAAGGCCATAAAACTGAAAAAAGTAAAAGGAAGAAGAAACAATATTTTAGTGGCATCCCTAAAGAACAAAACTCAAACAGAATAATGTTAACCAGTCTTTCTTACTGCTAGCTGGTATAACAGTTACATTTTATTGACCCCTTCAGTAAGAACAAAATGATTGTCACTTTCTTTTTCATTTCTTTGAATGGCCTTTAGTTTGTGGTTGTGCAGGTGTTTTTTCAGTGTTTATATGTTTTCACCGGTGAGGGCTATTTTTCTTTCAGTGGGGTTTTATCAGTTATTATAGGTTTAAACCTAAAACCCCACAGCCTACGTATACCATACCTGACATTAAACTGTGCAATTAAGGAGGTCAGAATTATCTTTATAAAAGCTTGGGAACATAATATTTTACCATAACTGGAGAGTTTGATGTACCAAGGGGACCCCAGTTTAAAGGGAAGTTTAGTCAGAGGTACGAAGTAGCTTGGAAAGTGTTACTGAAGCTGGACAGGGTGACATGTCATGGAAGATCCCTGAATGATGGGATGTGAAAGTAAAACTGAATATTCTTACCACAGGACCTGAAGATTCGAGCCATGGCGCTTAAGGCCCTCACTCAGCAGTTTCACGCCTTTATCCCCTAACTGGTTCGAGGCCAAACTGGAGAGACAAAAATATGAATGAGAAAGAAATTCATGTGAAATTCTATGGCCTGTCTTCTCCCCGTGGCTTGTACAATCACTCCACACCCCTCAATCTCTCTTTACACTTTACTCCTCCTTGTGACTTGTACCGCCACCCTTAAACTCTGCTCAAACTGACATCCACCCTCCTCCTTGTGACTTGTACCACCACCCTTAAAGTCTGCTCAAGCCGACATCCACCCTTCTCCCTGTGATTTGTACCACCACCCTTAAACTCGGCTCAAACTGACATCCACCCTTCTCCCTGTGACTTGTACCGCCACCCTTAAACTCTGCTCAAACTGACATCCACCCTCCTCCCCGTGACTTGTACCACCACCCTTAAACTCTGCTCAAGCCGATATCCACCCTCCTTCCAGTGACTTGTACAACCACCCTTAAACTCTGCTCAAACTGACATCCACCCTCTTCCTTGTGACTTGTACAACCACCCTTAAACTCTGCTCAAACTGACATCCACCCTCCTCCCTGTGATTTGTACCACCACCCTTAAACTCTGCTCAAACTGACATCTATCCTCCTCCTTGTGACTTGTACCACCACCCTTAAACTCTGCTCAAGCCGATATCCACCCTCCTTCCAGTGACTTGTACAACCACCCTTAAACTCTGCTCAAACTGACATCCACCCTCCTCCTTGTGACTTGTACCGCCACCCTTAAACTCTGCTCAAACTGACATCCACCCTCCTCCTTGTGACTTGTACCGCCACCCTTAAACTCTGCTCAAACTGACATCCACCCTTCTTCCTTGTGACTTGTACCACCACCCTTAAACTCTTCTCAAACTGACATCCACCCTCTTCCTTGTGACTTGTACCACCACCCTTAAACTCTTCTCAAACTGACATCCACCCTCTTCCATGTGACTTGTACCGCCACCCTTAAACTCTGCTCAAACTGACATCCACCCTCCTCCCCGTGACTTGTACCGCCACCCATAAACTCTGCTCAAAGTGACATCAACCCTACTCCCCGTGACTTGTACAACCACCCTTAAACTCTGCTCAAACTGACATCCATCCTCCTCCTTGTGACTTGTACCACCACCCTTAAACTCTGCTCAAACTGACATCCACCCTCCTCCTTGTGACTTGTACAACCACCCTGAAACTCTGCTCAAGCCGACATCCACCCTCCTCCCCGTGACTTGTACCGCCACCCTTAAACTCTGCTCAAAGTGACATCCACTCTCCTCCCCGTGACTTGTACAACCACCCTTAAACTCTGCTCAAGCTGACAACCACCCAACTCCCCGTGACTTGTACCACCACCCTTAGACGCTGATCAAGCTGACAACCACCCAACTCCCTGTGACTTGTACCACCACCCTTAAACTCTGCTCAAGCCGACATCCACCCTCCTCCCCATGACTTGTACCACCACCCTTAAACTCTGCTCAAGCCGATATCCACCCTCCTTCCAGTGGCTTGTACCACCTCTCCACACCTCTCAATCTCGCCTTACACTAACATACATACTCCTCGTGGCTCGTACCACCACACCATACATTTTTGCTAGAACTGAATTCCATCCTCCACCCCAAGGGTAGTAAGAAAATTCCACCAATCTCTGCTAACGCCAACACCCATGCTCCTAATATGTACCTGGAACCCAGACTTCCTTCCATCAGTCTCCGCTTATAGTGACTGGGACATCACACATGTACCCTAGTGCTTCACAGTGCGTTCAGCTAGATCCGTGTGACGCACATTGCACTAAATCTCACACAATTCATTCAATGACTAATTCAATAAACAAGGGTACCCTGAATACAACCACGGAGGGCCCACAGGAGGACAAACAAATCTAACCTCCAATCTCAATAGAAAAAGCAAACACTGACATGATACACAAGGAAATCGCAGTTTTGCATAAAGTGCTGAGTCTAAGGGTGGCTGAGAGGATGCATCACATGAGCAGCCTGATGATACAGGCACCCAGGGGACAGGGAACAGTTCTAGAAAGTGAAAGTCTGGTTGAATTAGAAAACAGCAATAGAAGGGGAAACCTTGGAGTGTTAGGCATCCCCAAGGAGAGTGAAAACAATGCAGATACCCGTGAACAGCTTGTGCAAGAGTGGATAATGAGTCTGCTCAACCTCAATGCTGATAGAGACTTCGTAGTAAAAAGAGCAGACGGGATGGCTGCAGATCCAAAACAAGCATTTGCAATGCAATAGGTCTCGCATTTGTGAGAGTTTGCGCTATTAGCATTCTATACAGCAATGCCTTTTATTTATGTATTTTAAAAACCTGCAAGCGGTGTGTAAACATGCACTTTCTACTGATAGTCGTGGCTTACGAGAAGCAGTAACTGCGTCTCTTTTACTGCCAGCCTTGCTTCTCATAAGCAAGGACTAAAAGTACAAAGTGCGTGTTTACACACTGCTTGCTGGTTTCCAAAACACTTAAATAAAAGGCATTGCTATTTACAATGCTAATAGCTCAAAATCACGCAAATGCAAGACCTATTGCATTGCAAATGCTTGTTGTTTTTGTAACTCTTTACTCTGTTATTCCAAAGACTTTTGACTCTGTAGTCCTGTAGGGCAACATCCAAATCAAAGGAAGGGCAGATTTTTGTTAATTTCCATTTCCAAAAATTGATTCAGAAAGGGGAATAATTTATTCCTTTAGGATTTATACAGAAAATAAATTCACTAACGAACTCTGTGTAAATTACTTTTGTGAACAATGCTAGTGACAGCAGGAAATCACATACGGCGCAAAACAAAATACAGATAAGCACATTGTGGCTTTTTTGAAGATGGAAAAACTGAGTTTGAAATGCAAGAAATAATAGAAGAAGGCACTGGCTGAGCAGAACAGCATTAATTATCACAAGACTTGTGTAATGATTGCCAGGCTCGTTCCGCAGGAGCGTCAGGAACTTGGAGAGTAGTCCTCAGTCTTCCCCTACGGCCTTCCGACTCTCTATCAGACTCTAGAGTATCGAATGGCACGCCAGGGCAAAACAGGGAAACAAAACAAGGAAAGACGGGGGAAATAGCAGGTCCTGTCTGTGGAACCTCAGCGTGTATACTTTGTGAGTAGGCAGGCTGTAAAGGAAGGAAGACGTTACAACCTATACTTTGCTACAAAACAGTGTAAATACACAACGCATATATATATATAACCTACCACAGCTAACAGTCTGGGCTTTGGGATACAAATGGTAGGTAAAATTGGTGTCGTCTCCCTGTGCAACAGAAGGACAAAGATTATGAGCACTATACCCCAAAAATATGCCAGTATGTACAAGAAAATGGTATGTGAATCTCACCACGCTATTCTTATTGAGAATTATGAGGAATACTTGATTCGTACCCCACTCTATTCCAGGGAGGAATATGAGTGATGCGTACCTTTCTTCTGACGTATGCACAAGGTGTAATCTGCCAAGAAGTTATCAAAAACCTGTCACATGCAACGTTAACCACATACAAGAAAATAATAGAGGTAGCGCAAACGCGCTGTTACCTTGATTCTAGTAGCTGAGCAGCAAAACACACCATACACTGGTCCACGCAAGTGCCCCAAAACAAAGATTATCTCAAACTGCCAAGGGGAAGGCTGATTGGGTAGTTCACCCGACGGGAGACAGCTCCGGCCAGTGAACCGAGTAGTAATATATGACAGGCAATACCCGGCCGGACGACGGGACAAGACCGGCCGTCGGGCGGAGCACCAGGAACAGGAGAAAACGGGGATAAAACCAAAAGCCAAACACAAATTGCTCCAAATTTGTCCGTGAACAAAATAAAACAAAGGGAATCAGAAATGCCCCAAGGATGAAACGCGGTAACGAAACCGCAAGAGAGGGCTGCAAGAATTAGGAGAGCTGAACGCCTGCACGGAGGACGCTAAGCACCGGATCAGGAAGCAACAACTAGGGAAAACCGGAAGTCAGGCTACCCTACGGGGACGGATACAAACGGATAGGAAGCTAGACGCTAGAACGCAAAGCGGCGTTCTGCTGAAGTGGTGCGTCTTTTATACCAACCACAGCTATCGGAGCCTCGCAGGGAACACCGGGTACAGCAATTGGGACCTAGGGGCATGACAACTTGTCAGAGCGAATTCCCCAAAACAGGGTCTTTTTGCAGGTCTCATCATTAACAGTTGTTATTTTCACTCGTTGTTGGAACACACTTTATCAACCTAAAAAGGATGAATGGCTGAGTGCCCCTCATTACCTTGTTGCGTAGGCTACATGCGTCTACCACTCTAGCTAGTCGCTTTGGTCCTGGAGGAGAGAAGACTAGGCCCATTGCTTCCACCTAGGGGGTACACCAGGGCTGCATCCTGGGCCCTTTTTTATTCCTAATATATACAAATGGATTAGAACCATTCCTGTTAGAACAGCAGTTGGACTTCCTAAGCATAGAAGGTAAACGGGTTCCATTGCTGTCTTATGCAGATGATACAGTGTTGATGTCCTTAACGGCCAATAGCCTCCAAGAAGTTTGAACGCATTTACCAAATTTATGATGGAATTGGATTTAAAGGTACATTTTAGTAAATCATTTATTATGGTATGTTGTCCAAATTCGACAAAAATAAGAACATTTACCGTAAAGGAAAAAATCATTGACAAGGTGTCAAATTTTACTTACCTGGGGAATGTTTTCAATAATAAATTAAATCGTCATAATCTAATTGTGGCTAGGAGTCAATATACCAGTCGAATAATAGACTGGCTTTTTCGCTTTGCTGGTAAACTTGGAAATAAGCCGGTAGCAGAAATGTTAATTTTATATGAATGGAAATGTCTGAGCCTTTGGCGCAGGAGTCTGGGGCTACCATAAAAGCTCGCAGATCCAGATTCTAGAGAACAAATTCTTAAAAAGGTTATTGATGATTCCTATCAGTTCTTCAACATTCTTCTGTCACTCTGAAGTGGGTCTGGATTACGTAAAAGATCGGATAAATATTGCCCTATTGCTTTTATGGGGGAAAATCTGGACCTCAGAGGACTTCTCAAGGAGTATCCTTAGAGATTGTATGAATCCGGATAACGCAATGTCTCTCCCTTGGCTACGTTATATGAAAGATACTTTTTATAAAATAGGCTTGGAAAATTACTATGATAATCCAGAGGGAAACCAACAAAATATAAAACAGGTTATAAAAAATGCATTTCGTACTGAATTATGTATGTCTAACTGGGATCATGAATTACTAGATTGTGTGTTGCCAAGTCAACAGCAATTTTACTTGTCTTTTACCGTGCACGTTCAATCACGTTTCCTAATGACCAGATTTCGTCTTTGCACGTGGCACTTTTTTGTGGCTTTCCACAATCAGGCAGGTTGGTGTGAGAGACTGACCCCCTGCCCCAGTGATAATGTAGCCCATCTGAGCACAATGCACTTTATGTTGTTTTGCACACGTTATAAAGACCCAAGGGAATGTTTTATCAAGCCCATTTTAAAGGAAATCCGTCCCTGTTCCTATCAGGAGGGTTTTAATTATTTGCGGTCATTAGCTACTGCAGCCATCTGCAGCGCTGTGCTCAACTTCATTAGAACTGCACTCTTAATCAGGAAACGCTATGAGAGTACAGAAAGCAAAATAGAAGGAAAGAAAGCAGAAGGAAAGAAAGCAGAAAAAAAGGAAAGAATGCTAGAAAGAATGAGGAAAGAAAGAAAGAAAGAAAGAAAGAAAGAAAGAAAGAAAGAAAGAAAGAAAGAAAGAAAGAAAGAAAGGAAGGAAGGAAGGAAGAAAGCAGGAAATAAAGGATAGAAAGATGGGAGGAAGGAAAGAAAGAAGGAAGGGAAGAAATAAAGAAAAAAGAAAAGTATTGAAGGCATGATAGATGAAAAGAAGGAAGGAAGGAAAATTGCAAAGACGGAAAGAAAAAAGGAAGGAAAGATGGAAAGAAAGAAAAAACAAGGATAGAAAAAGAAGGAAAGAAATATGGAAAGAAGGCAAGAAAGAAAAAGGATGGGAGAAAAGAGGGATAGATGAGCATGGAAAATAAAAAGAAAGAAAGGAAAGAAAAAGAAGGAAAGAAAGAAAGGAAGAAAGAAAGAAGGAAAGAAAGAAAGAAAGAAAGAAAGAAAGAAAGAAAGAAAGAAAGAAAGAAAGAAAGAAAGAAAGAAAGAAAGAAAGAAAGAAAGAAAGATAGTGATAGTGATAAAGTTTTATTAAGCGTGCAAATATCAAGTGGGTGGCACAGTAAGTGTTGCAGGCCCACTAGTAGCATTCAACTTACAGGCCCTGGGTACATGTACTACCACTTTACTAGTGACTATTATAGGTAAATACATATGCCATTCGAGTATAAGTCAGTTTTACCATGTTTAAAGGAGAGTGCACAAGCACGTAAGCACTGATTAGCAGTGGTAAAGTGCACAGAGACATAAAACCAACAAAAAAATGTCTGCAGACAAGAAGGGAGAAGGAAAAAAGTTTGGGAGAAGACCACCCTAAGGTTGACAGGACTAGCAATTGTACTCACACAAGCCTGTCGAGCCCAGGCCCACAAGTCAGAGGTACTCACACCTGCCCCTCAGACCCAGGCCTCCAAGGCACGGGTACTCACACAAGCCTCTCGAGCTCAGCACTGTACTCACACCTGTCGAACCCAGGCCTCCAAGTCAGAGGTACTCACACCTGCCCCTCAGACCCAGGCCTCCAAGGCACGGGTACTCACACAAGCCTCTTAAGCTCAGCACTGTACCCACACACACCTGTCGAGCCCAGGCCTACAAGTCAGAGGTACTCACACCTGCCCCTCAGACCCAGGCCTCCAAGGCACGGGTACTCACACAAGCCTCTCGAGCTCAGCACTGTACTCACACCTGTCGAGCCCAGGCCTCCAAGTCAGAGGTACTCACACCTGTCGAGCCCAGGCCTCCAAGTCAGAGGTACTCACACCTGCCCCTCAGAAGCAGGCTTCCAAGGCACGGGTACTCACACAAGCCTCTCAAGCTCAGCACTGTACCCACACCTGTCGAGCCCAGGCCTCCAAGTCAGAGGTACTCACACCTGCCCCTCAGAACCAGGCCTCCAAGACACGGGTACTCACACAAGCCTCTCAAGCTCAGCACTGTACTCACACCTGTCGAACTCAGGCCTACAAGTCAGAGGTACTCACACAAGCCTCTCGAGGTCAAGCCTCCAACTCAAGGTACTCACACCTGTCGAGCCCATGCCTACAAGTCAGAGGTACTCACGCCTGCCCCTCAGAACCAGGCCTCCAAGACACGGGTACTCACACAAGCCTCTCGAGCGCAGCACTGTACTCACACCTGTCGAACCCAGGCCTACAAAAGGGATGTACTCACACAAGCCTCTCGAGGTCAAGCCTCCAACTCAAGGTACTCATACTAGCCTCTGGAGCCCCAGCCTCCAAGATTGAGGTGCTCATACGCGCCTCCAGCCCAGGCTTCCAAGGCAGCGGTACTCACACGAGCCTTTCAAGCCCCCGGCATCGCTGCAGGGTGCCCAGCAGGCCGGGGACACTGCCGTCCTGGAAGCAGTTGTGTTGTATATCCAGAATCTTCAGGTTCTTCATCTCTTGAAGTGCAGGAGACAGAGCCGCCATGCAGTCATCCGTAAGCTTGTTGTGCCACAAGCTGTAAGAAGATCAAAGGCACAAAGTCTCATAAACTACCAGAAGAAAAAACTTTCACAAAGTAAGTGCACACCTGAGGCAATTCTGGACACAACATGGGCATTCTGAGCAGAACGCACACAACTGAGTGGTTCTCCCAGTATTGCAGTGATCATCAAAGTGAGAAAATAAAAAATACAACACAGTAAGCACGGCCACCGCTATGGGGTGGCGGGAGTTGGGCAATCGAGTGTGTTCTGCAAAGCAGATGGTTGTAGTGACCCAGTCTGGAGTGAACCAAAGATCCAACTGTGCCAGAGAGGCACCCAGGAACTGCAACACTATTCACAGCGCTCACACACAGAAGGCGTCTTGGAAAACCATAAGTAGTCTCACACCGAGACCCCCATTCAGCAGACAGTAGTCTGCACTTGAAGCACAGGACCCCCAAACATGCATACCATGATCAAAACACAACACAGGGTTAAAGAAGATAAAAGACACACATGCATTCTGGAAGGAGACAAGACCTGACACAACCAGGGCAGCAGCATCTAGTGGACAGTAGGCTGCATGAAACAAGACACACACCCTGCCTCGTGAAACCTCACAAGAGTGCTACCCTAGACAAAACAAGGTAATAGAGTATGCCAAAATATGTTAGTGTTAGAAAAAGTCCAATGTGGAATTGTCCGGCTAAATGAACATGGGTGTTGAAAAATAGCAAAAAAAGTACAATATTTATGGAAAAAAGGCGTCACATTAAACAGCCAAAACTGAAGGAGTGTGAGAACAGAAGAGATACACGAAGTGATATCAAAGGAGCGTAGGGAGATACCAGCAGTGCCATTAGCAACTGAACACAAGGGTGGTACCCTAGGACTGGGGAAGAGAAGATGGTTTCTGGACCTGAGTGTGGTACCAGAGGTCTGCAGAAGGTGCAGGTGCTCTCGGGAGCCAAGTGTGGTGCCTGTCAACTGCAGCAGAGAAGGTACGTTCAGACGAGGAGAGGCTAGAGGGAAGGGGACTGATATGTGAGAACTGCAGAAGAATAATTGACCTCTGGAAATAAATGTGGATCGAATGTGGAAAAGAGCAGGTATTTCTGGAGATAAGTGTGATTTCCAGAGACTGGAGAACACAGATGCTTTCTGGAAAAGATCATGGTGCTTGAGAACTGGAGAAAAGCAGTTGCAGGAAGAACAGATGCTACCTGCAGATGAGTGTGGATCAAAGTGTGGACAAGAGCAGGCACTTCTCAAGAGGAGTGTCATTTTCGAGGAGTGGACAAGAGCAGGTGTGTTCTGGAGATGAGATACGACTAAGGAGGGAAGTGCTGAGTTGAGTTATGTCAAACAGCAAATCCTTTCTGGACACGAGAGTAGGGTTGGGAACTGAAAAAGAGCACCCGCGGTCTCAAGACGAGTGTGGTGCACGCTGACTGGAAGATGAGAAGTTGCTATCTGGCGATGAGTGTAAACTGAAGTCTCCAGATGAGCAGGTACTTCCTGGAGACAATTGTAGACCCCGAGGACTACAGAGGAGCGGATACCCTCTGGAGGAGAGGGGTGCCATATGCAGATTAGTGTGTATTAAAGTGCAGGTAGTTTCTGCAGGCAAGCATGGTGTCTGAGGACGAGGAGGAGCACTGTGCAGATTGGTGTACACTGAAGTCTGTAGAAGAGCAGCTACTTTCTGGAGAGGAGTCTGGCGGGTGAAGACTGCAGAGGAGTCAAATGAAACCTCGACAGCGTCATTTCCAAAGCAATGGATGTGGAGTGGGATTTCTGAGACAGGCAGGAAAGGGAATAACATGAGTTCCCAATCATTGCTGTCACCGGGTTGTGTTTGTGATGATCAGATTTGCACCGCACTGCTCTCCACCAACTGTGCCCTCAGAGAGCGTCACGAAACGGATAAAGGTGAGAAAGCCTTATGAGTAGATATAAGACCAGAAGTGGGGGAACCAGTGGTAAGCATCTGACCAGTAGAAGGGGCAGATTGAGGGAAATGTTCAAGGGGGTGAAGTTATCCAAATACAAGAGACAAGAGGAAGGTCTTTAAGGATCGCCTGAATGTGCGTTGATCCTGTTCAAGAAGGGCCCCCGTAGCACGCCCCTTCCTAATAGCGACTCACAAACCATATTTTGCGAGTCGGTAATAGTTTACTGACCCTCAAAATAGAGTGAACACATGGTGAAAGAAGTATTAGCAGCCGCAAACGGCCCAATTCTCTGTTTGCGACCGCTAAAAACGGTTATACATCTGGCTCCAAGTTTCTAATTTAATTTATTGTTTTCACTTGGTATTTCAATTCCATATTTTAGTTTGTTGTTATACTTGTTTTTCTATTTTTGTGAGTAACTGGACCAGAGCATGCAGGTCATTGCCCCCACTATTCTTAAATGATTTTGGGAGCCAGTGCTACCATGGAAATGATAGGTGAGCATACATAATCACTACGGCCCCTCGCGGCGGGATGCCTGGCTTTCACCTTGTGAATACCCTGCCGGGGTATTTCTCACAGGGGAATACCAGGACGGGTTCCCTAAGCAAGCGCCTTGAGACCCCTGGGTGAATCGTGCGCTATATAAATCGAAATACATACATACATACATACATACATAATTGCCACTTGGGAGAAAACTGTTCACCTCTGTGCAAACAACATGTACCGTTACACCATTTGGAGGATGAGAAAATAAACATTTGGGGGGGGGGGGGGGGGGGGGTGCCGTTACTGCTCGAACAGCCAGGGCTTCAGCTTCTTCCTGAAGGAGAGGTGGTCTTGGGTCAGGCGCAGGTCGGTCGGGAGGGAGTTCCAGGTCTTGGCGGCCAGGTAGGAGAAGGACCTTCCTCATGTTGTCGCTCTTCGGATGCGGGGGACGGCGGCGAGGGCGTGGTTGGCTGATCGGAGGTGGCGTTTGGGAGCGTAGAAGTTTACTCGGTTGTTGAGGTAGCTCGGGCCTTGGTCGTGTAGGGCTTTGTGTGCGTGGGTGAGGAGGCGGAAGGTGATTCTTTTGTTGACGGGGAGCCAATGCAGGTCTCTAACAGTTTACTAAAGTTAGAAGAACAGGGGGACGGAAGGGGAGCACTGCCCAGAGTGGTTGGTCTCAACAGTTTCGGCCACAAAAATTCAAGGTGACCTTAGTATGGGCATAGACTTAAGGGAGTTTAAGTTGAACATTTGGACAGATCACCACCCACTAATTCAGAATTCCCCAGATGTCGAGTACAGCTGGTAAACAACAGATGTTTTGATGTTATCAATCCCTCGTCCCAAATCTTCGCTCTGCATGGTTCATGGTGAGCTTAAGTCCAATGAGTAATAGGCGAGGATATGAACCGTAAATGGTCGTGATGTTGCATCCTTTGAAGAGGCGAGTCCTCAACTCTTTCCTACATTGTACCAGCGTTGGGGCCATTCTGATGCAAACAATGATGTTGTTCCCGGCTCGAGTGAATACACTGAAAAGGCCCGCTGGCTTGCTTTTTCTTTTTTACACTTCTTAGTCTGTAGTCTGATGGTGTCCTGGCTGCGGCTGTGCAGAGAACCACCAGAGAGGGTGAGCGTGTCTGAAGGACAAGGAGGGTCCCTGCTCGCGATGTCTTGTAGATGATGCAGCAGGTTTGGAAGATGGTGAGGGTTCGAAAGGGGAGCCAATGGAGTTCTATCCTTACAACGGTGATAATATTTCTTCTGGCCATGGAGGAGACGAGCTGCAGCAAACAGGGTGCCTCCAAATGGTGCCAGTGTGCAGTCTGGTATCCCTCAGAGTAACCATCCAGATGCAAGAGTACAAGGGCTTGAACAGCAGTTCCAAAGTCTCTTTCTAGAAGAAACAGGTTATCTTCCTTCCGAAAAGGGAGCTGGTTCCAGGCAGTCTTTGGTTTTTGGCACTGTGTTCCTTGAGGGAGAGGTTGGTGTCCAGGATGAATCCAAGAGAAGGGACTTTCAGTGAAAGTTGGGGTTTGAAGAAGTCACGGTTCATGTCATTAAGACTGGTTTGGACAGTGGTTTGTTTGATGTTCTTGGCAAATAGCAGGAATTCTGTCTTGGTTGGGCTGAGCTCAGGCAGGCACTAGAGATCCAGATCGGGATGATGTGCGGGCAGTGTTTGAGGGGTCGGATGCCTGAAGCAGAGGAGGCTTTCAAGTAGCGTCGCGTACCATCGGTGTATTGGTGAATCTTGAGGCTGATATCTGTGGGCAGAGCATGACGGGCTTAGCCATAGAGGGTACAGGACCTGCCTGTAAAAGTGGACATTTGTTGGACTGGGCCCTTCTGGCAGGTCCACCCCTGAATTTTTGTGCTTGTTATATGTGACCTGGGGATGGTGATCCCCCTTCGGAGTGTGTGTGTGGTGAGAGAGACCTGCCCTCCCATAGGAATGCATGGGGGATGTATGTGGCTCTGGTAGTTCCTGATGCGTGGGGCGTGCCGGGTCGAGTCTGGTATGTGCACGCTCGTGAGATTGAATGCTACAAGATGATGTATGCGGCCTGTGTGTGACTAGAAGGGAAGTGCCACTTCTAGACCCTGCTGTGTGTGTGCAGTAAGTATGCTGGCGCGTGATTGGCTGAAGTGAGGGAGGGGCTGTGCCTGTATCCTGTATGGGTCTGGGCTGTCCCCCACAATGCTGACTCCACCCACCTGGGGTGCGTCTGGTGTCCTAGCCTGGCCAGTAACAAGAAATTCCTTATAACCAGTTCTAGCTGGTTCTCATCCTGCCTGCCCCTTTTTAGACAAAGGGATCTCATGTATAAAAGGAGGGTGTGCCCTCTTCTCTCTCTCTTTTCTTCTTCCTGGTTGTCCGGACTGGAACCCTGCCAGGGGCAGGCTGCTGCTTGGGCTCAGGGTTGGCTTACCTCCCTGGGCCCTGCCCAGCTCCTGGATTCCTAATGGCCTTTTCCTGCTAGGAGCTGCAGTGCTCCACCTGAGTCTTGGACTCTACCAAGAATCTACTGCTTTTTGATCCCCTAGCGCCTCGGAGCGCTTGACTTTGTTGCTACTTGCTGCCTAGCGCTTGGGAAGCGCTTTCTTCCACCCCCCCCTCGCAGCTGTTCTCGATGCTGCTTGCCGATCGTGAGCACCCCCTGACCGGTGCATGTCTTGCCCCGGGGATTCTGCCCTACCCCCATCGAGTGCCCACCTCGATTTATGGCCCTTTGTTAACTAACCGGTGCCCCCCGGCAGTTCCTGAGATCGTCACCGCCGCAGCCCGGAGTTAGCCGGGGAGGCGCTGCTCCCGCCTTCCTACCCGGGGCCTCGCTACCATTGGCGGCCCCGGAGAAAGCATTGCTGTCCGCTGATTGGTCCTGGCCGCCGGGACTCCCGGGACGTCACCACGGGGCCGCGCCGGGATTGGCCCGACCCTGAGGGCGTCCCCCGCGCCCCCGGAGGCCGGGGGAGTTCGGCCGCCTGACTACGGGGAGGTGGAGGGCTGTCCTGCAGCGAGGCTTCCCCCGAGGAGGGAGAGCCCCCGCCACCGTCCCGCCGAGTAGAAGCCGACGGGAGCTGATGCCACGAGGAGCCGCCGCCCGTTGAGATCGGTGAGTGCGGGCGGGCTCCGTCGCGCTCCTCTGTCCCGGGGGGTGGCGTGTTCCAACGAGGGCCCCTCCCTTGGCCCATGAGTCCGGGAAGGACTCCAACGATGTCCCCCCACAAATAGAATGAGCCCGGAGAGGCTCCACCTTTGGCCCCTGCCTTTCTTGAGCCTTGAGAGGCTCTGTCGCACCTCACCCCTGCGAGCCCTGAAAGGCTCCGCCTGTCACCCACTCCCTTGAGCCCCGAGTGGCTCCTTCATGGCCGGTGGGGCCCCAGCGAGATCGGGTCCCCCGAGAGGGACTCCCCCGTTACTCATGGGCCCGAGTAGGCTCCACCGCGTCCCAGTACCCCTGAGCCCCGAGAGGCTCCACATTGGTCCCTGTTCCTATGAGCCTGCACGGCTCTGCCCACCATTTTGTTCTCGAGCCCCGAGATGGCTCCCACGTGGCCCTTGCGCATTTGGCGCATTCCCAGCATCTTTGTTTCCGAGCCTGCGAAGCTCCAACGTGATGCCCCCATCCTCTACGGCTGCCCAGCACTTCGTGGGCAGCTGCCACGTTTAGGTTTATTGTAGGCTACCTGCAGCCTACCCTGACATTGAGACTTTGGGCGTCCTAGCCCCCGAAGGCCAGTTGGCCTGTTGAACGTACTCGCTAAATGTTAACTGTGCTCCTTGGGAGTTATTCTGTGTTTCCTTCCTATAGGTACGTCTGGGGGGGTTATGTACCGTGCCATTCCATCCCTCCTGTATAACCTCGCCTCATGTATGTTGATACTGGTTAGAGTGAGTTCTATTGCTAGTCCTATGAAACCCCGGGGCGTGACGTATTCTAATGCTAAGCTCCTGGTGATGATGTGTTCTAGTCCTAGTTCGAGGAAGCTCCCAGTTGTTATATGTTCTAAATGCCAACTCCATCATGGGCATATTCCTGGCAGTGGTCCCATGGCCCTGTCCTGTATATTTTCCCTTGTAAATCCTGCCCGTGCCCCTGGCACCCTGTAAGGTATGTGTTCCTATGTGTCCTTTTTAATACAAAGACTATTTTCATATATACCTGGTGTGGAGTTCCTTTTGTGGGGGGGGCCCGGGAGGTTGTTGCTGGGGGTGCGTGCGCAAATGCTTTACACATGACCTCCGAGATAGGCCTGGCTGCTCGCGCCACGTTACCTAGAGGGTGAGTAGGGGTTGTCTTGGTGGGTGACCCCCTGGCCCTGACGGGGGAGTGGGGGTCTCGGACTGACTCTGGCGCAAGCTCGGGTCGGCCGGGGATCCCATTTCCTACAACATTATTATAACTAAGACAGTGGGCCCGGGGAAGGGGCTCAGTGCGATGCTGTTGAATATGCGCCCCCTCCACAAACAGTGATGGATTCTCCTTACTGCCGGAAGAAGAGCGAGATGATTTGGCATTGACTGAAACTTGGCTGGAGGCCGGGTCAGACCCGGGTATACTTGCGGCCCTGCCCTGGACTGCCACATCCTTCTGCATAATCGGCAGGGTGGCAAAAGAGGCGGAGAGGTGGTATTGATCGCCCAGAAACAGCTAGTCACAGAGACAGGCCGTCAAAAGTATAGATGGGGCCAAGGTCTTTGGGATGAAAATAGATCTGAAGTTTAGCTGTGTTGCCCGCCTTGGACAACTCCCCATTTTAATCCACTATTTCTTGAGGTGATGAGTGATGTGTGCTCTAGATGCAATCCGACAGTAGTGGTGGTGGACTTTAAATTCAGCTGGGATCTCATTCCAAGGGGTCCCTCTGCTGATGGGGTTGATGAAGGGATGGAAATGTTGGGCTTGGAGCAATTAGTGGAGATTCAGACCCATGAGAAGGGTCAGACCTTAGATCTGACATGGTCCACTCGACCGTTGGCCAGGATATCAGGGATTGAGCCCTGTGGATGGTCAGATCATCATCAAATTAGGTTCAGAATCCCATCGCCAACCCAGCTTGATTGTCGTTTGCCAGTGTGGCGCATACTACGCAACTGGTCGCAAATAGATGAAACTCACCTGGCAGAGGCTGCTTTAAAGGATGTAATACACCCACCCAGTAGCACTGAGGATGTGGAACAGGCATGTGCATGGTTTTAGGTGGGATTCAGCATGCCACAGATAGGGTGGCTCCTGCTCGCAGTAAAAGAGTAAGAAATAGAATCATGTGCGCCCCCGGGGCACCGCTGCACTTAGTTAGGAGAAACGACAGTGCGAGAGGACATGGCGCAAGCGCTACGAGCCAGAGGCTCTGAGGAGGACCAAAGTGGAGCTGGGCATTTATAATAGAGCGACTGCGGCAACCAACGCAATCGTTTATGACAAGGATCACTGAAGCTAGTGGTCGGCAAAGGAACACCAGTAAGGTGCTCAATGGGTCGAGCCGGACTAAAGAGCCGGCCTCGGTAAAGGATCCTGAGGAATGGAATAGGATGCAAAGTTCAAGGAAACCCTGAATGATGTAAGGAGCACCCCGCTATGTCCGTTCCTACGGATAGTGGCGGATGCGCCTGGTTATCAGGGTGAGATGTTTTCAACAATCCCATTACTGGATCTAGAGACCCTGGTCCCGCTACTGGCAGCGGTTAAATTAGGCTCGCTGGAAGATCCTTGCCAACCCAAGGTGTTTAAAACGACCTATCCTGTTGTGGAGGATAAGTTTGTGTCCCTCCTGAATGCCTCTTTGGATGTGACTTTTAAGAAGGGTATAGTTAGCCGACTATTGAAGAATGCCAGGGCGGACCCAAACAATTTAAGGAACTACCGCCGAGCATCCCTGTTACCATTTCCCGTAAAAAGGTTGGAGCGGTATGTAAATAAAACTCTTACGAAATTCATTGAAGACCAATATTTGCTCCATTCTCACCAATCAGGCTTTGGGGCCCCTCATAGTACTGAGTTGGTGATGCTCTCCGTACGGGATGAGCTCAGACTGGCGGCAGATAAGAACGAGTCCTCCGCGTGGATCCTGCTGGGCCGTGCAGCAGCATTGGATGGGGTGGACCATCGCGATCACAGGGTCCGCACTTCTGTGGATTTCTTCGTTCTTGAACGACCGGCCACAGAGGGTGCCGTTGGGTTCACATGTTTCTAGAGAAGGTTCACCTTCCTGCGGGGTCCCTCAGGGATCTCCATTGTCCCCATTGTTGTTTATCAATTTATATCCTTTGATTGCACCATTAGCACCGTTGGATTGCCAACTGCTTAACTATGCAGACGATACCCAGCTGGTCTTCCTGAGGGAGCGCTCCACGCAGGCGCAGTCGAACGGGCTGAATATTCTCAGGTTCACTGTGAACAGGAGGACAGTGAACTCTCTGAAAGTGAATCCAGATGAGACAGAGGTTTTGGCTATTACCACAAAGGGAAATCCATGGATGGGCGGCTTTCGGGCCTGTGAGTTAAGCCCTGTCCCCAAATCCTTGCCAGTAGTGAAAAGCCTTGGTATCAAGGTGGATAGTAACATGTCAATGGCTGCGCAGGTGGCATCAGTGGTTGGGGCGTCGCAGGTGGCATCAGTGGTTGGGGGCATCGCAGGTGGCATCAGTGGTTGGGGTCGTCGCAGGTGGCATTAGTGGTTGGGGGCTTCGCAGGTGGCATTAGTGGTTGGGGCAGAGCAGGTGGCATCAGTGGTTGAGGCTGTGCAGGTGGCATCAGGGGTTGGGGGAAGAGCAGGTGGCATCAGTGGTTGGGGGCGGCGCAGGTGGCATCAGTGGTTGGGGGCAGCGCAGGTGGCATCAGTGGTTGGGGCTGGGCAGGTGGCATCAGTGGTTGGGGGCTGCGCAGGTGGCATCAGTGGTTGGGGGCAGAGCAGGTGGCATCAGTGGTCGGGGGCTGCGCAGGTGGAATCAGGGGTTGGGGCAGAACAGGTAGCATCAGTGATTGGTAGCGGCACAGGTGGCATCAGTGGTTGTGGGCTGAGCAGGTGGCATCAGTGGTTGGGGGCTGGGCAGGTGGCATCAGTGGTTGGGGGCTGGGCAGGTGGCATCAGTGGTTGGGTGCTGGGCAGGTGGCATCAGTGGTTGGGGGCTGGGCAGGTGGCATCAGTGGTTGGGGGCTGACAGGTGGCATCAGTGGTTGGGGGCTGACAGGTGGCATCAGTGGTTGGGGCTGGGCAGGTGGCATCAGTAGTTGGGGGCTGGGCAGGTGACATCAGTGGTTGGGGGCCAGGCAGGTGGCATCAGTGGTTGGGGGCCGGGCAGGTGGCATCAGTGGTTGGGGCAGAGCAGGTGGCATCAGTGGTCGGGGGCTGCGCAGGTGGAATCAGGGGTTGGGGCAGAGCAGGTGGCATCAGTGATTGGTAGCGGCACAGGTGGCATCAGTGGTTGGGGTGGCACAGGTGGCATCAGTGGTTGGGGCGGCGCAGGTGGCATCAGTGGGTGGGGGCTGGGCAGGTGGCATCAGTGCTTGGGGGTTGGACAGGTGGCATCAGTGGTTGAGGCTGGGCACAGGTGGCATCAGTGGTTGAGGGCTGGACAGGTGGCATCAGTGGTTGTGGGCTGGGCAGGTGGCATCAGTGGTTGTGGGCTAGGCAGGTGGCATCAGTGGGTGTGGGCTGAGCAGGTGGCATCAGGGGTTGGGGGCTGGGCAGGTGGCATCAGTGGTTGGAGGCTGGGCAAGTGGCATCAGTGGTTGGGGGCTGACAGGTGGCATCAGTGGTTGGGTGCTGGGCAGGTGGCATCAGTGGTTGTGGGCTGAGCAGGTGGCATCCATGGTTGGGGGCTGACAGGTGGCATCAGTGGTTGGGGGCTGGTCAGGTGGCATCCATGGTTGGGGGCTGACAGGTGGCATCAGTGGTTGGGGGCTGGGCAGGTGGCATCAATAGTTGGTGGCTGGGCAGGTGGCATCAGTGGTTGGGGCGGCGCAGGTGGCATCAGTGGATGGGGGCTGGGTAGGTGGCATCAGTGGTTGGGGGCTGGGCAGGTGGCATCAGTGGTTGGGGGCTGGGCAGGTGGCATCAGTGGTTGAGGCGGCACAGGTGGCTTCAGTGCTTGGGGGCAGAGCAGGTGGCATCAGTGGTTGGGGGCAGAGCAGGTGGCATCAGTGGTTGGGGACTGGGCAGGTGGCATCAGTGGTTGGGAGCTGGGCAGGTGGCATCAGTGGTTGGGTGCTGGGCAGGTGGCATCAGTGGTTGGGGGCTGGACAGGTGGCATCAGTGGTTGGGGCCTGACAGGTAGCATCAGTGGTTGTGGGCTGAGCAGGTGGCATCAGTGGATGGGGGCTGGGCAGGTGGCATCAGTGGATGGGGGCTGGGCAGGTGGCATCAGTGGTTGGGGGCTGGGCAGGTGGCATCAGTAGTTGGGGGCTGGGCAGGTGTCATCAGTGGTTGGGTGCTGGGCAGGTGGCATCAGTGTATGGGGCTGGGCAGGTGGCATCAGTGGTTGGGGGCTGGGCAGGTGGCATCAGTGGATGGGGCTGGGCAGGTGGCATCAGTGGTTGGGGGCTGGGCAGGTGGCATCAGTGGTTGGGTGCTGGGCAGGTGGCATCAGTGGTTGGGTGCTGGGCAGGTGGCATCAGTGGTTGGGTGCTGGGCAGGTGGCATCAGTGGTTGGGGGCTGGGCAGGTGGCATCAGTGGTTGGGGGCTGGGCAGGTGGCATCAGTGGTTGGGGGCTGGGCAGGTGGCATCAGTGGTTGGGTGCTGGGCAGGTGGCATCAGTGGTTGGGGGCTGGGCAGGTGGCATCAGTGGATGGGGCTGGGCAGGTGGCATCAGTGGATGGGGCTGGGCAGGTGGCATCAGTAGTTGGGGGCTGGGCAGGTGTCATCAGTGGTTGGGTGCTGGGCAGGTGGCATCAGTGGATGGGGCTGGGCAGGTGGCATCAGTGGTTGGGGGCTGGGCAGGTGTCATCAGTGGTTGGGTGCTGACAGGTGGCATCAGTGGATGGGGCTGGGCAGGTGGCATCCGTTGTTGGGGGCTGGGCAGGTGTCATCAGTGGTTGGGTGCTGACAGGTGGCATCAGTGGATGGGGCTGGGCAGGTGGCATCCGTTGTTGGGGGCTGGGCAGGTGGCATCAGGGGTTGGGGGCTGGGCAGGTGGCATCCGTGGTTGAGGGCTGGGCAGGTGGCATCAGTGGTTGTGGGCTGACAGGTGGCATCCGTGGTTGGGGGCTGGGCAGGTGGCATCCGTGGTTGGGGGCTGGGCAGGTGGCATCAGTGGTTGGGGGCTGGGCAGGTGGCATCAGTGGTTGGGGGCCGGGCAGGTGGCATCAGTGGTTGGGGGCTGGGCAGGTGGCATCAGTGGTTGGGGGCTGGGCAGGTGGCATCAGTGGTTGGGTGCTGGGCAGGTGGCATCAGTGGTTGGGGGCTGGGCAGGTGGCATCAGTGGTTGGGGGCTGGGCAGGTGGCATCAGTGGTTGGGGGCTGGGCAGGTGGCATCAGTGGTTGGGTGCTGGGCAGGTGGCATCAGTGGTTGGGGGCTGGGCAGGTGGCATCAGTGGATGGGGCTGGGCAGGTGGCATCAGTGGATGGGGCTGGGCAGGTGGCATCAGTAGTTGGGGGCTGGGCAGGTGTCATCAGTGGTTGGGTGCTGGGCAGGTGGCATCAGTGGATGGGGCTGGGCAGGTGGCATCAGTGGTTGGGGGCTGGGCAGGTGTCATCAGTGGTTGGGTGCTGACAGGTGGCATCAGTGGATGGGGCTGGGCAGGTGGCATCCGTTGTTGGGGGCTGGGCAGGTGTCATCAGTGGTTGGGTGCTGACAGGTGGCATCAGTGGATGGGGCTGGGCAGGTGGCATCCGTTGTTGGGGGCTGGGCAGGTGGCATCAGGGGTTGGGGGCTGGGCAGGTGGCATCCGTGGTTGAGGGCTGGGCAGGTGGCATCAGTGGTTGTGGGCTGACAGGTGGCATCCGTGGTTGGGGGCTGGGCAGGTGGCATCCGTGGTTGGGGGCTGGGCAGGTGGCATCAGTGGTTGGGGGCTGGGTACCCTGCAGTGGTGTAAGGATGGCCCTGGTCACTCGTAAGGATAGACTTGGTCACTCACTGCGCTGCACGGGTGTAAGGATAGACCTGGTCACTCACTGCGCTGCAGTGACCGCAGACTTGTACATTGTGCAGCACTTTCCCTACGTGTTGTCACTTTAGTGCTGTCCCAATGAGTGCCAGACACACAACTCAGTGTAAAAGGAAACTTTACTCACGATAACGTTGTTAAGTCCAGAGTCCTGAGCACAGGCGCGAGCAGCTTGATGCCTTCATTTCCAAAGGTGTCCTCGTGCAAAGACATGGACTGCAGCTTTCTGTGAGCACAAGAAGAGAGCATGAGGGGGACATCACAGGGATACTCCACAGACAACATCAGTAGTAACTCACTGAGAAGAGAGGAGACTGCCTGCAGGATCCAGGCAGGTGCAGAGGGAATGTGGAAGACAGAAGGAGGCAAGGGGACCAGAGGTCCTACCAGCCCCCACTACAACCGAGTGCAGGAGAAGCAAGGTCTGAAGGAAAGGAGAGTAACGATGGGGAACGGGAAGCAGGGGTAAAAGGGTTCCAAAGGTAGGAGGGTGGCACAGGGGAATGAAGGGAGGGCTAAAATGAAGCAGTCTGCTAGTGTAGAATAGCAGGGATGGAGAACGGAGCGCAGGTGAAGCGATGTCTGATGATGTAGGAGAGTAAGGATGGAGAACGGAGCGCAGGTGAAGCGATGTCTGATGATGTAGGAGAGTAAGGATGGAGAACGGAGCGCAGGTGAAGCGATGTCTGATGATGTAGGAGAGTAAGACCGGAGACCGGAGAGCAGGTGAAGCGGTGTCTGATGTAGGAGAGTAAGGATGGGGAATGGAGAGCAGGTGAAGCGGTGTCTGATGTAGGAGAGTAAGACCGGAGACCGGAGAGCAGGTGAAGCGGTGTCTGATGTAGGAGAGTAAGGATGGGGAACGGAGAGCAGGTGAAGCGGTGTCTGATAATGTAGGAGAGTAAGGATGGAGAACGGAGCACAGGTGAAGCGGTGTCTGATGATGTACAAGAGTAAGAACGGTGAACGGAGCGCAGGTTAAGCGGTGGCTGATGTAGGAGAGTAAGGATGGGGAACGGAGAGCAGGTGAAGCGGTGTCTGATGTAGGAGAGTAAGACCGGAGACCGGAGAGCAGGTGAAGCGGTGTCTGATGTCGGAGAGTAAGGATGGGGAACGGAGAGCAGGTGAAGCGGTGTCTGATGTAGGAGAGTAAGGACGAGGAACGGAGAGCAGGTGAAGCGGTGTCTGATGTAGGAGAGTAAGACCGGAGACCGGAGAGCAGGTGAAGCGGTGTCTGATGTAGGAGAGTAAGACCGGAGACCGGAGAGCAGGTGAAGCGGTGTCTGATGTAGGAGAGTAAGGATGGGGAACGGAGAGCAGGTGAAGCGGTGTCTGATGTAGGAGAGTAAGACCGGAGACCGGAGAGCAGGTGAAGCGGTGTCTGATGTAGGAGAGTAAGGATGGGGAACGGAGAGCAGGTGAAGCGGTGTCTGATGTAGGAGAGTAAGGACGAGGAACAGTGCAGGTGAAGCGGTGTCTGATGTAGGAGAGTAAGGATGGGGAACGGAGAGCAGGTGAAGCGGTGTCTGATGTAGGAGAGTAAGACCGGAGAACGGAGAGCAGGTGAAGCGGTGTCTGATGTAGGAGAGTAAGGACGGAGAACGGAGTGCAGGTGAAGCGGTGTCTGATGTAGGAGAGTAAGGACAGGAACGGAGAGCAGGTGAAGTGGTGTCTGATGATGTAGGAGAGTAAGGATGGGGAACGGAGAGCAGGTGAAGCGGTGTCTGATGTAGGAGAGTAAGGACGAGGAACGGAGAGCAGGTGAAGTGGTGTCTGATGATGTAGGAGAGTAAGGATGGGGAACGGAGTGCAGGTGAAGCGGTGTCTGATGTAGGAGAGTAAGGACAGGAACGGAGAGCAGGTGAAGTGGTGTCTGATGATGTAGGAGAGTAAGGATGGGGAACGGAGAGCAGGTGAAGCGGTGTCTGATGTAGGAGAGTAAGGACAGGAACGGAGAGCAGGTGAAGTGGTGTCTGATGATGTAGGAGAGTAAGGACGAGAAACGGAGAGCAGGTGAAGTGGTGTCTGATGATGTAGGAGAGTAAGAACGAGGAACGGAGAGCAGGTGAAGTGGTGTCTGATGATGTAGGAGAGTAAGGATGGGGAACGGAGAGCAGGTGAAGCGGTGTCTGATGTAGGAGAGTAAGGACGAGGAACGGAGAGCAGGTGAATTGGTGTCTGATGATGTAGGAGAGTAAGGATGGGGAACGGAGAGCAGGTGAAGCGGTGTCTGATGATGTAGGAGAGTAAGGATGGGGAACGGAGCGCAGGTGAAGCGGTGTCTGATGTAGGAGAGTAAGGACGAGGAACGGAGAGCAGGTGAAGCGGTGTCTGATGATGTAGGAGAGTAAGCACAAGGAACGGAGAGCAGGTGAAGCGGTGTCTGATGTAGGAGAGTAAGGATGGAGAACGGAGCGCAGGTGAAGCGGTGTCTGATGTAGGAGAGTAAGACCGGAGAACGGAGAGCAGGTGAAGCGGTGTCTGATGTAGGAGAGTAAGGATGGAGAACGGAGAGCAGGTGAAGCGGTGTCTGATGTAGGAGAGTAAGACCGGAGACCGGAGAGCAGGTGAAGCGGTGTCTGATGTAGGAGAGTAAGGATGGGGAACGGAGAGCAGGTGAAGCGGTGTCTGATGTAGGAGAGTAAGACCGGAGACCGGAGAGCAGGTGAAGCGGTGTCTGATGTAGGAGAGTAAGGATGGGGAACGGAGAGCAGGTGAAGCGGTGTCTGATGTAGGAGAGTAAGACCGGAGAACGGAGAGCAGGTGAAGCGGTGTCTGATGTAGGAGAGTAAGGATGGGGAACGGAGAGCAGGTGAAGCGGTGTCTGATGTAGGAGAGTAAGACCGGAGACCGGAGAGCAGGTGAAGCGGTGTCTGATGTAGGAGAGTAAGGATGGGGAACGGAGAGCAGGTGAAGCGGTGTCTGATGTAGGAGAGTAAGACCGGAGACCGGAGAGCAGGTGAAGCGGTGTCTGATGTAGGAGAGTAAGGATGGGGAACGGAGAGCAGGTGAAGCGGTGTCTGATGTAGGAGAGTAAGACCGGAGAACGGAGAGCAGGTGAAGCGGTGTCTGATGTAGGAGAGTAAGGACGAGGAACAGTGCAGGTGAAGCGGTGTCTGATGTAGGAGAGTAAGGATGGGGAACGGAGAGCAGGTGAAGCGGTGTCTGATGTAGGAGAGTAAGACCGGAGAACGGAGAGCAGGTGAAGCGGTGTCTGATGTAGGAGAGTAAGGACGGAGAACGGAGTGCAGGTGAAGCGGTGTCTGATGTAGGAGAGTAAGGACAGGAACGGAGAGCAGGTGAAGTGGTGTCTGATGATGTAGGAGAGTAAGGACGAGGAACGGAGAGCAGGTGAAGTGGTGTCTGATGATGTAGGAGAGTAAGAACGAGGAACGGAGAGCAATTGAAGTGGTGTCTGATGATGTAGGAGAGTAAGGATGGGGAACGGAGAGCAGGTGAAGCGGTGTCTGATGTAGGAGAGTAAGGACGAGGAACGGAGAGCAGGTGAATTGGTGTCTGATGATGTAGGAGAGTAAGGATGGGGAACGGAGAGCAGGTGAAGCGGTGTCTGATGATGTAGGAGAGTAAGGATGGGGAACGGAGAGCAGGTGAAGCGGTGTCTGATGTAGGAGAGTAAGGACGAGGAACGGAGAGCAGGTGAAGTGGTGTCTGATGATGTAGGAGAGTAAGCACAAGGAACGGAGAGCAGGTGAAGCGGTGTCTGATGATGTAGGAGAGTAAGGACGAGGAACGGAGAGCAGGTGAAGCGATGTCTGATGATGTAGGAGAGTAAGGATGGAGAACGGAGCGCAGGTGAAGCGATGTCTGATGATGTAGGAGAGTAAGACCGGAGACCGGAGAGCAGGTGAAGCGGTGTCTGATGTAGGAGAGTAAGGATGGGGAATGGAGAGCAGGTGAAGCGGTGTCTGATGTAGGAGAGTAAGACCGGAGACCGGAGAGCAGGTGAAGCGGTGTCTGATGTAGGAGAGTAAGGATGGGGAACGGAGAGCAGGTGAAGCGGTGTCTGATAATGTAGGAGAGTAAGGATGGAGAACGGAGCACAGGTGAAGCGGTGTCTGATGATGTACAAGAGTAAGAACGGTGAACGGAGCGCAGGTTAAGCGGTGGCTGATGTAGGAGAGTAAGGATGGGGAACGGAGAGCAGGTGAAGCGGTGTCTGATGTAGGAGAGTAAGACCGGAGACCGGAGAGCAGGTGAAGCGGTGTCTGATGTCGGAGAGTAAGGATGGGGAACGGAGAGCAGGTGAAGCGGTGTCTGATGTAGGAGAGTAAGGACGAGGAACGGAGAGCAGGTGAAGCGGTGTCTGATGTAGGAGAGTAAGACCGGAGACCGGAGAGCAGGTGAAGCGGTGTCTGATGTAGGAGAGTAAGACCGGAGACCGGAGAGCAGGTGAAGCGGTGTCTGATGTAGGAGAGTAAGGATGGGGAACGGAGAGCAGGTGAAGCGGTGTCTGATGTAGGAGAGTAAGACCGGAGACCGGAGAGCAGGTGAAGCGGTGTCTGATGTAGGAGAGTAAGGATGGGGAACGGAGAGCAGGTGAAGCGGTGTCTGATGTAGGAGAGTAAGGACGAGGAACAGTGCAGGTGAAGCGGTGTCTGATGTAGGAGAGTAAGGATGGGGAACGGAGAGCAGGTGAAGCGGTGTCTGATGTAGGAGAGTAAGACCGGAGAACGGAGAGCAGGTGAAGCGGTGTCTGATGTAGGAGAGTAAGGACGGAGAACGGAGTGCAGGTGAAGCGGTGTCTGATGTAGGAGAGTAAGGACAGGAACGGAGAGCAGGTGAAGTGGTGTCTGATGATGTAGGAGAGTAAGGATGGGGAACGGAGAGCAGGTGAAGCGGTGTCTGATGTAGGAGAGTAAGGACGAGGAACGGAGAGCAGGTGAAGTGGTGTCTGATGATGTAGGAGAGTAAGGATGGGGAACGGAGTGCAGGTGAAGCGGTGTCTGATGTAGGAGAGTAAGGACAGGAACGGAGAGCAGGTGAAGTGGTGTCTGATGATGTAGGAGAGTAAGGATGGGGAACGGAGAGCAGGTGAAGCGGTGTCTGATGTAGGAGAGTAAGGACAGGAACGGAGAGCAGGTGAAGTGGTGTCTGATGATGTAGGAGAGTAAGGACGAGAAACGGAGAGCAGGTGAAGTGGTGTCTGATGATGTAGGAGAGTAAGAACGAGGAACGGAGAGCAGGTGAAGTGGTGTCTGATGATGTAGGAGAGTAAGGATGGGGAACGGAGAGCAGGTGAAGCGGTGTCTGATGTAGGAGAGTAAGGACGAGGAACGGAGAGCAGGTGAATTGGTGTCTGATGATGTAGGAGAGTAAGGATGGGGAACGGAGAGCAGGTGAAGCGGTGTCTGATGATGTAGGAGAGTAAGGATGGGGAACGGAGCGCAGGTGAAGCGGTGTCTGATGTAGGAGAGTAAGGACGAGGAACGGAGAGCAGGTGAAGCGGTGTCTGATGATGTAGGAGAGTAAGCACAAGGAACGGAGAGCAGGTGAAGCGGTGTCTGATGTAGGAGAGTAAGGATGGAGAACGGAGCGCAGGTGAAGCGGTGTCTGATGTAGGAGAGTAAGACCGGAGAACGGAGAGCAGGTGAAGCGGTGTCTGATGTAGGAGAGTAAGGATGGAGAACGGAGAGCAGGTGAAGCGGTGTCTGATGTAGGAGAGTAAGACCGGAGACCGGAGAGCAGGTGAAGCGGTGTCTGATGTAGGAGAGTAAGGATGGGGAACGGAGAGCAGGTGAAGCGGTGTCTGATGTAGGAGAGTAAGACCGGAGACCGGAGAGCAGGTGAAGCGGTGTCTGATGTAGGAGAGTAAGGATGGGGAACGGAGAGCAGGTGAAGCGGTGTCTGATGTAGGAGAGTAAGACCGGAGAACGGAGAGCAGGTGAAGCGGTGTCTGATGTAGGAGAGTAAGGATGGGGAACGGAGAGCAGGTGAAGCGGTGTCTGATGTAGGAGAGTAAGACCGGAGACCGGAGAGCAGGTGAAGCGGTGTCTGATGTAGGAGAGTAAGGATGGGGAACGGAGAGCAGGTGAAGCGGTGTCTGATGTAGGAGAGTAAGACCGGAGACCGGAGAGCAGGTGAAGCGGTGTCTGATGTAGGAGAGTAAGGATGGGGAACGGAGAGCAGGTGAAGCGGTGTCTGATGTAGGAGAGTAAGACCGGAGAACGGAGAGCAGGTGAAGCGGTGTCTGATGTAGGAGAGTAAGGACGAGGAACAGTGCAGGTGAAGCGGTGTCTGATGTAGGAGAGTAAGGATGGGGAACGGAGAGCAGGTGAAGCGGTGTCTGATGTAGGAGAGTAAGACCGGAGAACGGAGAGCAGGTGAAGCGGTGTCTGATGTAGGAGAGTAAGGACGGAGAACGGAGTGCAGGTGAAGCGGTGTCTGATGTAGGAGAGTAAGGACAGGAACGGAGAGCAGGTGAAGTGGTGTCTGATGATGTAGGAGAGTAAGGACGAGGAACGGAGAGCAGGTGAAGTGGTGTCTGATGATGTAGGAGAGTAAGAACGAGGAACGGAGAGCAATTGAAGTGGTGTCTGATGATGTAGGAGAGTAAGGATGGGGAACGGAGAGCAGGTGAAGCGGTGTCTGATGTAGGAGAGTAAGGACGAGGAACGGAGAGCAGGTGAATTGGTGTCTGATGATGTAGGAGAGTAAGGATGGGGAACGGAGAGCAGGTGAAGCGGTGTCTGATGATGTAGGAGAGTAAGGATGGGGAACGGAGAGCAGGTGAAGCGGTGTCTGATGTAGGAGAGTAAGGACGAGGAACGGAGAGCAGGTGAAGTGGTGTCTGATGATGTAGGAGAGTAAGCACAAGGAACGGAGAGCAGGTGAAGCGGTGTCTGATGATGTAGGAGAGTAAGGACGAGGAACGGAGAGCAGGTGAAGTGGTGTCTGATGATGTAGGAGAGTAAGAACGAGGAACGGAGAGCAGGTGAAGTGGTGTCTGATGATGTAGGAGAGTAAGGACGAGGAACGGAGAGCAGGTGAAGTGGTGTCTGATGATGTAGGAGAGTAAGAACGAGGAACGGAGAGCAGGTGAAGTGGTGTCTGATGATGTAGGAGAGTAAGGACGAGGAACGGAGAGCAGGTGAAGTGGTGTCTGATGATGTAGGAGAGTAAGGATGGGGAACGGAGAGCAGGTGAAGCGGTGTCTGATGTAGGAGAGTAAGGACAGAGAACGGAGAGCAGATGAAGCAGTGTCTGATGATGTAGGAGAGTAAGGATGGGGAACGGAGAGCAGGTGAAGCGGTGTCTGATGTAGGAGAGTAAGGACGAGGAACGGAGAGCAGGTGAAGTGGTGTCTGATGATGTAGGAGAGTAAGGATGGGGAACGGAGAGCAGGTGAAGCGGTGTCTGATGTAGGAGAGTAAGGACGAGGAACGGAGAGCAGGTGAAGTGGTGTCTGATGATGTAGGAGAGTAAGGACGAGGAACGGAGAGCAGGTGAAGCGGTGTCTGATGATGTAGGAGAGTAAGGACGAGGAACGGAGAGCAGGTGAAGTGGTGTCTGATGATGTAGGAGAGTAAGGATGGGAAACGGAGAGCAGGTGAAGCGATGTCTGATGTAGGAGAGTAAGGACGAGGAACGGAGAGCAGGTGAAGTGGTGTCTGATGATGTAGGAGATTAAGAACGAGGAACGGATAGCAGGTGAAGTGGTGTCTGATAATGTAGGAGAGTAAGGACGAGGAACGGAGAGCAGGTGAAGTGGTGTCTGATGATGTAGGAGAGTAAGGATGGGGAACGGAGAGCAGGTGAAGCGGTGTCTGATGTAGGAGAGTAAGGACGAGGAACGGAGAGCAGGTGAAGTGGTGTCTGATGATGTAGGAGAGTAAGCACAAGGAACGGAGAGCAGGTGAAGCGGTGTCTGATGATGTAGGAGAGTAAGGATGGGGAACGGAGAGCAGGTGAAGCGGTGTCTGATGTAGGAGAGTAAGGACAGGAACGGAGAGCAGGTGAAGTGGTGTCTGATGATGTAGGAGAGTAAGGACGAGGAACGGAGAGCAGGTGAAGTGGTGTCTGATGATGTAGGAGAGTAAGAACGAGGAACGGAGAGCAGGTGAAGTGGTGTCTGATGATGTAGGAGAGTAAGGATAAGGAACGGAGAGCAGGTGAAGTGGTGTCTGATGATGTAGGAGAGTAAGGATGGGGAACGGAGAGCAGGTGAAGCGGTGTCTGATGTAGGAGAGTAAGGACGAGGAACAGTGCAGGTGAAGCAGTGTCTGATGTAGGAGAGTAAGGACGAGGAACGGAGCGCAGGTGAAGCGGTGTCTGATGATGTAGGAGAGTAAGGACAGAGAAAGGAGCGCAGGTGAAGCGGTGTCTGATGTAGGAGAGTAAGGACAGAGAAAGGAGCGCAGGTGAAGCGGTGTCTGATGTAGGAGAGTAAGGACAGAGAACGGAGAGCAGGTGAAGCGGTGTCTGATGTAGGAGAGTAAGGACAGAGAACGGAGAGCAGGTGAAGCGATTGATGATGTAGGAGAGTAAGGACGGAGAACGGAGCACAGGTGAAGCGGTGTCTGATGATGTAGGAGAGTAAGGACAGAGAAAGGAGCGCAGGTGAAGCGGTGTCTGATGTAGGAGAGTAAGGACAGAGAACGGAGAGCAGGTGAAGCGTTGTCTGATGTAGGAGAGTAAGGACAGAGAACGGAGAGCAGGTGAAGCGATGTCTGATGATGTAGGAGAGTAAGGACGGAGAACGGAGCGCAGGTGAAGCGGTGTCTGATGATGTAGGAGAGTAAGGACAGAGAAAGGAGCGCAGGTGAAGCGGTGTCTGATGTAGGAGAGTAAGGACGAGGAACAGTGCAGGTGAAGCAGTGTCTGATGTAGGAGAGTAAGGATGGAGAACGGAGCGCAGGTGAAGCGGTGTCTGATGTAGGAAAGTAAGGACGAGGAACGGAGCGCAGGTGAAGCGGTGTCTGATGTAGGAGAGTAAGGACGGAGAAAGGAGCGCAGGTGAAGCGGTGTCTGATGTATGAGAGTAAGGACGGAGAACGGAGCACAGGTGAAGCGGTGTCTGATGTAGGAGAGTAAGGACAGAGAACGGAGCGCAGGTGAAGCGGTGTCTGATGATGTAGGAGAGTAAGGATGGAGAACGGAGCGCAGGTGAAGCGGTGTCTGATGTAGGAAAGTAAGGACGAGGAACAGTGCAGGTGAAGCAGTGTCTGATGTAGGAGAGTAAGGATGGAGAACGGAGCGCAGGTGAAGCGGTGTCTGATGTAGGAAAGTAAGGA
This sequence comes from Lissotriton helveticus, assembly GCF_964261635.1. Lineage (NCBI taxonomy): Eukaryota > Metazoa > Chordata > Amphibia > Caudata > Salamandridae > Lissotriton > Lissotriton helveticus. The sequence goes on along the minus strand of NC_136071.1, from coordinate 1,218,018,236 downwards.
CGAGGAACGGAGCGCAGGTGAAGCGGTGTCTGATGATGTAGGAGAGTAAGGACGGAGAAAGGAGCGCAGGTAAAGCGGTGTCTGATGTATGAGAGTAAGGACGGAGAACGGAGCACAGGTGAAGCGATGTCTGATGTAGGAGAGTAAGGACGAGGAACGGAGAGCAGGTGAAGCGGTGTCTGATGTAGGAGAGTAAGGACGAGGAACAGAGAGCAGGTGAAGCGGTGTCGGATGTAGGAGAGTAAGGACGGGGAACGGAGAGCAGGTGAAGCAGTGTCTGATGTAGGAGAGTAAGGACGGGGAACGGAGCGCAGGTGAAGCGGTGTCTGATGTAGGAGAGTAAGGACGGGGAACGGAGAGCAGGTGAAGCAGTGTCTGATGTAGGAGAGTAAGGACAGAGAACGGAGAGCAGGTGAAGCGGTGTCTGATGTAGGAGAGTAAGGACAGAGAACGGAGAGCAGGTGAAGCAGTGTCTGATGTAGGAGAGTAAGGACAGAGAACGGAGAGCAGGTGAAGCGGTGTCTGATGTAGGAGAGTAAGGACGGGGAACGGAGAGCAGGTGAAGCAGTGTCTGATGATGTAGGAGAGTAAGGATGGGGAACGGAGAGCAGGTGAAGCGGTGTCTGATGTAGGAGAGTAAGGACGGAGAACGGAGCGCAGGTGAAGCGATGTCTGATGATGTAGGAGAGTAAGGATGGGGAACGGAGAGCAGGTGAAGAGGTGTCTGATGTAGTAGAGTAAGGACGAGGAACGGAGAGCAGATGAAGCAGTGTCTGATGATGTAGGAGAGTAAGGACGAGGAACGGAGAGCAGGTGAAGCGGTCTCTGATGATGTAGGAGAGTAAGGACGAGGAACGGAGAGCAGGTGAAGTGGTGTTTGATGATGTAGGAGAGTAAGGACAGAGAAAGGAGCGCAGGTGAAGCGGTGTCTGATGATGTAGGAGAGTAAGGATGGAGAACGGAGCGCAGGTGAAACGGTGTCTGATGTAGGAGAGTAAGGACGGAGAGCGGAGCGCAGGTGAAGCGGTGTCTGATGATGTACAAGAGTAAGAACGGTGAACGGAGCGCAGGTGAAGCGGTGTCTGATGATGTACAAGAGTAAGAACGGTGAACGGAGCGCAGGTGAAGCGGTGTCTGATGTAGGAGAGTAAGGACGAGGAACAGTGCAGGTGAAGCAGTGTCTGATGTAGGAGAGTAAGGATGGAGAACGGAGCGCAGGTGAAGCGGTGTCTGATGATGTAGGAGAGTAAGGACAGAGAAAGGAGCGCAGGTGAAGCGGTGTCTGATGTAGGAGAGTAAGGACAGAGAACGGAGAGCAGGTGAAGCTGTGTCTGATGATGTAGGAGAGTAAGGACAGAGAAAGGAGCGCAGGTGAAGCGGTGTCTGATGATGTAGGAGAGTAAGGATGGAGAACGGCGCGCAGGTGAAGCGGTGTCTGATGTAGGAGAGTAAGGACGAGGAACAGTGCAGGTGAAGCAGTGTCTGATGTAGGAGAGTAAGGATGGAGAACGGAGCGCAGGTGAAGCGGTGTCTGATGTAGGAAAGTAAGGACGAGGAACGGAGAGCAGGTGAAGCAGTGTCTGATGATGTAGGAGAGTAAGGATGGGGAACGGAGAGCAGGTGAAGCGGTGTCTGATGTAGGAGAGTAAGGACGGAGAACGGAGCGCAGGTGAAGCGATGTCTGATGATGTAGGAGAGTAAGGATGGGGAACGGAGAGCAGGTGAAGCGGTGTCTGATGTAGGAGAGTAAGGACGAGGAACGGAGAGCAGATGAAGCAGTGTCTGATGATGTAGGAGAGTAAGGACGAGGAACGGAGAGCAGGTGAAGCGGTGTCTGATGATGTAGGAGAGTAAGGACGAGGAACGGAGAGCAGGTGAAGTGGTGTCTGATGATGTAGGAGAGTAAGGACAGAGAAAGGAGCGCAGGTGAAGCGGTGTCTGATGATGTAGGAGAGTAAGGATGGAGAACGGAGCGCAGGTGAAGCGGTGTCTGATGTAGGAGAGTAAGGACGAGGAACAGTGCAGGTGAAGCAGTATCTGATGTAGGAGAGTAAGGATGGAGAACGGAGCGCAGGTGAAGCGGTGTCTGATGTAGGAGAGTAAGGACGAGGAACAGTGCAGGTGAAGCAGTGTCTGATGTAGGAGAGTAAGGATGGGGAACGGAGCGCAGGTGAAGCGGTGTCTGATGTAGGAAAGTAAGGACGAGGAACGGAGAGCAGGTGAAGCGGTGTCTGATGTAGGAGAGTAAGGACGAGGAACGGAGAGCAGGTGAAGCGGTGTCTGATGTAGGAGAGTAAGGACGAGGAACGGACAGCAAGTGAAGCGGTGTCCGATGTAGGAGAGTAAGGACGGGGAACGGAGAGCAGGTGAAGCAGTGTCTGATGTAGGAGAGTAAGGACGGGGAACGGAGCGCAGGTGAAGCGGTGTCTGATGTAGGAGAGTAAGGACGGGGAACGGAGCGCAGGTGAAGCGGTGTCTGATGTAGGAGAGTAAGGACGGGGAACGGAGAGCAGGTGAAGCAGTGTCTGATGTAGGAGAGTAAGGACAGAGAACGGAGAGCAGGTGAAGCGGTGTCTGATGTAGGAGAGTAAGGACAGAGAACGGAGAGCAGGTGAAGCAGTGTCTGATGTAGGAGAGTAGGGACAGAGAACGGAGAGCAGGTGAAGCGGTGTCTGATGTAGGAGAGTAAGGACGGGGAACGGAGAGCAGGTAAAGCAGTGTCTGATGTAGGAGAGTAAGGACGGGGAACGGAGAGCAGGTGAAGCAGTGTCTGATGTAGGAGAGTAAGGACGGGGAACGGAGAGCAGGTGAAGCAGTGTCTGATGTAGGAGAGTAAGGACGGAGAACGGAGCGCAGGTGAAGCGGTGTCTGATGTAGGAGAGTAAGGACGAGGAACGGAGTGCAGGTGAAGCGGTGTCTGATGTAGGAGAGTAAGGACGGAGAACGGAGAGCAGGTGAAGCGGTGTCTGATGTAGGAGAGTAAGGACGAGGAACGGAGAGCAGGTGAAGCGGCGTCTGATGATGTAGGAGAGTAAGGATGGGGAACGGAGAGCAGGTGAAGCGGTGTCTGATGTAGGAGAGTAAGGACGAGGAACGGACAGCAAGTGAAGCGGTGTCCGATGTAGGAGAGTAAGGACGGAGAACGGAGAGCAGGTGAAGCGGTGTCTGATGAAGGAGAGTAAGGACGAGGAACGGAGAGCAGGTGAAGCGGTGTCTGATGATGTAGGAGAGTAAGGATGGGGAACGGAGAGCAGGTGAAGCGGTGTCTGATGTAGGAGAGTAAGGACGAGGAACGGACAGCAAGTGAAGCGGTGTCTGATGTAGGAGAGTAAGGATGGGGAACGGACAGCAAGTGAAGCGGTGTCTGATGTAGGAGAGTAAGGATGAGGAACGGACAGCAAGTGAAGCGGTGTCCGATGTAGGAGAGTAAGGATGGGGAACGGAGAGCAGGTGAAGCGATGTCTGATGATGTAGGAGAGTAAGGATGGGGAACGGAGAGCAGGTGAAGCGGTGTCTGATGTAGGAGAGTAAGGACGGAGAACGGAGCGCAGGTGAAGCGATGTCTGATGATGTAGGAGAGTAAGGATGGGGAACGGAGAGCAGGTGAAGCGGTGTCTGATGTAGGAGAGTAAGGACAGAGAACGGAGAGCAGGTGAAGCGATGTCTGATGATGTACAAGAGTAAGAACGGTGAACGGAGCGCAGGTGAAGCGGTGTCTGATGATGTAGAAGCGTAAGCACAAGGAACGGAGAGCAGGTGAAGCGGTGTCTGATGATGTAGGAGAGTAAGGATGGGGAGCGGAGCGCAGGTGAAGCGGTGTCTGATGATGTACAAGAGTAAGAACGGTGAACGGAGCGCAGGTGAAGCGGTGTCTGATGATGTACAAGAGTAAGAACGGTGAACGGAGCGCAGGTGAAGCGGTGTCTGATGATGTAGGACAGTAAGGACGAGGAACGGAGAGCAGGTGAAGCGGTGTCTGATGTAGGAGAGTAAGGACAGAGAACGGAGAGCAGGTGAAGCGATGTCTGATGATGTAGGAGAGTAAGGATGGGGAACGGAGAGCAGGTGAAGCGGTGTCTGATGTAGGAGAGTAAGGACAGAGAACGGAGAGCAGGTGAAGCGATGTCTGATGATGTAGGAGAGTAAGGATGGGGAACGGAGAGCAGGTGAAGCGGTGTCTGATGTAGGAGAGTGTGGTAAATAAATAATTAATTACCGGTACTATTTTTCTATACATTAACTAAAACAGATAGCTCAATAAATAAGAGGCAGACTAGGTGCAACAGTACAGATGGGCTTTCCCGCATCCCTGAAGATAATGATGGACAATAAAATGCATAATATTCGCTCGGTACAGGCAGCTGACGAGCTTTTAATGTCTTTAGGTGGTAGGAAAGAACAATAAAAGAGTTCTGCTTGGGTCTGCGAAAAGGAAAGAAATAAAAAGGGAAAATGTATAAAAAGTTCATAACCTATAAGTGAGAAGTAAAGGAAAAAAAAAAAAAAAAGGGTGAAATGAAGGGGAAAAAGGGAAAAGGAAAGGGGAAAAAAAAGGAAAGGAAAAAAAAAAAGGAAGGGAAGGAAGGAAGAAAAAAAAAATATATAATAATAATTTAAAAGAAAAAAAACTAATAATAAATAAACAATATATAATTGTGTATATTGTCACTAATTAATTAAACATTATAGCACCAAACAATCCATGCTTGTTATATGTATAACAACGCGAGCTACCACATTATAACAATAGAGAGACACGAGGTGGGGTCGGGGAAGAGCCAGGAGCACTTACTTCCGGAATTTTCCGGGTAGTGAGATCAGAGGTTTCCCATGGGAGGGGGGGTCACGGGGGGGTAGGGGGTGGCAGCAAAAAAAGAAAAATATCCATCATCGATAATGCTCCAGTCGACATACCTTGTAGTTATTTTCTTCCAATTGTTCATTTTTACCATAGGCAGTTTTGTTTGCTAAGCTTGAAAATTAACTCTCACTTTAAGAAACATGAGCAGGCCTAGGATTCTGTCCTGGAATGTTAATGGTCTCCGCACCAAACCTCGTGCTAACAAAATCATACAGTACCTTCGGGATGCGGATGTTGAGATCATTATACTCCAGGAGACACATTTAACCGAAAGTGAGATATCCGAGTTAGTGAAGAAAAATAGGTGGATAAATTCCTCTATCTCAATGTCTCAATCTCTAAACACTCGGGGGGTCACTATCTTTTTAAAAAAATCTTCGACTTTAAATCTAAAAATCCTTCAACAAAAAGTGGATAAGGGAGGGAGATGGGTTATTACAGCTGTAGAGATAGGAGGGGCGGCTATAACACTGGCTGGTTATTACGGGCCCAATTGCGATGATTCGTCTGCGCTAGAATCCCTATTCCAACACCTCTTGAACTTCCCAGAGCCGGTGATTATAACTGGCGATTTTAATATTACTATCAACCCTTTATTGGATAAGTCTACAAATAGCAGACAACAAGTTCCCTCCAAATCAAGAAATTGCTTATTGGGTTTATTAAAACAATATGGGTATGTTGATATTTGGAGGCTGAGAGAGGGCCAAAAACAGTGTTTTTCTTTTAAAAACCTAAAATACAGACACAGCTCAAGAATAGACTTCATCCTAACAAGTAGATCTTTGGTTGACTCCATCATTTCAGTAGATTACATCCCATCTCACCTATCGGACCACTCAGCGATGAAGCTGGAAATGGAGTGGGGAATTAAGTCTTCTTCCACGAGACTTTGGTCATTTGACAGGTCATTTCTTACTTCAGTAGAAGACATAGAATTTCTCCAATCCGAGACCCGCGAATTCTTCACCTACAACACGGGTTCAGCCCCAGTAGGTATAGTATGGGATGCTTTTAAATGTTCACTAAGAGGAACAGTCAAGAACAGGGTAGCTCATAGAAGAAGGCAGTATAGGGAAGAAATCTCCTCTATTGAGAATAGTATGTCAGCCATCCAGTCTTGTATAGATACTGACAGATCTATAGACAATCATAATCTGTCCCTGAAACTAGCAGAGCTAAACAAGCTTAAAAACAACTTGTCCTCGATAATGGAGAAGCGAGTCTTGCAAAAATGGGAGGCAAGCAAACTCTCTCACTTCCAGTATGGGGAGGGTGCGGGAAGGCTGTTGGCCTGGAAAATTAAATCAGACCGGGCCCGCAATAACATCGCCTCAATTACATCAGAGAAGGGTACCTCGACCAGTGACGCTGAAATTAGAGAGACCTTTAAAACATTCTTCCAGTCAATATATCAGGATGATCTCAATATCAGTACTAATGATATTGGCAATTGGTTAGAGGGCATTCCCCTTCCCTCTTTGTCATCAGACCAGAGCAAACTTTTGGAAGAGGAAATAAGTGTAGCTGAAGTAGAGCGGGTTATAAGAGGCTCGAAAGGGGGTAAGGCGGCAGGAACCGATGGTTTACCGAATGAGGTATACAAACATTTGATCTCAGAGATATCCCCAACCTTAACAGTCTTGTTTAACCAAATATTGAGGGAAGGGGTAGCACCGCCTTCTTCTTGGGATAAAGCCTCTATAACGCTTATCTTAAAGCCAGGGAAGCCTCCCTCCGACTGTGGCTCATATCGGCCTATTTCAATCTTAAACGCCGACTATAAAATCTTTGCCACAATATTAGCTAAACGGCTTGGCCAGGTCGCCCCTGATATACTTCATTCGAATCAAAAAGGGTTCATTAGAGGTAGACAACTTAATGAGCTTACCTACGAGCTAATAGGATCCATTGATGTGGCCACAAAGGAGATTCTTCCCTTGTCTGTTCTGACGTTGGACGCTACCAAGGCCTTCGACAGGGTTAATTGGTTGTACCTGTCGGAGGCCTTGAGGAAGTTTAACGTTGGAGATAGATTTCGTAGGGCAATAAATCTGTTATATCGAAGTCCTTCTGCCTCAATTTTGATTAATGGGGGTCTTACAGCGTCATTTAATGTAACCAGAGGAACCCGGCAGGGTTGTCCCCTGTCTCCTCTCCTCTTCGATTTGTATATAGAACCTTTTGCACAAACATTAAGAGATAGCGCACTTATTAAACCCTTTATTTTTGGTGATTGGGAAAAAAAGGTGGCACTCTATGCTGACGATATAATGATCTTTACGTCAGACATTAATACGGCTTATCCAGAAGCTATAGACCTTGCTCTTAAATTTGGGAAAGTTTCTGGATACGAAGTAAATGCTTCCAAAACAGAGTCAATGACCTGGAACACAGTCTTAACTACTTTTAACGAGTCATCTAGATCTCAATTACGTTACTTGGGGGTAAACATAGTTAAAGACATTGATCGGATCGCATCGTTAAACTTTTCTTCAATAGCAGCACAGTGTCGTAAAAATATGAGGGATTGGTCACATCTTCCACTCACTATCCTAGGTAAGGTTAATTTAGTAAAAATGTGTATTCTGCCTAAGGTTTCTTTCTTATTTAATTCAATCCCACTCTTTTTTGATCCCAAATTAATTTCTAAACTTCAAAGCGCGATTTCAACCTTTATTTGGAACAGTAAAAATCCAAGAATTTCTTGGAAGAAAATACGACGCCGCAGAGAGAAGGGAGGGTTAGCGGGGCCGGATCTTCAGATCTATGCATGGGCTTTTCAGCTCTCACACACCCGAATGTTGTTAAAAATACTAGCAGCAACAGGGGTAGGCCAAATGTTCTCTATGTTACTGAACTGCGAGGGAATTGGACAGAGCAGTTTTTTTTTCAAATTCGGAGACCCAAAATTAAAAAAAAAAATAAAACTAAAGACCTTAAAGGGGACAGCTTCCACATGGTATAGAATGAGGCAGGCAATTAAATTAGGTTACTTTACAGAGAGAGCTCCAATATGGGACTTGCCATCTCCCCCAGCTTGGGCAGAAGACACATTAACCCAACCATTAAGATCGGCCGGCATCAACACCTGGGGTGATCTGTTTATGGACGGTTCACTACTTCCTTGGGACTACTTAATAAACAAGGTAGGGCCAAGTTTGTCTAGATTTAAATTTATACAAATTTCAAGCTGGTCCCATGCATACAACACGCAGACATCCCGAAGCAGTAGTCTACCTATAGGAGCCAGTAGCGATTTAGTAACGTGTCTGCTAGATAGTCCCCCTGCAAAAAAAGAAATATCTTTGTGGTACAAGAAGATTATTGAGGAATTAGATGGTCAATTTTGCCTCCCAGCTACACTATGGGCTGATGGATTGCCGGATGTGGATTTGGAGAAGCTTTGGTTGGCTTCGTGTGAGGTTCTGTGGGATCTGGTGAAGCCAGCTTGGCTGCGTCGGAATCATATTTTCACAATTCACAGGGCCTATTATTCCCCGTTGAGACTGTCAAAATTTTCTTCGACAGGCCCGGTCTCGTGCCCTAGATGCCGAATGGTTGCCGCATCTGATATTCATATGTTCTACGAATGCCCAGAAATAATAATAGTTAATAGGAAATGATTTATCTTCGGCATTGGGCACTCACCTTTCTATAGATCTTGTTCTTGTCATTTTTGGCCTGAAGAATAAAGCACGTAATGCTGCTTCCAACCTCATATTCTACTCCATTTTGGCAGCACGTAGAGAGATCTGCAGACATTGGAAGGATGCACAGCCTCCCACAATTCATGAATGGCGAACCTCGGTACTCCAGATCTCCAAGCTCGACCTAGCTAGAGGTGGAAATCCAAGTAGAAGAGCTTTTTGGGCACAGTTGGCACGGTCATATTGAGCCTGGGGTTTTTTTTTTTTTTTTTTTCCCAGGAGTCCTATGATTAATGCGAGCATTGCCAACCATTGCTCCTTAATAAGGAACAAGTGGGGCTACGGTTTCACGGGCACTATCTTCCAACGGACAGCCCCAAATGGGAATCTCCAGGTCTGTGCGAATGTACCGATGGGATGTGGCTTCCACTCTCTCCAACTAAGATCTCCCTCCCAGCTAACGCTGAGTTGGTACTGAAACACAGCCGGTTTTCTCATCTCTGCGGCATATTCCGGATTGGACAGATTGGAGCTATGCACGCAAATGAGGATAAAAAAAAAAAAAAAAAAAAATGAATAAATAAAAAAAAAAAAAAAAATAAGAGGCAGGATCCGGGGTATCTGAGTTGAACAGGCTTTAATCAGGCACAAGGGAAGGGACAGGATCGGAACAGCCTGTAATAGAATGGCATGGAATGGCAGCTGCAACGTCTCATTAACATTACATGATATATATAGTAAAACAGTACAATTACATTGCATACAGTAGGCGTAACAAGTGACAAACGTAAGATAAGAACACATGGGCGTAAAAAGAAGGCGTGCACAGGGCGTGCACGAAGACATGTGATGAGAACGTCACAGAAGTGTCACAAATGGGTGGATAGATGGAGGGGGCTACCTGGGCAGCTGGAACCTTTAACCTAGTGGTGCGCGCAAACGGGCCATGACGTGTAACTAGGGAGAGCTGGGGGCTCTGACTTCTAGCACTAGAAGAGGAGACTAAAGTCTGGGATGTCAGGACGACATGTACCTATAGCATATCTGGTATCTTGTGTTTGGAGTACATGTTGATAGAATCTAAAAGTCATCAGAGCAAAGGCTACTTGACACTAAGGCTGGTGCATGCATATATTCTTCATGTGTTGCGTGTGCTATGAATCTTCTATGGATACTAATACAGTAATTCTCTTACATGGAGACAGGAAGACTAGACTATAGCTGAAGATGTTTATGCGGTTCGTTAGCTTAGGAATGTGAAGACGGAGAGCTGAACTGATAACTGTAGGCATAACATATTCTTGGCAGGCAGGCAGACAGAGCCAGGCCGGGCACCGCGCTGCGCGGCAGGAAGTAAGCGAAGGGTCAGGGATGCGGGGAGGGGCTGCATCGCTCCTCGGAGTGGGTTCAGGAGACTGGAACTTAAATCTGGTGTTGAGGCCCTTCGAGGCCTAGAAACGGGGACAATTCGATAAATTAACGTGCACAATGTAAAACGTTGGCAACATAGGCCTAATACTCGTTGCTTTCACGAGGACTGGAAACTGGCATACTAACGTTGGACACAACTATAATTGCGTCTTTATTCGGTCATAGGGGGATATATGCATATTAATCATGCACATATTACATAGGATGGGGAACACGTAGGCACACATGACAAGGCAAAATTCAATTTTCCTCAAGAGTAAGGATGGGGAACGCACAGCAGGTGAAGTGGTGTCTGATGATGTAGGACAGTAAGGACGAGGAACGGAGAGCAGGTGAAGCGGTGTCTGATGTAGGAGAGTAAGGACGGAGAACGGAGCGCAGGTGAAGCGGTGTCTGATGATGTAGGACAGTAAGGACGAGGAACGGAGAGCAGGTGAAGCGGTGTCTGATGTAGGAGAGTAAGGACAGAGAACGGAGAGCAGGTGAAGCGATGTCTGATGATGTACAAGAGTAAGAACGGTGAACGGAGCGCAGGTGAAGCGGTGTCTGATGATGTAGGTGAGTAAGGATGGGGAACGGAGAGCAGGTGAAGCGATGTCTGATGATGTAGGAGAGTAAGGATGGGGAACGGAGAGCAGGTGAAGCGGTGTCTGATGTAGGAGAGTAAGGACAGAGAACGGAGAGCAGGTGAAGCGATGTCTGATGATGTAGGAGAGTAAGGATGGGGAACGGAGAGCAGGTGAAGCGGTGTCTGATGTAGGAGAGTAAGGACGGAGAACGGAGCGCAGGTGAAGCGATGTCTGATGATGTAGGAGAGTAAGGATGGGGAACGGAGAGCAGGTGAAGCAGTGTCTGATGTAGGAGAGTAAGGACAGAGAACGGAGAGCAGGTGAAGCAATGTCTGATGATGTAGGAGAGTAAGGATGGGGAACGGAGAGCAGGTGAAGCGGTGTCTGATGTAGGAGAGTAAGGACAGAGAACGGAGAGCAGGTGAAGCGATGTCTGATGATGTAGGAGAGTAAGGATGGGGAACGGAGAGCAGGTGAAGCGATGTCTGATGATGTAGGAGAGTAAGGATGGGGAACGGAGAGCAGGTGAAGCGATGTCTGATGTAGGAGAGTAAGGACAGAGAACGGAGAGCAGGTGAAGCGGTGTCTGATGATGTAGGAGAGTAAGGACGGAGAGCGGAGAGCAGGTGAAGCGGTGTCTGATGTAGGAGAGTAAGGACGGAGAGCGGAGCGCAGGTGAAGCGGTGTCTGATGATGTACAAGAGTAAGAACGGTGAACGGAGCGCAGGTGAAGCGGTGTCTGATGATGTACAAGAGTAAGAACGGTGAACGGAGCGCAGGTGAAGCGGTGTCTGATGTAGGAGAGTAAGGACTAGGAACGGAGAGCAGGTGAAGCGGTGTATGATGTAGGAGAGTAAGGACAGAGAACGGAGAGCAGGTGAAGCGATGTCTGATGATGTAGGAGAGTAAGGATGGGGAACGGAGAGCAGGTGAATCGATGTCTGATGTAGGAGAGTAAGGACAGAGAACGGAGAGCAGGTGAAGCGGTGTCTGATGATGTAGGAGAGTAAGGACGGAGAGCGGAGAGCAGGTGAAGCGGTGTCTGATGTAGGAGAGTAAGGACGGAGAGCGGAGCGCAGGTGAAGCGGTGTCTGATGATGTACAAGAGTAAGAACGGTGAACGGAGCGCAGGTGAAGCGGTGTCTGATGATGTACAAGAGTAAGAACGGTGAACGGAGCGCAGGTGAAGCGGTGTCTGATGTAGGAGAGTAAGGACTAGGAACGGAGAGCAGGTGAAGCGGTGTATGATGTAGGAGAGTAAGGATGAGGAACAGTGCAGGTGAAGCGGTGTCTGATGATGTAGGAGAGTAAGGATGGGGAACGGAGAGCAGGTGAAGCGATGTCTGATGTAGGAGAGTAAGGACAGAGAACGGAGAGCAGGTGAAGCGGTGTCTGATGATGTACAAGAGTAAGAACGGTGAACGGAGCGCAGGTGAAGCGGTGTCTGATGATGTACAAGAGTAAGAACGGTGAACGGAGCGCAGGTGAAGCGGTGTCTGATGTAGGAGAGTAAGGACTAGGAACGGAGAGCAGGTGAAGCGGTGTATGATGTAGGAGAGTAAGGACAGAGAACGGAGAGCAGGTGAAGCGATGTCTGATGATGTAGGAGAGTAAGGATGGGGAACGGAGAGCAGGTGAAGCGATGTCTGATGTAGGAGAGTAAGGACAGAGAACGGAGAGCAGGTGAAGCGGTGTCTGATGATGTAGGAGAGTAAGGACGGAGAGCGGAGAGCAGGTGAAGCGGTGTCTGATGTAGGAGAGTAAGGACGGAGAGCGGAGCGCAGGTGAAGCGGTGTCTGATGATGTACAAGAGTAAGAACGGTGAACGGAGCGCAGGTGAAGCGGTGTCTGATGATGTACAAGAGTAAGAACGGTGAACGGAGCGCAGGTGAAGCGGTGTCTGATGTAGGAGAGTAAGGACTAGGAACGGAGAGCAGGTGAAGCGGTGTATGATGTAGGAGAGTAAGGATGAGGAACAGTGCAGGTGAAGCGGTGTCTGATGATGTAGGAGAGTAAGGATGGGGAACGGAGAGCAGGTGAAGCGATGTCTGATGTAGGAGAGTAAGGACAGAGAACGGAGAGCAGGTGAAGCGGTGTCTGATGATGTAGGAGAGTAAGGACGGAGAGCGGAGAGCAGGTGAAGCGGTGTCTGATGTAGGAGAGTAAGGACGGAGAGCGGAGCGCAGGTGAAGCGGTGTCTGATGATGTACAAGAGTAAGAACGGTGAACGGAGCGCAGGTGAAGCGGTGTCTGATGATGTACAAGAGTAAGAACGGTGAACGGAGCGCAGGTGAAGCGGTGTCTGATGATGTACAAGAGTAAGAACGGTGAACGGAGCGCAGGTGAAGCGGTGTCTGATGTAGGAGAGTAAGGACTAGGAACGGAGAGCAGGTGAAGCGGTGTATGATGTAGGAGAGTAAGGACAGAGAACGGAGAGCAGGTGAAGCGATGTCTGATGATGTAGGAGAGTAAGGATGGGGAACGGAGAGCAGGTGAAGCGATGTCTGATGTAGGAGAGTAAGGACAGAGAACGGAGAGCAGGTGAAGCGGTGTCTGATGATGTAGGAGAGTAAGGACGGAGAGCGGAGAGCAGGTGAAGCGGTGTCTGATGTAGGAGAGTAAGGACGGAGAGCGGAGCGCAGGTGAAGCGGTGTCTGATGATGTACAAGAGTAAGAACGGTGAACGGAGCGCAGGTGAAGCGGTGTCTGATGATGTACAAGAGTAAGAACGGTGAACGGAGCGCAGGTGAAGCGGTGTCTGATGTAGGAGAGTAAGGACTAGGAACGGAGAGCAGGTGAAGCGGTGTATGATGTAGGAGAGTAAGGATGAGGAACAGTGCAGGTGAAGCGGTGTCTGATGATGTAGGAGAGTAAGGATGGGGAACGGAGAGCAGGTGAAGCGGTGTCTGATGTAGGAGAGTAAGGACAGAGAACGGAGAGCAGGTGAAGCGGTGTCTGATGATGTAGGAGAGTAAGCACAAGGAACGGAGAGCAGGTGAAGCGGTGTCTGATGTAGGAGAGTAAGGATGGGGAACGGACAGCAGGTGAAGCGGTGTCTGATGATGTAGGACAGTAAGGACGAGGAACGGAGAGCAGGTGAAGCGGTGTCTGATGTAGGAGAGTAAGGACGGAGAGCGGAGCGCAGGTGAAGCGGTGTCTGATGATGTACAAGAGTAAGAACGGTGAACGGAGCGCAGGTGAAGCGGTGTCTGATGATGTACAAGAGTAAGAACGGTGAACGGAGCGCAGGTGAAGCGGTGTCTGATGATGTACAAGAGTAAGAACGGTGAACGGAGCGCAGGTGAAGCGGTGTCTGATGTAGGAGAGTAAGGATGAGGAACAGTGCAGGTGAAGCAGTGTCTGATGTAGGAGAGTAAGGACGGAGAACGGAGGGCGGGACTGTTCCCATGTGGCTTAGGGTCAGACTGATTTGCATATGGCCATGGCTGAATGGGGTGGCTGAGTGAGCTAAAGAATGATGATGGATTAAACCCAGATCAGTTGACTGGGGGTGAGTGTTTGCATTGCTCAAACGCTCCGTCCATCATCCCCTTCGGTTTTGCTAAGTTCGCCCTATGTTGGCAGGGTATGCCCAGACGTGGGTCCCTTGCTCACTCTACCACTGGATTCAAGATAGCCTGGCTGGTGAGGATTATGAACCCGAAACCATTCCCAGGATGCTTGTTTACGGTCCAGGGAAGACAGGGCTTGGCAGTTCAGGCTGCACTGCTCCCATGAGGCACAGGGTCAGACTGATTTGCATATGGCCTTGCCTTAACTAGGGTGGCGGACTGAGCTAAAGAATGGTGATGGATTAAACCCAGATCAGTTGACTGGGGGGAGTGTTTGCATTGCTCAAACGCTGCGTCCATCATCCCCTTTGGTTTTGCTCCCTCAGTATGATAGACACATCGTCTGTCATTTGGAGGCTGGAAGAGAAGGTTAAACTGCTGGACCAACTTTCTCTTTTAAAGGAATGGCAAAGTCAGATTTCCACCTGGCGTATGAGCAAGGCCTATAGAGTCTTTCGACAGGGTGCAACCTATATCACTGGCAGAAAAAGTCTTTTACATATTCCAATAGTAAAAACGCAAAACTGTTGTTTTTACGCAGTAAAGACCTGAGCGCTCATTTGGCGAGTAGAGTTACGAGCTGACCCCTCAATTGTGCTAATTCTGAAACTGTGAACAAAGTTTGTCATCCAAGGTATCAAACAACACGCTAGATTAAGTCCTACTCGATTCTCAGTCAAAACTAACCAGTCGCAGTGTGCAGCTTTAACAAAGTTACAACTTGGTTGCCTTTGGTCCCTTGTACCCGTACAGGTTGCACACAGGGTCTTGTCGCTGAGACCGCTTTCTGCCCTGCTGGGGAGACGTGCTCACGACTTCCAGGAAATGTTGCCATAGGGGCCTGTTCTTGACGGGGGGTTTACCTCCCGCCTGCAGGAAGCCACTCAGGTGTTGGTCCAATAGGCGAGCTTCAAAGGAGAAGCCAACTTTGAAGGGTAAATGGGTAAACCTCGGGAGAGGGGCTGCTCCACTGCTCGGACACACAGGCTGGCACTAGGGACGGAGAGGGGAAAACCGTCACCAAAGCGGTTTTCCAAGGAAGTTTAGCCTCATTGGTAGTCACACCTCTGGGTTGGGCTGGGGAGCTCCACACACCAGGAGGGGGGTCCTGCCATATTGGAAGTGGGCAAAAAGGTGCTTCCTGGGATGCGGGGATGCCACACTGCGCAGGAAGTGGTCATCAGGTGGGAGGGAACCTGGTAGCCCATCAGCGGACAGCCGGATCCTGCCCGGAGGGCATTTTCATAGCATAAGCTGGGCTCCCCTGGCACCCTGAACTCAGATCTGGACTGGACTGGAAGAAGGGCCAATGAAGGACTGCCCTGCTGCACCGACGTGGACGGCTCTGGTGGCTAGCAAAGGAGGGGGGCTGTGCTCGCTGTGTCCTGCTCAAGGAGAAGTCGTCTCATGAGCCCAACCAAAGCAAACAGACTCCAAGAGTCATACGACTGGCCTCCTGTCCCGCAGCACAGGGACACTACAGATGAAGAAGCCTGTTAAGGCGAGTGCTAGCCCAGATCGCTGCTCCCCGCTGGCATGCAAGCACTAGGGACCAGAACCCAACGCTCAGACGTTGCACTCAAGTCTGCTGGACCCAGGAGAGTCGTCCGAGAGCAGCTTGGTCACTCAGAAGGCAAGCTACAGCCCGGAGAAGGATTCGGCTGTGTCCACAACACCGGACGACCGGTAGTCCAGTGGCGGCCAGAGCGGAGAGGACCTCGTGGGACATCGCACCCTGCACCCAGGACCACCTCGTCACCTTTGTGGACTGAGGAGTACCGGCAGGAAGACCCCTATCGACTGCTTCGCATCCATAGCATCCTGTATCCTCCGCATCAGGACCAATCAGGACCAATCCATAGAAATCCTTTGGACTGGGGATAAAGCACCTGGAACTGTTTTAAGTCTTCTTCTTCTGTGGAGGGGATTGTTCTGAGGGCCTTGCTCGTCGTCCGGACCGGCTCCCTACTGGAGTTCCTTGCCTAAAATGACTCAAGTGTCTGCATTAGAACTAGCCCAACGTTTTGATGAAAAAGTTTGTTAAATGTGTTTCATTTGCCAATGCTTGTTCGTGGTGGAGCAAAATGCTTTAATATACTATGCCTTGTAAATTCTCTATCTAAGGAACCCTCCAGGTTTTTTTTATTGTGGTATCTATAAATACATAAAAATAAAGTTGTGTTTTTTAAAGTATTGTGTGATTTCTGGAAAATCTCATTTATTTCTTCTTCAAAGATGCTGCTGCTGTTTACATTTCTTACACTTGTTCCTCTGTGAAAGCCTCGCTGCTCAGAGCTGCAGCTCCCAGGGTGGAGCTGCGGGTTTGACAAACAAGTCCTACCGGTCCCAAAGGGGTTGGTAAGTGTATTACACTGTGAAGTCGCACAACACACCATATAATACACACACACCATTCCTAAGGAGATGTTGGAAACTCGATCTTCACGTCCTGCCTTCTCGAGCTGGTGCCAGGATTGTGTTCTCACACAGACAGAATCTCCTAACTCTTGGGGCTGAGAAGCTCTTCCAGACAGACATCAACCCCTGTTGCATTGACGCCGCTTCAATGGTGTATTGGGTGGGTTCTGCGGGGCTACGATAACCAGCCTTCCATACTCAGCGCTGGTGCGTGGGACTGAGGTTACTCCAGTCACTCGTGGGTGTGAAAACAAACCTTGTAGAGCCGAGCCCAAGACTCACAACCGGAGCAGCTGAAAAGAAATGCTATCATGCAGGGAAAGATGTGTGTGCTGTCGCTGCCAGGCCTAACTCAAGGGGACTCCCCCCCCCCCCCCGCAGACATATCAGCGAGGCAGGGGGGAATCCATTGCCTGCAAACGAGTGTTTTGCGATGAGGCCATCGGTATGTCAGATATTGCAAAGGAGAGTCGCCATCCAAGAACACAGACGGCTTTGAGCCCCCCGTGGTATCTCAAGACCCGCCGAGGCGGGGAATTGAACCCTGGTCCAGGACCGATCTCAGCTTCCGGGTCTGCTGCCTCTAACCCCTGAGCCACACTATCTCAGGCCCCCGTGGTATCTCAGGCCCCCGTGGTATCTCAGGCCTCCGTGGTATCTCAGGCCTCCGTGGTATCTCAAGCACCCCGTGGTATCTCAGGCCCCCATGGTATCTCAGCCCCCTCGTGGTATCTCAGGCCACCGTGGTATCTCAGGCCTCCGTGGTATCTCAG
Organism: Lissotriton helveticus; assembly: GCF_964261635.1. Classification (NCBI taxonomy): domain Eukaryota; kingdom Metazoa; phylum Chordata; class Amphibia; order Caudata; family Salamandridae; genus Lissotriton; species Lissotriton helveticus. Next base: position 1,218,000,962 of record NC_136071.1, on the reverse strand, counting down.
GCCACCGTGGTATCTCAGGCCTCCGTGGTATCTCAGGCCCCCGTGGTATCTCAGGCCCCCGTGGTATCTCAGGCCCCCGTGGTATCTCAGGCCCCCGTTGTATCTCAGGCCCCCGTGGTATCTCAGGCCTCCGTGGTATCTCAGGCCCCCCGTGGTATCTCAGGCCTCCGTGGTATCTCAGGCCCCCGTGGTATCTCAGGCCTCCATGGTATCTCAGGCCCCCATGGTATCTCAGGCCCCGTGCTATCTCAGGCCCTCCGTGGTATCTCAAGCCCCCGTGGTATCTCAGGCCCCGTGCTATCTCAGGCCCCCGTGCTATCTCAGGCCCCCGTGCTATCTCAGGCCCCGTGCTATCTCAGGCCCTCCGTGGTATCTCAGGCCCTCCGTGGTATCTCAGGCCCCCGTGGTATCTCAGGCCCCCCGTGGTATCTCAGGCCCCCATGGTATCTCAGGCCCCCTATCTCAGGCCCCCGTGGTATCTCAGGCCCCTGTGGAATCTCAGGCCCCCGTGGTATCTCAGGCCCCCGTGGTATCTCAGGCCCCCGTGGTATCTCAGGACCCTGTGGTATCTCAGGCCCCCGTGGTATCTCAGGCCCCCCGTGGTATCTCAGGCCCCTGTCGTGTCTCAGGACCCCGTGGTATCTCACGACCCCGTGGTATCTCAGGCCCCTATGGAATCTCAGGCCCCCGTGGTATCTCAGGCCCCCCGTGGTATCTCAGGCCCCCCGTGGTATCTCAGGACCCCGTGGTATCTCAGGCCCCCCGTGGTATCTCAGGCCCCGTGGTATCTCAGGCCCCTGTCGTATCTCAGGCCCCTGTCGTATCTCAGGACCCCGTGGTATCTCAGGCCCCCGTTGTATCTCAGGCCCCCTGTGGTATCTCAGGCCCCCCGTGGTATCTCAGGCCCCCCGTGGTATCTCAGGCCCCCCGTGGTATCTCAGGCCCCCCGTGGTATCTCAGGCCCCCGTGGTATCTCAGGCCCCCGTGGTATCTCAGGCCCCCGTTGTATCTCAGGCCCCCGTTGTATCTCAGGCCCCCGTGGTATCTCAGGCCCCCGTGGTATCTCAGGCCCCCCGTGGTATCTCAGGCCCCCGTGGTATCTCAGGCCCCCGTGGTATCTCAGGCCTCCGTGGTATCTCAGGCCTCCGTGGTATCTCAGGCCCCCCATTGTATCTCAGGCCCCTGTGGTATCTCAGGCCTCCCATTGTATCTCAGGCCCCTGTGGAATCTCAGGCCCCCGTGGTATCTCAGGCCCCCGTGGTATCTCAGGCCCCCCTTGTATCTCAGGCCCCTGTGGAATCTCAGGCCCCCGTGGTATCTCAGGCCCCCGTGGTATCTCAGGCCCCCCTTGTATCTCAGGCCCCTGTGGAATCTCAGGCCCCCGTGGTATCTCAGGCCCCCGTGGTATCTCAGGCCCCCGTGGTATCTCAGGCCCCCCGTGGTATCTCAGGCCCCGTGGTATCTCAGGCCACCGTGGTATCTCAGGCCCCCGTGGTATCTCAGGCCCCTGTGGAATCTCAGGCCCCCGTGGTATCTCGGGCCCCCGTGGTATCTCAGGCCCCCGTTGTATCTCAGGCCCCTGTGGAATCTCAGGCCCCCGTGGTATCTCAGGCCCCCGTGGTATCTCAGGCCCTCGTGGTATCTCAGGCCCCCCGTGGTATCTCAGGCCCTCGTGGTATCTCAGGCCCCCCGTGGTATCTCAGGCCCTCGTGGTATCTCAGGCCCTCGTGGTATCTCAGGCCCCCGTGGTATCTCAGGCCCCCGTGGTATCTCAGGCCCCCCGTGGTATCTCAGGCCCCCGTGGTATCTCAGGCCCCTGTGGTATCTCAGGCCCCCGTGGTATCTCAGGCCTCCGTGGTATCTCAGGCCCCTATGGAATCTCAGGCCCCTGTGGTATCTCAGGCCCCCCCCGTGGTATCTCAGGCCCCCCGTGGTATCTCAGGCCCCCGTTGTATCTCAGGCCCCTGTGGTATCTCAGGCCCCCGTGGTATCTCAGGCCCCCGTGGTATCTCAGGCCCCTGTGGTATCTCAGGCCCCCGTGGTATCTCAGGCCTCCGTGGTATCTCAGGCCCCTATGGAATCTCAGGCCCCCGTGGTATCTCAGGCCCCCCCCGTGGTATCTCAGGCCCCCCGTGGTATCTCAGGCCCCCGTTGTATCTCAGGCCCCTGTGGTATCTCAGGCCCCCGTGGTATCTCAGGCCCCCGTGGTATCTCAGGCCCCCGTGGTATCTCAGGCCCCCGTGGTATCTCAGGCCTCCGTGTTATCTTGGTATCTCAGGCCCCCGTGGTATCTCAGGACCCCGTGGTATCTCAGGCCCCCGTGGTATCTCAGGCCTCCGTGTTATCTTGGTATCTCAGGCCCCCGTGGTATCTCAGGCCTCCGTGTTATCTTGGTATCTCAGGCCCCCGTGGTATCTCAGGCCTCTAGTACGACGGCCTCAGGAGGAAGTGAACAGCAGTCAGCTGGACCAATCACCTTGTAAGTAGAATATAAGGGGAAGACAGCAAAGAAGTGATGCAATAAGGGTTCTAGTAATAAGCTGTGCAAGAAGTAGAAGCGAGTCAGTGACGAAGTCAGAGTGAGAGACGCTTACGGTAGGTAAGTTGGGTTGAGTAATAAGCAATGCGAGGACTAGAAAGCGAGTCGTTGAGCTGCCAGATGGGGGCGCCACTTGAGTGGGTTGGCGAGTTGGGTCAGTGAAAAGGGTGGAACAGAGTGTGTAGGCCAAGTGACTTGGGTAAGTGAATAAAAAGGGGGTGCAGGTTGAGTGGGTGATTAAATAGACTAAATGATGACCCGTGCACATAATGGCGGACCGTCGGCTTCAGTGATTGGTTGGCAAAGAAGGTAAAAATCTCCCCTGCTCCAGAAGCATTGGATCAGCCTGGAGTTTGACACTCTGTAGGCTTCAGTGTCAGGAATGACCCAGAGAGGTCAAGGGGGCGAGCAACCACCCCTGAGCTTCCATCAGAGCCTCTTCAGTACTAATGACATTTCTGAACCCCCTGATAATCAACAGTTTGAAATGTAAACGAGCCCATGGCTACTGGTTGGCATGTGGCTGGTAGCCTGGCTGGACGTACCTGGAACAATCCGGAAGCACCGACAGGAGGGCCTTCAGCCCCTGGATGCCGAGGCGACACTTCGATAAGCAGAGAGACGTCATGCCCTCACATCGCAGCAAACAGTAGCTCGCGACTGCGTAGTCAACAGGCCGAGATCGACAACCGTGGATGTAAAACCAATCCTTCTCCTTCAGGGCTTGTCTCACAAAGCTGTCGTCCTGGATTTCGTACAAGCACCCATAAAGGAGGAGCCTCACCTCCTCATCACTGATCTGCTTGGCCAGAGCTTTCTGGATCCAGTCCAGCAGCCTCTTCTGAAGCTGAGGGTTTGGGCTCAAGCCCAAGGCTGCAGTTGAATTGCCCTTCAGAAGACCAAACATGAATCGCACCATAGCCAAGAGGTGCGTCTCATCCGGGATTTCATCCAATAAGGGCTGGATGGGAATGTGGTGCATCATGAGATCGAACTCGCAGTTCATGAGATTGCTTCTGCGTTCCTTGGAGGAAAGCACGTCCTCAAGCACCTGCATAGGTTCCTCCACATCGAGGGAGCTGACACAATGCACCGCGGCCAACAGTTCCTGCAAAGTTAAGTGTCCAAAGCTGTATCGGGGTCCACTCTGCAGCCCGGTAGAGGGGACCTTGTTCAGAAAGCAACAAGTGGGAGGGGTGACAGGGACATCATGACTTTTTAGGTCCTGGTCATCAAAAATAACTTTCCTCTGCTTGATCCCGTGGAGAGCTAACCCGGTAAGACAGCGGGCGTGGTGGGAGTCTAGGGGAGTCCTTCCCAGGAGACGCGAGTAGAAAGAGGTGAGGAGCTGCATGGTGGTGTCTTGGCGCTGCACAGAATCACTCCCCAGTAAGAGGGACCTGCAAGCAAGGTGACAGAAGAGGGGAATGAAGCACAGGGCGATGAGGTCCTGATCACGGCGGAGACAGTCCATGGCCACCGCGGCGAGGCACTCACTGCGGAAGAACTTACTGAAGTATTGCCTCTGTCCTTCTTGGGAGAAGCCAAGGATGGTGACGTGCCGGTCAATGGCGTCCAGGCAGGCCAGTGTTCCAGGCCGGGTTGTTATGAGCAAAGAGGCCTCCGGTAAAACCTTTCGTTCAAGGACTTGACCCAGAAGAAGACGCGGAGGGAGCTTCGTGTCAAAGGCCACATCTTGACAAGTCTGCCCATCACTCCTGTCCACATGGTCGAGTCCATCTAAGATCAGAAGGACCTTCTCAGGCTGCGCCAGCAGCGCCTCTTTCAGTGTTTGAGAAAGTTCCTTGAAGTCACTGAACAGCACATCATTTAGACTGACATCCTGCTGACAAGAAGCGACGTCTCGGCACGCCACATAGAAGACAAACTGGAAGATCTGGTTGTACGTCCGGTTGGACGCCCAATCTGTAATTACTTTCTGCATGGTGAAGGTTTTTCCAATTCCAGGAATGCCTTCCACCAGGACAGTCTTTGGTACCTTTTCACCCTGTTGTGCCTGAAATAACCCTTCGATGCTGATGGAGTCACCCTGGCTATCAGGTCGCTTCAGCTTCTCCTGGTGGAGGCCTCCTTTGGTCTTTAGGAAGAACGCCAGCTCCGCCTCATCCGAGGGCCACCGTTGGACCATGACAAGGTCCACAAAGAGCTCGTGGAGGCCCTGCTGGGCATGGCCTGTACCGGAGCCATCGGCGTCAACCATCGAGTGATCCTCATGCACCGACGCGTCCACCATGGAGTGCCTCTCATGCACCGCTGCCTTGTACGCCTTGGAACCTGAGGACAAAAGAACATTCACACAAGCATGTCAGAGGAGGCACAATCTCTTCCTTGTGAAACACAAACATGCACATTAGAATTCAAGAGCTTAATATATTTAGCAATGATACTCGGTATGGTCACAGCCATGAAAGTTTACAATGTAGCCATTGTGTCGTGCATTCTACAATCCATGTAACTCATATTTCAGTGGCTGTAGCATGTTTCCCTCGTACATTAAGGCAGTGTTAGACCTGGCATCATTGGCGCGAGTCTCCCTTCCATTTTTGATGGATGGCCTCCTCTGTTTGGATATGTTTTTGCTGGATTTATGCTTTGGGCGCTGTGCCACTGCTAGTCAGTGCCACAGTGCAAGTGCTTCCTATGTTAAATTGATATACCGATTGGATTCCATGATTGGGTTATTTGATTTATCTGTCATTCCCTAGTACAGTGCACCATGTGTGCCCAGGGCTTGTAAATCAAATGCTGCTCGTGGGCTTGCAGCACTGGTTGTGCCATCCAAAGAAGCAGCTTGTAAAGTGTGTCTCAGTCCTGCCATTGCAAGGCCTGGGTGCAGTCTCGCACTGCCATGTCTACTTGGCCAAGTGCACCCACTTGCCAGTTCCTGAACCTTCCCTTTGCTTCTTATTAGACACCCCTATGGTAGGCCCAAGGGCAGGGTGCATTGTAAGTATAAGGTAGGACATGCTCTGATGTGTGTAGCATGTTCTAATAGTGAAATACAGCCATTTTTGTTTTTTACTATTGAATGCTATCTGTTCCCCATAGGCCAGAATGGGCAGTTTGATTATTACATGCCTATAATCCTAACTGACTCAGGGAACACAGTAGAAATTCGAGTTCAGTATGCCTGAACTCAGAATAGTAAAATACATCTTTTAGTAAAGTTTATTTTAATATTCTGTGTTTGCATATACCACTTTCAGAAAGTAGGTATTTGCTTGCCTAACCATTTGAGCCTGCCTCTGCTGAGTTGTGTATTCCTTGTCTGGGTTTGTGAGTGACAGGGCTGGGGAATTCCAGGAGACAGGCTGGGACAGCCCAGTGGTGAATATTGGTATTGGTATTTATATTTATAGAGCGCAATTATCACCTGCAGGTCTCTAAGCACTGTATCTAGAGAGATTTACAACCAGATGAGAGGAAGGAGTGCACCTGGGACCTGAATAGGGCTGGGCCTTCCCTCTACAATGCTGGCTCCACCTCCTGTGGCTTGTCTGATGTCTCTGCCCAACACTGTGAAAGGAGAAGGTGAATCATGTCAACCGAGTGCTCCAGAGCTGTATCTTCCCTCCCCTGTGCTGGCTCCACCTCCTGTGGGGTGCCTGATGTCTCTGCCCTGCACAGTGAAAGGAAGAAGAGAGTCATGTAAACAAAGTGCTCAGGAACTGGTTTGGACTAGGCATAGACCTCTCTGCCTTCAGAGAACAAAGGATTTTGGGGTATAAATATTGGGACCCTGATCCCAAGAAATTAGATCACTTCAGGAACAAGAAACCTTTCTGCCAAGGAGAAGAACCAAGGAAGCTGCAGGAGTTTGGACTGCCCCTCTGTCAGTGTGCTGTTTGCTGGGTTGGCCTGCAGTGGTTGCTTCATTGCCAAGGGAAAGGAGAAGGATCTTTGTAGGGACTTTCATCTACAGAATATTCTCCAAGGGCTTGAACTGTGCTTGCCTCCTGCTGAAGTCTCAGTGCCAAAATACTTCACCTCCAGCTCCCTCCTGAATTTCCTTGCTGGGAATTCTGACTCCAGTCACTTGCATGCCACTGAGAGCTGGAAGCGTGGCGCATCAAGAAGAAGCGTGTCGCCGCCGCAGTAGAAATCATTGCGACGCCGGAGAAGAAAGCCTTCGCCGCATCTCCCTGGAAGCGTGTGTTCATCGAAGCTGCCTGCTGTCGCATCACCGGAGAAGCGTGACAACATCGAGAGAGTCGCCATCGCATCACCGGAGAAGCGCGTCACAGGGCCTGTCACGGCTCTAAAGTACAGAGTCGTCGCAAGGCTGCCAGGGCGTCATTGCATCGTCATCGCATCGCCGCATCATGGGCGCCATCTTCTCGCATCGGAACTGGATCATCGCATCAAGGCGCCATCTTGCGCACCACAACGGGCCCGCAAGCCGAGAATCTATGCATCACCTTCGCTCTGGTAAGGCGCACAACGAGTCCCCTACTCTGCGCAAGCATTGAGGAAGGACGCAACCGTTCCCCCGGATCACGGAGCCGACGCATCTCCCCTTTTGCAAGCCTTTTGTTTACTTTGCGTTACGCATCCAGGTACTTTGTTGAGAACTTTGTCGCACTTACCAACAACTTGAATTAAGAGACTCTAATAATCTTTTAAGCAATCTTAAGTGTAGTATTGTGGATTTTTGTCGTTTGTGGTCTTGTGTTTAAGTCTATATAAAGAATACTTATTTTTATAAAACCTGTGTTGTGTCCATTTGTAGTGTTGTCACTGTATTACTGTGTATATCCACAAATGCTTAACACACTGCCTCTGAGATAAACTCGTCTGCTCGTGCCAAGCTACCAAGGGGGTGAGCAGGGGTTATTAAGGAGTGTAATCCCCTTATCCTGACTTAGAAGTAAGGGTCCCTATTTGGACAAAGGTGATAACCATTGCCAACTAGAGACCCCCAGATCTAACAGGCAGACACAGGCTTTGGATACACACCTGAACAAGATTTTGAGGGGGGGAATGTGTGTTCCAGGGCTGAGAGGCGGTCTGCCAGAGAAGCTCATGGTGGCATTGATAAACATCTCCCAAGCTAGACCCCCAAGTGTCCACCACAGATGTGACAAGGACACAAGGCGTCCCAACATCTGGGCACTAAGTATCTACAGACTCCTCAATGCAGGGGTCTTGGCGAGCGAAGTCTCAGGGCAGTTTCAAAGCAATCACACACTAGAGGAACACCCATGCGAGGTCTAGGCAGAGAGTGACTGCTTCAGGAGGGCAGGCCAGGGCAGCTCCACCGAGGGTCAGTCACACTGAGCTGCTGTCTTTGAGGGACTGAGTCACAAGACTGCAGGCTCCAACTAACACAGTATAAGGGGTGGACCGGGGAAGGGTCAGGGAAGCGACGTGCTCACCGTGGACAACTCGATGAAGCAAAGCGAGGGACAGATTCCTGCCTGGAGATTTCTGAGAACCACATATGAGCCTGCAGTGTCCCCTTTCTGGAGCCAAAAATATTGTCATATATTCTTCACTGTAATAAAAATAATCAGTGACAGAAAATGTAAACTAACTTTCAGAAATTCACTCTAATCGACAGATTTGTCAACAGAGCAGTTGAGAGAAGAGCTGCTCAAATATGAATTAACCTTTGAAAGAATGAAAACCAAGAGGCTTTTGGCAAAACAGCAACAGTTGTTTAATTAAACGCAGCAGCCGGGAGATCGGGCAACGGAGTCGAAGTTTGAAGACTGTCTGAACGCATATTTGTTTCAGCAGCCATTTTGTATTTTACATAAAGCATCATAAAACAATGTATGTATTCCTTCGGCAACAGATTTTGGGGCCTAGTCCATGGGCCATAAATTGGGGGTTTGGTGGGGAGCGAAGAAGGGCCTCGTCCTTTCGTGGACATAATGTCCGGCATGAGGAGCGCATGATCACTGTGTGTGGTGAGCATGCTGCGTTCTGATTGGCTGTGTGTTCCTAACTTAGTGCGGCATCTAACTTTATGGTATTTTTGAGAACGCGCGCCCCTCCAACCAAAAGTGTTTTAATGGGGCCAATCTCCTGAGACCATTGTGGTGTCACTGCCTATCTGTGGGATAGCCCTGGGTTTTCCTGCTGGCACGTTCGGTCTAAAGGTTATGTGTCACCCCGCCAGTGACATTGTATTTTCCAGTATTAACAGAAGAGCTGGCTTTGGTATACTGAGGACTCACAAGAGTGATTATTACTTTACTATGGGTCAAGTGCTTTTCTGGTGCTTCAGCATGTGGTTTGTTTCTTGCTGACACCAGACAAATTGTGGCGGTAATGTGGAGGACGGCGTAGATTGAAATATCGCAGAAAGAATATAAATATCACCCCCCCCCCACTCCACTTTGAAGTTAATTTAGAAAGTCTACACCCAATGAAGGAAGATTTTTTAAATTGATATTTAGGACGCAATATTTATGTCCGGTTATTACATGGTGTGGTTGTGCGACATCACCGTGTAATAAACTCAGAGACCCATTTTGTGTCCAGCCACGTTCCTTTGTAAAACCGTTGCTCCACCCTGGTAGCTAAGGCTTCGAGCAGTTAGGCTTTGTCGAAGGAACATGTGTGAAGCATTTAGGAGTAACAAGACAGTTGGTGTTAGAAATGGGATTTCTGGCTGGCTGAGGCTTGCGCCAAAGTCAGGCAGAAACCACCACTCTAGTTAGGGCAAGGAAGTTACACTCTAAAGATAACCCCTGCTCACCCCCTTAGCAACGTGACGCGGGCAGCAAGGCTGATCCCGGAGGCAAGGTAAGTTAAGTATTTGCGCACGCACCCACCAGCAACTACATCCCAGGCCCCCCACAAAAGGAACTCCACATAAGGTTATATATAAAAATAGCCTTTGTATTACCATAAACACATTGGATCATAACCACACAGGTACACTGTGCCAACTGGCACCGGGCAATATTTACAGGGGATTATATACATGGGACAGTGTCACATGGGCCACCGTCAGAATTAGCACTTAGTAGTGTTGGACTTGGCCCTTCTGGCAGGTTCACCCCTAAACTTTTTGCTTTTAATGGTGACCCAGTAGTAGTGATTTTTGGTTTCTGCGCACTTTCACTGTGTCCCAGTGGAAAGTGCGTGTGCACCCCGAGTGCATGTGGTGAGGTTGGCCTGCCCTCCCATAGGAATGCATGGGGAATGTATGTGTCCCTGGTAGTTCCTGATGCGTGGGGTGTACAGGCTCGAGTCTGGTATGTGAGGACTCGTGTGATTGAATGCTGCGAGATGATGTATGCGGCGTGTATGTGTCTAGTTTGGAAGTGCGACTTCTAGACATGGCTGTGCGTGTGCTGTGAAGGTGCTGGCGTGTGATTGGCTGGAGCTGGCTGGGATGCCAGGCTCCATGAGTCATGAAGGGTCTGCCCCGGTGGTGAATGGAGAGATTAGCATGCTGATGTGCGGGAGGGGCTGCACCTGGGTCCTGAATAGGGCTGGGCTTTCCCCACACAATGCTGGCTCCGCCCCCTGTTGTGCGTCTAATGACCCTAGCCTCCCTAGTGAATAGAAAGGGTGGTTGAGCACATCAAGGGTGCTCCAAAAACAGCTGCGACTGGTTTCTCCCCACCCTGCACCTACAGACAAAGGGATTTCAAGTATAAGAAGGGCTGTGTCCCCTTACAATTTGTTCTCTTCCAGGATCCTGTCTGAGGGGGGGCTGCTGCTGTTGCTGGGCAGGAGGACCGCCACTTGGATTGCCTCCCTGCCTGGAGGCCCAGTGAGCTGGCTCTGGGCCCAGCCTTGCCCCCTGCCTGCCCCCAGAACTTTGCTGGAGCGCTTTATTTTGTCCCTAGCGCTTCATTTCGCTTATAGCGCCTGGGAGCGCTTTTCCCTTAGCATCCTGGTCTCCCCCGAGCGCCTGGGAGCGCTTTATCTGTTTTCATAGCGCTGGGAGCGCTCTAGGTTCACTTAGTGTGGGGAGCCCTTATTTTGACTGCTAGCGCTCAATGCGCGTTATTTTTCCTGAGCGGCTGCCACGCCGCATATTTGCCTGCATTATTTTAATCGAGGGAACCCACCCCTCTTCAGCCCTGCAGCAGGAAAAATAATTCACCGCCGGCCCGGGGATCTACCGTGAGGCACTGTCCCGCCTCCCTACCCCAGGGCCGCGCTGGTATTGGTTGCAGCGCGACCCGGAAGTGCTGCAGGCAAAAGGCAGAAGTCCCGCACCAGAGCCAGAAGCAAGGTCCGGCCATTGGAACCGCGAGGCTCCCCAAGGGTAGGGAGAGCCCCGCGACCGGGGACGAGACCCGCCTCCACCGCCTCGCCGCCTGCAAAGGGAGCCGCCGCCTGGAGGAGCGGGCGGGGCTCCAGAGGGAAGCAGGTGCCGAGGAGTTCAGGAGTCCGCCCGCAGCTGCTGGTGAAGAGGAGCAGAGGCCGTGACTAGAGAAGAAGCGGAGCCCCCAGCGCGAGGGAGAGCCCCGCTACCAGCCGCCTGCAATGCCCCGGTGAGTCCCGTGGTTGCTAAGGTCCCCGGAGCTGCTTAGAGGAGAGGGGGGGCGTCGGGGCACATTGCCGGTGCCCACCCCCCTCAGTGGTGATCGCATGGGCTTCTGGGGCGTTTGTCAGTGAGCTCGAGTCCCCAGAGGGGGGACTCCAACCAGGGGGCCTTATTGCTTTACTGAGCCCCGAGAGGCTCCTGGGGGCCATCATCTCCTGAGTCTCCCGAGAGGGACTCAAACATCAGGGGACAGTTTGGTGAATCCGAGCCCACGAGGCTCCACGGGCATTTTTAAGTTCAGAGCCCATGAGAGGCTCCACCCAGGCGGCATTGTTGTTCTACGAGCCCCGAGAGGCTCAGACCGGCCCATTGGTGTTACGAGTCCAGAGAGGCTCTTGAGGGGCCCATTGGTGACGAGCCCCGAGAGGCTCACAGCGGCCTAGTTGTTTTACGAGCCCAGAGAGGCTCTTGAGTGCCGCATCTGTGGAGAGCCCTGAGAAGCTCAGGGGCACAGTTGTTTTGGATGGTAGAGCCTGCAAGGCTTACAGGTGGTTCTTGGGCCCCAGTATTCTTTCAGAGAGCCCAGAAGAGATCCTACAGCTGCCCAGCACTTCGTGGGCAGCTGCCACGTTTAGGCCCCTGACACTGGGACACAGGGCGTCCTAGCCCTAGAGAGGCCAGTTGGCCTAGGGACTGCCACAGGTGGTGGCTGATGTGAATTTCTGCATCATGTGTTTTCCTTCCCTGCACCTCTGAATGTTTTTAGGCATCATGTGTAATGTGCTTATACCCCTACAGGTATTGTGATACTTAGGTGGTTGTTTTTCTCCTAGTGCAGGTGGTGCTAGTGAGGTCCTAGTTCCCTGCGTGACATTTTCCTAAGGTGGTTAGGGTTGCGTAGGTGGTACTTACCTGGTTACCAGTAGTTACTGGTTGTGTTCTAATTTGTGCTACAGTGATTTTATATCCTATGTTCTAAGTGCTGGTTCTAAAAGTGCTGATTCCTGACAGTGGTCCAGGTGGCCCTGTCTTGTACATATCCCCTGTAAATTCTGCCCGTGCCTGTTGGCACATTGTAAAGTGTGTGTTTTTATCTAATGTGTTTTGGTGTAATACAAAGGCTATTTTTACATATAACCTTGTGTGGAGTTTCCTTTGTGGTGGGCCTTGGGTGTTGCTGCTGGGTGCGCGTGCATGCTTAACTCACATTGCCTCCAAGTTTAGCCTTACTGCTTGTGCTACGTTACCAAGGGGGTGAGCAGGGGTTATCTTGGCGTGTAACTCCCTTGCCCTGACGTGGAAGTGGTGGTCTCTGACTGACTTTGGTGCAAGCCCTGGCCAGCCAGGGATCCCATTTCTAACAAGTAGGAATAGCACTTTGTAGGAATAGCACTTTGTAGGAATAGTTGTAGCCCAAAATAACAATTGTAGAACACAACCAGTAACCACTGCTAAAGGATAGGTACACTCTACGCAATCCTAACCACCTTAGGCATATATCACACAGGGAACACTGAACTCACTAGTATAACTATACAAGGAAAAACAACCTCCTATGCATAAAAATACATTTAACAGGGTATCAAGACAGGGTGCGCAAACCTTACTACACACAGTACATTTCCTAACCTCCAAAAAGTAAGTACATAAATCACATTAGGGTCCAGGTTGCGCCACTGCGCCAAAACCTAAACGTGGCAGTTGCCCACTACTTGCTGGGCAGCTGAGTACAACAACAGGCCTAAACGCTATAGTTGGCACTAAGTGCTGAGCAGCTGTGGAAGGCCAAAGTAGGGATGAAGGAGTGCGACTCACTCCTGAGTCCAAAGACATGTCCCTAGAAAGGAAAACCTAAACGGTGCAGCTGCCCACTACTTGCTGGGCAGCTGTAGACTCAAAACTGCGACATGGGTCCTCACTGGCCCTTAGGAGCAAAAATGTGCAAAGTGTTGGAGCCCTCTGGCTCTAGAATAACTGTGCGCATGGGAGCACTCTGGCTCTAGAAATAAACACTTGCCCATCGTTGGAGCCCTCTAGGCTCTTAAAAATACTGGGGCCTCGTGGAAGCCATCTGGGCTCGGGGAACGTGGGAGCGGCCCGCTGCCAACCGGGGCCGCTCTACCCTCTGCAATGCCCCCAATGTGCGTGGAGCCTCGTGGTCTCTAGATACAACCTGCCCCCAGGACGTTGAACAACAATGCCCCCTGACGTCGGAGTCCCGCTCTGGGACTCCCACCAAGACTGTGTGGCCCAACGCGATGACAGCACCCGCAGGAGGGGTGGGGTGGGCACCGGCAATGTGCCCCGTCGCCCTCCTCTTCTAAAATGAACACCGGAACCCCACTCACAGGCTCGGCAGGACTCCTCTGGTCAGCGGTGCGGGCGGGGCTCTCCGTCTCCGGGGCTCCCTTCTCTACATGGGAGCCCCGCAACACTGCTGCTGCATTGCTGGCGGCCCCGGGGCTCTCCCTAACTCCTGGGAGCCCCAGGCCGCAGGAGGCCATAAGTCGGCCATAAGTCGGCCGGCTTCTTCTTCTTCTCCTCGCCGGCATGGGACTGTCGACCAATCCCAGCCTGGCGGCGGGCGGGACTTCCCTCTAAAACCGGAAGTCCCGCCCCTCATCAGGCACTACGGTGCCTGACTTCCTGTTTGCGGCGCGAGGGCCACGGCGGTGACTTTCGGGGGGCAATAACGAGGGGTGGACACCCTCGAAGTCCACAATAAAAGTAGAAACGGGTGGGCACCCGTTAAGGCGCATTAACAGCGGGGTGGGCACCCGCTCCAGGAATAATTAAATCAGCGGGGTGGGCACCCGCAGGGGAGCCATTTTCGGGGGAATTCCTACGCCGGGGATTCCCTCTGGTCAAGGGACAGCTCAGTGCTGCAAAGCAAACACCAAAAGCGCTCCACCTGGCAATCCAAGCGCTATGACATAGGGGAGAGCACCACAGCAACAGGAGGGTCCTGTAGGAGAGAAAACACAGCGCTCCCCAGGAACCATCAACCCTTGGCAAGGGCAGGACAAGGGGAACAAGGTCCTGAAGTAGAAGCAAGGCAGAAGGGTCCCAGCAACAAAGTTCCTCAGGCACCCAGGGGCTGGGCAGGGCCCAGGGAGGTAAGCCTTCCCCTGGGCCCCAGCAGCAGCACGACCCTGGTAGATTCAAGTCAGGAAACAAGAACATTTAACATGAGGTCACAGCCTTTTTTTTATACACCAAATCCCTTTGTCTCTAGGGTGCAGGGTGGGGGAAAACCAGACGCAGCTGGTTCTGGAGCACTGTGTTGTGCTCAGCCCCTCTCCCCATTCACTGGCCAGGCTAGGGTCATCAGTCGCACCACAGGGGGCAGAGCCAGCCTTGTGGAGGGAAAGCCCAGCCCTATTCAGGTCCCAGGTGCACTCCTCCCACCCATCTGGCTGTCAATCTCTCTATTCACCACCGGGAGCCAGGCACACCAGCCAGCTCCAGCCAATTACAAGCCAGACAGTCATTTCACCGTTATTACACAGACATGCCAGCCTCTAGAAGTGGCACTTCCACCCTAGACACATCAACGCCGCACGCATCATCGCGCAGCATTTACTCTCATGAGTTCGCACATACCAAACTCGACCCTGCACTCCCCACGCCTCAGGAACTACCATGGACACATACATTCCCCATGCATTCCTATGGGAGGCAGGCCAACCTCACCACACGCGCTCAGAGTGCGCACGCACTTTACACTGGGACACAGTGAAAGTGCGCAGAAGCCAAAAACAACCAACACCAAGTCACATATCAAAGCCAAAAGTTTAAGAGCGAACCTGCCAGAAGGGCCAAGTCCAACAGTTGGATAATAAAGAAATACAATACAAAGGAAATACCAAACCAATTTATAAACATATATCTTAATTTTATTAATTTTTAGACACCAAATTCACCAGTGTTCTGGAGATTTAAATTATTAAGCAAATGATAATTACTGATTTTCAGTCACATTGCAAACAAGCATTGGCAACTACAGCGGTTAGTGGTTACTTTGAAAATGTTGGTAAAGTTGTACACTAGCAGTCCGGCACACTTTGGATGATTAACTGCGGAAGGGAGTGAGTCACAGGGGCCACTAAGGCTCGTTTGGCCACTTAACTTGCAGTCAAAGCAGTCTCCAGTCTAGTTCCAGGCTCTATGGCGGACTGCCATAGACGTCAATCGAGTGGCCCTGATGCAAGGGATAGAGGCTGTTGAAGATGCTAGAGGATGCTGATTCGGTGGGTGGGCGGTCTTCATGGGGCTACTTCGCAGTCCACGGTTATAGTGGGTAGACTTTGGCCACAGGGGTCTATGTCCCTCGAAGTCTGGTTGACGTCCAGCCAAAAATCAGTTGCCATTGTTCTACTGTTCTCCTGGTTGCAGTGAAACCAGTGGTTCCCTTTAGCTGGTGGTAACTACAGACTTGGGTGACTAAACTGCACTCCAAAAACTCTCCCGGGTCTTGCAGACTCGGGTACATTTTTAGGTCTCACCTGAGCCAGCGCATGTGCTGGTCTGGCGAGACATTTAGTGAGTGGGCTTTAAAAGCCTACCACAGCTTTTTGTGTTTTCCAAACTGGGGTGGCGTAGTGGGCAAAAGAACAATGGATTTAACCCAGATTTTTTGACTGGGGGAGAATGTTTGCATTGTTAGCATTCCGTTCATCATTTTTTTTCCTGTAACACAGCTTTTTGTGTGGCATGCTGCGTACGGTTACACGCACAGGCACAAGCTTTCCTCTCGCTCGCCCAAGAGCGCGCGCCTCGCTCCGCCTCTCTGTCTTGCTTGCCCCTCCCCTAACACAGAGCGCGTCTTGCGGCCGCGCGTCTAGTGCTTGAAATTTCTTGACTGGTACGATTTGTCCTAGACTTCACTCTTCGTTTTAAAATATTGGTATTCTTCTGCTGCCTACCCGGGGCTAAATGATGAGCCCTTGGTCCCTGACTCCTCACCACCCGTTAATGAACATTTTTCCTCCAGCTCTGGAGATCACAACGGGTTCTTTAACCCAGTACATCCATTGATAACGCTTTCCTTTCCGGTGGTCGCGAGCCCTGGGATTTTCACCTAAGCTGTTCACCCGCTAGACCGTCATCTGACATCAAAATCTCGTTTCTGAGCATATCCGCTGCTTCCGTCTGCAACATTGTATCTACGGACGAGGTTTGTACAAACCCCGCCTGTCACTTCCTTCTGCCCAGGTGCTGAGGAAGCAACTAGAGCATTAGTGGTTACTTTGAAAATGTAACTTAGACTCACCAGAGGCAGCCTTCGTTCCTACAGCAATTGACGAGAAAGTTCCCACTATTAGTGGCTGCTTAGAGCCGTGCTGGTTCTCCGATGTTTCACCTGAGTTTCTCTCTCTGCTTTCTTCTCTGCTGTAGCAGCGGCTTCCTCCTGCTTCTTGGCTGAGACACCTTGGTGGGGTTGGCTCCAGGTTCGTCCCGCTACTGCTCCCGCGGCGTCCTTCACAGCCTTGTTGCTTTTCGGAGCCATTTCCATTAGGAGAAGCCCAAGCCTCCTCCGCAGGCTGCTGACCACCGACTTGATCACCCACAGAGCTGCGACAATCGCGCTACGTGTTCTTTGAGATTGGACACCCCTTCACATTTCACATTTATTACACAGACATGTCCATGGCTCTGTGTGTATATTGATCCTAATCTTAATTTCTCTGTACTTTTGTGCCATACAAATGAATGCACCTCCGGTGCTTCTCCATACACCTTTTATTGAGGCTGCATTCTGTAGTTTTTAACTTCCGAGAAATTTTGTAAGGAATTTAAAAAGGTACATTGTACAAATAGTTGAAAAAAATCAATGTTCACATTAAGTAGTGGATTACAATATATATTTATGACACTGGCGAGGATGACTATCATTATAGAAACATACCTATTACATGCATATCTTTGAAGAGAACTTCTTTCAGTGTGTGTATTTAATTTGGTGGACAGAGAGGTATGAGAATGATATGCACATGTGCACGAGTATTAGAATCTTCATGTTGCAACATGTGCCCATCTTTATTTTAGGGGAGTGGTGTAGGAAAGTAGGATCGGCTTCCTATGGTTACCCCCACTTTTTGCTGGTGTTTCACAGTTTTTCAACTTTAGTCTGGGTGTGGCCCTGCTATCCAGGACCCCAGCCTAGCTGCTTCCTCTCTAAAAAGATTGCATGTACATTAGGTACTCTGCAGATTGGTTACTGGGGTACCCTTGTGAGTCCCTAGTATATGGTACCTTAGGTACTAAGGGCATAGGTACCCCAGAGGCCTACCAGTGGCTGAAGCATGTATTATGCCATCCCTGGGAAGCCTTCCAAAATGGCACCACAGGTCAGCTACTGCAGCCTGGGTAAGGTGGTGCATGTACCCCTTACTATAGTTTAAAAGAGCCCTGGCATCACAAAATGGATGCTGCTGCCACAGACACAAGTCTGACCTCCTGCTGCTGGACGAAACTCTGGCAGGGGAGACCTGGACAGTAGGTTTCCTGTCCAGGGAGGTGTAACCACCTCCCAGACAGGCTTTAGTGTATTGGGGCTGGGTGGGTGCATTCAGTGAATGCTTTTCAGACAGTGCTGGGGGCACACTTGGTGTCCCTGTGCATACCCCAGTTCAAACCGGTTGCAGGGCCACTCAGCCCTTGCTCTGGCATGAAACTGGACAAAGGGAAAGGGGTGTAACCACCCCTCTCCCCAGACCCAGCCATAGGTGGGTCTCCAGGGTATGTCCAACCCCCTCTCTTAGTATAAGTATGGGACCCCAGTCCTTAGGACTTCAGATTACACCGGGACGAAACTCTGCAACATATATCCTGGAACTTCGACATTCTATTTCGACTAGAAGTTGGAAGAGTCTCCCGTGGGGTCAAGGAGTGACTCCCCTGTTCAAACAGGCACCAAAGAAGCATCTTGCAGGTCTGCATTTCTGAAGTATTTGCAACTCAGGACATGGACTTCCAGAATTCTCAGAGACCGACACGAGATCCCAGCAAAGCTGAAACCTGCAGCCCTCACGACTGACGTGGAACTGGAACTCCTGGACGCGTGCACATTTGCTAGTGCATCGACTTCCCGAGCTTTCCCGAAGTTGTGCATTGGGCTATTCCAAGCCCCGCGCACCATCTGCATCAAAGATTGTGGGCCACACTCCACGAGTGTTCCGTGAGCCCGCTTCTAGCATTTCTGCTCGAGGCCCCTTTGCAATTCCTAGTCCGTCGACTGGTGGGTCCCCACATAGGTAACTCTTCTGTTTCTTGGGCTTTCCTGGTTGACGTGCCCTGACTCCCCACTGAGTGGTGAGTCCCTCAGACCTTGCTGGTCTGCACCGAAGCCAATCTCTGCTTTCTGCGTGGGTTGCTGTTGCCAAGGCTTGTTGTGTCCAATCCGGAAACCGACCCAGCAGCACTCGACATCCTTCGTGGGACAGCTCGAATCCAGAACCTGGTCATCGTCGACGCCTCCTGGTCCTCGTGGCTGAAGAGTCAAGCTTCACCTTCTTCACCTTAAATCACCCGACATCGGTGGGCATCCACTCATCGCCTTCCTGGTCACTGGCAAGTGACCCAGATTTTGTCCCCTCTGCTTTCAAGTTCTTCACATCTCCGATCCACCCTTGGACTCCAACCGGACACTTTCCACTTAGTCGCCAGCAGCACTTTGCAGCAGATCGCCATTGAAATTGACGACGAAACCCGACACGAAAAGATACCTATGCACCCGGCTTCCCTAGGTGAGGTAACTCGAGTACTCCGGTGCTCCCGTGGGAGTTGACTCTAGAACCTCCTAGTTCTAAAGGGGTTAGCTCCAAGTTCTCTCCTAAGTGTCCTTTATCTTTAAAATTCCAACCGCGACTTTCACCATAGAAGTCAATGGTGATTCGCGGCTGTATTTAGACACTGCACGCGTCCCCCGTGGGTCCCCTGTGTCACTACCTTGGGTGGTTCCTGGTGGCGGAGTGAGCTAAAGAATGATGATGGATTAAACGCAGATCAGTTGACTGGGGTGAGTGCTTGCAATGTTCAACACTCCGTCCATCATCCCCTTTGGTTTTGCTTTGTTCTCCGTAAGTTGGCAGGGTGTGCCCAGAAGTGGGTCCATTGCACACTTTGCCACTGGATTCAAGCAAGCCCGGCTGATGTCGGCTGATTAGCCAGAAACCGGTCCCAGGATGCTTGTTTCCGGTCCAGGGAAGGCATGGCTTGGCAGTTCGGGCTGGACTGTTCCCATAAGGCACAGGGTCAGACTGATTTGCATATGGCCATGTCTGAACTGGGGTGACGGAGTGAGCTAAAGAATGATGATGGATTAAACCCAGATCAGTTGACTGGGGTTGAGTGCTTGCAATGTTCCACAATTCGTCCATCATCCCCTTTGGTTTTGCTTGGTTTCTTGTGGCCCCAGCGGTTTTAAAGGATCTAGGCCTTGTGTCTAGTCAAGTCGTGGTTCTTATACCACTTTCTTAATATATGGTTTGGTAAGCCCCTAGGGCTCAACGTATATTGTGCTAATTTACTGTGTGCTAAATAAGTTTACTGAATGTACTTTTGCCTCTAGCCTCATAAAGAGACTAGAGGGATGTGTTTAGAATAAATACATATATTGTATATATATACCTGGTGTGGTTCTCCTTTCATTTGGTCATTCAAGAGATTATAGACTGGTAAAACAATCTGATTTACATTCCTTCAACACTTAGCCTGAAGGCTGCTCTCCACAGCTACCACTAGTGTTAAAACTAAGGTCAATGGACAATCAATATTTTCCCGGCGGTATCGCCTCTTTAACCCACAAAATATTAACCAATGAAGAGGCAGGCGCTGGAGACTGGAAGGCAGGAAACAAGGTTTATTCTCTCCGGAGGAGAACACATCAGTTCAGACAGCCAGTATCGTCACGAGGTGCTCTAACCGCATCTCTGAGGCCTGGCCTCTTATACACAGTTAAATGAAGTTTATTGCAGGTAACACATTCTTGAAATGCTTTGAAGTATGAAAGGACATCCTCCGAATCTCCCCTACAGGCCCGTTCCCACACACATTTACAGTTGAAGTCCCCACCCCGGTCACAACAGGTGATGATTATCGCGCAGCTGGACATTCCGCCGATTCACGGAATGTGGGGGTTTGATCGGATCTCATAGGGTGGGGGCTTTGATCAACTCGGGGGTCCTTTGATGAGGGAAGCTTTCTACTGTACGGGGAGGGGCAATAAACAGTATCGGCAGAGCTAGGTGTCGGCCTGGGAAAGAGGAAGACAAACGGGCACACAGGGAAAAAAGGGGGGGGGGTTGGTATCAAAGGGCCTGGGACCATGAAAAGGAATGAAGGGAGGTGTCGCACTGGGAACAGGATGGGGTTCTGAGGCAGAGCTGCGCTGAAGAGGGGTTTATGACCCAAGGCATGCGAGTGTGGGGGTTGTCAGCGTGCAGGCTTTGCGAGGGCGAAGGGCTATGCTGGGGGCCAGTGGCGTGCAGAGGGTGGTTCTGATCGAGGCACCTAAAATGGCGGGTGCACACGACAAGAAGTGTGGCATCCGGGGAAAAAGGCAAGATGGCGCAGATAATGTTTACCAAACCGTACTAATTTTCCACAGTCCTCCCTTTAACATATCCAAGACATCTTGCTGGTCTATTTCCTATCCATGTCTACTGTGGCGGTCATAAGTAAAGAAATGGGAACCCAGGTGAAGAAGCTATAAACATTACATTTAAAATATTTCGTCTTAGGAGGCGGGTCTATCGATAAACTCGTTTGCAAGAAGGTCATAGTAATGCAATATCGGACAAAACGATTCTGTAGTGTGAGCATTGAGTACATTTCATAGATACTTGTGGTCATTCGGAATGTGAACTGATAGGTTATTACATATGTAAGTTCTGTTCATTTTCAGTTGGAGCATGGGTGGTTGGGAGAGAAATGAGACGTAGTAAAAACGATAATCAGAGGCGCCATTGTTCGAAGGGGAGGTCCTATTGTCATGGACCGTTATTAGTGAGTTCTCAGCATTCTTTGTCGTCTTCTGTTGGCACGGTGGAGCGATGAGTCCAGCTCTCTTCTGAGCTCCGCGTTGCAGGGCATGACCTTTTCCTCGCTTTCCTGGTCAAGAAGGTCCTTTTCGCCCTGTGTCCTTTGGAGTCGATTGTCAAAAAGTTCAGGTGGAAGAAGAGTGTGTGTAAGTAGTCCATAGGGTAGGTCGGAGAAAAAAGGGGGGATGGAGCAGGGCCAAATCGGGAACAGGCCAGGGGGACGGAAAATTTCGGGTAGGCGGGCTCATGACCGAATTCAGAGAGCGGGGACTTTTCGGCACACGTTGAACATTGAGCAGGGGCATCAGGTCAGCCCTTTCCTCTCCCTTTGACGGAAACAGTGCCTCGTCCTGCAACTCCTTTCTGTCGCGGTCTCGCCTTGGCCAATGTCGCAGATGTTCCACGATCTGTAGTCAGGCCACGTGCTCCCACATCCGGTCTCTCTTTCCTCCGACAGCGGTACCCTTAAATGAGTTTGAAAAGACAGTCTTTAGAGAATTGGCAGAGGAAGGTAATCACATAAATCTATTTCTGTCCCAGCTCCAAGCAAATAAGAAACATCCGTTACATTGGGGTTCACAACCATCATATAAATAATTGATGATGGGCTCGTTAGATTTCCTATAACTTTCCTTCGTAACTATTTCTTTGGTGCTTGTTGGCGTTACATTCATTGTCGTGGTACGAAATCTGGTGCCTATTCATCGTATTTTGTGTATTACAGTTACGTCAGATCTTCTGACAGAGACCCACCTTCCTAGTACGTGCCTTACAAAGCTATACCGTTCTCCAGGACTTTATATTTTTCAAAAAAAGTGCAACGTGCTATCACCATGGTCTGATGGGTATCTTTCTGAGGGACGAACATAGGCTAAACATTTTTCCATCCTATAAATGCATCCTACCTTTCAGCTAAACATTTTACTTTCAACAGGGTTAATTGCAACGATTTCTTCATTTCGGCCTAATCTTTAACTTCGCAAACATCAGTCTAGTTCCTACATAGCCTCTTACAACCTTATTACTTTATTAAAAAACCGGGGTCTTATGGAAACAACTAGGGACATAGCAAACTGTGGTTAGGGACTATCATCTTGCTTTGTGTCATAAGGGCGTTATTTAGCAGAAGGCCACAGTTCAGTTGGTAAGCGTTCAGTGACCTTTCTCGAATTCTAAAACTCCGTAGCTTGCTCACCAACAGATCATTTCTAGGAACAACGGCTGGCCCGTGTTAGTTGTAAGTCGGCTTGTTTCCTACAACAGGGGGTGAGGGACATTATCCTGAGGCAATTTTTTTTTTTTTTTTTTTTTAGAAGCCACTGACATGTAGTTCCCTTATTACGGGCCAGATTAGGGAACCTTAGTCGTCTTACCTGTCCTTTCCCGTTTGGCCAATTCTAGGTTTCATCAATATTTAGCAGAAAGGAGAGGTAGTGACACGGCATCAGGGTGATTATTTTTAAGACAAATTTTGTGCAAATACTTGCGGTATTTGGAGCCAATTGGGTGGTGCACCAGGGGTGGTGGTTTGCCAATTCTGGTGCTAGTCGTTCGGAAGAGTGAGAGTGTGGAAGAGAGAGAGAGAGAGTGAGAGAGAGAGAGAGGGAGAGAGAGAGAGAGAGAGAGAGAGAGAGAGAGAGAGAGAGAGAGAGAGAGAGAGAGATGTGCAACAATAGGCTAAATAGTACACGTGTGACATGGGGGGTGGCCGTGTATTAAGATAGGCTATTCAGCGCATTACACAACATAGGACATTACGGGTCAGTGTTAGAATTTCGAAAACATGCAGTTTGGGACGGACGAGCATTAGGCAGGGTAGAGGGGGCATGCATTGAGTAAAAGACACCATTGTATCGCACTTCTCGCACTCTTGGTCCGCCGACCAGTCAAGTCAGCGCCTCAGTCGCACAAAAACATGTTCTCATAGTTTCAGACATACGTGACACGTGTCCATTCGCACAGCACGGATTAGGGGTGACCGTGTTTTCAGACATACGTGACACGTGCCCATTCACGCAACACGGATTAGGGGTGACCGTGTTTTATCATATTATACAACTTATTAGCTCTTTCGTTACAAGAGCAGTTTGTGGGTGTGCTTAGGGGCCATCCGGCAACGTTAGTCCGCTTCGTGTATCAGACATGGCGGGGCTTCAGATCTTCACCATACCTCGGTCGTGATCTCCAGTGTAACCTGTAGGGGGAGGAAAAGAGGGGAAGGGAGGGGGACAACATTCGCGCATTTCAAATGCATGGGCACGAAAGTTCTTTACTTACCTCATACTCGTCTTGTCTCCTCGGGATAGAATCCCTGGGGTCTTGGTTTCTGAAGCCAGGGGGGGGAAAAAAGGGGCAGTGTGTCCTTATAGGTCGCGTGTAGGGAAACGTTAAAAATCAGGGGCTCTTAGTGCGGGGTATCTAGTTGGTAGATGTATCTAGCTATCGGGGCCCTTAAATCTTTTCCAATGCTGTGATGGTCTAAGGCATACCAGCTCTTCGGCCAACTCTGTTCCCTAGTACCTTTGAGTGTCGTACCTTCATAACGTTCTATCATTTACACCGCTTCACGTTACCCGTCCTCAGAAGTCGAGGTCCTTCTCCATGCGTTAGTTCCAGAGCCAGTCGCATACTTGGAGGCAGAGTATCGTGTCTTAGATTCGATCCTCCCTCTGGAGCTGAGCAACCATCTTCTAATAACCTTAAAAAGAGAACAAAGCAGGGTGCACAAAAAACTCTCCCGCTGACCCCACATTTTTCACAAAAAAAAAGCATGCAATACCCATTTCATAGTTCGGAAAACCTTTATTTGCACAATCGTTCAGCATGTAGATATGACAGTGCAATCGTATTTGGCCGGGCACGGCAATGGCTAAAGTGCGTACAGTAGGGGGGTTATTTTGCAGTATTGGGAATATTAAAAATATTAAAAAGGCTTATTCATTCATTTGCAGGGGACTAAAATGTCTATCGATAGTTGAGGGATCAAGTGGCATTCATTTCATAGTTGGCAGTACAGTTGGACTAGTTGCAATCAAATTTCCTATATGTATACCGTGGGTGTGTGTCGTAAGCGAGGTTATGTATCGGCTACAATAAACATCATAATAAATTGTACATTTGAAAAAAAAACACTTTTCACAGGGCCCTTTTACATGTTCGTCGAGTGAACCCTCCCTCTTTTTCGTCAAGTGTACAAAGGATCATATACATATTTCAGAACATCGAGTCTTTTTAGCTAAAAAAAACACCACGAGGCGTTCGCAAGTTCTCATTGATTCCGGCGCCATTTTGGGCGGGGCCGGGTTAGTCCGGAAGTAGCATCAGAGACAAAATGTTTCCCATAACCGGCGGTTGGACCAGAGTCCTCTTCGGCAGTTCAAACACTCGTGCTAACAGAAGGGGTGGCTATGTCGTGGTTATTTTCGTTAGCGACCAAGGCAGTCGTTCCTCACCGGGAGCCGGCAGGGGCCGAGGGCTCCTGGGACTTTTGTAGAATCTTCAAGGCTGTGGGGATGCTGTCGGGGGTGGGGGCTCGTGCCCCGGTGGACAAGCGTCCGAGTTATATTGCTGGTCAAAGTTACTCTAGCGGCCTAGACCCGCCTTCCAGGGGGCCCAGACGCCATTTTGAGGCCTGCAGCAGCCGCCCTTCTTCGAGTCTGCAAGAGTGGAGGAGACCTTTTGGAGTGAAAGAAAAGGAACTCTGTGTCGTAGGAGCAGGACATTCGGCTAGGGTGCAGCTGTGGCGCCCCCACCTGGGGGGGCGAGGGAGACTCGTTCGCGCCGTCTCCCTCTCCCGGTGTACCCCACGCTGCTCTCTTTCATTGGGCATGCATGATGGCCACTCCACATCCCGTGTTCCTCAAGTCCCATGTCCAGTGCTGCGGAAGTATGGCCACCTGCGGTGCATGTTCGGTGCTGTGCGAGTATTGGCGCAGCCGTTGCATGTTTGGTGCTGCGCAAGTATCGGCACCGTTGCATGTTCGGTGCTGCGCAAGTATCGGCGCCGCCCGGCTGGAGGATTTCGGTGCCGGGCCGGGGGCTGGGAAGCCTCCTACCCGTGGAGGCGGGAGAGGCTCGTCCGCGTCGCCTCTCCCTCCCAGCCCGACCTGGACTAATTTTCGCGGAGGTATGTACAAGACATCCCCCCCCAGAGTTGTCGCAGCCATTATTCAAGAAAGAAGTGGCGCCTGGCGTGTTGCTGCTGCCATTACGGAGGAAAAAAGAAAGAAGTGGCGCCTGGCGTGTTGTCGCTGCCATTACGAAGGAGAAAAGGAAAAAATGTCCCGTCCGTCTCTGGGCCGGGCTTCCGGTGGATGTCGGCCAGACGCCCCTTGCTCTGGCCCCATGAACGGGTTCCTTGGCTCATCGGCTGCAGCCGGATCCAGTTGGCCCCAGTCCCCGGCCATTGGTGGCTGGACCGGGGGAGCATGTGGCAGGACTATCTGCAACTATCACGTGCCACCGCGGCCGGACTGGGAGAGAGAGGGAGGAGGGTCGAGGACATAGACATTCCCCCCCTTACAACTCTCCAGTGTGGTCAAGGCGATCCCCTGGCTGGGTCCCGCTGGCCCCTGTCTCTCCTTCGGCTCCACCCTATGCTACGATTTCCTGGCCGACTGTTGGCAGCAGGACCCGCCTTATATGAGTTGCTGCCGGCTGGGCGTAGCCGCAACCCTGCCCCACCTTGGAAGTTTCCAGAGTGGGGGAGGGATGTTCTGCTGACTTTCATTTTCTACAGTTTACCGTTCCTGTTTCTAACGTTTCCTGTTGTTAGGGCATTAATAGGTGTTATTATTACGTATTGTTATTGTTTCTTGCTCGTTATGTTAAATAAAAGTTCATGTTCATCAGTGGCCTACTGATTTCGTTTTCCCATTCCTTTCTTCCCAGGTTGTTTCATGCTAAAGCTTCTGATAACAGAAGTTAAGTAACACGGAACCACAGGCAGAGGGATGACGTAGATTCATGCATCACGTACACACAAACTCAGACGGGGAGACAGTACAAGTATTATATACAAAGACCCAAGACAAACATAAAACAGTTATTGGCCATAATTATCTTTTTCTGTATGCTGCGCATACTTATTGTTCTGAGTTCTTTTTACCTGTTTCTTGTCTTTTTATTCGTTGGCTGCCTTTTTCTGGTGGATTTGATTGACAAACCGTTGGTGTCAATTGGAGAGCAATGGGGCAGCTTTTAGTTATATGCCTATAAGGATGCGGAAAAGGAGGTAGGAGGTTTTCAAATATTTGGCAGTATCCCTAGTCCTCTCGGCGGAGGATACTCGTGTAACCCTTACCTCGAAATACCCTAAACTTTTCCCTACTTGGCTAAACGTAAGAATGCTTGATCACGTGTGTACATTATTCTTTTTGCTTTATTCGGGGTTTGTCGTGGTTAATTTAGAGCTAGACTGGGTTTCCCGTCTTAGCGTTGTTTGATCTATGAGGACTCGAACATGTCGCTGAAATCCGCCTGGCGAAATCTGTGCCATCGGGCATAATCGAACGTGGTGGTTCTATCTGGCCTGTCCATGTCGGTCTGATTCATCTTTGTCTCGCGCCTTTTCCCTTTCTGCCGGCCTGTTATTCCTGTCGGCCCTCTGCTCCTACTCTCGTTCAGTAGAGTCGGACATTGGGCTTTCCAGTGCCCGGCATATTTACAAAAAGCACATTGGTTTTGCCCTAAGTCTGGTCGCCCTGTGCGCAGTGTCGGGGGATTACTTTCGGGTCGTTGTGTCCTGGGGTTGTCCTGTCGATATATTCCTTTACCTACTCTGTCCTCGTCTCTTTTCTTTCGTTGCATTGCTTCTTTGCGCCACATACCGAGACTGTCGAGCATAATAGGCGTTGTCTTATTATTACGAAGGGCTATTTCTAACGTTTCTATTTTATCAAGATCGAAGGATCCTATCAGTGGCCACTGTTTCTCTTGATTTTCTTTGGTATACCTGTGCCACAGTTTACTATAGGCTATGGTAACTAATCCATAGTTTATGAACATGTCTTTATTAGGGGTGCCTTCCAGCGGAGCTAGATGATCCACCTCTAATAAACGGTCCGGGCTGAACCAACTATCGACCAGTGGGGAGAAGACAGACATGACGGCTCGCGAAGAGGACAAAAAGTCAGCACTGCCTATCTTATCACTGCGTGCAAAGACTAGACAGAATATTTCTATTCTACGTTGTTTGCAGGCAGTGAATACCTCATGAACCAATATCAAAACAATAAATAAACGACCAGTGGGAAGAATAAGTAGATCCGCAAAGGTCTGCGTCCTCTACCCTTTCACTATCTGCAAAGGGGAACCTGTTCTTTCCTGTTTGTAGACAGAGAATCTCCAGAAAACAATCCGCGAACAGTAGCTCGGGGTCAAAAAAACAGTTAATCAGTGTGGGAGAGGGAATCTCCCGAAAACAATTCGTGAATAAATAATCAATCAGTGGGGGAGGAAGATAGGCACGCTGGCTGCGTTACTTATCCTTCACTGTTTGCAAAGAGAAAGAGCCTACTGTTTCTCCGTTTGCAGACAGTGAATCTCCAAATAGGTCAACAAAGAGTAATACTAGTATTTTCTGAACAATTAAACAACTATTTCGCAATTCGTCGTGTCTACACGACCTTACCCGGACCGTATGGACAGTTTCTTATCTTCCGAATACAGCGCCCGATCGTCCTCCTTTCCTCGTATTCCTCGCGGCACTCCTGATGGTTCCCAGTCAGGACCGTAGATCACTCGAGAGAGGTCTGTTCGGAGCCAGTGAAGTTCGGATGATCGGCTGCCAGACGAGGGTCTATTCGGCAAGAGCTCTCCCGATCGTTGCAGTCTTTCACTCTGTCGTCAGGACCTCTCCCACTGGATCCACGAGTCACTGATGGGCCCCACGCTTGGGACGCCAATTGTTAAAACTAAGGTCAATGGACAATCAATATTTGCCCGGCGGTATCGCCTCTTTAACCCACAAAATATTAACCAATGAAGAGGCAGGCGCTGGAGACTGGAAGGCAGGAAACAAGGTTTATTCTCTCCGGAGGAGAACACATCAGTTCAGACAGCCAGTATCGTCACGAGGTGCTCTAACCGCATCTCTGAGGCCTGGCCTCTTATACACAGTTAAATGAAGTTTATTGCAGGTAACACAGTCTTGTAATGCTTTGAAGTATGAAAGGACATCCTCCGAATCTCCCTTACAGGCCCGTTCCCACACACATTTACAGTTGAAGTCCCCACACTGGTCACAACAGGTGATGATTATCGCGCAGCTGGACATTCCGCCGATTCACGGAATGTGGGGGTTTGATCGGATCTCATAGGGTGGGGGCTTTGATCAACTCGGGGGTCCTTTGATGAGGGAAGCTTTCTACTGTACGGGGAGGGGCAATAAACAGTATCGGCAGAGCTAGGTGTCGGCCTGGGAAAGAGGAAGACAAACGGGCACACAGGGAAAAAAGGGGGGGGGGTTGGTATCAAAGGGCCTGGGACCATGAAAAGGAATGAAGGGAGGTGTCGCGCTGGGAACAGGATGGGGTTCTGAGGCAGAGCTGCGTTGAAGGGGGGGTTTATGACCCAAGGCATGCGAGTGTGGGGGTTGTCAGCGTGCGGGCTTTGCGAGGGCGAAGGTCTATGCTGGGGGCCAGTGGCGTGCAGAGGGTGGTTCTGATCGAGGCACCTAAAATGGCGGGTGCACACGACAAGAAGTGTGGCATCCGGGGAAAAAGGCAAGATGGCGCAGATAATGTTTACCAAACCGTACTAATTTTCCACACTAGGATAGCTTCCTATAAAGGTTGACTTTAAACCTACGATCAATAAGGGTCGTTTGGGCTGGTTCAAGGTGCCCACTAGAATAGTGGACAGCATATGCCAGGCCAACTTCTCACAGGGGGCTGTACCTCCGGACCAGTTCCGACAGTTCTGCATCTGGAAGAATTGCTTATATAGAATAGCTGCCTGTTGTCAGAAGCATGCTGATGCTTGGCTGGCTGAGTTCTCACAAATGAACAGAGTGAACTCCCCAGCGATACGGGAATATTCCAACACGTGCTATAAACACAATAGGATGGTTCTACGAGGTCAACAGTCACTGTTAGCAGATGCAGCGATCAGAAGGTCGAGAGGTTAAATCTGAGGCCGGTACTCTCTGCATTCCATCCTCCTGAAGACGGTAAATTCAGCAACATTAAATTACTTACATATATCACCGACATACACACCAGCAAAACACACTACACACATACATCCCACCAACACACATATCACAACTCACCACGACATTCCGCACCATACCACTGCCCTTACGTCACTACACTAAGCACATGTAGCGCAAATAAAGTTATCAACGCTCTTTACATAAGTACTAGTTCTATTACAGAAATCTGCCCGGTGGGTGAAATGTGCTGCACGGCTAAACACTTATAAGGTCACAAAGGCGAGACCTATTGGCTAGGCCAATGCTTGTTCAGGGTATGGACTCGGACTCCCTTTGCTGTAGGTTGGCAGTCAGCCATGGTTAAGCGATTGTGAAACCCACTTTGCAAGGCAAACGTTCCTCACCCTGTAGCTGTAACAGGACGTCAGCTAACTGACGCTTGTGTCGTTTCTTCTGTCTAGGGTTCGGGGAGGACTTTTCCTCGAGTAGAGCAATACAGGTGCCAGGATCCCTTGCGTTTACAGTATTTTAATTTTTATTTTATTTTTTTACACTTGTATGGCGCACAGCTACCCAAGAAGGGTTTCCCGGCGCCGAGACATATCACTGAACGGAGGTATGAGATGAGCTGATCATTCAAGTTATTTCTCGAAAAGCCAGGTCTTGATGCTTTTCCTGAACCTGGCATCGTTGTCTTCCTTGCGAATGTGAGGAGCGAGTGCGTTCCAGAGAGTGGGCCCTAGGAATGAAAAGGACCTCCCTCCCATTCTCGCCAGTTTGAACCTAGGTACCCCAAAATTTGCTGCAGTTTGAGAGCGCAGATTCCGTCCAGGGACCGTATGCTTTACAAATACACATAACAGGCGCAGTCCTTTCTTTGCTAGGCTAATGATCAGCAGCTGCAGCCCATTCTTTGATGCGGCCTCTCTCTGCCGGCTATAGGGAACAGCCGACGTGACATGAGGGATGGGTGCCTGGAGCGACCTTTTATGCGCAGAACTTGACCTCAGGGGATGCGGAGATTACTGACCATATGCAAACAGGTCCCCACCTGCCTGATGACGACTTCCTGTAAAGCGTGGCATCTAGCTATCCCAGAATGCAATATTCTGCCTACTCCCAAGATGGTCGAACCCCTCTCTCAGCGTGTGGAGCTCGTTAGACCATCCTAGAGGTGTGGCTACCTAAAGGCCACATGACTATGGAAGAGCTGATTTGCAACTGTTTCCCCCTCTCCCTCCCCAGCACCAACCTGTCTACCTGAACAAAGGAGCAGCGCCTCTCCTGTGTGTCCACGGTTTGACCTCCAAAGGTCGCCCCCTCCTTTGAAGCTCGCCTTTTGGGTTCACACCTCTTCCAACTGCAGGTCTGTTGCGTTCCTTCCAGAGAGTCGTTTACACCTCCCCGTTGCGTTCCTTCCGGAGAGTCGTTTACACCTCCCCCATTGCGTTCCTTCCTGAGAAACGTTTACACCTCCCCCGTTGCGTTCCTTCCTGAGAGTCGTTTACACCTACCCCGTTGTGTTCCTTCCTGAGAGTCGTTTACACCTCCCCCGTTGCGTTCCTTCCTGAGAGTCGTTTACACCTACCCCGTTGCGTTCCTTCCTGAGAGTCGTTTACACCTCCCCCGTTGCGTTCCTTCCTGAGAGTCGTTTACACCTCCCGCGTTGTATTCCTTCCTGAGAGTCGTTTACACCTCCCCCGTTGCGTTCCTTCCTGAGAGTCGTTTACACCTCCCCCGCTGCATTCCTTCCTGAGAGTCGTTTACACCTCCCCCGTTGCGTTCCTTCCTGAGAGTCGTTTACACCTCCCCCGTTGCGTTCCTTCCTGAGAGTCGTTTACACCTCCCCCGTTGCGTTCCTTCCTGAGAGTCGTTTACACCTCCCCCGTTGCATTCCTTCCTGAGAGTCGTTTACACCTCCCCCGTTGCGTTCCTTCCTGAGAGTCGTTTACACCTCCCCCGTTGCGTTCCTTCCTGAGAGTCGTTTACACCTCCCCCGTTGCGTTCCTTCCTACAATGCCAATAGCTCAAACTCAAGTAAATGCAGGACCTAGGGACCGACTCCAAAATGTGTTCCATCGGATATCTCACTGTTAAAATACATGAGCAAGTTCCACGCTCTCTGCTGACATCAGCTGTGATGGTATAGTTCCCCAAATCCAAGGAAAAGTACGGACCCAGGCGAGTCTGTGACCCTCGCTGCTGACATCAGTTGTGATGGTATAGTTTCCCAAATCCAACGAAAAGTAGGGACCCAGGAGAGTCAGTGAAATTACGGAAAATAAAAGGAAGCAAGCACTGTGTTTTACCGTCCCGCTATGTACGGATTACACACCACCTACTCCTCAGGGACCGACTCCAAAATGTGTCCATCATTTTATTGAATGCCTGTAGCACTAATTAAATTTGAAACAACGTTCACTTCAAAAACCACTTCGCCATTGTCCCTGAACTCCATTGTGCTGTACTTGTGTCCGTAGACGGTAGCGCATCCCGGTAGCCAGTGTGCATGAAGCAATAGTGTGAAGTGGTAGCATGTGTTTGCAAGTTGGGAAAGGAAACCAGGACAAGCTAATTACGTGATTTGAGCCTTGCAGTAAAGATTGTAATCTCTTGGCTCGCGGCATCTGTGAGAAGCAAATGAACAATCAGCAGGATACGCTCCTAAAAAACATACAGGTTACTGCTAAAGTAAAGGGTAAAAAGACAACGGGCCCGATTCACAGAATGAACTTAAGACTAAATCCTAAACTTACTACTATTTGGTATTCACAGAATGCACTCACTACTTTTGGCATTCACAGAATGCACTTACTACTTTTGGTATTCACAGAATGAACTTACTACTATTTGGTATTCACAGAATGCACTTACTACTTTTGGCATTCACAGAATGAACTTACTACTTTTGGCATTCACAGAATGCACTTGCTACTTTTGGCATTCACAGAATGCACTTACTACTTTTGGCATTCACAGAATGAACTTACTACTATTTGGTATTCACAGAATGCACTTACTACTTTTGGCATTCACAGAATGAACTTACTACTATTTGGTATTCACAGAATGCACTTACTACTTTTGGTATTCACAGAATGAACTTACTACTTTTGGTATTCACAGAATGCACTTACTACTTTTGGCATTCACAGAATGAACTTACTACTTTTGGCATTCACAGAATGCACTTGCTACTTTTGGCATTCACAGAATGCACTTACTACTTTTGGTATTCACAGAATGAACTTACTACTATTTGGTATTCACAGAATGCACTTACTACTTTTGGCATTCACAGAATGAACTTACTACTTTTGGCATTCACAGAATGCACTTGCTACTTTTGGCATTCACAGAATGCACTTACTACTTTTGGCATTCACAGAATGAACTTACTACTATTTGGTATTCACAGAATGCACTTACTACTTTTGGCATTCACAGAATGAACTTACTACTTTTGGCATTCACAGAATGAACTTACTACTTTTGGCATTCACAGAATGAACTTACTACTTTTGGTATTCACAGAATGCACTTAGTACTTTTGGCATTCGCAGAATGCACTTACTACTTTTGGTATTCACAGAATGAACTTACTACTTTTGGCATTCACAGAATGAACTTACTACTTTTGGCATTCACAGAATGAACTTACTACTTTTGGTATTCACAGAATGCACTTACTACTTTTGGAATTCACAGAATGCACTTACTACTTTTGGTATTCACAGAATGAACTTACTACTTTTGGCATTCACTTTGGTATTCACAGAATGAACTTACTACTTTTGGCATTCACAGAATGAACTTACTACTTTTGGTATTCACAGAATGAACTTACCACTTTTGGTATTCACAGAATGAACTTACTACTTTTGGCATTCACAGAATGAACTTACTACTTTTGGCATTCACAGAATGAACTTACTACTTTTGGTATTCACAGAATGCACTTACTACTGTTGATATTCACAGAATAGATTTAAGACTACTAACTTTACGTCCGCACTCGGGCCGGAAATTCCGGCCTGGAGGCGGAGATTCTGGCGTGGGGCGGAGCTTGCGGCCTGGAGGCTGAGCTTGTGGCCCGGAGGCGGAGCTTGTGGCCTGGAGGCGGAGCTTGAAGCTTGGAGGCGGAGCTTGCGGCCCAGAGGTGGAGATTTCAGCCTCCTAGCCGCAAGCTCTGCCTCTGGGCCAGAAGCTCCGCCTCTGGACTGCAAGCTCTGCCTCAAGCCAGAAACTCCGCCTCCGGGCCGGAATTTCCAGCCCGAGTGCGGACGTAAATTTAGTAGTCTTAAATCTATTCTGTGAATCCCGAAAGTAGTAAGTGCATTCTGTGAATACCAAATAGTAGTAAGTTTAGGATTAAATTAATTATGTGAATCGGGCCCAACATCTCCAACGCATTCACATATTTTTAAATGCACGCTAAATGTAATTACCTTTTTAAACTTGAGGAAAAAGAATACTTAATGTTTTCCCAAATCCAACGAAAAGTAGGGACCCAGGAGAGTCCGTGACGCTCGCTGCTGACATCAGCTGTGATGGTATAGTTTTCTAAATCCAACAAAAAGTAGGGACCCAGGAGAGTCCGTGACGCTCGCTGCTGACATCAGCTGTGATGGTATAGTTTTCTAAATCCAATGAAAAGTAGGGACCCAGGAGAGTCCGTGACGCTCGCTGCTGACATCAGCTGTGATGGTATAGTTTTCTAAATCCAACGAAAAGTTGGGACCCAGGAGAGTCCGTGACGCTCGCTGCTGACATCAGCTGTGATGGTGTACTTTTCTAAATCCAACGAAAAGTAGGGACCCAGGAGAGTCCGTGACGCTCGCTGCTGACATCAGCTGTGATGGTATAGTTTTCTAAATCCAACGAAAAGTAGGGACCCAGGAGAGTCCGTGATGCTCGCTGCTGACATCAGCTGTGATGGTATAGTTTTCTAAATCCAACGAAAAGTATGGACCCAGGAGAGTCCGTGACGCTCGCTGCTGACATCAGCTGTGATGGTATAGTTTCCCGAATCCAACGAAAAGTATGGACCCAGGAAAGCCCGTGACGCTCGCTGCTGACATCAGCTGTGATGGTATAGTTTCCTGAATCCAAAGAAAAGTATGGACCCAGGAGAGTCCGTGACGCTCGCTGCTGACATCAGCTGTGATGGTATAGTTTTCTAAATCCAACAAAAAGTATGGACCCAGGAGAGTCCGTGACGCTCGCTGCTGACATCAGCTGTGATGGTATAGTTTTCTAAATCCAACGAAAAGTTGGGACCCAGGAGAGTCCGTGACGCTCGCTGCTGACATCAGCTGTGATGGTATAGTTTTCTAAATCCAACGAAAAGTTGGGACCCAGGAGAGTCCGTGACGCTCGCTACTGACATCAGCTGTGATGGTATAGTTTCCCGAATCCAACGAAAAGTTGGGACCCAGGAGAGTACGTGACGCTCGCTGCTGACATCAGCTGTGATGGTATAGTTTTCTAAATCCAACGAAAAGTTGGGACCCAGGAGAGTCCGTGACGCTCGCTGCTGACATCAGCTGTGATGGTATAGTTTTCTAAATCCAACGAAAAGTAGGGACCCAGGAGAGTCCGTGACGCTCGCTGCTGACATCAGCTGTGATGGTATCGTTTTCTAAATCCAACGAAAAGTTGGGACCCAGGAGAGTCCGTGACGCTCGCTGCTGACATCAGCTGTGATGGTATAGTTTTCTAAATCCAACGAAAAGTAGGGACCCAGGAGAGTCCGTGACGCTCGCTGCTGACATCAGCTGTGATGGTATAGTTTCCCGAATCCAACGAAAAGTTGGGACCCAGGAGAGTCCGTGACGCTCGCTGCTGACATCAGCTGTGATGGTATAGTTTCCAGAATCCAACGAAAAGTTGGGACCCAGGAGAGTTTATAAAAGCAGGATAACGGAAACATTGCTGCATAAAGCAAAAATAAGCCAGTAGCTTTATCATATTATTTATTGTATCATATTATTTCTAAAACATGCAGTGCTGCCGTTGCCTGTATGTGTCCCTGTATCACACATTTAAAGGAGTTTAATGCCACGTTACAAACGGTAACTCACAATCCCGTGGTTTCTGTAGTTGAGCCCTAGAATTAAGTGGTAGCGACTTAGCTTTGTAAGGACAAAAGACCTTTCACTTCTTCATTTGTATATGTGGTTTTAATATAGTGTGGATCTAACTGAAAACCAGTGAAGCGCTGTACATGTCAAAGGGAAAGACACTGTCCATGTGTGGCTGGAGGGCTATCTTCTTTTTAAGAGTAATCGTGCACTGTTGACTTATTTTTACTCTTTTGTTCTTATTTGTCCCCAGTCTAAGATGAACAACCTTTACAACGAAACTTTTACAACGCACTACCATTACAACGCATTGCTCTGGGGGGCGCTCTAGGATAGGGAATAAGTTTAATTTACTATCCAACACCTTCCCTAGTGTCCACGGGGACTGGAGTTGGAATAGTAAATTAAACTATTCACTATCCAGCACCCCAAAGCGCTATGCGTTGTAATGGATTGCGATGTAAAAACCGCGTTGTAAAGGCAGGCGTTGTAATAGCTTGCGTTGTAACGTCATACATCCCCAGTCTACTAGTGTCATGGCTGCGGGTATGCCACGTGCCACCAGACATGGCGAGCATGTCAGCCAGCGAGGCTGGGACCCAGTCATGGAGGTGGTTTTGAAGATAGTGCAGGGCCGCATGAGAAGCCAATGGAATTCCTTCAGGATGTCGGCTGTGCTTCTCCAGGCCCATTATAAGATGTTCTACGACATCGAGGTTTCTCTTATGCGGGTTAGTGTGGAGCCAAGACAGCAGTGGAGCAGGGCATTGCGACTATCTACGTTCAAGGCAAGGACTTGAACATCAGTTCTGAAGTCGCTTTCTGGGAGAAATGGCTTCCCTTTCATAAGGAGAGAGAACTTGGAGCGTGGCTGAGACTCATGGCGGACTAGTACTGTCTGCCTGAGCTCCCGCCGGAGTTTCAGTATCCAACAGTATCCTGTATCCCCAGACTCTGTCATCCCCTGGACAGGGAGCGGAGCAGCGTTGCACACCGAAGAGCCTGGTAGCGGAGCAGCGTTGCACACCGAAGAGCCTGGTAGCGGAGCAGCGTTGCACACCGAAGAGCCTGGTAGCGGTCCCGGAGTTGCGATCCTGAGCTCGACGTGGGCCGGTGCTGGTGTGCTGCGACTTCGGTGCAAGCGCGTTGACGGGCCGTGGCTTGCAAGGGAGACAGGAGATGGGCGCAGCAAGCGCGTGTTCAAGCGCACGACCTGATCCGATTCCAGCATGCTGCGCGTGCCCATTTCCTGTCTCATGGGAAGCAGA
Organism: Lissotriton helveticus; assembly: GCF_964261635.1. NCBI lineage: Eukaryota > Metazoa > Chordata > Amphibia > Caudata > Salamandridae > Lissotriton > Lissotriton helveticus. The sequence continues at coordinate 1,217,964,398 of NC_136071.1, read as the reverse complement.
GCCGGTTACTATAGGTCTCGTAGGCGAGACAGCGCTTTCGCTGCTGTCTCCAGGTCCTATCATTCAGTTAATGCCCTCTCTGAATCTCACATGCTGCTGCCTCCAGGTCCGGGCCCCGTCATTCAGTTAATGCCCTCTCTGAATCTCACATGCTGCTGCCTCCAGGTCCGGGCCCCGTCATTCAGTTAATGCCCTCTCTGAAGCCCACGTGCTGCTGTCTCCAGGTCCGGTCCCTGTCCCTCTGTTAATGCCCTCTCTGAATCTCACATGCTGCTGCCTCCAGGTCCGGTCCCTGTCCCTCTGTTAATGCCCTCTCTGAAGCCCACGTGCTGCTGCCCCCAGGTCCGGGCCCCGTCATTCAGTTAATGCCCTCTCTGAATCTCACATGCTGCTGCCTCCAGGTCCGATCCCTGTCCCTCTGTTAATGCCCTCTCTGAAGCCCACCTGCTGCTGTCTCCAGGTCCGGTCCCTGTCCCTCTGTTAATGCCCTCTCTGAATCTCACATGCTGCTGCCTCCAGGTCCGGTCCCTGTCCCTCTGTTAATGCCCTCTCTGAAGCCCACGTGCTGCTGCCCCCAGGTCCGGGCCCCGTCATTCAGTTAATGCCCTCTCTGAATCTCACATGCTGCTGCCTCCAGGTCCGGTCCCTGTCCCTCTGTTAATGCCCTCTCTGGAGCCCACGTGCTGCTGTCTCCAGGTCCGGTCCCTGTCCCTCTGTTAATGCCCTCTCTGAATCTCACATGCTGCTGCCTCCAGGTCCGGGCCCTGTCCCTCTGTTAATGCCCTCTCTGAATCTCACATGCTGCTGCCTCTAGGTCCGGGCCCTGTCCCTCTGTTAATGCCCTCTCTGAAGCCCACGTGCTGGTGTCTCCAGGTCCGGGCCCTGTCCCTCTGTTAATGCCCTCTCTGAAGCCCACGTGCTGCTGTCTCCAGGTCCGGTCCCTGTCCCTCTGTTAATGCCCTCTCTGAAGCCCACGTGCTGCTGCCTCCAGGTCCGGTCCCTGTCCCTCTGTTAATGCCCTCTCTGAAGCCCACGTGCTGCTGCCCCCAGGTCCGGGCCCCGTCATTCAGTTAATGCCCTCTCTGAAGCCCACGTGCTGCTGCCTCCAGGTCCGGGCCCTGTCCCTCTGTTAATGCCCTCTCTGAAGCACACGTGCTGCTGCCCCCAGGTCCGGGCCCTGTCCCTCTGTTAATGCCCTCTCTGAAGCCCACGTGCTGCTGCCTCCAGGTCCGGGCCCTGTCCCTCTGTTAATGCCCTCTCTGAAGCCCACGTGCTGCTGTCTCCAGGTCCGGGCCCTGTCCCTCTGTTAATGCCCTCTCTGAAGCACACGTGCTGCTGCCCCCAGGTCCGGGCCCTGTCCCTCTGTTAATGCCCTCTCTGAAGCCCACGTGCTGCTGCCTCCAGGTCCGGGCCCTGTCCCTCTGTTAATGCCCTCTCTGAAGCCCACGTGCTGCTGTCTCCAGGTCCGGACCCTGTCCCTCCATTAATGCCCTCTCTGAAGCCCACGTGCTGCTGTCTCCAGGTCCGGTCCCTGTCCCTCTGTTAATGCCCTCTCTGAAGCCCACGTGCTGCTGTCTCCAGGTTTGGGCTCCGTCATTCAGTTAATGCCCTCTCTGAAGCCCACGTGCTGCTGCCTCCAGGTCTGGGCCCTGTCCCTCTGTTAATGCCCTCTATGAATCTCACATGCTGCTGCCTCCAAGTCCGGGCCCTGTCCCTCTGTTAATGCCCTCTCTGAAGCCCACGTGCTGGTGTCTCCAGGTCCGGGCCCTGTCCCTCTGTTAATGCCCTCTCTGAAGCCCACGTGCTGCTGTCTCCAGGTCCGATCCCTGTCCCTCTGTTAATGCCCTCTCTGAAGCCCACGTGCTGCTGCTTCCAGGTCCGGGCCCTGTCCCTCTGTTAATGCCCTCTCTGAAGCCCACGTGCTGCTGTCTCCAGGTTTGGGCCCTGTCCCTCTGTTAATGCCCTCTCTGAAGCCCACGTGCTGCTGTCTCCAGGTCCGGTCCCTGTCCCTCCCTTAATGCCCTCTCTGAAGCCCACGTTCTGCTGTCTCCAGGTCCGGGCCCCGTCATTCAGTTAATGCCCTCTCTGAAGCCCACGTGCTGCTGCCTCCAGGTCCGGGCCCTGTCCCTCTGTTAATGCCCTCTCTGAAGCCCACGTGCTGCTGTCTCCAGGTCCGGGCCCTGTCCCTCTGTTAATGCCCTCTCTGAAGCACACGTGCTGCTGCCCCCAGGTCCGGGCCCTGTCCCTCTGTTAATGCCCTCTCTGAAGCCCACGTGCGGCTGCCTCCAGGTCCGGGCCCCGTCATTCAGTTAATGCCCTCTCTGAAGCCCATGTGCTGCTGCCTCCAGGTCCGGGCCCTGTCCCTCTGTTAATGCCCTCTCTGAAGCCCACGTGCGGCTGTCTCCAGGTCCGGGCCCTGTCCCTCTGTTAATGCCCTCTCTGAAGCACACGTGCTGCTGCCCCCAGGTCCGGGCCCTGTCCCTCTGTTAATGCCCTCTCTGAAGCCCACGTGCTGCTGTCTCCAGGTCCGGACCCTGTCCCTCCATTAATGCCCTCTCTGAAGCCCACGTGCTGCTGTCTCCAGGTCCGGGCCCCGTCATTCAGTTAATGCCCTCTCTGAAGCCCACGTGCTGCTGCCTCCAGGTCCGGGCCCTGTCCCTCTGTTAATGCCCTCTCTGAAGCTCACTTGCTTCTGTCTCCAGGTCCGGGCCCTGTCCCTCTGTTAATGCCCTCTATGAGGCCCACGTGCTGCTGTCTCCAGGTCCGGGCCTTGTCCCTCTGTTAATGCCCTTTCTGAAGCCCACGTGCTTCTGTCTCCAGGTCCGGGCCCTGTCCCTCTGTTAATGCCCTCTCTGAAGCACACGTGCTGCTGTCTCCAGGTCCGGGCCCTGTCCCTCTGTTAATGCCCTCTCTGAAGCACACGTGCTGCTGCCCCCAGGTCCGGGCCCCGTCATTCAGTTAATGCCCTCTCTGAAGCCCACGTGCTGCTGTCTCCAGGTCCGGGCCCTGTCCCTCTGTTAATGCCCTCTCTGAAGACCACGTGCTGCTGTCTCCAGGTTTGGGCTCCGTCATTCAGTTAATGCCCTCTCTGAAGCCCACGTGCTGCTGCCTCCAGGTCCGGTCCCTGTCCCTCTGTTAATGCCCTCTCTGAAGCCCACGTGCTGCTGCCTCCAGGTCCGGTCCCTGTCCCTCTGTTAATGCCCTCTCTGAAGCCCACGTGCTGCTGTCTCCAGGTCCGGTCCCTGTCCCTCTGTTAATGCCCTCTCTGAAGCCCACGTGCTGCTGCCTCCAGGTCCGGGCCCTGTCCCTCTGTTAATGCCCTCTCTGAAGCCCACGTGCTGCTGTCTCCAGGTCCGGGCCCTGTCCCTCTGTTAATGCCCTCTCTGAAGCCCACGTGCTGCTGTCTTCAGGTCCGGGCCCTGTCCCTCTGTTAATGCCCTCTCTGAAGCCCACGTGCTGCTGCCTCCAGGTCCGGGCCCTGTCCCTCTGTTAATGCCCTCTCTGAAGCCCACGTGCTGCTGTCTCCAGGTCCGGGCCCTGTCCCTCTGTTAATGCCCTCTCTGAAGCCCAGGTGCTGCTGCCTTAAGGTCCGGGCCCTGTCTCTCTGTTAATGCCCTCTCTGAAGCCCACGTGCTGCTGTCTCCAGGTCCGGTCCCTGTCCCTCTGTTAATGCCCTCTCTGAAGCCCACGTGCTTCTGTCTCCAGGTCCGGGCCCTGTCCCTCTGTTAATGCCCTCTCTGAAGCCCATGTGCTGCTGTCTCCAGGTCCGGGCCCTGTCCCTCTGTTAATGCCCTCTCTGAAGCCCACGTGCTGCTGTCTCCAGGTCCGGGACCCATCATTCAGTTAATGCCCTCTCTGAAGCCCACGTGCTGCTGTCTCCAGGTCCGGGCCCTGTCCCTCTGTTAATGCCCTCTATGAAGCCCACGTGCTGCTGCCTCCAGGTCCGGCCCCGTCATTCAGTTAATGCCCTCTCTGAAGCCCACGTGCTGCTGCCTCCAGGTCCGGGCCCTGTCCCTCTGTTAATGCCCTCTCTGAAGCCAACGTGCTGCTGTCTCCAGGTCCGGACCCTGTCCCTCCATTAATGCCCTCTCTGAAGCCCACGTGCTGCTGTCTCCAGGTCCGGGCCCCGTCATTCAGTTAATGCCCTCTCTGAAGCCCACGTGCTGCTGCCTCCAGGTCCGGGCCCTGTCCCTCCAATAATGCCCTCTCTGAAGCCAACGTGCTGCTGTCTCCACGTCCGGACCCTGTCCCTCCATTAATGCCCTCTCTGAAGCCCATGTGCTTCTGTCTCCAGGTCCGGGCCCTGTCCCTCTGTTAATGCCCTCTCTGAAGCCCACGTGCTGCTGTCTCCAGGTTTGGGCTCCGTCATTCAGTTAATGCCCTCTCTGAAGCCCACGTGCTGCTGCCTCCAGGTCCGGGCCCTGTCCCTCTGTTAATGCCCTCTATGAAGCCCACGTGCTGCTGCCTCCAGGTCCGGGCCCTGTCCCTCTGTTAATGCCCTCTCTAAAGCCCACGTGCTACTGTCTCCAGGTCCGGGCCCTGTCCCTCTGTTAATGCCCTCTCTGAAGCCCACGTGCTGCTGCCTCCAGGTCCGGGCCCTGTCCCTCTGTTAATGCCCTCTCTGAAGCCCAGGTGCTGCTGCCTCCAGGTCTGGGCCCTGTCTCTCTGTTAAGGCCCTCTCTGAAGCCCACGTGCTTCTGCCTCCAGGTCCGGGCCCTGTCCCTCTGTTAATGCCCTCTCTGAAGCCCACGTGCTGCTGCCTCCAGGTCCGGGCCCTGTCCCTCCGTTAATGCCCTCTCTGAAGCCCAGGTGCTGCTGTCTCCAGGTCCGGGCCCTGTCCCTCTGTTAATGCCCTCTCTGAAGCCCACGTGCTGCTGTCTCCAGGTCCGGGCCCTGTCCCTCTGTTAATGCACTCTCTGAAGCCCACGTGCTGCTGTCTCCAGGTCCGGGCCCTGTCTCTCTGTTAATGCCCTCTCTGAAGCCCACGTGCTGCTGTCTCCAGGTCCGGGCCCTGTCCCTCTGTTAATGCCCTCTCTGAAGCCCAGGTGCTGCTGCCTTAAGGTCCGGGCCCTGTCTCTCTGTTAATGCCCTCTCTGAAGCCAACGTGCTGCTGTCTCCAGGTCCGGACCCTGTCCCTCCATTAATGCCCTCTCTGAAGCCCACGTGCTTCTGTCTCCAGGTCCGGGCCCTGTCCCTCTGTTAATGCCCTCTCTGAAGCCCAGGTGCTGCTGCCTTAAGGTCCGGGCCCTGTCCCTCTGTTAATGCCCTCTCTGAAGCCCACTTGCTGCTGTCTCCAGGTCCGGGCCCCGTCATTCAGTTAATGCCCTCTCTGAAGCCCACTTGCTGCTGTCTCCAGGTCCGGTCTCCATCATTCAGTTAATGCCCTCCCTGAAGCCCACGTGCTGCTGTTTCCAGGTCCGGGCCCTGTCCCTCTGTTAATGCCCTCTCTGAAGCCCACGTCCTGCTGTCTCCAGGTCCGGTCCCTGTCCCTCTGTTAATGCCCTCTCTGAAGCCCACGTGCTGCTGCCTCCAGGTCCGGGCCCTGTCCCTCTGTTAATGCCCTCTATGAAGCCCACGTGCTGCTGTCTCCAGGTCCGGGCCCCGTCATTCAGTTAATGCCCTCTCTGAAGCCCACGTGCTGCTGCCTCCAGGTCCGGGCCCTGTCCCTCTGTTAATGCCCTCTCTGAAGCCAACGTGCTGCTGTCTCCAGGTCCGGACCCTGTCCCTCCATTAATGCCCTCTCTGAAGCCCACGTGCTTCTGTCTCCAGGTCCGGGCCCTGTCCCTCTGTTAATGCCCTCTCTGAAGCCCACGTGCTGCTGTCTCCAGATTTGGGCACCGTCATTCAGTTAATGCCCTCTCTGAAGCCCACGTGCTGCTGCCTCCAGGTCCGGGCCCTGTCCCTCTGTTAATGCCCTCTATGAAGCCCACGTGCTGCTGTCTCCAGGTCCGGGCCCCGTCATTCAGTTAATGCCCTCTCTGAAGCCCACGTGCTGCTGCCTCCAGGTCCGGGCCCTGTCCCTCTGTTAATGCCCTCTCTGAAGCCAACGTGCTGCTGTCTCCAGGTCCGGACCCTGTCCCTCCATTAATGCCCTCTCTGAAGCCCACGTGCTTCTGTCTCCAGGTCCGGGCCCTGTCCCTCTGTTAATGCCCTCTCTGAAGCCCACGTGCTGCTGTCTCCAGGTTTGGGCTCCGTCATTCAGTTAATGCCCTCTCTGAAGCCCCCGTGCTGCTGCCTCCAGGTCCGGGCCCTGTCCCTCTGTTAATGCCCTCTATGAAGCCCACGTGCTGCTGTCTCCAGGTCCGGGTCCCGTCATTCAGTTAATGCCCTCTCTGAAGCCCACGTGCTGCTGCCTCCAGGTCCGGGCCCTGTCCCTCCAATAATGCCCTCTCTGAAGCCCACGTGCTGCTGTCTCCAGGTCCGGGCCCTGTCCCTCTGTTAATGCCCTCTCTGAAGCCCAGGTGCTGCGGCCTTAAGGTCCGGGCCCTGTCTCTCTGTTAATGCCCTCTCTGAAGCCCACGTGCTGCTGCCTCCAGGTCCGGGCCCTGTCCCTCTGTTAATGCCCTCTATGAAGCCCACGTGCTGCTGTCTCCAGGTCCGGGCCCCGTCATTCAGTTAATGCCCTCTCTGAAGCCCACGTGCTGCTGCCTCCAGGTCCGGGCCCTGTCCCTCTGTTAATGCCCTCTCTGAAGCCCACGTGCTGCTGCCTCCAGGTCCGGGCCCTGTCCCTCTGTTAATGCACTCTCTGAAGCCCACGTGCTGCTGTCTCCAGGTCCGGGCCCTGTCTCTCTGTTAATGCCCTCTCTGAAGCCCACGTGCTGCTGTCTCCAGGTCCGGGCCCTGTCCCTCTGTTAATGCCCTCTCTGAAGCCCAGGTGCTGCTGCCTTAAGGTCCGGGCCCTGTCTCTCTGTTAATGCCCTCTCTGAAGCCAACGTGCTGCTGTCTCCAGGTCCGGACCCTGTCCCTCCATTAATGCCCTCTCTGAAGCCCACGTGCTTCTGTCTCCAGGTCCGGGCCCTGTCCCTCTGTTAATGCCCTCTCTGAAGCCAACGTGCTGCTGTCTCCAGGTCCGGACCCTGTCCCTCCATTAATGCCCTCTCTGAAGCCCACGTGCTTCTGTCTCCAGGTCCGGGCCCTGTCCCTCTGTTAATGCCCTCTCTGAAGCCCAGGTGCTGCTGCCTTAAGGTCCGGGCCCTGTCCCTCTGTTAATGCCCTCTCTGAAGCCCACTTGCTGCTGTCTCCAGGTCCGGGCCCCGTCATTCAGTTAATGCCCTCTCTGAAGCCCACTTGCTGCTGTCTCCAGGTCCGGTCCCCATCATTCAGTTAATGCCCTCCCTGAAGCCCACGTGCTGCTGTTTCCAGGTCCGGGCCCTGTCCCTCTGTTAATGCCCTCTCTGAAGCCCACGTCCTGCTGTCTCCAGGTCCGGTCCCTGTCCCTCTGTTAATGCCCTCTCTGAAGCCCACGTGCTGCTGCCTCCAGGTCCGGGCCCTGTCCCTCTGTTAATGCCCTCTATGAAGCCCACGTGCTGCTGTCTCCAGGTCCGGGCCCCGTCATTCAGTTAATGCCCTCTCTGAAGCCCACGTGCTGCTGCCTCCAGGTCCGGGCCCTGTCCCTCTGTTAATGCCCTCTCTGAAGCCAACGTGCTGCTGTCTCCAGGTCCGGACCCTGTCCCTCCATTAATGCCCTCTCTGAAGCCCACGTGCTTCTGTCTCCAGGTCCGGGCCCTGTCCCTCTGTTAATGCCCTCTCTGAAGCCCACGTGCTGCTGTCTCCAGGTTTGGGCACCGTCATTCAGTTAATGCCCTCTCTGAAGCCCACGTGCTGCTGCCTCCAGGTCCGGGCCCTGTCCCTCTGTTAATGCCCTCTATGAAGCCCACGTGCTGCTGTCTCCAGGTCCGGGCCCCGTCATTCAGTTAATGCCCTCTCTGAAGCCCACGTGCTGCTGCCTCCAGGTCCGGGCCCTGTCCCTCTGTTAATGCCCTCTCTGAAGCCAACGTGCTGCTGTCTCCAGGTCCGGACCCTGTCCCTCCATTAATGCCCTCTCTGAAGCCCACGTGCTTCTGTCTCCAGGTCCGGGCCCTGTCCCTCTGTTAATGCCCTCTCTGAAGCCCACGTGCTGCTGTCTCCAGGTTTGGGCTCCGTCATTCAGTTAATGCCCTCTCTGAAGCCCCCGTGCTGCTGCCTCCAGGTCCGGGCCCTGTCCCTCTGTTAATGCCCTCTATGAAGCCCACGTGCTGCTGTCTCCAGGTCCGGGTCCCGTCATTCAGTTAATGCCCTCTCTGAAGCCCACGTGCTGCTGCCTCCAGGTCCGGGCCCTGTCCCTCCAATAATGCCCTCTCTGAAGCCCACGTGCTGCTGTCTCCAGGTCCGGGCCCTGTCCCTCTGTTAATGCCCTCTCTGAAGCCCAGGTGCTGCGGCCTTAAGGTCCGGGCCCTGTCTCTCTGTTAATGCCCTCTCTGAAGCCCACGTGCTGCTGCCTCCAGGTCCGGGCCCTGTCCCTCTGTTAATGCCCTCTATGAAGCCCACGTGCTGCTGTCTCCAGGTCCGGGCCCCGTCATTCAGTTAATGCCCTCTCTGAAGCCCACGTGCTGCTGCCTCCAGGTCCGGGCCCTGTCCCTCTGTTAATGCCCTCTCTGAAGCCCACGTGCTGCTGCCTCCAGGTCCGGGCCCTGTCCCTCTGTTAATGCCCTCTCTGAAACCCACGTGCTGCTGTCTCCAGGTCCGGGCCCTGTCCCTCTGTTAATGCCCTCTCTGAAGCCCACGTGCTGCTGTCTCCAGGTTTGGGCTCCGTCATTCAGTTAATGCCCTCTCTGAAGCCCACGTGCTGCTGCCTCCAGGTCCGGGCCCTGTCCCTCTGTTAATGCCCTCTATGAAGCCCACGTGCTGCTGCCTCCAGGTCCGGGCCCTGTCCCTCTGTTAATGCCCTCTCTGAAGCCCACGTGCTACTGTCTCCAGGTCCGGGCCCTGTCCCTCTGTTAATGCCCTCTCTGAAGCCCACGTGCTGCTGCCTCCAGGTCCGGGCCCTGTCCCTCTCTGAAGCCCACGTGCTGCTGCCTCCAGGTCCGGGCCCTGTCCCTCTGTTAATGCCCTCTCTGAAACCCACGTGCTGCTGTCTCCAGGTTTGGGCTCCGTCATTCAGTTAATGCCCTCTCTGAAGCCCACGTGCTGCTGCCTCCAGGTCCGGGCCCTGTCCCTCTGTTAATGCCCTCTCTGAAGCCCAGGTGCTGCTGCCTCCAGGTCCGGGCCCTGTCTCTCTGTTAATGCCCTCTCTGAAGCCCACGTGCTTCTGCCTCCAGGTCCGGGCCCTGTCCCTCTGTTAATGCCCTCTATGAAGCCCACGTGCTGCTGTCTCCAGGTCCGGGCCCTGTCCCTCAGTTAATGCCCTCTCTGAAACCCACGTGCTTCTGCCTCCAGGTCCGGGCCCCATCATTCAGTTAATGCCCTCTCTGAAGCCCATGTGCTGCTGCCTCCAGGTCCGGGCCCTGTCCCTCCGTTAATGCCCTCTCTGAAGCCCAGGTGCTGCTGTCTCCAGGTCCGGGCCCTGTCCCTCTGTTAATGCCCTCTCTGAAGCCCACGTGCTGCTGTCTCCAGGTCCGGGCCCTGTCCCTCTGTTAATGCCCTCTCTGAAGCCCACGTGCTGCTGTCTCCAGGTCCGGGCCCTGTCTCTCTGTTAATGCCCTCTCTGAAGCCCACGTGCTGCTGTCTCCAGGTCCGGGCCCTGTCCCTCTGTTAATGCCCTCTCTGAAGCCAACGTGCTGCTGCCTCCAGGTCAGGGACCCATCATTCAGTTAATGCCCTCTCTGAAGCCCACGTGCTGCTGCCTCCAGGTCCGGGCCCTGTCCCTCTGTTAATGCCCTCTCTGAAGCCCACGTGCTTCTGTCTCCAGGTCCGGGCCCTGTCCCTCTGTTAATGCCCTCTCTGAAGCCCAGGTGCTGCTGTCTCCAGGTCCGGACCCTGTCCCTCTGTTAATGCCCTCTATGGAGCCCACGTGCTGCTGTCTCCAGGTCCGGGCCCTGTCCCTCTGTTAATGCCCTCTCTGTAGCCCACGTGCTTCTGTCTCCAGGTCCGGGGCGTGTCCCTCTGTTAATGCCCTCTCTGAAGCCCAGGTGCTGCTGTCTCCAGGTCCGGACCCTGTCCCTCTGTTAATGCCCTCTCTGAAGCCCACGTGCTGCTGTCTCCAGGTTTGGGCTCCGTCATTCAGTTAATGCCCTCTCTGAAGCCCACGTGCTGCTGCCTCCAGGTCCGGGCCCTGTCCCTCTGTTAATGCCCTCTATGAAGCCCACGTGCTGCTGCCTCCAGGTCCGGGCCCTGTCCCTCTGTTAATGCCCTCTCTGAAGCCCACGTGCTACTGTCTCCAGGTCCGGGCCCTGTCCCTCTGGTAATGCCCTATCTGAAGCCCACGTGCTGCTGCCTCCAGGTCCGGGCCCTGTCCCTCTGTTAATGCCCTCTCTGAAGCCCAGGTGCTGCTGCCTCCAGGTCCGGGCCCTGTCCCTCTCTGAAGCCCACGTGCTGCTGCCTCCAGGTCCGGGCCCTGTCCCTCTGTTAATGCCCTCTCTGAAACCCACGTGCTGCTGTCTCCAGGTTTGGGCTCCGTCATTCAGTTAATGCCCTCTCTGAAGCCCACGTGCTGCTGCCTCCAGGTCCGGGCCCTGTCCCTCTGTTAATGCCCTCTCTGAAGCCCACGTGCTGCTGTCTCCAGGTTTGGGCTCCGTCATTCAGTTAATGCCCTCTCTGAAGCCCACGTGCTGCTGCCTCCAGGTCCGGGCCCTGTCTCTCTGTTAATGCCCTCTATGAAGCCCACGTGCTGCTGCCTCCAGGTCCGGGCCCTGTCCCTCTGTTAATGCCCTCTCTGAAGCCCACGTGCTACTGTCTCCAGGTCCGGGCCCTGTCCCTCTGTTAATGCCCTCTCTGAAGCCCACGTGCTGCTGCCTCCAGGTCCGGGCCCTGTCCCTCTGTTAATGCCCTCTCTGAAGCCCAGGTGCTGCTGCCTCCAGGTCGGGCCCTGTCTCTCTGTTAATGCCCTCTCTGAAGCCCACGTGCTTCTGCCTCCAGGTCCGGGCCCTGTCCCTCTGTTAATGCCCTCTCTGAAGCCCACGTGCTGCTGTCTCCAGGTCCGGGCCCTGTCCCTCAGTTAATGCCCTCTCTGAAACCCACGTGCTTCTGCCTCCAGGTCCGGGCCCCATCATTCAGTTAATGCCCTCTCTGAAGCCCACGTGCTGCTGCCTCCAGGTCCGGGCCCTGTCCCTCTGTTAATGCCCTCTCTGAAGCCCACGTGCTGCTGTCTCCAGGTTTGGGCTCCGTCATTCAGTTAATGCCCTCTCTGAAGCCCACGTGCTGCTGCCTCCAGGTCCGGGCCCTGTCTCTCTGTTAATGCCCTCTATGAAGCCCACGTGCTGCTGCCTCCAGGTCCGGGCCCTGTCCCTCTGTTAATGCCCTCTCTGAAGCCCACGTGCTACTGTCTCCAGGTCCGGGCCCTGTCCCTCTGTTAATGCCCTCTCTGAAGCCCACGTGCTGCTGCCTCCAGGTCCGGGCCCTGTCCCTCTGTTAATGCCCTCTCTGAAGCCCAGGTGCTGCTGCCTCCAGGTCCGGGCCCTGTCTCTCTGTTAATGCCCTCTCTGAAGCCCACGTGCTTCTGCCTCCAGGTCCGGGCCCTGTCCCTCTGTTAATGCCCTCTCTGAAGCCCACGTGCTGCTGTCTCCAGGTCCGGGCCCTGTCCCTCAGTTAATGCCCTCTCTGAAACCCACGTGCTTCTGCCTCCAGGTCCGGGCCCCATCATTCAGTTAATGCCCTCTCTGAAGCCCACGTGCTGCTGCCTCCAGGTCCGGGCCCTGTCCCTCCGTTAATGCCCTCTCTGAAGCCCAGGTGCTGCTGTCTCCAGGTCCGGGCCCTGTCCCTCTGTTAATGCCCTCTCTGAAGCCCACGTGCTGCTGTCTCCAGGTCCGGGCCCTGTCCCTCTGTTAATGCCCTCTCTGAAGCCCACGTGCTGCTGTCTCCAGGTCCGGGCCCTGTCTCTCTGTTAATGCCCTCTCTGAAGCCCACGTGCTGCTGTCTCCAGGTCCGGGCCCTGTCCCTCTGTTAATGCCCTCTCTGAAGCCCAGGTGCTGCTGCCTTAAGGTCCGGGCCCTGTCTCTCTGTTAATGCCCTCTCTGAAGCCAACGTGCTGCTGCCTCCAGGTCCGGGACCCATCATTCAGTTAATGCCCTCTCTGAAGCCCACGTGCTGCTGCCTCCAGGTCCGGGCCCTGTCCCTCTGTTAATGCCCTCTCTGAAGCCCACGTGCTGCTGTCTCCAGGTCCGGGCCCTGTCCCTCTGTTAATGCCCTCTCTGAAGCCCACGTGCTTCTGTCTCCAGGTCCGGGCCCTGTCCCTCTGTTAATGCCCTCTCTGAAGCCCAGGTGCTGCTGTCTCCAGGTCCGGACCCTGTCCCTCTGTTAATGCCCTCTATGGAGCCCACGTGCTGCTGCCTCCAGGTCCGGGCCCTGTCCCTCTGTTAATGCCCTCTCTGAAGCCCACGTGCTGCTGTCTCCAGGTCCGGGCCCTGTCCCTCTGTTAATGCCCTCTCTGAGGCCCACGTGCTTCTGTCTCCAGGTCCGGGCCCCGTCATTCAGTTAATGCCCTCTCTGAAGCCCATGTGCTGCTGCCTCCAGGTCCGGGCCCTGTCCCTCTGTTAATGCCCTCTCTGAAGCCCACGTGCTGCTGTCTCCAGGTCCGGGCCCTGTCCCTCTGTTAATGCCCTCTCTGAAGCACACGTGCTGCTGCCCCCAGATCCGGGCCCTGTCCGTCTGTTAATGCCCTCTCTGAAGCCCACGTGCTGCTGTCTCCAGGTCCGGACCCTGTCCCTCCATTAATGCCCTCTCTGAAGCCAACGTGCTGCTGTCTCCAGGTCCGGGCCCCGTCATTCAGTTAATGCCCTCTCTGAAGCCCACGTGCTGCTGCCTCCAGGTCCGGGCCCTGTCCCTCTGTTAATGCCCTCTCTGAAGCTCACTTGCTTCTGTCTCCAGGTCCGGGCCCTGTCCCTCTGTTAATGCCCTCTATGAGGCCCACGTGCTGCTGTCTCCAGGTCCGGGCCTTGTCCCTCTGTTAATGCCCTTTCTGAAGCCCACGTGCTTCTGTCTCCAGGTCCGGGCCCTGTCCCTCTGTTAATGCCCTCTCTGAAGCACACGTGCTGCTGTCTCCAGGTCCGGGCCCTGTCCCTCTGTTAATGCCCTCTCTGAAGCACACGTGCTGCTGCCCCCAGGTCCGGGCCCCGTCATTCAGTTAATGCCCTCTCTGAAGCCCACGTGCTGCTGTCTCCAGGTCCGGGCCCTGTCCCTCTGTTAATGCCCTCTCTGAAGACCACGTGCTGCTGTCTCCAGGTTTGGGCTCCGTCATTCAGTTAATGCCCTCTCTGAAGCCCACGTGCTGCTGCCTCCAGGTCCGGTCCCTGTCCCTCTGTTAATGCCCTCTCTGAAGCCCACGTGCTGCTGCCTCCAGGTCCGGTCCCTGTCCCTCTGTTAATGCCCTCTCTGAAGCCCACGTGCTGCTGTCTCCAGGTCCGGTCCCTGTCCCTCTGTTAATGCCCTCTCTGAAGCCCACGTGCTGCTGCCTCCAGGTCCGGGCCCTGTCCCTCTGTTAATGCCCTCTCTGAAGCCCACGTGCTGCTGTCTCCAGGTCCGGGCCCTGTCCCTCTGTTAATGCCCTCTCTGAAGCCCACGTGCTGCTGTCTTCAGGTCCGGGCCCTGTCCCTCTGTTAATGCCCTCTCTGAAGCCCACGTGCTGCTGCCCCAGGTCCGGGCCCTGTCCCTCTGTTAATGCCCTCTCTGAAGCCCACGTGCTGCTGTCTCCAGGTCCGGGCCATGTCCCTCTGTTAATGCCCTCTCTGAAGCCCAGGTGCTGCTGCCTTAAGGTCCGGGCCCTGTCTCTCTGTTAATGCCCTCTCTGAAGCCCACGTGCTGCTGTCTCCAGGTCCGGTCCCTGTCCCTCTGTTAATGCCCTCTCTGAAGCCCACGTGCTTCTGTCTCCAGGTCCGGGCCCTGTCCCTCTGTTAATGCCCTCTCTGAAGCCCATGTGCTGCTGTCTCCAGGTCCGGGCCCTGTCCCTCTGTTAATGCCCTCTCTGAAGCCCACGTGCTGCTGTCTCCAGGTCCGGGACCCATCATTCAGTTAATGCCCTCTCTGAAGCCCACGTGCTGCTGTCTCCAGGTCCGGGCCCTGTCCCTCTGTTAATGCCCTCTATGAAGCCCACGTGCTGCTGCCTCCAGGTCCGGCCCCGTCATTCAGTTAATGCCCTCTCTGAAGCCCACGTGCTGCTGCCTCCAGGTCCGGGCCCTGTCCCTCTGTTAATGCCCTCTCTGAAGCCAACGTGCTGCTGTCTCCAGGTCCGGACCCTGTCCCTCCATTAATGCCCTCTCTGAAGCCCACGTGCTGCTGTCTCCAGGTCCGGGCCCCGTCATTCAGTTAATGCCCTCTCTGAAGCCCACGTGCTGCTGCCTCCAGGTCCGGGCCCTGTCCCTCCAATAATGCCCTCTCTGAAGCCAACGTGCTGCTGTCTCCAGGTCCGGACCCTGTCCCTCCATTAATGCCCTCTCTGAAGCCCATGTGCTTCTGTCTCCAGGTCCGGGCCCTGTCCCTCTGTTAATGCCCTCTCTGAAGCCCACGTGCTGCTGTCTCCAGGTTTGGGCTCCGTCATTCAGTTAATGCCCTCTCTGAAGCCCACGTGCTGCTGCCTCCAGGTCCGGGCCCTGTCCCTCTGTTAATGCCCTCTATGAAGCCCACGTGCTGCTGCCTCCAGGTCCGGGCCCTGTCCCTCTGTTAATGCCCTCTCTAAAGCCCACGTGCTACTGTCTCCAGGTCCGGGCCCTGTCCCTCTGTTAATGCCCTCTCTGAAGCCCACGTGCTGCTGCCTCCAGGTCCGGGCCCTGTCCCTCTGTTAATGCCCTCTCTGAAGCCCAGGTGCTGCTGCCTCCAGGTCTGGGCCCTGTCTCTCTGTTAAGGCCCTCTCTGAAGCCCACGTGCTTCTGCCTCCAGGTCCGGGCCCTGTCCCTCTGTTAATGCCCTCTCTGAAGCCCACGTGCTGCTGCCTCCAGGTCCGGGCCCTGTCCCTCCGTTAATGCCCTCTCTGAAGCCCAGGTGCTGCTGTCTCCAGGTCCGGGCCCTGTCCCTCTGTTAATGCCCTCTCTGAAGCCCACGTGCTGCTGTCTCCAGGTCCGGGCCCTGTCCCTCTGTTAATGCACTCTCTGAAGCCCACGTGCTGCTGTCTCCAGGTCCGGGCCCTGTCTCTCTGTTAATGCCCTCTCTGAAGCCCACGTGCTGCTGTCTCCAGGTCCGGGCCCTGTCCCTCTGTTAATGCCCTCTCTGAAGCCCAGGTGCTGCTGCCTTAAGGTCCGGGCCCTGTCTCTCTGTTAATGCCCTCTCTGAAGCCAACGTGCTGCTGTCTCCAGGTCCGGACCCTGTCCCTCCATTAATGCCCTCTCTGAAGCCCACGTGCTGCTGTCTCCAGGTCCGGGCCCTGTCCCTCTGTTAATGCCCTCTCTGAAGCCCAGGTGCTGCTGCCTTAAGGTCCGGGCCCTGTCTCTCTGTTAATGCCCTCTCTGAAGCCCACGTGCTGCTGTCTCCAGGTCCGGGCCCTGTCCCTCTGTTAATGCCCTCTCTGAAGCCCAGGTGCTGCTGCCTTAAGGTCCGGGCCCTGTCCCTCTGTTAATGCCCTCTCTGAAGCCCACTTGCTGCTGTCTCCAGGTCCGGGCCCCGTCATTCAGTTAATGCCCTCTCTGAAGCCCACTTGCTGCTGTCTCCAGGTCCGGTCCCCATCATTCAGTTAATGCCCTCCCTGAAGCCCACGTGCTGCTGTTTCCAGGTCCGGGCCCTGTCCCTCTGTTAATGCCCTCTCTGAAGCCCACGTCCTGCTGTCTCCAGGTCCGGTCCCTGTCCCTCTGTTAATGCCCTCTCTGAAGCCCACGTGCTGCTGCCTCCAGGTCCGGGCCCTGTCCCTCTGTTAATGCCCTCTATGAAGCCCACGTGCTGCTGTCTCCAGGTCCGGGCCCCGTCATTCAGTTAATGCCCTCTCTGAAGCCCACGTGCTGCTGCCTCCAGGTCCGGGCCCTGTCCCTCTGTTAATGCCCTCTCTGAAGCCAACGTGCTGCTGTCTCCAGGTCCGGACCCTGTCCCTCCATTAATGCCCTCTCTGAAGCCCACGTGCTTCTGTCTCCAGGTCCGGGCCCTGTCCCTCTGTTAATGCCCTCTCTGAAGCCCACGTGCTGCTGTCTCCAGGTTTGGGCACCGTCATTCAGTTAATGCCCTCTCTGAAGCCCACGTGCTGCTGCCTCCAGGTCCGGGCCCTGTCCCTCTGTTAATGCCCTCTATGAAGCCCACGTGCTGCTGTCTCCAGGTCCGGGCCCCGTCATTCAGTTAATGCCCTCTCTGAAGCCCACGTGCTGCTGCCTCCAGGTCCGGGCCCTGTCCCTCTGTTAATGCCCTCTCTGAAGCCAACGTGCTGCTGTCTCCAGGTCCGGACCCTGTCCCTCCATTAATGCCCTCTCTGAAGCCCACGTGCTTCTGTCTCCAGGTCCGGGCCCTGTCCCTCTGTTAATGCCCTCTCTGAAGCCCACGTGCTGCTGTCTCCAGGTTTGGGCTCCGTCATTCAGTTAATGCCCTCTCTGAAGCCCCCGTGCTGCTGCCTCCAGGTCCGGGCCCTGTCCCTCTGTTAATGCCCTCTATGAAGCCCACGTGCTGCTGTCTCCAGGTCCGGGTCCCGTCATTCAGTTAATGCCCTCTCTGAAGCCCACGTGCTGCTGCCTCCAGGTCCGGGCCCTGTCCCTCCAATAATGCCCTCTCTGAAGCCCACGTGCTGCTGTCTCCAGGTCCTGGCCCTGTCCCTCTGTTAATGCCCTCTCTGAAGCCCAGGTGCTGCGGCCTTAAGGTCCGGGCCCTGTCTCTCTGTTAATGCCCTCTCTGAAGCCCACGTGCTGCTGCCTCCAGGTCCGGGCCCTGTCCCTCTGTTAATGCCCTCTATGAAGCCCACGTGCTGCTGTCTCCAGGTCCGGGCCCCGTCATTCAGTTAATGCCCTCTCTGAAGCCCACGTGCTGCTGCCTCCAGGTCCGGGCCCTGTCCCTCTGTTAATGCCCTCTCTGAAGCCCACGTGCTGCTGCCTCCAGGTCCGGGCCCTGTCCCTCTGTTAATGCCCTCTCTGAAACCCACGTGCTGCTGTCTCCAGGTCCGGGCCCTGTCCCTCTGTTAATGCCCTCTCTGAAGCCCACGTGCTGCTGTCTCCAGGTTTGGGCTCCGTCATTCAGTTAATGCCCTCTCTGAAGCCCACGTGCTGCTGCCTCCAGGTCCGGGCCCTGTCCCTCTGTTAATGCCCTCTATGAAGCCCACGTGCTGCTGCCTCCAGGTCCGGGCCCTGTCCCTCTGTTAATGCCCTCTCTGAAGCCCACGTGCTACTGTCTCCAGGTCCGGGCCCTGTCCCTCTGTTAATGCCCTCTCTGAAGCCCACGTGCTGCTGCCTCCAGGTCCGGGCCCTGTCCCTCTCTGAAGCCCACGTGCTGCTGCCTCCAGGTCCGGGCCCTGTCCCTCTGTTAATGCCCTCTCTGAAACCCACGTGCTGCTGTCTCCAGGTTTGGGCTCCGTCATTCAGTTAATGCCCTCTCTGAAGCCCACGTGCTGCTGCCTCCAGGTCCGGGCCCTGTCCCTCTGTTAATGCCCTCTCTGAAGCCCAGGTGCTGCTGCCTCCAGGTCCGGGCCCTGTCTCTCTGTTAATGCCCTCTCTGAAGCCCACGTGCTTCTGCCTCCAGGTCCGGGCCCTGTCCCTCTGTTAATGCCCTCTATGAAGCCCACGTGCTGCTGTCTCCAGGTCCGGGCCCTGTCCCTCAGTTAATGCCCTCTCTGAAACCCACGTGCTTCTGCCTCCAGGTCCGGGCCCCATCATTCAGTTAATGCCCTCTCTGAAGCCCACGTGCTGCTGCCTCCAGGTCCGGGCCCTGTCCCTCCGTTAATGCCCTCTCTGAAGCCCAGGTGCTGCTGTCTCCAGGTCCGGGCCCTGTCCCTCTGTTAATGCCCTCTCTGAAGCCCACGTGCTGCTGTCTCCAGGTCCGGGCCCTGTCCCTCTGTTAATGCCCTCTCTGAAGCCCACGTGCTGCTGTCTCCAGGTCCGGGCCCTGTCTCTCTGTTAATGCCCTCTCTGAAGCCCACGTGCTGCTGTCTCCAGGTCCGGGCCCTGTCCCTCTGTTAATGCCCTCTCTGAAGCCAACGTGCTGCTGCCTCCAGGTCAGGGACCCATCATTCAGTTAATGCCCTCTCTGAAGCCCACGTGCTGCTGCCTCCAGGTCCGGGCCCTGTCCCTCTGTTAATGCCCTCTCTGAAGCCCACGTGCTTCTGTCTCCAGGTCCGGGCCCTGTCCCTCTGTTAATGCCCTCTCTGAAGCCCAGGTGCTGCTGTCTCCAGGTCCGGACCCTGTCCCTCTGTTAATGCCCTCTATGGAGCCCACGTGCTGCTGTCTCCAGGTCCGGGCCCTGTCCCTCTGTTAATGCCCTCTCTGTAGCCCACGTGCTTCTGTCTCCAGGTCCGGGGCGTGTCCCTCTGTTAATGCCCTCTCTGAAGCCCAGGTGCTGCTGTCTCCAGGTCCGGACCCTGTCCCTCTGTTAATGCCCTCTCTGAAGCCCACGTGCTGCTGTCTCCAGGTTTGGGCTCCGTCATTCAGTTAATGCCCTCTCTGAAGCCCACGTGCTGCTGCCTCCAGGTCCGGGCCCTGTCCCTCTGTTAATGCCCTCTATGAAGCCCACGTGCTGCTGCCTCCAGGTCCGGGCCCTGTCCCTCTGTTAATGCCCTCTCTGAAGCCCACGTGCTACTGTCTCCAGGTCCGGGCCCTGTCCCTCTGGTAATGCCCTATCTGAAGCCCACGTGCTGCTGCCTCCAGGTCCGGGCCCTGTCCCTCTGTTAATGCCCTCTCTGAAGCCCAGGTGCTGCTGCCTCCAGGTCCGGGCCCTGTCCCTCTCTGAAGCCCACGTGCTGCTGCCTCCAGGTCCGGGCCCTGTCCCTCTGTTAATGCCCTCTCTGAAACCCACGTGCTGCTGTCTCCAGGTTTGGGCTCCGTCATTCAGTTAATGCCCTCTCTGAAGCCCACGTGCTGCTGCCTCCAGGTCCGGGCCCTGTCCCTCTGTTAATGCCCTCTCTGAAGCCCACGTGCTGCTGTCTCCAGGTTTGGGCTCCGTCATTCAGTTAATGCCCTCTCTGAAGCCCACGTGCTGCTGCCTCCAGGTCCGGGCCCTGTCTCTCTGTTAATGCCCTCTATGAAGCCCACGTGCTGCTGCCTCCAGGTCCGGGCCCTGTCCCTCTGTTAATGCCCTCTCTGAAGCCCACGTGCTACTGTCTCCAGGTCCGGGCCCTGTCCCTCTGTTAATGCCCTCTCTGAAGCCCACGTGCTGCTGCCTCCAGGTCCGGGCCCTGTCCCTCTGTTAATGCCCTCTCTGAAGCCCAGGTGCTGCTGCCTCCAGGTCGGGCCCTGTCTCTCTGTTAATGCCCTCTCTGAAGCCCACGTGCTTCTGCCTCCAGGTCCGGGCCCTGTCCCTCTGTTAATGCCCTCTCTGAAGCCCACGTGCTGCTGTCTCCAGGTCCGGGCCCTGTCCCTCAGTTAATGCCCTCTCTGAAACCCACGTGCTTCTGCCTTAAGGTCCGGGCCCTGTCTCTCTGTTAATGCCCTCTCTGAAGCCAAAGTGCTGCTGCCTCCAGGTCCGGGACCCATCATTCAGTTAATGCCCTCTCTGAAGCCCACGTGCTGCTGCCTCCAGGTCCGGGCCCTGTCCCTCTGTTAATGCCCTCTCTGAAGCCCACGTGCTGCTGTCTCCAGGTCCGGGCCCTGTCCCTCTGTTAATGCCCTCTCTGAAGCCCACGTGCTGCTGTCTCCAGGTCCGGGCCCTGTCTCTCTGTTAATGCCCTCTATGAAGCCCACGTGCTGCTGCCTCCAGGTCCGGGCCCTGTCCCTCTGTTAATGCCCTCTCTGAAGCCCACGTGCTACTGTCTCCAGGTCCGGGCCCTGTCCCTCTGTTAATGCCCTCTCTGAAGCCCACGTGCTGCTGCCTCCAGGTCCGGGCCCTGTCCCTCTGTTAATGCCCTCTCTGAAGCCCAGGTGCTGCTGCCTCCAGGTCCGGGCCCTGTCTCTCTGTTAATGCCCTCTCTGAAGCCCACGTGCTTCTGCCTCCAGGTCCGGGCCCTGTCCCTCTGTTAATGCCCTCTCTGAAGCCCACGTGCTGCTGTCTCCAGGTCCGGGCCCTGTCCCTCAGTTAATGCCCTCTCTGAAACCCACGTGCTTCTGCCTCCAGGTCCGGGCCCCATCATTCAGTTAATGCCCTCTCTGAAGCCCACGTGCTGCTGCCTCCAGGTCCGGGCCCTGTCCCTCCGTTAATGCCCTCTCTGAAGCCCAGGTGCTGCTGTCTCCAGGTCCGGGCCCTGTCCCTCTGTTAATGCCCTCTCTGAAGCCCACGTGCTGCTGTCTCCAGGTCCGGGCCCTGTCCCTCTGTTAATGCCCTCTCTGAAGCCCACGTGCTGCTGTCTCCAGGTCCGGGCCCTGTCTCTCTGTTAATGCCCTCTCTGAAGCCCACGTGCTGCTGTCTCCAGGTCCGGGCCCTGTCCCTCTGTTAATGCCCTCTCTGAAGCCCAGGTGCTGCTGCCTTAAGGTCCGGGCCCTGTCTCTCTGTTAATGCCCTCTCTGAAGCCAACGTGCTGCTGCCTCCAGGTCCGGGACCCATCATTCAGTTAATGCCCTCTCTGAAGCCCACGTGCTGCTGCCTCCAGGTCCGGGCCCTGTCCCTCTGTTAATGCCCTCTCTGAAGCCCACGTGCTGCTGTCTCCAGGTCCGGGCCCTGTCCCTCTGTTAATGCCCTCTCTGAAGCCCACGTGCTTCTGTCTCCAGGTCCGGGCCCTGTCCCTCTGTTAATGCCCTCTCTGAAGCCCAGGTGCTGCTGTCTCCAGGTCCGGACCCTGTCCCTCTGTTAATGCCCTCTATGGAGCCCACGTGCTGCTGTCTCCAGGTCCGGGCCCTGTCCCTCTGTTAATGCCCTCTCTGAAGCCCACGTGCTTCTGTCTCCAGGTCCGGGCCCTGTCCCTCTGTTAATGCCCTCTCTGAAGCCCAGGTGCTGCTGTCTCCAGGTCCGGACCCTGTCCCTCTGTTAATGCCCTCTATGGAGCCCACGTGCTGCTGTCTCCAGGTCCGGGCCCTGTCCCTCTGTTAATGCCCTCTCTGAAGCCCACGTGCTGCTGTCTCCAGGTTTGGGCTCCGTCATTCAGTTAATGCCCTCTCTGAAGCCCACGTGCTGCTGCCTCCAGGTCCGGGCCCTGTCCCTCTGTTAATGCCCTCTATGAAGCCCACGTGCTGCTGCCTCCAGGTCCGGGCCCTGTCCCTCTGTTAATGCCCTCTCTGAAGCCCACGTGCTACTGTCTCCAGGTCCGGGCCCTGTCCCTCTGTTAATGCCCTCTCTGAAGCCCACGTGCTGCTGCCTCCAGGTCCGGGCCCTGTCCCTCTGTTAATGCCCTCTCTGAAGCCCAGGTGCTGCTGCCTCCAGGTCCGGGCCCTGTCCCTCTCTGAAGCCCACGTGCTGCTGCCTCCAGGTCCGGGCCCTGTCCCTCTGTTAATGCCCTCTCTGAAACCCACGTGCTGCTGTCTCCAGGTTTGGGCTCCGTCATTCAGTTAATGCCCTCTCTGAAGCCCACGTGCTGCTGCCTCCAGGTCCGGGCCCTGTCCCTCTGTTAATGCCCTCTCTGAAGCCCACGTGCTGCTGTCTCCAGGTTTGGGCTCCGTCATTCAGTTAATGCCCTCTCTGAAGCCCACGTGCTGCTGCCTCCAGGTCCGGGCCCTGTCTCTCTGTTAATGCCCTCTATGAAGCCCACGTGCTGCTGCCTCCAGGTCCGGGCCCTGTCCCTCTGTTAATGCCCTCTCTGAAGCCCACGTGCTACTGTCTCCAGGTCCGGGCCCTGTCCCTCTGTTAATGCCCTCTCTGAAGCCCACGTGCTGCTGCCTCCAGGTCCGGGGCCTGTCCCTCTGTTAATGCCCTCTCTGAAGCCCAGGTGCTGCTGCCTCCAGGTCCGGGCCCTGTCTCTCTGTTAATGCCCTCTCTGAAGCCCAGGTGCTGCTGTCTCCAGGTCCGGGCCCTGTCCCTCTGTTAATGCCCTCTCTGAAGCCCACGTGCTGCTGTCTCCAGGTCCGGGCCCTGTCTCTCTGTTAATGCCCTCTCTGAAGCCCACGTGCTGCTGTCTCCAGGTCCGGGCCCTGTCCCTCTGTTAATGCCCTCTCTGAAGCCCAGGTGCTGCTGCCTTAAGGTCCGGGCCCTGTCTCTCTGTTAATGCCCTCTCTGAAGCCAAAGTGCTGCTGCCTCCAGGTCCGGGACCCATCATTCAGTTAATGCCCTCTCTGAAGCCCACGTGCTGCTGCCTCCAGGTCCGGGCCCTGTCCCTCTGTTAATGCCCTCTCTGAAGCCCACGTGCTGCTGTCTCCAGGTCCGGGCCCTGTCCCTCTGTTAATGCCCTCTCTGAAGCCCAGGTGCTGCTGCCTTAAGGTCCGGGCCCTGTCTCTCTGTTAATGCCCTCTCTGAAGCCAACGTGCTGCTGTCTCCAGGTCCGGACCCTGTCCCTCTGTTAATGCCCTCTATGGAGCCCACGTGCTGCTGTCTCCAGGTCCGGGCCCTGTCCCTCTGTTAATGCCCTCTCTGAAGCCCACGTGCTTCTGTCTCCAGGTCCGGGCCCTGTCCCTCTGTTAATGCCCTCTCTGAAGCCCAGGTGCTGCTGCCTTAAGGTCCGGGCCCCGTCATTCAGTTAATGCCCTCTCTGAAGCCCACTTGCTGCTGTCTCCAGGTCCGGTCCCCATCATTCAGTTAATGCCCTCCCTGAAGCCCACGTGCTACTGTTTCCAGGTCCGGTCCCTGTCCCTCTGTTAATGCCCTCTCTGAAGCCCACGTGCTGCTGCCTCCAGGTCTGGGCCCTGTCCCTCTGTTAATGCCCTCTCTGAAGCCAACGTGCTGCTGTCTCCAGGTCCGGACCCTGTCCCTCCATTAATGCCCTCTCTGAAGCCCACGTGCTTCTGTCTCCAGGTTCGGGCCCTGTCCCTCTGTTAATGCCCTCTCTGAAGCCCACGTGCTGCTGTCTCCAGGTTTGGGCTCCGTCATTCAGTTAATGCCCTCTCTGAAGCCCCACGTGCTGCTGCCTCCAGGTCCGGGCCCTGTCCCTCTGTTAATGCCCTCTATGAAGCCCACGTGCTGCTGTCTCCAGGTCCGGGCCCTGTCATTCAGTTAATGCCCTCTCTGAAGCCCACGTGCTGCTGCCTCCAGGTCCGGGCCCTGTCCCTCTGTTAATGCCCTCTCTGAAGCCAACGTGCTGCTGTCTCCAGGTCCGGACCCTGTCCCTCCATTAATGCCCTCTCTGAAGCCCATGTGCTTCTGTCTCCAGGTCCGGGCCCTGTCCCTCTGTTAATGCCCTCTCTGAAGCCCACGTGCTGCTGCCTCCAGGTCCGGGCCCTGTCCCTCTGTTAATGCCCTCTATGAAGCCCACGTGCTGCTGTCTCCAGGTCCGGGCCCCGTCATTCAGTTAATGCCCTCTCTGAAGCCCACGTGCTGCTGCCTCCAGGTCCGGGCCTGTCCCTCCAATAATGCCCTCTCTGAAGCCCACGTGCTGCTGTCTCCAGGTCCGGGCCCTGTCCCTCTGTTAATGCCCTCTCTGAAGCCCTGGTGCTGCTGCCTTAAAGTCCGGGACCTGTCTCTCTGTTAATGCCCTCTCTGAAGCCCACGTGCTGCTGCCTCCAGGTCCGGGCCCTGTCCCTCTGTTAATGCCCTCTATGAAGCCCACGTGCTGCTGTCTCCAGGTCCGGGCCCCGTCATTCAGTTAATGCCCTCTCTGAAGCCCACGTGCTGCTGCCTCCAGGTCCGGGCCCTGTCCCTCTGTTAATGCCCTCTCTGAAGCCCACGTGCTGCTGTCTCCAGGTCCGGGCCCCGTCATTCAGTTAATGCCCTCTCTGAAGCCAACGTGCTGCTGTCTCCAGGTCCGGACCCTGTCCCTCCATTAATGCCCTCTCTGAAGCCCACGTGCTTCTGTCTCCAGGTCCGGGCCCTGTCCCTCTGTTAATGCCCTCTCTGAAGCCCACGTGCTGCTGTCTCCAGGTTTGGGCTCCGTCATTCAGTTAATGCCCTCGCTGAAGCCCACGTGCTGCTGCCTCCAGGTCCGGGCCCTATCCCTCTGTTAATGCCCTCTATGAAGCCCACGTGCTGCTGTCTCCAGGTCCGGGCCCCGTCATTCAGTTAATGCCCTCTCTGAAGCCCACGTGCTGCTGCCTCCAGGTCCGGGCCCTGTCCCTCCAATAATGCCCTCTCTGAAGCCCACGTGCTGCTGTCTCCAGGTCCGGGCCCTGTCCCTCTGTTAATGCCCTCTCTGAAGCCCAGGTGCTGCTGCCTTAAGGTCCGGGCCCTGTCTCTCTGTTAATGCCCTCTGTGAAGCCCACGTGCTGCTGCCTCCAGGTCTAGGCCCTGTCCCTCTGTTAATGCCCTCTATGAAGCCCACGTGCTGCTGTCTCCAGGTCCGGGCCCCGTCATTCAGTTAATGCCCTCTCTGAAGCCCACGTGCTGCTGCCTCCAGGTCCGGGCCCTGTCCCTCTGTTAATGCCCTCTCTGAAGCCCCCCTGTCCCTCTGTTAATGCCCTCTCTGAAGCCCACGTGCTGCTGCCTCCAGGTCCGGGCCCTGTCCCTCTGTTAATGCCCTCTCTGAAACCCACGTGCTGCTGTCTCCAGGTTTGGGCTCCGTCATTCAGTTAATGCCCTCTCTGAAGCCCACGTGCTGCTGCCTCCAGGTCCGGGCCCTGTCCCTCTGTTAATGCCCTCTATGAAGCCCACGTGCTGCTGTCTCCAGGTCCGGGCCCCGTCATTCAGTTAATGCCCTCTCTGAAGCCCACGTGCTGCTGCCTCCAGGTCCGGGCCCTGTCGCTCTCTGAAGCCCACGTGCTGCTGCCTCCAGGTCCGGGCCCTGTCTCTCTGTTAATGCCCTCTCTGAAACCCACGTGCTGCTGTCTCCAGGTTTGGGCTCCGTCATTCAGTTAATGCCCTCTCTGAAGCCCACGTGCTGCTGCCTCCAGGTCCGGGCCCTGTCCCTCTGTTAATGCCCTCTATGAAGCCCACGTGCTGCTGCCTCCAGGTCCGGGCCCTGTCCCTCCGTTAATGCCCTCTCTGAAGCCCACGTGCTGCTGCCTCCAGGTCCGGGCCCTGTCCCTCTGTTAATGCCCTCTCTGAAACCCACGTGCTGCTGTCTCCAGGTCCGGGCCCCGTCATTCAGTTAATGCCCTCTCTGAAGCCCACGTGCTGCTGCCTCCAGGTCCGGGCACTGTCCCTCTGTTAATGCCCTCTCTGAAGCCCACGTGCTGCTGCCTCCAGGTCCGGGCCCTGTCCCTCTGTTAATGCCCTCTGTGAAGCCCACGTGCTGCTGTCTCCAGGTCCGGGCCCCGTCATTCAGTTAATGCCCTCTCTGAAGCCCACGTGCTGCTGCCTCCAGGTCCGGGCCCTGTCCCTCCAATAATGCCCTCTCTGAAGCCCACGTGCTGCTGTCTCCAGGTCCGGGCCCTGTCCCTCTGTTAATGCCCTCTCTGAAGCCCAGGTGCTGCTGCCTTAAGGTCCGGGCCCTGTCTCTCTGTTAATGCCCTTTCTGAAGCCCACGTGCTGCTGCCTCTAGGTCCGGGCCCTGTCCCTCTGTTAATGCCCTCTCTGAAGCCCCCGTGCTGCTGCCTCCAGGTCCGGGCCCTGTCCCTCTTTTAATGCGCTCTCTGAAGCCCACGTGCTGCTGCCTCCAGGTCCGGGCCCTGTCCCTCTGTTAATGCCCTTTCTGAAGCGCACGTGCTGCTGCCTCCAGGTTCGGGCCCCATCATTCAGTTAATGCCCTCTCTGAAGCCCACGTGCTGCTGTCTCCAGGTCCGGGCCCTGTCCCTCTGTTAATGCCCTCTATGAAGCGCACGTGCTGCTGTCTCCAGGTTCGGGCCCCATCATTCAGTTAATGCCCTCTCTGAAGCCCACGTGCTGCTGTCTCCAGGTCCGGGCCCTGTCCCTCTGTTAATGCCCTCTCTGAAGCGCACGTGCTGCTGTCTCCAGGTTCGGGCCCCATCATTCAGTTAATGCCCTCTCTGAAGCCCACGTGCTGCTGTCTCCAGGTCCGGGCCCTGTCCCTCTGTTAATGCCCTCTCTGAAGCCCAGGTGCTTCTGCCTCCAGGTCCGGGCCCTGTCCCTCTGTTAATGCCCTCTCTGAAGCCCACGTGCTGCTGCCTCCAGGTCCGGGCCCTGTCCCTTTGTTAATGCCCTTTCTGAAGCGCACGTGCTGCTGCCTCCAGGTTCGGGCCCCATCATTCAGTTAATGCCCTCATTGAAACCCGCGTGCTGCTGCCTCCAGGTCCGGGCCCTGTCCCTCTGTTAATGCCCTCTCTAAAGCCCACGTGCTGCTGCCTCCAGGTCCGGTCCCTGTCCCTCTGTTAATGCCCTCTCTGAAGCCCACGTGCTGCTGCCTCCAGGTCCGGGCCCTGTCCCTCTGTTAATGCCCTCTCTGAAGCCCACGTGCTGCTGCCTCCAGGTCCGGGCCCTGTCCCTTTGTTAATGCCCTTTCTGAAGCGCACGTGCTGCTGCCTCCAGGTTCGGGCCCCATCATTCAGTTAATGCCCTCATTGAAACCCGCGTGCTGCTGCCTCCAGGTCCGGGCCCTGTCCCTCTGTTAATGCCCTCTCTAAAGCCCACGTGCTGCTGCCTCCAGGTCCGGGCCCTGTCCCTTTGTTAATGCCCTTTCTGAAGCGCACGTGCTGCTGCCTCCAGGTTTGGGCCCCATCATTCAGTTAATGCCCTCATTGAAACCCGCGTGCTGCTGCCTCCAGGTCCGGGCCCTGTCCCTCTGTTAATGCCCTCTATGAAGCCCACGTGCTGCTGCCTCCAGGTTCGGGCCCCATCATTCAGTTAATGCCCTCATTGAAACCCGCGTGCTGCTGCCTCCAGGTCCGGGCCCTGTCCCTCTGTTAATGCCCTCTTTGAAACCCACGTGCTGCTGCCTCCAGGTCCGGGCCCCATCATTCAGTTAATGCCCTCATTGAAACCCGCGTGCTGCTGCCTCCAGGTCCGGGCCCTGTCCCTCTGTTAATGCCCTCTTTGAAACCCACGTGCTGCTGCCTCCAGGTCCGGGCCCCATCATTCAGTTAATGCCCTCATTGAAACCCGCGTGCTGCTGCCTCCAGGTCCGGGCCCTGTCCCTCTGTTAATGCCCTCTTTGAAACCCACGTGCTGCTGCCTCCAGGTTCGGGCCCCATCATTCAGTTAATGCCCTCATTGAAACCCGCATGCTGCTGCCTCCAGGTCCGGGCCCTGTCCCTCTGTTAATGCCCTCTTTGAAACCCACGTGCTGCTGCCTCCAGGTTCGGGCCCCATCATTCAGTTAATGCCCTCATTGAAACCCGCGTGCTGCTGCCTCCAGGTCCGGGCCCTGTCCCTCTGTTAATGCCCTCTATGAAGCCCACGTGCTGCTGCCTCCAGGTTCGGGCCCCATCATTCAGTTAATGCCCTCATTGAAACCCGCGTGCTGCTGCCTCCAGGTCCGGGCCCTGTCCCTCTGTTAATGCCCTCTTTGAAACCCACGTGCTGCTGCCTCCAGGTTCGGGCCCCATCATTCAGTTAATGCCCTCATTGAAACCCGCGTGCTGCTGCCTCCAGGTCCGGGCCCTGTCCCTCTGTTAATGCCCTCTTTGAAACCCACGTGCTGCTGCCTCCAGGTTCGGGCCCCATCATTCAGTTAATGCCCTCATTGAAACCCGCGTGCTGCTGCCTCCAGGTCCGGGCCCTGTCCCTCTGTTAATGCCCTCTTTGAAACCCACGTGCTGCTGCCTCCAGGTTCGGGCCCCATCATTCAGTTAATGCCCTCATTGAAACCCGCGTGCTGCTGCCTCCAGGTCCGGGCCCTGTCCCTCTGTTAATGCCCTCTTTGAAACCCACGTGCTGCTGCCTCCAGGTTCGGGCCCCATCATTCAGTTAATGCCCTCATTGAAACCCGCGTGCTGCTGCCTCCAGGTCCGGGCCCTGTCCCTCTGTTAATGCCCTCTTTGAAACCCACGTGCTGCTGCCTCCAGGTTCGGGCCCCATCATTCAGTTAATGCCCTCATTGAAACCCGCGTGCTGCTGCCTCCAGGTTTGGGCCCTGTCCCTCTGTTAATGCCCTCTTTGAAACCCACGTGCTGCTGCCTCCAGGTTCGGGCCCCATCATTCAGTTAATGCCCTCATTGAAACCCGCGTGCTGCTGCCTCCAGGTCCGGGCCCTGTCCCTCTGTTAATGCCCTCTTTGAAACCCACGTGCTGCTGCCTCCAGGTTCGGGCCCCATCATTCAGTTAATGCCCTCATTGAAACCCGCGTGCTGCTGCCTCCAGGTCCGGGCCCTGTCCCTCTGTTAATGCCCTCTTTGAAACCCGCGTGCTGCTGCCTCCAGGTTCGGGCCCCATCATTCAGTTAATGCCCTCATTGAAACCCGCGTGCTGCTCCTCCAGGTTTGGGCCCTGTCCCTCTGTTAATGCCCTCTTTGAAACCCGCGTGCTGCTGCCTCCAGGTCCGGGCCCTGTCCCTCTGTTAATGCCCTCTTTGAAACCCGCGTGCTGCTGCCTCCAGGTTCGGGCCCCATCATTCAGTTAATGCCCTCATTGAAACCCGCGTGCTGCTGCCTCCAGGTTTGGGCCCTGTCCCTCTGTTAATGCCCTCTTTGAAACCCACGTGCTGCTGCCTCCAGGTTCGGGCCCCATCATTCAGTTAATGCCCTCATTGAAACCCGCGTGCTGCTGCCTCCAGGTTTGGGCCCTGTCCCTCTGTTAATACCCTCTTTGAAACCCACGTGCTGCTGCCTCCAGGTTCGGGCCCCATCATTCAGTTAATGCCCTCATTGAAACCCGCGTGCTGCTGCCTCCAGGTCCGGGCCCTGTCCCTCTGTTAATGCCCTCTTTGAAACCCACGTGCTGCTGCCTCCAGGTTCGGGCCCCATCATTCAGTTAATGCCCTCATTGAAACCCGCGTGCTGCTGCCTCCAGGTCCGGGCCCTGTCCCTCTGTTAATGCCCTCTTTGAAACCCGCGTGCTGCTGCCTCCAGGTTCGGGCCCCATCATTCAGTTAATGCCCTCATTGAAACCCGCGTGCTGCTGCCTCCAGGTCCGGGCCCTGTCCCTCTGTTAATGCCCTCTTTGAAACCCACGTGCTGCTGCCTCCAGGTTCGGGCCCCATCATTCAGTTAATGCCCTCATTGAAACCCGCGTGCTGCTGCCTCCAGGTTTGGGCCCTGTCCCTCTGTTAATGCCCTCTTTGAAACCCACGTGCTGCTGCCTCCAGGTTCGGGCCCCATCATTCAGTTAATGCCCTCATTGAAACCCGCGTGCTGCTGCCTCCAGGTCCGGGCCCTGTCCCTCTGTTAATGCCCTCTTTGAAACCCACGTGCTGCTGCCTCCAGGTTCGGGCCCCATCATTCAGTTAATGCCCTCATTGAAACCCGCGTGCTGCTGCCTCCAGGTCCGGGCCCTGTCCCTCTGTTAATGCCCTCTTTGAAACCCGCGTGCTGCTGCCTCCAGGTTCGGGCCCAATCATTCAGTTAATGCCCTCATTGAAACCCGCGTGCTGCTGCCTCCAGGTTTGGGCCCTGTCCCTCTGTTAATGCCCTCTTTGAAACCCAAGTGCTGCTGCCTCCAGGTTCGGGCCCCATCATTCAGTTAATGCCCTCATTGAAACCCGCGTGCTGCTGCCTCCAGGTCCGGGCCCTGTCCCTCTGTTAATGCCCTCTTTGAAACCCGCGTGCTGCTGCCTCCAGGTTCGGGCCCCATCATTCAGTTAATGCCCTCATTGAAACCCGCGTGCTGCTGCCTCCAGGTTTGGGCCCTGTCCCTCTGTTAATGCCCTCTTTGAAACCCACGTGCTGCTGCCTCCAGGTTCGGGCCCCATCATTCAGTTAATGCCCTCATTGAAACCCGCGTGCTGCTGCCTCCAGGTCCGGGCCCTGTCCCTCTGTTAATGCCCTCTTTGAAACCCACGTGCTGCTGCCTCCAGGTTCGGGCCCCATCATTCAGTTAATGCCCTCATTGAAACCCGCGTGCTGCTGCCTCCAGGTCCGGGCCCTGTCCCTCTGTTAATGCCCTCTTTGAAACCCGCGTGCTGCTGCCTCCAGGTTCGGGCCCCATCATTCAGTTAATGCCCTCATTGAAACCCGCGTGCTGCTGCCTCCAGGTTTGGGCCCTGTCCCTCTGTTAATGCCCTCTTTGAAACCCGCGTGCTGCTGCCTCCAGGTCCGGGCCCTGTCCCTCTGTTAATGCCCTCTTTGAAACCCGCGTGCTGCTGCCTCCAGGTTCGGGCCCCATCATTCAGTTAATGCCCTCATTGAAACCCGCGTGCTGCTGCCTCCAGGTTTGGGCCCTGTGCCTCTGTTAATGCCCTCTTTGAAACCCACGTGCTGCTGCCTCCAGGTTCGGGCCCCATCATTCAGTTAATGCCCTCATTGAAACCCGCGTGCTGCTGCCTCCAGGTTTGGGCCCTGTCCCTCTGTTAATGCCTTCTTTGAAACCCACGTGCTGCTGCCTCCAGGTTCGGGCCCCATCATTCAGTTAATGCCCTCATTGAAACCCGCGTGCTGCTGCCTCCAGGTCCGGGCCCTGTCCCTCTGTTAATGCCCTCTTTGAAACCCACGTGCTGCTGCCTCCAGGTTCGGGCCCCATCATTCAGTTAATGCCCTCATTGAAACCCGCGTGCTGCTGCCTCCAGGTCCGGGCCCTGTCCCTCTGTTAATGCCCTCTTTGAAACCCGCGTGCTGCTGCCTCCAGGTTCGGGCCCCATCATTCAGTTAATGCCCTCATTGAAACCCGCGTGCTGCTGCCTCCAGGTCCGGGCCCTGTCCCTCTGTTAATGCCCTCTTTGAAACCCACGTGCTGCTGCCTCCAGGTTCGGGCCCCATCATTCAGTTAATGCCCTCATTGAACCCCGCGTGCTGCTGCCTCCAGGTTTGGGCCCTGTCCCTCTGTTAATGCCCTCTTTGAAACCCACGTGCTGCTGCCTCCAGGTTCGGGCCCCATCATTCAGTTAATGCCCTCATTGAAACCCGCGTGCTGCTGCCTCCAGGTCCGGGCCCTGTCTCTCTGTTAATGCCCTCTTTGAAACCCACGTGCTGCTGCCTCCAGGTTCGGGCCCCATCATTCAGTTAATGCCCTCATTGAAACCCGCGTGCTGCTGCCTCCAGGTCCGGGCCCTGTCCCTCTGTTAATGCCCTCTTTGAAACCCGCGTGCTGCTGCCTCCAGGTTCGGGCCCCATCATTCAGTTAATGCCCTCAATGAAACCCGCGTGCTGCTGCCTCCAGGTTTGGGCCCTGTCCCTCTGTTAATGCCCTCTTTGAAACCCACGTGCTGCTGCCTCCAGGTTCGGGCCCCATCATTCAGTTAATGCCCTCATTGAAACCCGCGTGCTGCTGCCTCCAGGTCCGGGCCCTGTCCCTCTGTTAATGCCCTCTTTGAAACCCGCGTGCTGCTGCCTCCAGGTTCGGGCCCCATCATTCAGTTAATGCCCTCATTGAAACCCGCGTGCTGCTGCCTCCAGGTTTGGGCCCTGTCCCTCTGTTAATGCCCTCTTTGAAACCCGCGTGCTGCTGCCTCCAGGTTCGGGCCCCATCATTCAGTTAATGCCCTCATTGAAACCCACGTGCTGCTGCCTCCAGGTCCGGGCCCTGTCCCTCTGTTAATGCCCTCTTTGAAACCCGCGTGCTGCTGCCTCCAGGTTCGGGCCCCATCATTCAGTTAATGCCCTCATTGAAACCCGCGTGCTGCTGCCTCCAGGTCCGGGCCCTGTCCCTCTGTTAATGCCCTCTTTGAAACCCGCGTGCTGCTGCCTCCAGGTTCGGGCCCCATCATTCAGTTAATGCCCTCATTGAAACCCGCGTGCTGCTGCCTCCAGGTTTGGGCCCTGTCCCTCTGTTAATGCCCTCTTTGAAACCCGCGTGCTGCTGCCTCCAGGTTCGGGCCCCATCATTCAGTTAATGCCCTCATTGAAACCCGCGTGCTGCTGCCTCCAGGTCCGGGCCCTGTCCCTCTGTTAATGCCCTCTTTGAAACCCGCGTGCTGCTGCCTCTAGGTTCGGGCCCCATCATTCAGTTAATGCCCTCATTGAAACCCGCGTGCTGCTGCCTCCAGGTTTGGGCCCTGTCCCTCTGTTAATGCCCTCTTTGAAACCCGCGTGCTGCTGCCTCCAGGTTCGGGCCCCATCATTCAGTTAATGCCCTCATTGAAACCCGCGTGCTGCTGCCTCCAGGTCCGGGCCCTGTCCCTCTGTTAATGCCCTCTTTGAAACCCGCGTGCTGCTGCCTCCAGGTTCGGGCCCCATCATTCAGTTAATGCCCTCATTGAAACCCGCGTGCTGCTGCCTCCAGGTCCGGGCCCTGTCCCTCTGTTAATGCCCTCTTTGAAACCCGCGTGCTGCTGCCTCCAGGTTCGGGCCCCATCATTCAGTTACTGCCCTCATTGAAACCCGCGTGCTGCTGCCTCCAGGTTTGGGCCCTGTCCCTCTGTTAATGCCCTCTTTGAAACCCGCGTGCTGCTGCCTCCAGGTTCGGGCCCCATCATTCAGTTAATGCCCTCATTGAAACCCGCGTGCTGCTGCCTCCAGGTTTGGGCCCTGTCCCTCTGTTAATGCCCTCTTTGAAACCCGCGTGCTGCTGCCTCCAGGTTCGGGCCCCATCATTCAGTTAATGCCCTCATTGAAACCCGCGTGCTGCTGCCTCCAGGTCCGGGCCCTGTCCCTCTGTTAATGCCCTCTTTGAAACCCGCGTGCTGCTGCCTCTAGGTTCGGGCCCCATCATTCAGTTAATGCCCTCATTGAAACCCGCGTGCTGCTGCCTCCAGGTTTGGGCCCTGTCCCTCTGTTAATGCCCTCTTTGAAACCCGCGTGCTGCTGCCTCCAGGTTCGGGCCCCATCATTCAGTTAATGCCCTCATTGAAACCCGCGTGCTGCTGCCTCCAGGTCCGGGCCCTGTCCCTCTGTTAATGCCCTCTTTGAAACCCGCGTGCTGCTGCCTCCAGGTTCGGGCCCCATCATTCAGTTAATGCCCTCATTGAAACACGCGTGCTGCTGCCTCCAGGTCCGGGCCCTGTCCCTCTGTTAATGCCCTCTTTGAAACCCGCGTGCTGCTGCCTCCAGGTTCGGGCCCCATCATTCAGTTAATGCCCTCATTGAAACCCGCGTGCTGCTGCCTCCAGGTCCGGGCCCTGTCCCTCTGTTAATGCCCTCTTTGAAACCCGCGTGCTGCTGCCTCCAGGTTCGGGCCCCATCATTCAGTTAATGCCCTCATTGAAACACGCGTGCTGCTGCCTCCAGGTCCGGGCCCTGTCCCTCTGTTAATGCCCTCTTTGAAACCCGCGTGCTGCTGCCTCCAGGTTCGGGCCCCATCATTCAGTTAATGCCCTCATTGAAACCCGCGTGCTGCTGCCTCCAGGTCCGGGCCCTGTCCCTCTGTTAATGCCCTCTTTGAAACCCGCGTGCTGCTGCCTCCAGGTTCGGGCCCCATCATTCAGTTAATGCCCTCATTGAAACCCGCGTGCTGCTGCCTCCAGGTTTGGGCCCTGTCCCTCTGTTAATGCCCTCTTTGAAACCTGCGTGCTGCTGCCTCCAGGTTTGGGCCCTGTCCTTCAGTTAATGCCCTCATTGAAACCCGCGTGCTGCTGCCTCCAGGTCCGGGCCCTGTCCCTCTGTTAATGCCCTCTCTGAAGCCCACGTGCTGCTGCCTCCAGGTCCGGGCCTTGTCCCTCTGTTAATGCCCTCTTTGAAACCCGCGTGCTGCTGCCTCCAGGTTTGGGCCCTGTCCCTCTGTTAATGCCCTCTCTGAAGCCCACGTGCTGCTGCCTCCAGGTCCGGGCCTTGTCCCTCTGTTAATGCCCTCTTTGAAACCCGCGTGCTGCTGCCTCCAGGTTTGGGCCCTGTCCCTCTGTTAATGCCCTCTTTGAAACCCGCGTGCTGCTGCCTCCAGGTCCGGGCCCTGTCCCTCTGTTAATGCCCTCTTTGAAACCCGCGTGCTGCTGCCTCCAGGTCCGGGCCCTGTCCCTCTGTTAATGCCCTCTTTGAAACCCGCGTGCTGCTGCCTCCAGGTCCGGGCCCACGTAACGCTTGTTCTTGTGCCTGAGTGTCTAGCACCTTTTGCAGGACTATACCTCTAATTATACTCTGTTTCCTCGTGTGCACTTTTTACCACCTCATGTATTTTGTTTGCTCACAATTGTCACTATTACCTTATGTAACGTAATGTATGCTTTTGTAATCTCTTAGTGTGTAATGTTTCTCATGATGTTTCATTTCTGTTCCTATTGTGAAGCGCTCTGACGCCTTTGGGTAAAGTCCGCGCTATAGAAAAATGCATAAATAAATAAATAAATAAACTCACATGGGGGGTCTTCCGGCGGGGGGTCCATGCTGGGGGCGGGGCGGGGGGGTCAGGAGGGATCCCGGCGCTGCTGCAGACTCTCTGCGTGATCAGGCATCGCCCAGAGGGAAGTCCCGGGAAGCCCCGCCTCCTCCCGCGAGGCCACGCCCCCTCGGTGTAGCCATGCCCCCCCCTTACAGCAACGCCCCCTCCCTGTGAGTCCACCCCCCCAGGAAGCCTCAGCCCCGTGGCTCCGCCCCCTCCGTGGCCCCGCCCCCTCCGTGGCCCCGCCCCTCCTCCTCTCGCACCCTCTGCCGGTGGGAGGGGCCGTGGGGGGGGCCCTGGCACTGACGCTGCATCGGATGGTGACGTCACTCCCAGCGAAACCACCTGAAACCGGTCCATCCGCAGACTTCAAAGACGGAGTAGAAACATGAGCCTCTTAAAGTGCCCCGGAGCTGCAGGAACGCCCCCCCTGACCCCCTCCTTCTCAGACCCCCAGGGACTTCCTTAGTCGTTGTCAAGTTGTCATAGACATTTATATTTGTGCCTTTACAGTCTGTGCTTGTGTCTGATATTGTGTTCCTTTTGCCTGCGTCACTTCCACTCTATGGCCTGCTGTTTTTTGATTCTATTTCCTGCTGTTTCTGTTTGTTCCATTCCTGTAACAGTCTCTCTTGTGACGTCACTGGTTCTATTGTTCAGCGCTCTGACACCTTCGGGTAAAGTCCGCTCTTTATAAGAATGCATTAAATAAATTAAGAAATAAATAAATAAATAAAAATCATCAAAGCGCAGAGAAGCCTTTCACTTCACCTGATACCGACCCCCCAATGCCGCCCCCCAGGCTGACCCGGACACGTTTGCTTAGGATTTTCTTCGTGCCGCTCTACTTTGACTCTCTCGTCTTCGGAGATCCCTCCTGCAGTGATCGTCCGATCAGCTTTCTAGTGTTTCACATGTTGTAACACACACTGAACACGCCCCCACCACAGCCGTCACCAGTCAGGTGACCCTGACAATAAGAGCGGCCGAGCGCACGTGCTCTGGGCCACTGATCCACCCTAAGCAACAAACATTATTCACACAAGGACTGATGGTGTCGGCAAGGAATAAGAAGGAGGCCACTATCAAGGAGATGCTATCGAAGCATCGACTCAGGAAGGGACTCCTCGGTCGAGTTTGAGCCGCGCCACCTCCCCCACTCAATCAATCAATCCTAACACTTGTATAGCACGCTACTCACCCGGGAGGGTCTCAAGGCGCTTGGGGGGGGTCCGTTACTGCTCGAACAGCCAGGTCTTGAGTTGTCTTCTGAAGGCGAGATGGTCCTGGGTCAGTCGAAGGTGGATGGGGAGGGAGTTCCATGTTTTGGCCGCCAGGTAGGAGAAGGATCTTCCTCCGGCGGTGGCCCTTCGGAAGCGTGGAACGGCGGCGAGGGCGAGGCTGGTCGATCGCAGCTGGCGGGTGGGTGTGTAGAAGGTCAGGCGGTCGTTGAGGTACTTGGGGCCCAGGTCGTGGAGAGACTTGTGTGCGTGGGTGAGGAGCCTGAACGTGATCCTCTTGTCGACGGGAAGCCAGTGCAGGTCCCTCAGGTGGCCGGAGATGTGGCAGCGTCGGGGGATGTCCAGGATGAGTCGGGCGGAGGCGTTCTGGATGCGTTGGAGTCTTTTCTGTAGCTTGGCTGTGGTTCCGGCGTAGAGGGTGTTTCCGTAGTCCAGTCGGCTGGTGACGAGGGCCTGGGTGACCGTGTTTCTGGTTTCGGTCGGGATCCATCGGAAGATCTTGCGGAGCATGCGTAGGGTGTGGAAGCAAGATGATGAGTCGGCGTTGACTTGTCTGGTCATCGAAAGGGAGGAGTCCAGGATGAAGCCCAGGTTGCGTGCGTGGTCTGTTGGTTTGGGAGCGGTGCCCAGGGCGGGGGGCCACCAGGAGTCGTCCCACTGCAGAAGACTTGGAGGCACCAGTCACTCTGCCGTACTTACCGTCACTATTCTCAGCTCTTTGTAATGACCTCCTGACAAAGACTTACCCATGAACTACAAGCTGTTCGTAAGGAGGTCACTGATATAGGGAACAGAGTCGATGCCCTGGAGGGAAGGGAAATGACCCGGGACGAGGAGATAGCCTTATAATCTCCTGCTGGAGTTGTTCTATCTGAGCAGCAAATTGACCCACAAGCTCACGCCAAGGACCTGGAGAATCGTTCCCGTAGGAACAACATAGATATCAGTGGAGCCCCACGGAACGCGGAGGGAAGGGACATAGCGATATATGTCGCAGTATTGTTTTCCCATATACTAGGCAACATGCGGGTGGGGGAGATCCACCTTGATAGAACTCATAGAGTGGGAAGATGGGGATCGAACTCCCCACATTCACTAGATATCCTGATGTGCATCCACAGCTTCTCCCTCAAAGAACGAATCCTGAAAGAAGCTCGGTCCTCATCGGCAGTGATTTTCCAGGGTCATACGCTGCATTTTTTCCAGGACCTTTTCTGCATCTACCCTCCAGAAGAGGAGGGAGTTTCGCGACATCACGTAATTTCTGAGAGAACAAGGAGTATCGTATTCCTGGGGGCATCCCTTCAGATTGATCTTACGATGGCAGGATCGGCTGCACCAGGTCCGCTCGCTGGTGGCAGCATCTGAGCTGCTACAAATCGACCCCTAGGTGATCGATCAATCGTATTCGCATAGAACGCCACAGAAATCAACCGGAGATGGAGGAGAGTCCCCACGCTGCGGAAAATATCCGGTCCAGACCCAGCGGCAAAAGCCTCTGCGAGGAAAGCCTTGATCGAGAAGCTCACGGAGGGCACGACAACCGATGACCGTGCATACTGTTACTCTTTTAGCATGGCGGGGGGGGGGGCTGCGGCGGTCGGGGCGCAGGGAGCCAGGGAAAGCTTTTCAGAGGATTGGGCCACGTTCCCATAAATGACTATTAGACCAAGCGGGGAGAGGAGGAGACCGGTCTCTCCCTGCATGGAGACTTTGTGAGTTTGTTTTTTGGGCTGTTTTCTTGTGGGTGGGGTAGGTTTTGGGTGCCAAGCATGTCATTCGAGATATTCTATTCCCCAACCGGCTTTAGGCTCACAACCCGCTGCCGAGGGGGGTTCAGGAGGAAAGTGTCTGGAGGCTCATCGCAACAGACTCCTTCACCAGCGATACTGTAGGACGGTTCCCATTATTGGCCTGGAGATCTTGACCCTAATGTTAAAGGCCTAAATAACCTCATTAAGAGGAGAGTGGTCTTATCCGATTTGGAGCACTCACGAGCAGATGTATGCCTCCTGCAAGAGACTCACCTCCAGGCTAGGGACTCACCTCCAGGCTAGGGACTCACCTCCAGACTAGGGACTCACCTCCAGGCTAGGGACTCACCTCCAGGCTAGGGACTCACCTCCAGGCTAGGGACTCACCTCCAGGCTAGGGACTCACCTCCAGTCTAGGGACTCACCTCCAGTCTAGGGACTCACCTCCAGGCTAGGGACTCA
This sequence comes from Lissotriton helveticus, assembly GCF_964261635.1. Classification (NCBI taxonomy): domain Eukaryota; kingdom Metazoa; phylum Chordata; class Amphibia; order Caudata; family Salamandridae; genus Lissotriton; species Lissotriton helveticus. The sequence continues at coordinate 1,217,926,525 of NC_136071.1, read as the reverse complement.
CCTCCAGTCTAGGGACTCACCTCCAGTCTAGGGACTCACCTCCAGGCTAGGGACTCACCTCCAGGCTAGGGACTCACCTCCAGGCTAGGGACTCAGGCAGACTCGACTCTAAGGCCTATCCCCAGCCACATTTCTCGTCCATGCCACGTAAGACCGCAGGAGCGGCAGTACTGCTTCCTCGCATGTTTCGAGGGAAGGGGGTGCCAAGATAGCTCAGATCAAGGGCCACCTGCTGAGCTATCATATCCAGCTGGGCCGCCGCTCATTAGTACTGTCCTCCATATATGCCCCCAAAGAGGGCCAAGAAACCTTTATACACTGTGGCTGAGGTGTTATGGACACAGGATCGTTGGGTTGTTATAGGATGAGACTTAAATATAGTATTTAACAACCATATGGACGGCTCAGCACACAGGCAGGGCACAGTCGGGGCTATTAGCCCGGGAAGGTGTTGTGGTTACAAGAAATGGGCCTCTGGCATCTGTGGAGGGCATCACACCCAACACACGGGACTACACCTTTTATTCTCATGCACATAAGTCCTACGCCCGGCTAGACTACTTCCTGGGCTCGCGGGAGGTACAGCAGGCTCTGCCGACGGTCAAAACTGAACCCCGATCACTATCAGATCACTCTGCAGTGCTGCTAGACCTTTCACTCCCGCCCACCCTCAGACACCCCTGTAGACCTGAGGTGATCACGCAGCTCAAGAAAGAGATGGACAACTATTTAGCGCTTAACAAAACAACAGAGGTCCGAGTACAGCTCCATCATCAGCTCAGAGAACTGGAGCGGTCAGCTGGCTCCCCTCCTCACTAGAGTCTTTAACTCGATTTCAACAGCAGAATCCTCCCCCAGCCCCAATGAAGGAGGCCTTAATAACGGTGAAGGTGAAACAGGGCAAGGATAAGCCCTAGTGCCGCTCTTATCGCCCGATCTCACTCCAAAATGTGGACGCAAAGCTTTTGACCGGGGTATTGGCGGCTCGATTGGCGCCGCTGCTACTGGGATGAATTGGGCCAGATCAAGCGGGATTCATCCCACACAGGCAATGCTCCGACACTACCAAACAAATACTACATCCGATAGATGAGCCTACCCGCTTTCCACAAGAGACAATAGGGCAGATTTACAATAACCGGTGCATCCCTGCATATCAGCAGGGATGCGCCACTTATTGTGCATGACGGATGCGCCACATTTACAATGCGGTACAAAAGGGGGTGGTGATGGACGGAGCATCTGAACCATTCAAACACTCACAGCCAGTCAAAAGATCTGGGTTTAATCCATCACCGTTCTTTAGTTCACTCCGCCACCCCAGTTGAGACATGGCTATATGCAAATCAGTCTGACCCTGTGCCTCATGGGAACAATCCAGCCCGAACTGCCAAGCCATGCCTTCCCTGGACCGGAAACAAGCTTCCGAGGACCGGTTTCTGGCATTCCAGCTGTCTTCAGCCGGGCTTGCTTGAATCCAGTGGCAAAGTGAGCAAGGGACTCACGTCTGAGCATACCCTGCCACACTTATGGCGGCCAAAAGCGGTACAAAAGGGGGTGGTGATGGACGGAGCATCTGAACCAATCAAACACTCACACCCAGTCAAAAGATCTGGGTTTGATCCATCACCGTTCTTTAGCCCACTCTGCCACCCCAGTTGAGACATGGCTATATGCAAATAAGTCTGACCCTGTGCCTCATGGGAACAGTCCAGCCCGAACTGCCAAGCCATGCTTTCCCTGGACCGGAAACAAGCTTCCGAGGACCGGTTTCTGGCATTCCAGCCGTCTTCAGCCCGGCTTGCTTGAATCCAGAAGCAAAGTGAGCAAGGGACTCACGTCTGAGCATACCCTGCCACACTTATGGCGGCCAAAAGCGGTACAAAAGGGGGTGGTGATGGACGGAGCATCTGAATCAATCAAACACTCACACCCAGTCAAAAGATCTGGGTTTAATCCATCACCGTTCTTTAGCCTACTCTGCTACCCCAGTTCAGACATGGCTATATGCAAATCAGTCTGACCCTGTGCCTCATGGGAACAGTCCAGCCCGAACTGCCAAGCCATGCCTTCCCTGGACCAGAAACAAGCTTCCGAGGACCGGTTTCTGGCATTCCAGCCGTCTTCAGCCCGGCTTGCTTGAATCCAGTGGCAAAGTGAGCAAGGGACTCACGTCTGAGCATACCCTGCCACACTTATGGCGGCCAAAGCGGTACAAAAGGGGGTGGTGACGGACGGAGCCTCTGAACCAATCAAACACTCACACCCAGTCAAAGATCTGGGTTTGAGTGGGCTGGGTATGCTCAGACGTGAGTGCCAGGCTCTCCACACCACTGGAGTCAAGCTATCCAGGCTGAATGAAGCTTGATAGCCAGAAACCGGTCCTTGGATGCCTGATTCCGGTCTGGGAAAGACATAGCTTGGTAGTTCGGACTGGACTGTTCCCATGAGGCACAGGGTCAGAGCTGCTTTGCATATAGCCAGTGTCTAACCCAGGGTGGTGTGGAGTGCAAAAAAACGATGGATTTAGGCCCAGATCCTTGTACTGGGGTGAATGTATGACATTGTTCTACATTCTGTCCATCAACTGTGTTTTTTGCAACATTTACAATGCGGCGCACCATGGGGCAACAAGCATTGGAAATGCAATAGGTCTCGCAGCATTAGAGTTAGTGCTTTTAGAATTGTTTATGGTTTTTTTTTTTAAATCTTTAGCATTTTTGTTTCCTGTAGGCAATGCTAAAGAATTACAAAGAAAAAAAGCCATAAACAAATCTAAAAGCTCTAACTCAAACGCAGGAACATTAACTAATTCTCCCACAGTCACAGTATACAGAAAGCCTGTGCGGTTTCCTTTTAGTATAATGACTCCACCTTCTGAGTTGTTTTCTGTGAGTAATGTTGAGAGGTCCCCTCTGAGGTCGTTACGGATAATAACGGCAGCTTTCGGCCCTGCGTGTTGCCTTCCCTGGACACTTAAGTAGCTGGCTATGAGATTGTTGGTAACCGAGCAAATGAAAGGCGTTTGTGCACAGCCCTGGGAGTTGTCACAAACACACCTCTCCTCCCCCCAGCCTACCTCTCCCGACACCACACCCCCTCACACCACCGTGTTGATATGCAGGTAGAGGAGAGAAGCACTGAAGTGAAGCTTTCCAAACTGGGCAAACTGGTTTTGACGGTCCCGGGACAGTGTCAGAGTGGGTAAAAGAGGAACAAGATGTGGCGTGGTGCAGCCTTGCTTCTGCAAGATTAAAAGAAGTCGCACAGGCAATGACTCGTAACGTTTTTGTCACGAAATGAACTAAACAAAATAGAAAATACATCTCAGTCGCTAGATTTAAAACACGGACTTCATGCAAGTATTTATTTATTTGATCGTTTTTTATAGCGCAAACTTGACGGGTATCAGAGCGCTTTATAAATTTGCAGAGAGCAGCACAGTGATAGGAACAAAGTCATATATGAAGAAGAAAAATACAGGATATAGCACTTAGCACCCATAGAAGAGAGGGTGCGATTTACAATGTTCAAGAGCAGAGGGGATAACTCAATAAAAGCCAAAAAACGTGTGTCTGGTCACAGAAAGCAAGCTAGACGCAGCTGGGACATCGGACTGCCGAAAGGCTTATTTTTTGTTGGGACTGTAGCTCCAGCAAGAGACTTACAATGACAGTCAAATGGTCGGGTTAGGCCCCTAATAAAGTGCCGTGGCCAGGGGAGGGGTTGAAGCAGCGCGAGGGGGCAGGGATGCGAGGAGGAAGTCCTGGGAGGGGGGAGCCCGGGCGGGGCCGCATCTCTACCAAGTTAGCCGAGGGGACTGGTGGGGGTGGAGAAGGGGGTTGCTGAGGCCAGAGTACGGAGAGCGATGCGGGGGTGATAGTTTGTTTGTTGGTTTTGGTAGCGCGGACTTTGCAGTGGGTTGGCGGGGCGCGTCTCGATGGGAGCATTAAGGATGCGTGAGGAGAAAATTATAGGTGAAGGAAGGCAACGTTGAGTTGCGTGAATGAATAGTGACAATGGTGAGCAGCAAAAATACATGAAGTAGCAATCGGTACATTATAGGAGGAAAAGTGATATGTGTGCAGGTTTCAGAAGCGTACAAAGTGCAGGTAGAGGTACAATACTGCAATAAATGGCAGACACTTCAGAACAAAAATAGTGTAAATGAAATGGGCACCGCAATAAATTAAAACTAGTCAGTCACAACACGGGTAAAGTGTGGGCTGTAGTATTTCGCAACAGATTCGGGGAATGGAATTCACGGAACGTGTCACACAAAGATGCGCGATTATAGTAGGCTGGGTTGTGACTCGTACGAGTGGTATTGTACAGGGTCTGCGTTCACTCGAACAGAAAGAACGCTGCGGTCTTAAAGGTCTGATGCCTCGTGGTAGAGGAACAGTGGGGTCTCCTCTCACTTAGTGAGGTCTTGAATGTGTTTTAAAGTGGGCGGCAGAGCTCTTTAAGACTACCAATTTTCGCAGAAATCTTGCAATCTCATAGTCCTGTTTCACCCGTTTCAGACGTCGAGAGTGTGAACATGTTTAGAAATAAGCCTCCGCGCTGAAAGTAGAAACAAGGTCACAGCAAGATTAAGGGATTTGTCCAAAATCACGGGATGTTCAGCCAACGCTAGGACTCAGCTAGCGGCAGGCAGGCAGGGGAGGAGGGGGGAGGAGAGTAGGGGAGGCACGGCCTAGCGGCCGTGCAATCAAGTAGTGAGGGGGCGGAGCTGGGGGAGGCTGTGGAAGAGAGTAGGCAAGGCGACACGGCGGGAGGGGGCGGAGCGGGTAAACAAAGACGGACATGCACGCGCCCGTGACTTTTAAGGTCAATGCGCATGCGCATAAGCTTAATGCGCATGCGCATTGACCTTAAAAGTCACGGGCACTGCAAGGAATCGCCACGATTCCTTGCAGTGTGGATAAAGAGTGGATAACTCGCAATACTCTCGCCTTGCTCGATGCGCATGCGCATCGACAGGCGAGACCTAAAAATGGACAGATGCGTGACGCATCTGTGCCATAAAGGTGGCGCATTGCTGGAGTTGCGTCGCAAGCGCGACGCAGCTCCAGCAATGCTCTGGGGGGCCCTATGTGCACAATGCTGCGTCAATGCTTCAAGCAGGCGCAGGGTTTTGACGCAGCATAGGCTCAAAAGTGGCTGAGTGAAATCTTTAAGATTCCACTCAGCCACTTTTAGGAGGCGTTCCTGCGCCAGAACGTTTCCCCCAGCGCTGGTACGCCTAAATGTGGCGCAGGGCTTTACAACGTAACGCATCTCCCAGATGCGTCATGTTGTAAATACCCCGCAGCATGGCGCTGGTTTTGCACCACCACTGCATCACAAAAGTGACGCAAGAGTGGCGTAAAAAAGGCGCAAGGGGCTTGTAAATCTGCCTCAATGCTTTTCACTATCGACGCCAAAAAAGCATTGGATCGAGTGCATTGGCCTTACCTAACTGAGGTGATGAGACGTTTTGGTATTTGGGGGTTGATTCTGTTCCTGGATCCTTAGTGGCTGTGGCACTCCAAGTGCAATATCCTGAATGAATGGCACAAACTCCAAACGCTTCCCGATATGGAGGGGAACGTGGCAGGGGTGCCCACTTTCCCCCCTTTTGTTTGCTCTCTATATGGAGCCCTTTGCACAAAGAGGTTGGGATGGTGACGAGATTACGGCCGTACGGTTCGGAGAGGAGGAGCACGTGATAACGCGTCATGCTGATGATGTGATAGTGGCCTTAGAACACCCAAGAGATACCCTCCCGGCTTTTCTAGAAGAAGTAAAACATTTTGGTGATGTTTCTGGCTTTCGTATCAATCTGGCTAAATCCCAGGCAATGAGCCTCACAACGACACCAAACACTAAAGAACTTTCAACTCTAGAACACTCCATATGCTGAGCACCAGGCCCAGTCACAGATCTGAGCATCCAGCTGGCCCCCTCCATATGGAGATCACCTCTTTTAATTATCAAGAGCTACTTGGGAGAGTCAAATTGGCAACGCTATCCACTCTCATGGATGGGCAGGATAGCGGCACTGAAGACGACGGTCCTCCCCAGAATCTTGTAAAGATTTCTAATGTTCTCACTCCAAACTGTCTTCTTATTTATGCAGTACAACAATAATTATAATAAAACACATTTAAACCATCTCTTCTTTCACTCCTAGGAAATGTTGGGGTTGGAAAAAGAAATGAGAGGTTTGTAGATACAGTATGACACTCAATTCGGACAATGGATGGGGACCCAGTCTGAGAGGAGCGCACGCCATCATTTATGGACCGCAGTGGTCCTTCGACCCCGGGGAGCCAGAGGGGGAAGGGGGGATCCAGGTGTGGGTGAGGGGGATCCTGGGAGAGGCCGGTGGGGGGTGGGGGTTTGGGATGGCACAGGAGGTGGGTGCTGGCATAAATCAAAAGCACAGAGGAGATCGAAAGCAAGTGTGAAGTCATGGGCCCTAGGCCCACATATTTTGGAAATCAGCACACAGACACTTAGTTTAGAGTACTGGAGCTGGCCATGGGCACGTGCACCCGGGCCCTTTTATTCACAGGCTCGCGTCACTCGTGATGCCTGCGATGGATGGGTGTGGGGTGCCTGTGTGCCCACTCCCCCAAGGGAGTGGTTAACAAACTCAATGTCTGCTGAGACACTAGAACGTGTCAAGCAGGATACAACATTCCTCCCAAATTTTAATGATATTGGTATTTATTTTAACCAAAATCAGAAACAGATATGTGAATAGTTCAAGGCTCAGTCCTGTACCTTACTCTAGAGGGACAAACAACACATGGAAAAGGTTTGCACAGGCAAAGAAGAGCAATACTGGCCACGTTTACATCAGTGTTAAATTAAAGTTTTTCCAGTTAGTACTACAGCACAACAAGGTTCAACGCAATGGCTAGGTTGCGGGAGTACTAGGTATAGTCGATGTTTCGATCCCTTTACGCTCTAATTACATGGGATCATCATCAGGACAACATTAAAAAACATTTGCCTGTTTGTATTTACAATACGACCGCCTGTTGTGGAGGAAAAAGGGAATAAAAAGGGGGGAAAAAGAAGAAAGGCATAGCCAGGAGCTAAATTAGATATTATCCTTTCAGCAGGTCAAAACAGTCCATCTACTTTGTACAATTTACAGTTTTTCGGAATCGGCTTAGCGTGTAATAATTGGTGTGTCACAAATACTGTGCAGGTACCGGGAGCTTTCATACTTGAGTGCATCAGTGAGAAGTGTCATCTGCTTTTGATCTTCATCATGCACCATTACTATTTTTAAGTTAAAGTTTATACATTGCTAATCGTCGTACAAAAGTCGTAAGTAGAGTCCGTGAGCATGCAACCGTGTACATTCATACCGTGTCTGCGGGGAGATTGTCAAGTTACACTTACTCTTGGCTAAGTGGTTCTAAATTACTCCGCAGCTCCTGGTGGGAGCGAGGGCGGTGTCAGTGCGGCTGGTTGCCGACACAGTTCACGGGTTTTGGCTTAGCTATGGTGCATAAAAGAAATTAGATAATCAATAAACGTGCCGGGGGTTGTTCTTTAGCCTTGCTGTGGTAGAATAGAAATAACTTTTTACCTGCAAGTAGGCAGTCTGGGTTTGGAGGTTTGAATTGATAAGGACGCAGCATCTACGGAATGGGGTAGGAAAAGAAGCAGTCACAGCCGCCCTCATTCGTAAGGGAGTTATGTCTTGCTGAAGGCATTACTTTAGGTGAACGCTTATCGGGGTGGCGGGTTAACCACGGTTCGATGGGGTTCTAGCGATCCAGGAACGAGGTCCTATGTCCACATTTCATGTATGGTGAAAGCGGTATCAACGGAGGGCCTTTTGATGGAGGCTGGGGAAAAAAGGGGGAGAGAACCGGTGATTGGGACGGGGCAATAGTTGGCCATCGGGTTATGCTTCGGATTTGCCTCACTTTCTACACGATAGCGCATGGGATATGGCTTACCTTTGAGCTACTGTTGCTCCGTAGTGAATTGGGGTTCGGTGGGGACGACGGAACGATGTCCTGTCTGTCCGCTGCTGGGATAGCAGTTCGACCGGGCGTTACAGCCGTGTTGCTTAAGGCAGTGCCGCTATCCTGCCCATCCATGAGAGTGGATAGCGTTGCCAATTTGACTCTCCCAAGTAGCTCTTGATAATTAAAAGAGGTGATCTCCATATGGAGGGGGCCAGCTGGATGCTCAGATCTGTGACTGGGCCTGGTGCTCAGCATATGGAGTGTTCTAGAGTTGAAAGTTCTTTAGTGTTTGGTGTCGTTGTGAGGCTCATTGCCTGGGATTTAGCCAGATTGATAGGACCCTTGTCTTCTAAAACATAATTCCCCACGGTCCTCAGCCAACTGTTTGGGTTCCCTTGTTACACTAGGAAGTTTCATAGATACAAGGCCTAGAGCCTTTAGAACCGCTGGGGCCACCAGGAACCACCCAAGGTAGTGACACAGGGGACCCACGGGGGACGCGTGCAGTGTCTAAACACAGCCGCGAATCACCATTGACTTCTATGGGGAAAGTCACGGTTGGAAATTTAAAGATAAAGGACACTTAGAAGAGGACTTGGAGCAATCTCCTTTAGAACTAGGAGGTTCTAGAGTCAAGACCCACGGGAGCACCGGAGTACTCGAGTTACCTCACCCAGGGAAGCCGGGTGCACAGGTGTCTTTTCGTGTCGGGTTTCGTAATCGTTTTCAATGGCGATCTGCTGCAAAGTGCTGCTGGCGTCCAAGTGGAAAGTGTCCGGTGTGATCCAAGCCTGGATCAGAGATCTGAAGAACCTGAAAGCAGACGGGACAGAGTCTGGGTCACTAGCCAGTGACCAGGAAGGTGATGAGCGGATGCCCACGGATGTCGAGTGATTTCAGGTGAAGAAGGTGAAGCTTGACTCTTCAGCCACAAGGTCCCGGAGACGTTGATGACAACCAGGAGCTGGATTCGAGCTGTCTCACAAAGGATGTTGAGTGCTGCGTTGTCAGCGCAGAAAGCAGAGATAAGCTTTGGTGCAGACCAGCAAGGTCTGGGTGACTCACCACTTGGTAGGGAGTGAGAGGGCACGTCTGGAGCAACCAGGGAAGCCCAAGGAAAAGTAGAGCTGCCTTCGAGGTGACCCACCAGTCAACAGACTAGGGATCGTGAAGTATCCTCGAGTGGAAATACAAGAAGCAGGCCCAAGGAACACTCGTGGAGTGTAGGCCCACGGAACACTCGTGGAGTGTGGCCCACAATCTTTGGTGCAGATGATGCTCGGGGCTTGGGCTACAAGTAGCCCAAGGCACAACTTCAGGAAAGATCGGGAAGTCAATGCACTAGAAAATGTGCACGGTGTCAGGAGTTCCGGTTCCACGTCACTAGTGAAGGCTGCGCGTCTCAGCTTTGCTGTGGACTCGGGCCGGCCTTCGAGAAGTCTGGAAATGTTCTTCCTGGGCTGCAAGTACTTCGGAGTCCAGCGGGAGCTTCGGAGATGCAGACCGGCAAATGCTTAGTTGGTGCCTGTTTGAACAGGGGAGTCGCTCCTTGACCCCAAGGGAGATTTTTCCATCCTCCAGTCTTTAGTAGAGCGTTAAAGTTCCAGGATTCAGTTTCAGAGTTTCGTCCAGGTGTAATCTAAAGTCCTGTTGCCAGGGGTCCCTTACTTATACTAAGAAAAGGGTTTGGACATACTCTGGGGACCCACCTATGGGAGTGTTTGGAAAGAGAGGTGGCTACACCCATTTCCTTTGTCCAGTTTCACACCAGAGCAGGGACTGAGTGCCCCAGCAACCAGTTTGAACTGGATTATGCTCAGGGACGCCAAATGTGCCCCCAGCGCATACAGCAAGGCACTCTCAGAGTGCTCCCACTCAGCCCCAATACATTAAAGCCTGTCTGGGAGTTTGTTAGACTTCCCTGTGACAGGAAACCTATTGTCCAGGCCTCCCCTGCCGGAGTTTTGTCCAGCAGCAGGAGGCCAGACTCGTGTCTGTAGCTGCAGCATCCATTTTGTAATGCCAGGGTTCTTTTAAACTATTACCGGTTAGAGCAGTGTGTACATGTCTCTCCCTCTAGAAGGGTGGAATTCTACCCCCGCCGCCAGGACTGGCGGGGGGGGGGGGGGTTGGAATTCCAAAGTGTTTGACACCCACCACGACATGTTTTTGTGCAGCCATTCCAAAGTTAGCATTTTCTGCAAGGTTATAATGCACTTAAGAGTATATGGTCTGGCTGCATCGGAGAACAGCGTCAGAGAATAGATTCCGAAAGCTGCAGAGGGGTCCTGCTCATGCAAGGGCACCCTCTCACACAAAACCAAGCACCCAGCCTTCAGGATTGATAAGGCCTGCCATAGGAGTGACTTATAGGTTTATATGTGTCAGTGATTAAAGGTAGATATAGGTAACCTATATCTTAGTAAGGGGTGCTTACACCACCTTACCCAGGCTGCAGCAGCAGTACTGTGGTGTCATTTTGGAAGGCTTCACATGGGTTGCATTATACATGCTTCAGCCCCTGGTAGGCCTCTGGGGTACCTATGCCCTTAGTACCTAAGGTACCATATACTAGGGACTCACAAGGGTAACCCAGTAACCAGACTGGAGAGTACCTAAAGTACATGCAATCAATTTACAGAGGAAGCAGCTAGGCTGGGGTCCTGGATAGCAGGGCCCCAGCCAGACCAAAGTCGAAAAACAGTGAGACGCCAACAAAAAAGGGGGGGGGGGGGTAACCATAGTAAGCAGACCCTACTCTCCTACAGTGGGGTGCCACAGTCAGCTATAGTCAGCAGACAGGATGGCTGTCCATTGCCTATGCCCTGAGCCTTTGCTTCTTGAGCACCAGCTGGTCCTGTCCGGAGTGTGTGCTGTGATGTGGTGCTGCCGCCCTCTAGTGGCGGTTGCTGGTATTGCACGGCCCGCCTCTGTGCCCACAGCAGCTCTGCTCCCTCGGAGGGTTTCAGGGGTTCCAGGTCATGTTTGTTGGGGCACAGGGACATCTTAAGGGTTTTGGGGGCCCTGGGGCAAACATATTTTGGGGGCTCCTGTTCAGAACAGCTTTGAATTTATGATCCAGCTTCAGCTCTTTCATGCCCGCTGTGGCCAGGTCTCTGACACCGCACAGGCACACTGGGTTCAAACTCTAAATGCATTTGCATCCCATTTTCAGGGAGAGTAGTATGTGTTTACAATATTGTAACACGCCAGGAGCTCACTAATATTACTGCAGATAATCTCTGCGACACTCCCATTTCTCATATGCGATGTCCTGTCTTGATCAAAAAGCAGCTTTGTTGATGGATGTTGCATGAAACCGAAACACAACATTTTTCTGTAAAATTGCTGTTTTTATTTATTTTTATTTATTTATTTAATGCGTTTTTATATAGCGCGGATTTTACCCGAAGGTGTCAGAGCGCTTCACAATAGGAACAGTAGTGGAACATGAGGTAAAATTACAAGTCAGCATGTTACAAGAGCAAACGTTACGTTACATAAGGCAATAGTGACAATTGTGCATGTATCGAGAGCAAACAAAATACAAGAGGAGCAAACGATAAGTTACAAAAGGAAAAAAGTGACGTGTGTGTGTTACAAAAGTGTACAAAGTACAAATAGAGGTATAATACTGCACTAAATGGCAGATACTCAAAACACAAGAACAAACGTTACGTTACATGAGGGAATGGAGGCACTTGTGCATGTATCAAAAGCAAACAAAATACAAGAGGTAGCAAACGGTACAATTACAGGAGGGAAAGTGACGTGTGCATGTTACAAAGGAGTACACAATACAAGTTGAAGTATAAGACTGCAATCAATGGCAGACTCTCAAACCACGAGACCACACTGGGAAGGCACTTCTAGTCGTGTAGAACAGAATTTCCTAAAAAGGAGGGGCTTCCTTCAGATAATAGAGAGGGCGTGAATTAAGTTTGGAGGTGTCTTTGAAGGAGGAGAGCTTTGAGGTCAGTTTTGAAGGATCGGGAAGTGGCGGTGGTCCGGAGCTGCGGCGGAAAGGAGTTCCAGATTCTCACTGCGCCGCCTGAAAAGGATTGGGCCATTGTTCTCTCCTTCTTGAAAGTGGGAGGTTCAAGCAGTAGATTCTCCGCATTTCGTGATGGTCTCGAGCCTCCAGAGAGTTTCAGTTTATTCGCCAGGTAACGAGGAGAGGAGGAGTGCAAGGCATTGTGGGTGATACAAGCGGTCTTGTAGATAGCTCTAGCCTCGATGGGAAGCCAGCGGAGGGTGGATAAAATGGATGTGATGTGGTCGCTTCTTTTGGCCCCATATATGAAATGAGCTGCTGAATGCAGAACAGATTTAAGTGGGGACAGGTGGGATTTGGGGAGGCCAGTAAGAAGAGAGTTGCAGTAGTCTAGTCTGGAGAGAACCAGTGATTTGACCAGGGTTTTAAGGTCCTGCTCCGGGAAGAAGCGATGAATCCCCTGAAGAAGGCGCAGTTGGTATCGAGCAGACTTAGCAATGGAATTAATGCGGGAGATTAGATTGAGTTTTGTGTCGAGTTTGACACCAAGGGACTTTGCACTGTCGACAATGATGGGTTTATTGTTTAGTAGAGTCATCTAATCCATCCATGATTGAACCGGGGAGGAGAGAGTGAGGAGGAGAGGAGGAGGAATTCAGTTTTGGAGGGATTCAGAATCAGTTGATGAGTTGACATCCAGTTTTGAATGGAATCGAGAGTGGAGCTTAGGATGGAGAGATCATGGGTGGAGGCGACCTTGAGGTAGAGTTGAGTGTCGTCTGCATAGAGATGATAGTGAATCCCGGATTTACTTAGGAGGCTGTAATAGCCTCTCACACATCACCCATATTACAAATAAATTAAAGAAAAACTTAATTTACAACAATCTGTTTAAAAATTATTCAAGGTCACCAGGGCAAGACCCTCTGCAGAAGAGAGCTGCCATATCATGCGGCCCCCTGGGCAGAGCCCACTTTGCCCATGCCTTTAATAATCTGTGTTGGGGCAGAGTTGTCTTGCAGTGTCCACTCTGGGAGCGGCCATGACTTGGGACTCTCGTGTCCGGACTCTGCCTCTCCGGTGTGGGCCTGGCAGGGCCCCTTGCACAGGCCTTTGCTGTTCGCTGCCCAGCTGTGGGCATCTTATGTTTGCGCTGCAGCTGGGTGGCACAGCAGGCTCTGAAGCTCTACGGGTTTGGGGGCTCCCTGGACGGGTTCGGGTGTGGGGGCTCCCTGGACAGGTGTGGGGGCTCCCTGGACAGGTTCGGGTGTGGGGGCTCCCGGGACGGGTGTGGGGGCTCCCTGGATGGGTTTGGGTCTGGGGGCTCCCTGGACGGGTTCGGGTGTGGGGGCTCCCTGGACGGGCGTGGGGGCTCCCTGGACGCTGTTTCTCTTGCTGGTGGGCGCTGCGGATGCAGTCCTTGTGCCAGGCCGCCGTCCCCTGCTCGCAGCACCGCTGCTTCGTAGGTAGATGTACCTCAGGGATATATGTGTCCATGCTTGGGGCAAGGTGGCAGGGCGCTGTAGACCGGTGATGCAGGGCGGCCCATGCTCACTGCACAGATGCCCCCTCCTCCGGTGAGGCCGCTGCTGCATGGACCAGGCGAGGCTTCGCCGCCTCCATTCTGCTCTTCTTGCAGCTGGACTGATGCCCTCTGACCCTGAGGGGTTCTGCCTTTTCTCCAGGGCGGAGTCTCAAAGCAGGCGGGGGGGCAGCATGTATCGTGAGCTGCTGGAGGTGATCACCCTTTCCTCCTCCTCAAACAGGGAGAGGCGGCACCCGCTTATGGCGAGGACGTGTGGGTGACGCAGCAGCACACACACAGCTGGTCAGGCCAGTGTGAGGTGGAACAGCACGGGGTCACACCCCGTCGCCATTGTAAACTCCGAGGCCCGAGGCCCATTTCCTAGGGAAATAAGCGGCCCTTTTACTAACAGGCTAACGTCACTCAATAACGTCACTCGTGACGCCTGTGTAAATGTAAATCCGTATTTGTAAAGCTCAAACTACTCACTTTTACAGGTCTCGTGGAAAGTAAGTGAGTTTGCCCAGAGTCACACGGTGCTGAGCTGAGCGGCCGCCGGAGTTGGGATCGAACCATCAACTCTGTGCTCCGAAGTCAGCTGCCCTGGCCGCTGTGCCACACTCTCTGGGTAGGGTGCATGTGTGCCCCTGTGTCTGCTGAGACACTAGGACGTGTCCTGCAGGACACAACAGCAAGATGGCAGCAATGTTGACAATAATCTCTATGTACAGTGCTCAGGGAGGCCGGGTGAGCATAGATTGTGTCATTATTGTGGATTGGTGAATAAGAATGTGCAGGGGGTGAAAGGGAGAAGAATAGTATGTTTAATTAGGAATAAAACAGACTAAGTGTGACGGGGCGGGCGGACCGGACATAACTATCCCTACGGACTGGTGGTCCGCCACCCCCCTTTCACCATGCACCTTGTCCCCACAGTTACCTCAGTGTACCTGGATCGAAGAACCCGAGTCGGGCTGGACGGAAGGCAACAACTCGTGGGGTCCCTTTAAGGATACGAACCCGGAGGACGGCGCTCCACCCCTCGACGACGCCACATCGTCAAAAGCAGGAAGTAACGATGGCTCGTCGGACGGCATTTCCCCGGAGGCTGTGAGTAACGGAGAGGACGGACGGAGAGATTCGGAAGAGAAGAGAGACATCAAGAGCGACAAGCCAGGAGGCCACCGTTTCAACGTGTCGCCCTGCCACATTCCCACGGGAGGAGCGTGGCTCCAAGAGGTACGGGGCCGAGCAGCGGGTTGGGTCGGGTGGAGGAGGCAGCCCCGAGTGTAAGGTGCACCGCCCTAAGACTCCCCTACCTCATCACAAGCACTTCCCCTCACACCCTGATACGAGAGTAGTGATCACCTAAACACTGTTGTGGTTTCCTCACTCCCGGTCCTGATTGTTCCCGGAGCTTCACATGTTCCTGACCCCCATTTTCTTTTGTTTTCGGTAACGGAGCGGAACCAAGAGGAAGAAAGGACCCCGGTCGGACCCAGACCACGCCTGTCCAGACCTCGGGACTACACAAGCTGGAAAAAGCTTACATTACTTTGGACCCTGTTGTCTTTACAAGAGAACGGACTGTACCTCTGATGAAAAAGACGTATATACCCATTAAACCCTCTTTAACTCCTTTACTGAAGGCGCCTGTGTTCCTCGTTTCCCCTACACCTCCCGTCAGTCCAGTGGTCGATCTCCCCCACGTCCCGACCCCCTCGGGACACTAAGTATAAAAATAGAGCATAATATACGAATGTGTACAATTAATAGTTGTGGTCTCAGTGATGCGGGAAGAGACAGCAATCGGCCTTGAAACATCAAAGCAATGCAAACAGATCTAGCCTGAGCGCAGGAGGTATTATCAGATCATAAACCACTAATCCTTGAATCCCCGCCGCGGCCGAGCTAGGAACAAGGGGGGGGTTCACATGTAACAAGAAGTTATGACTCAATCTAGAATATCTGGAGCACATGCGGAAACGTGGGGTCATATTAACAACGTCCAGCGATAATTATCGCTGGCCATGCTTAGCGATCATTTTATTATCGCAGGCTATCTCTGGTATTTATTGCCCTGGTAGCTCGTTATTAACAACGGTTTACCCCACGGTGATAAAAATTCCAGAGTTAGGGAGGTCATTGCCCTTTTGGAGGGAACATTGCTGGTTTTCCAGCGATGTTTCCTGCAAAGCGGCGATAACCTTGCTGATACGACCCACAGGGTCGAACATCAGCAAGGTGAACATCAGTGATATTTGCAAGGTTGTCCATCCGGGGTGCGCCCAGTGACGCCTACTTTTTATCTCATTAGAGATGCAAAGGGAGGCGTAAGGACAAAAAAGGTGCTAACATGCGATTATGCATGTTAGCACGCTCTTGTAAATAGAGCGCTGGTTTTACCTCCGCTTTTTTGGCTTTTTAAGTGAAAAAAGAAGAGATAAAGCCCTTGTAAATATGCCCTCAATAAAGTGATTGATTCATGGCGATAAATCGGGATCCCCGGCAGCAGGGATTGTTTGGGAAGTGATGAAAGCAGCGAGCCCCCCCCCCCCCCTTGATCGCTTCCCAAACAATCCCTGTTGCCGATTTTATGATTCCCTGTACCAAGAAGACCTAGAAAATCCCAAAAATAGGTATGGCACCTCCTTTCAAGGCTTGGAAAGGGAAGTTCTCGGTGAAGGTGATCACGAGGCCTTGGGTCTCCCCATCTCTCTGGGGGGGGTCTATCAAGCTATAAACTCCTTATCTATAGAGACGGCTGCGGCCCGGTGCGCTTCCATAGGACCTTTTCAAAGCGTTCTGTCGCAAACTGAAGCAGGATATGGTGTCAACCTTTGTAGAAGCGCAGCGGGGTTCGGCTTCCCCTCTTGGGCAGAGGACAATATTGTAGATAAACCACCTCTTTCACCTGGCTCATTCAAACCAATTTCACTCCTGAACTGTGATGGAAAAATACACGCTAGGGGCTAGATGTAGGTAAATAGGATTTACCTATTCTAAAATACCGAATTTTACCGATTCGGTATTTTAGAATCAGTAAATCCTATGTAGGTAATTATTTTGTAAAAAATACCGAATTGGTAAGATTCGGTATTTACCAAATCGGTAATTACCAATTCGGTATTTGCCATTCATTCCTATGGGCCTCCAGGCCCATAGGAATGAATGTTAATTACCGAATCGGTAATTACCGATTCGGTAAATACGGAAAAATTCAAGGGTGGCAGGGTGTCACTTTGACACCCTGTTGCACCCCTGATTAGTGCAGGTGTGCACATGTGGCATACATACAAGCCCTAAGGGCATGTATGTCTGTCACATGGCACAGGTGTAAATGCACATTTATGCATTTACCGAGGTATTCGTTATTTATCACCAACTAATAGTTGGTGGTAAATAACGAATTCTTAGAGCCCAGAAGCACTGTTTGAAGTGCTTCCTACATCTCATTTACCGATTCGGTAAATACCGAATCGGTAAATGATGATTCAGTAAATACCGATTCGGTAAATACCGATTCGGTAAATTACCGACTCCTATTTATCGAATCGGAATTTTTAGAGCTCCTACATCTCATAAGCCAAATACCGATCGTAACGGCCGAAATTTGGTATTTTCGGCCATTACCGACCGGTATTTGGCTACCTACATCTAGCCCTAAGTTACTGGCACACAGACTAAGCAGAGCCATCACGCCGTTAGTGTCTGAGGCAACATGGTGTTATTCCTGGGAGGGGCACGGAGGATCATATTAGGGGGGTGATCACGGTATTCGACCTGGCCGAAGCCCGCAAAACACCCCAGGGACTGATTTTATTAGATGCAGAAAAGGCATTTGACCGGGTTGTGGTAAATAAATAAATAATACCTCTATTTTTGACTGGATATAACAATAACAGATAGCTCAATAAATAAGAGTCGAGATTCGAGGTAGTAGGAGTTTGCAGGTTTAATACAGCATAAAGGACAGGAACAGGACAACCTGCACGGGCCAGATCTGGGATGGCTAGCCAACGGGGGGGGGGGCCCCGACAGCTGTCGGGCAGGAGCTGGAATGAGCGCGCTGGCTTTTAATAACAATACACAAGTATATATACTAAAACAATTGCATTACAGTACATACAGTAGGCGGAACAGTGGGTGGGGCCTGTAACAGTCGCGAAAGATAAGGGTGAAAGTAGGTGTAACAAGAGGCGTGAACAAGGCGTATACATAGACATGTGATGTAAACGTAACGGAATATGTCATAAATGGGGCGGAAACATGGAGGGGGCTACCGAAGGAGCCGGGACCTCTAACCTAGTGGTGCGCGCAAGCTGGCAATGACGTGTTACTAGGGAGAAGCTGGGGGCTATGACTTCTGAGCTAGAAGGAGAGACGAAAGTCTGGAGAGTCAGAGCGACATGTACCTAAACACTATCTAGTATCTGATGTTTAGGGAACATGTTGATAGAATCCAAAAGTTATCAGGGCAAAGGCTAACAGACACTAAGACTGGTGCATGCATTATTCTACATGTAGTGCGTGTTGAGGAATATTAAATGACCATTAATACAGTATTTCTCTTACATGGAGACGTAAAGGCTAGACCATGACGGAAACTATTGATGCGATTCAGTAGCTTAGGAATGCAGAGAAGGAGGGCTGGACTGATAACTGGAATCATAACATACTCTTGGCAGACTGGCAGGCAGAGCCAGGCCGAGCCGGGCACTGTGAGGCAGGAAGTAAGTGAAGGGTCAGGGATATAGGTGGGGGCTGTATCGCTCCTCAGCGAGGGTTCAGGAGACAGGAGCTGAATCTGAGTCCGGGCCCTTTTGAGGCCTAGAAACAGGGACTTTACAATGAAATAACGTGCACACTGAGAAACGTGGCAACGTAGCTTTACATAGGCTTAATACTCGTAGCTTTCACGAGAACTGGAAACTGGCATACTAGAGATGGACACAACTGTAATTGCGTCTTTAATCGATCATGGGGAATACATATGCATATTAATCATGCACACATAACATAAGATGGGGAACACGTAGGGACACAGAACATGGCAAAATTTACTTTTCCACATTCCCTCCTTGTCACTGCGTTTCCATCAAGAAACATCAATATTCATGATACCATCTATCATTTCATACAGTATCATTTGCTCGTCTCGAATTTTCTTGGAACGGGATCTAGGACGGGACTTGGGACTAGGAATACAAGAGGTAGCACAAATGCCGCAAATCGCAGGGCCACATTGTATACAGAGGCAGCAACTGAATATGATCGCTACTGCAATACCTAGAAATGACAATACTTTCCATCCCCAGGCAGAAATTATACTCCAAAACCAACCGGACCATGTCCAGGTGCCTGGATTCTGGTGTAACTGATGGGCAATTTTATGAAGTCTGGTTATTGCTGAATAAACAGACGGCGCGTTATTAGGAATGAAAATGCAGCAACTAGATCCGATGACTCTACATGCTCCTCCTCTATCGGCCAGTATGACGTCAAGAACGAGACGATTTTGGAGCACGACAAATCTCATAGCAGATTGCTCTTCGGTTAAGTTACCTAGGGCAGAAGCAGTCTCATTCACTACTGCTTCAAGGGTTCTGGTTAATCTACGTATTAACTTACTATTCTGGATAGGTCCTATAAAGAAAAAGAATCCTCTATTGAAATCTGTATACTGTTCTAGAGCAGTTTCAGTTTGGTCGACAATCGGGGACTCGATCTCCCTTCTATGTCTAATGTGTACTAGATGTGTGTTTCTATGATAATCAGATGGGGCTAGAAAAACTGGTGGCAGTAGGAAGGCAATGTAACAGGTTCCATCCCAATCGAGGGGCAGACGAACATATGCGGTCTGACCACAAACAAAATAAGAATGACGTGAAGCTTTGAAAATAGATTTCCCACTGTCACTATACTTGACAATAGTAGTACAATCACTGTGTCCTACATGTACGGAACCATTATTTCGGACACATAATTCGCCTTTGACTGGTAGTACTGAAATAGCAGGTAGGTCTGGAGTAGGATCAGACTGAACATTCAGGACCATGAATTTCGAAGAATAATTACCCAAATTATAAACTTCATTTTCTAGATCTAACCCTGTTCTGTGGGGAAGACCTTGCTTGTCTGGAAAACATGTACTGTTCAGAAGGGACATATCAGTTGAGGATGACGTTAACGTGGACCATGCTCCACACGAACCATTATGTGAAAACGGATAAGGAAACAGTGGCAGAACTCCCTTCGGTGTCTGGAAAGGGGGGAGTCGACCACACACCCAACAATTAGTGGCATTGCTGGTCTGGTGTGAATAATGTAACATACGGATGAATGAATTGTTGCGCATAGCAAGACGATAGGATAGTTCGTGAAGAGGCAGATCACTAAACGTGTGCTCTACTGTAGCATTAGAAGACTTATTTACATGAGAAATTGGAAAACATAAATGAAATGCATAACTCGTGCAGGTAACCATCAGGCTGAGAAACAATATAAAACTTGGAAAAACGATACATCGGATTGAGTTTTGACTAACTCTCTCACTATGGGGGTCTATTTCATACATGTCAGATACCTGTCTAACCGTTTCACCTAGGGGAGGACTTAGACAATTAAACTGGCTGACTTATTTTACTAGACCGTAACTTCTTTTTATACTCCTGCTGCGGAGTTTCCTCTAACAGGGGAGGCTTGGTATCAATGTCATTTGCGGGACAGTCCTTGAGAATAGTATCTTGGCAGTCTTTAGGTAAAATGCAATCCTTGGCAAAAGTTTTAGGTTTTAGTCCGTGAAATTTCTTGACGTGAGACAGATGGACCCACCCCTTACGGCCCTCCAACTTCACAGCCGTACGGGTGGTCAGAAGGACTTGCTTCGGTTCCTTCCAGCGAGGCTCCAGCGGACTTGAACGATCAAAGTTGCGGACAAGCACTAGACTTCCTGGAACGATTTCATGCGGTTTCACCTCGGTATTGTCTGGAAATGCGGCGGCAACCTGTGAACGACAAGAGTGTAGGGCAGACATCAAGGAAGCTAGGTAATCTGTCAGCATATTACTGGAAACATCTGTAATACTTCGGGGTCTGGGTGTACCCCACACGTTCGGGGGGCGGCCGAATACGACCTCATAAGGGGACAGACCTGATCTGGAATGTGCGACCATGCGCATATAGAACAGGGCAACTGGCAGGGCAACTAACCAGTCTACACCTTTCTCTTTGCATACTTTGGCAATACGGATTTTCAAGGTTTGATTATGTCTCTCTACGAGACCGGATGCTTCTGGATGGCGTACACAATGGAACTTCCACTGGTACCCTAACAAAAGGGAAACGTGCTTCATTAATTCAGATGAGAAGGGCTGGCCGTTATCAGAATATACGACCCTTGGGAGTCCATAACGGGGGAAATATTCACGAACCAACTGCTTGGCAGTGGTCGCGGCTGTGTAATCTGGGACTGGATATGCTTCTGTCCACCTGGACAAAGCGCATACAACTACAAGGACATACTTGAAACCTCGACATCGCTCCATCTGAATATAATCCATCTGGAGGACTTCAAAAGGGTGGTCAGGGGGTTGGAACCCACCTTGTTCCACCGGGACACTTTTACCTGGATTGAACTGACAACATATCATACAAGTACGGACTTTCTGCTTGGCTGCAGCTCGTAAATGCTTGTTAAACCAAATGTTCTGGATACTGTCTAACATGGCTTTTTCTCCTAAGAGTGCAGGACTATGTGCGGTATTAATAATGACTTGAACCATTGAGTCGGGGAGAAACCATGTGGCTCTACCCTTCGTCAACCATCCCTGATCTGTCTGGACCCCTCCTTGTTCGGACCATTTCTTGATTTCTTCGGGAGTAGCATGTAACTGGATATCTATGACATCTTGAGTAGGGTCCTTAACTGTCATACAAGTAGTCTGTTCTAGAGTGGATGTCGGTGTCTTGTTAACTGGTATGTCTGGTGTCTGTGCTGTAAGCTTGGCTGTTCGATCTGCTAGATCATTACCTTGGGAAATAATGTCAGTGACTTTCGTATGTGCTTTGCACTTCATGATAGCGATAGATGTCGGTAAATGTATTGCATCTAACAGAGCTTGAATAAGGAAACCATGCTGAATCTTGGTTCCATGAGAAGTCATGAAACCTCTCTCCTGCCAGAGCACTCCGAAGTCGTGTACGACTCCGAATGCGTAGCGTGAATCTGTGTAAATATTAACTTTCAGGTTCTTGGCACGTATGCAGGCTTGTGTCAGAGCAACTAGCTCTGCTGCCTGAGCAGACAGGGTGTCAATACGGTGTGTTTCAATAACTTCAGTGTCAGTAGTCACTGCATACGCGGCTACTAGTTCTCCTGTACTCGTTCTCATACATGAACCATCCACATAAAGTGTCAGGTCAGGATCTGGTAATGGAATATCTGTCAGATCTTGTCTTGGCTTAGTCATAGTGTTAACAACTTCCACACAGTCATGTGTGGCAGGATTTAAAGTAACTGACGGTAACAGTGTAGCAGGATTTAAAACGTTGCAGCGTCTGATTTCTATGTGTGGCTGGAACAGTGTCAGTTCATAACCTGTCAAACGTGCAATTGTCAAGTGCTGAGTCTGTGTTCGGTTTAAAATAACTTCCACGGAGTGTGGAACTTGTACTGTCAAGGAATGTCCTAATACTATGGAATCACTTTGTCTGATAGCTAGTGCTGTGGCTGCAACTGACTTGAGGCACGCAGGCAGAGCCTGGGCTACTGGATCTAGTGTGCTCGAAAAATAAGCACAGGGCTTGTATAGTCCTGCTTGATCTTGTGTAAGAACAGATAATGCTGTACCATCACGTTCTGTGACAAAAAGTGTAAAAGGCTTATTGTAGTTCGGTGTAGCTAGGACAGGAGCTTGGCATAAGGCTTTCTTTAACTCATTGAAACTAAGTGTATGTTCAGATGTCCAAGGGAGAACAGTCGATACGGCTGCCTCCTGTGTCGTTAACTGTATCAGTGGTTTAGCTAGAAATGCATACTGAGGAATCCATTGTCTGCAATAGGAAGTAAGGCCGATAAAAGCACGTACCTCCTTCTGGGTCTTGGGCTGAGGAAGACTCGCTATTAACTGGATACGGTCAGGTGTCAACTGCCTACCCCACTTGGACAGTAAGTGACCTAAGTAGATCACTTGCTGGACACAGAATTGAAGCTTTGAAGGAGACACCTTGTGCCCCATCTCGGCTAGGAAGTACAAAACTGTAAGTGATGCTCGCTCGCAAGCACGTTCAGAACGGGCTGTGATCAGTAGATCATCGACATATTGGAGCAGGGCAGTGTCAGTTGGCATGTGAATGTTGTCTAGTTGTCTCTTAAGTGCTTGACTGTAAATACTAGGACTTTCTGTGAAACCTTGAGGAGCTCGTGTGAATTTATAGCTCCTTCCATTTAAACAAAAACCGAAAAGGTACTGGCTGTCTGGATGAATGGGGACACTGAAAAATGCGTTTTTGAGGTCTATGACTGTGAAAAATGTAGCCTCAGAATCAATGGCTGTCAATAGAGATGAGATATCTGGGACAACTGGATACTGGGGAATGATACATTTATTGAGTTCTCGAAGATCAATCACTAATCGATATACTGGAGGTGCATTTAGATCAGTACGTTTCATGACTGGAATGATAGGAGAATTACATACATTGGAGTCAGTTTCTACAACTACTCCTTGAGCAATGAGCTCGTCAATAATTTTGGATAAGGCTGCTACAGCCTCAGGTGGCAATCTGTACTGTCTGATTCGTGGCAAGACTATACCTTGCTTGAGAGTCACACGATGGGGTGTGATTTGCATGAAACCAACATCAGTTGGACCTTGCGCCCATAGATGCTGCGGGACATTAGACAATCTCGGATCAAAATCTCGTAAAACATAGTGACCCTTGAAGTCACGTAAAAACAAACGTATTCCCTCTGGGGAACAGCAAATAACTGCACCTAATTCTTTCAGTGTCCTAATGCCTAACAAATTTTCTGGACATGACTTCGTAAGTAATAGATCAGTAGTTCGGGACAATGGACCTACTTCAAGAGTAACTGGCTTTGATATCTCGTTTACAATAGGCTTTCCTGAAAATCCAAGGGAAACATTTCTAGAGCCTGAGAGCGGAGCCCCTGGAACCTCGTCGTGACTAATGGTAGTCCTACTTGCCCCTGTATCAATCAAAAACTTTCTGTCTTTCCCTAATACTTGACTGTGAACATAGGGACCTTCTTGATCTACAGGAATCTCGATGAGAGGCAAGCCTACCTCCCTCTCTAGGCTGTTTCATGAATACGCTTGATACTCTGGATACTCTGTCTGTGCATACTGGTACATTTGCTGTGTAACATGCTGTGTTGCAGCGATAGGCTGCGGTGCTGGAACTGTCTGTTGTGCATTCTGTGGCTGAGAAGTCTGTGAAACTTGTTCTTGTCTAGGCGGACGTGGTCTTTCTTTAGTTTTACCAGTGGCTATATTGTGTTTCAGAACTGCACACTCGTTTATGAAATGACCTGGCTGTTTACAGTAATTGCATGTCCCTTTAACGGGAGCTGCAGGATGACTGGCTTGATTCGGACCCCTCTTCTGACTGTCTTGAGGAACAGATTGTGCAACTAGTACTTTCATTTTCGTGTCTTTCATACGTCTTCTCTCGTGTTCTTGCTCTTCTCTGATTCTATTCTGGTGGTACTGGAGCATCTGGAGCATTTGTGACGGGGTATTAGCTTGCCAGGTACTTTCGACTTTCAAAACTCGATTTTTAACTTGTGGACTTGAATTCTCGACTAGTTTAGTAACAAAAAGATGAGGGTACGACTCGCTACTCGTCTTCAAACCACTGTTTATTATGAAACATTTCTCAAATCTGGAATAAAAATCACTAGTGTCTTCGTCTTGTTTCTGTTTACAGGCTGAGATTGCATCCCAGTCTTCCTTTTTAGTGGCTAATAACCTAGGCAAAACTTGTATTAACAATTCAGGTAGTTCTTTACATTTCTCTCCAAGACCGGTACCTGGTACTCGTATCTTATCTTCAGCTTCTAGAGCTGTCCAATCGATCTTTTTCTCTCCCACCTCCCAATCTTTTTCCTTGAGTTTTTCATATATGCCTGCAGGCAACAGGACTTTTAGCATTTTAATAATATCTGGATACGTGTATTCTCCCATACGGAGCATGTCTTTTAATTCTCGGTGGAACCCTGCTGGATCTTTGTCGTGACAGGGAATTAATTTCTTCATTTCTAAGAGTTCCATCTTTGTAACTGGGGTGTAAACAAATACTCGTTGCATTTCACCATCCGCTGTCCTAACTGGGTGTACTTCTCGTAATGGATTCTGTCTGTCTATGTAAAACGGTTTACTTTCTGGAGGTGAGACATGAACAAAATGCGGGTTCAGAAACGTTCTATATTTGTGGCGCTGTTCTAGAATGACACTAATTAAATCGGTACCTAAACCTTTCCATCTATACTGGAGTAACTCATTCAGGACATCATGTAACGGACCTGGATCAGAATGTTGACCCTCATACAGCGTAATGAGGTGCTGGATCATATACATACCCACCAGTCGCTGCTCGGCAGTTTCAGAAACATTTGTGCCACTATTTCGTCTGGAAAAGTGGTAGAATCAGTAATCCATCGGACTGCTGATCGGGCTAGTTCTTGTTCATGCATAGTACTTAATTCACTATAACCGATTCGTGATTTCAGAATTTGATCGGTAGCTTGAAATACTTGTTCTAGGGAACCTTGTTCTGGTGCTGGAAGATGAACAGTTTTCTTGTGTTCTAGGCGTAAATGTCGGTCTGGAATTCTAGATTTACCTACATACGCTATTCTGGCGGTATTCTCGTCGTCTACCTCTTCAGTAGAAGAGTCATTTTCTTTCTTGCTTACTTGTGCTTCTTTGCGTTGTTCGTGTAACCTTATTATTTCTTTATGTATTTTCTTGTACATACTCTCTATACTATTGAGTGTCTTGTGCTTACCCTCGGCTATATTATCACTCCACTTTGTCAGAATTCTCATTTCGGTCGGATCTTTAGTCGGGGAATCTTGTTCCCGTATTAAACAATTGATCAGAAACTTTAATAACATGAACTGGATCTCAGCTTTCCTGAGAGACATGACTTCACCAATACTTTCTGGATCGTCTCCTGTACGAATGAAACGTTACATTCTGTCTAGATCTTCTTTCATATTCGGTAGGGTGACCAAATACTCGGACACCTGTCTTATACGTACGGAATATATAACCATACCATCCTCGCCTGGGACTGGATCATAACAGCATTCAGTAAGAAGTCGCCTGATTTCTGCAATGGACTTATATTTAGGCGTACGCTGTAACGCACGTTCATGTAACTCGACTGCTCCTAGACGTCTACTTGGCGGCGGGGTACCAGGAGGACCTCCTCCCGCGGCCCCTATACTGGAATCGTCGACTGATACTCTTCGTGCTGGCAGAGTGACTGATGTGGCGGGAATTTGTACTACGGGCTGGACCGGGGGTACCGTAACAGGTGTTGTAACAGGTGCCCCGGTGGCTGGAGGACCATGAATTACATTATTTACAGGAGCTGGTGGAACAGGATTTGCATATTCTGGGACTGTGTCGTCCAAATAGGACGAGAGAAAAATATCAGCTGCGGTCTGTTTGTGACGTAGCTTGGTCGGAACTAAGGGTGGCGGAAAATTACTGGATGCCTCCGGGGTTGCTTTTGGCAAGCCCTCGGCAAGAAGAGGATACATACCCTTAATGAGGGCATTCCTCTGTCTGTCTGACTGTTCGGTTTTAACTCGTTCACCTATTTCGATTAGTTCCCTTTCTTGGGCTCTTTCTAAGGATTCTCTACTTAATTCTGACTTTCTGATTTCTTTTTCGGTTCTTTTATGAGATTCTTTGCGCCATAACTCGATGGCATCTTTCTGTGACTGTCTGGCTTTCTTTTTCCATAATACTTCTTCTACTCGCATGATGCACTCGGCATCCCATGTACCCGATACGGGCCATCTGTACTTTTCTTCTAACTGTTTGGTGTACTCCACCCATAAATCTAGATATAATATGGCACTTATGCCATGCTTTTGATACATAAAATGACCTGGACTGTCCCTAGGCGGGACAGGAACTGCTTCTTCTAACAGACCTTTTCTAGTTTTTAACTGACGTAATTTGGAAAACAAAGGCATGACTGAACTGTAGTCTAGGCACAATACAATACACAATGAACACGATAATTACACCACTTTCATACCACGACATTGAAATACATGAATGACATTTAAAATAATAGTTTTGACAAAATACTACCTGGAATACTGAAAACAGAATACATGAATTTCTCGAGAACAGAACGGACTAGAACAGAAACTAGATGCACTGCTAAAACAGTACGAAACTTACCGGTCTCATAAAGAGACACGTCAGGACCCGCATCCACCTAAGTGGACACTTCGTGTTGGATCTGTGTACCCCAAACCCACGGACCAGAGACAATTAGATTGACCCTGTCTAGATACTACCCCAGCAACGGTACTCACCGGGCAGCAAGAACGGAAAGCCTCGGACTGGACTGGACTGCTTCGACGCCGGACGGACGAACTTCGGACTTCTGTTACGGGTGGGCCTCCGGATACCTCGGACCTTGGACTCTCGGCTTGGGCTCTGGTCGGGACTCGCCGCGTTCCTCCACCACCTCGTCTGGATGCTGGACCGCAACCTCCGTCTCCTCCGTGGGCCTGAGGGATACTTGAAGCAGAAATATCTGCACGTGCACGGTATGGTTCCGTCACGGCTGCAGAGGATCAGGGGGCTTGCGTGGCTTCACCGGCGCGTGGGGAAAGGGCAAGTACCTGTTCGGGCGCCATTATGTGGTAAATAAATAAATAATACCTCTATTTTTGACTGGATATAACAATAACAGATAGCTCAATAAATAAGAGTCGAGATTCGAGGTAGTAGGAGTTTGCAGGTTTAATACAGCATAAAGGACAGGAACAGGACAACCTGCACGGGCCAGATCTGGGATGGCTAGCCAACGGGGGGGGCCCGACAGCTGTCGGGCAGGAGCTGGAATGAGCGCGCTGGCTTTTAATAACAATACACAAGTATATATACTAAAACAATTGCATTACAGTACATACAGTAGGCGGAACAGTGGGTGGGGCCTGTAACAGTCGCGAAAGATAAGGGTGAAAGTAGGTGTAACAAGAGGCGTGAACAAGGCGTATACATAGACATGTGATGTAAACGTAACGGAATATGTCATAAATGGGGCGGAAACATGGAGGGGGCTACCGAAGGAGCCGGGACCTCTAACCTAGTGGTGCGCGCAAGCTGGCAATGACGTGTTACTAGGGAGAAGCTGGGGGCTATGACTTCTGAGCTAGAAGGAGAGACGAAAGTCTGGAGAGTCAGAGCGACATGTACCTAAACACTATCTAGTATCTGATGTTTAGGGAACATGTTGATAGAATCCAAAAGTTATCAGGGCAAAGGCTAACAGACACTAAGACTGGTGCATGCATTATTCTACATGTAGTGCGTGTTGAGGAATATTAAATGACCATTAATACAGTATTTCTCTTACATGGAGACGTAAAGGCTAGACCATGACGGAAACTATTGATGCGATTCAGTAGCTTAGGAATGCAGAGAAGGAGGGCTGGACTGATAACTGGAATCATAACATACTCTTGGCAGACTGGCAGGCAGAGCCAGGCCGAGCCGGGCACTGTGAGGCAGGAAGTAAGTGAAGGGTCAGGGATATAGGTGGGGGCTGTATCGCTCCTCAGTGAGGGTTCAGGAGACAGGAGCTGAATCTGAGTCCGGGCCCTTTTGAGGCCTAGAAACAGGGACTTTACAATGAAATAACGTGCACACTGAGAAACGTGGCAACGTAGCTTTACATAGGCTTAATACTCGTAGCTTTCACGAGAACTGGAAACTGGCATACTAGAGATGGACACAACTGTAATTGCGTCTTTAATCGATCATGGGGAATACATATGCATATTAATCATGCACACATAACATAAGATGGGGAACACGTAGGGACACAGAACATGGCAAAATTTACTTTTCCACAGGGTGGCCTGGGAGCTTTGTGGCCAGTCTTGGAATGGAAAGGGTTTGGGAATGGATTTATAGGGGCTGTTAAAACATTTTATAAATCCCCTAAAGTCCGAGCGATGGGTCTTGAATCAGAGACAATTATTATCTCAAGGGAAACCAGGCAGGGATGTCCCTGCTCCCCCCTATTATTTGCACTGTATAATGACCCTTTTCTTAAAAACTGGAGGAGAGCTCAAATATAAGATCGGTATGTGAGAGTCAGGCTGAATATAGTTATTTGCATACCCAGATGACCTGGATATAGCAACTCTGGATCCAGCAACAGCATGGGCCGCAATCGAAACTCTTGCGGGACAATTTGGAGCCGTCTCAGGATATGCGCTGAATGAGGCCAAAACGCAGATAGTTTGTGTGGAAGGAACAGATTTGAGGGATAGACGGCGAGTGCCAGAGGCAACGTATTCAGGGATCAGGATAACTTCAAGTTGGGATCCCTTCGTTGAGAGCAACTTAGCCCCAGTAGTAGCGAAGATTGATGGAGACCCGGGCCGGATGGACCACCTGCACCTCTCATTAGTCGAGAGATGCAACGTAATAAAAATTAACATCCCACCTAAATTGTTATGTTTTTTCAGGACAATACCTGTGGAGATGAGGAAACTCTGGCTGCAGAAACTAGAATCTATGTGCGTGAGCTTCTTGTGGCGGTATAAAAACCTAGGAGGGCTATTAAATATATGACCTTGTCAAGATTACTGGGTGGATGGTCCTTTTCCAATTTTACCTCTTATTATTGGGCCTGCGCGATTCAATATATGGGGGTTTTATTAGTTGGAGAAACGAGGGAGAGTGTTGCCATAGAATATCCAACTATTTATGAAATGGAACTCAGCAATGAAGCAAACGGATGCTCTATGAGAATATTAGAGTCACGCTACTACAAGAAAACCAGATTTAAGGTCTTAGGAGCCGCTTATAAAATGTGGTCTCCTTAGCCGGCGACTGGCGGTTTCTAAAATAAACTTTTCAACTCCCGTGACGACAAGCATTATATGCTTTTGGGGACACTTCCACCACTCCAAACGAGGACCTGAGTGAGGATCTACAAATCGGAAGTGGGGGTCCTAACCAGGGCTGGCTTCTAGACGATTGCGAGACCTCTGCATGCCTAAAATGTGAGTCTCGATCACCGCTCCCGCCTGACACTGATGGAGGCGCGGGGTCCTGACGGCTCCTGCTGGACGTGAGCTGAGGCTCTTGTATGTGCCTTGCATCGACCGTCCTCCACACGACTGAGACTCCAGGGCTCCTGAGTGAGTATGTGGCGGTAGCGCGGCTTCCCGCTTGTTGTTAGAAGTACCTGCTGAATATCGAAACGGCGCATACAAAATGGCGGGCGCATCGGACTTATTTTGAAACTTGGACAGGACGTGCCTGTAATGCGGAACGGTGCCCCCACTCAGTACCATTATACTGGCCCTTGCTGTAACCTTATGGCCTGGCGCTGAAAACCTGAGCAACCTCGGAATCCCTGACATCCCATTGCCACCACGCACCCGATCCTTTCCCAACACCATGGCGGACGGGTGCGCGATCTCCACTCACGCTTGATCACAGATGGCCAATCTTCTCCGAGTGGAACACCCTGAACACCATTGCCCACAGTCCCAGTACACGCATAGTGAAGGTACGTACAGCCAGGGAGGCGCTGCGAGATAGCGGTGGTGTGACGGTGACAGAACATTGCAGATGTACGGTACTAAGCCACGCTGCCGCTACTTAATGCATACCAGGAAGGGGCAGAGGAATGCGGAGACAACCCAACTCACTGGTAAATAGTAACTAGTGACCGAACGGATGGTGCGTGCTGCTGCGCATTGGAAGGGAAATTTGTATTGAAACAAGAACCACTTACAGCTGTGAAGACGAACTGGGAGCCTGCAATGTTACGCGAGGCATTACGTGTACCTTATGACTTGTAACTTGTGCTACAGCTACGCAGCAGCCCTCGGTGGCGCTATACAGGTCAAGGGTCGAAGTTTGGACAGGAGCATGGCGACTGCCGCGCGAGGCGACCAGAAAGCGAGCTACTTGCATACCATTGATCCAAGGAAGGGTAGCCACTACTAAATAAACCACTAAGGAAGAATAACCACTAATAATGGCTCATGGAGATGAGCCCACCACAGCATGCAGGTATGAATCATGAGGGTGGAATGTACTTCTTGCCTCTTCCTGAGTCAGCGAAATATTTGTGCAAGACCACTGATGTCTCTGATTCCTAGTATATCAGAGTGTACACGATCTCTAACTACGGTACCGGATGATATTGCTGTAGCAGTCCTTTTATTTTTCTCAAACTTAAGAAGGTGCATAATGGTGCCACTGGAAGTGCAGGCAGACTGAGCTCAACAACGCAGGCCCTACGCGTCTAGCAGTACGAATATTTTCTGAGACCGGACCTTCATCCACCACAAGTTCGCGACAAGAGACAACATGGAGGACAAGGAAACGACGAAAAACCTCAAAAGACTTAAGGCTGAGCCTCCAAACCCAATATCGCCCATCAAAGGCAAGAAGGAGGTCAGCGAGACCATGGATGTCATATTGAACAGACTTGAAGAAGTACGAGACCTGGCAAAATCTACAAAGGAAGAAATCGTGGCCATTAGACAATATATAAGGGACACTAACTCTAAACTTACTGAAACGGAATCAAGAATCAGTCGTCTAGAGGATATGGAAATTAAGACCTGTGGAGCTCTTAAACATCTCACTATAGCCTCAGAGCAGACGACGAGGAGACTATCCGAGTTAGAAGATAGGAACCGGAGAGGAAATCTCGGAATATTTGGCATTCCGGAAGGTGCAGAAGAGGCTCACGGCTCATGTATTTCCTTTTTAGAGACATGGTTCACACATGCAACCAATTTTACCTTCAACCAACCACTTGAATTCGACAGGGCGCATCGAGTCCCAGGCAGGATAACAAAAAACCAAAAAGGCCCCAGACCCATCGTTTGCAAACCCTTGAGATATCAACATGTGGAGCAAATACTATCCTTTGTGCGGAAGAATAACCACGTCTTATGGAAAGCAAACAAGGTCTACATTTCACAAGATTACTGTAAGGAAACTGTCGATGTGAGGAAGGCCTTCCTTGCCCTGCGCCCACAACTGCGGTCACTGGGACACCAATTTGGGTTTGTTGGATCGGCTAAGTTCCGAGTGACTATCCAGGGAGTCTCTCAAATCTTAACGGATCCGCAAAGACTCAAAAGGTTCTTGAATGGTCCAGAAGAGCTAATTATGGACACAACGACGGTTGAGACAGAAGCTGCGTCTGCATCTGGCTATAAATGAGTATCCTTTATCTGTGTAGCTCAATACTCTCATGTTGTAATGTGCCTTCAGTTAAATTCTCCCTGTTCTGCCTGTCATCGTCTGCACTCCTTTCCGCACAGCTGCCAGAACACTTTGCTGACACCGTGTGGTATTGTTGTTTCTTGTTCACTATCGCTATGCTGTTTCTCTGCACCATGCGGACCTGAGACATGGTAGCTTTGAACGCTGATCGATGTCTTCGCTAAGACACACAAGGACACCCGGCCTTAGTAAATCGGCAGGTTCCATAACAAATGTTATTGTGTTGCACTTGTTGCACCTGTTCTATGAGTGTTTTAACCAGTATGACAAAGGCCTACATCTAAAGAATGGTGCCCACTCCGCACCTTGTGTGCAAACCATTGGTCGGATCATGTCATGTTCATATTTTGTTATTGGTAGATTGCATGGTTCCATGAAGCACAATGGATCCAGATGTATGGTACTTGATAGCTGTTATTTTCGGATGACTGATTATGCCTCGTTGCTATTACTCTCAGATGCTCAACTGTTGATCTAGTTCCCGACTTTCGTTGTGTTTTGCATGGAAAGCCATGGGAGGGACTACGTTGTTATTTTTCCTAGTCACCATGCCTACCATCTACGTTAGGGGAGGGTTGGGTGGGTTGGGGAAGAGGGAGGGGAAGGGTGGGGGAGGGTGGGGGTCGGGATGGGGTAAGAGTTTGTTCCTTTTCTTGTTTTCTGCTTTTGCTTTTGCTGGTGTTTGTGTTTTTGTATATGAATCCTTTAGTTGATGCATATCATTGCCAGGATCCTCACATTATCAGTGTCTTCGAGCTACCATTGGCTATTCTGCAGCAAGTACTGTCCTCATCCTGACTGCTGTTCAGTTCGGGCTGATACGACTGCTGCCACACACATCTCCACTATGCTCGTGCAGCTGCCCCTCAGTTTGGAAATCATGCAAAATGTGCAGGCGTTCGGCCTATTTCCTGATAATTGATCTTTTGCTGATTTCACATGGCATCGTCCACAATTGATACACCCCTTGGAATAATGAGTGTAGGAAATCTGAAAATACTCTCCCTTAATGTTAAAGGGCTTAACCAGCCTGTCAAGCGACAGAAAATCTTAGACTACTTACGCAGACAGAAGGGGGATATTGTTCTATTACAGGAGTCCAAATTAGATGCTAAACAATTCCACACGCTTAGGAACAAATTCTTCACTGAAGTGGCAGGTTCCGAGGCAATTGGGAAAAAGAATGGCGTTTTAACTCTGATAGCCAGGAACTCCAATGTTGATTTACTTTCCTCCACCGCTGACACTAAGGGGAGGTGGGTCACAACCAAATTACTTAAAGATGGCACCGAATTCTACGTCACAAATGTTTATGCTCCAAACACATGCGACTTAACATTTTGGTCGGACCTTACCAAACAATTAGACACTATCCCTGACTCCGCTGTTCATATCCTCGCCGGGGATTTTAACCTGCCATTCGACCCGACTCTTGACAGGGACTCCAGGTGCACCTTCCGCAGTAAGAAGTCACATAAAGCCTTCACTAATCTTTGCAGCAGGTTCCATCTCGTAGACTCATGGCGACTGCAAAATCCTGATGGGAGGGAATACCCATTTTACTCCTCCCCACACGACTCGTTCTCCCGTGTTGATTATTTATTTATTACAAAAAATGCCATTCCTATAATAGAGGAGACCATTCTTGCATATTCACTCACCGTCTCCAACATTAAACCGTCACTTCGCCAATCCCTGTGGCGCCTTAATGAGGAGGTCCTTGAAAAGGCGCAACACTGGTCCACCATTGAAGCTGCTATCAGAATACTTGGAGAACAACAGTAGGGGGATACCACTGACTGGACTCGCTGGGGAGCACTGAAAAGCACTCTCAGGGGGTTATCATTAAAATCAAATCTGCTATGAACAGGGACTATAATGCGGCCTTACAGGCTCTAGAGAGAGACATCTCTATTCTGGAGGCTAGTCACCTGAGGGACAGGAAAGAGGAGACGCTAAACAAGCTAGCTAATAAAAAATATGAGTACAATAAAATAGTAAGTGAAAGAGCAGGAGTGTGGCTGAATAGAAGGAAACGATTTAAATTGTGCGAGTCAAATAAGGCTGGGAAAAGCCTGGCAGCCTATCTCAAATTCAAAGTTCAGAAAAACACGATTAACTCCATTTCAGACCAATCTGGGGTGGCCTGCTCCGACCCTCTCAGAATTGCAGAGATATTTAAAGACTTCTACGAACAGCTTTATGCCAAAAACGTGACTATGCAACGGGATCAAATTAAAGATTATCTAGAGGACTGTGTTCTACCGTCTCTCTCTCCTGAAGAACAAGAAGTTCTCATTAGCCCAATCTCGCTTCTTGAGATCGATAAAAACCATAACATCTCTCAAATGTGGGAAGACCCCTGGACCCGATGGGTTTACTGCTAGATTTTATAAATGCTTCTCTTCCATATTATCTTCCCCACTCCTCCACCTCTTTCAAGAAATCAATGAAACGGGTGAAGTGAAGGACACACTAGCGGAGGCCATCATAGCCGTACTACCCAAAGATGGGAAAGACCCAACGCTCCCCAAGAACTATAGACCTATTAATTATTAATTTGGATTGTAAGCTTTTAGCCTCGGTCCTAGCCAACCGCCTCCAGAAGGTCTTGCCTAAGCTTATACGCCCCTCCCAGGCAGGCTTTTTGAAGTATAGGCTGTCCAGCGATAGTACTAGGACCTTAGCACATGTCCTTGAGAAAGCGAAACTTCTTACCACCCCTACTGCAGAAATCACACTCGATGCCGAAAAGGCGTTCGATAAAGTAGATTGGACATACTTAGAAGCTGTTTTAAATAAGTTCAAACTAGGGCCGTCCTTTACAAAATTAGTTATGTCGCTCTACTCTTGTCCCTCAGCCAGAGTCAGGACGGGTGGGTCGTTTTCCTCATCATTCAGATTACAGCAGGGAACCAGGCAAGGGTGCCCCCTCTCTCCTTCGCTATTCCTCTTAGCTATCGAACCGTTTTTACATCACATACGCAATAATAAAAACATTTCGGGAATTCCCTTTAACGATTGCACGATAAAATTTACAGCTTATGCAGATGACGTGCTAGTTGTGTCGGAGAAAGCTGAAGAGGCTATACCAGCCCTTATGTCTACTATTGAAGAGTTTTCGAGGGTGTCTGGATATAAATTAAATAAGGACAAAACGGAAGTTAAATTATTGAATAATCAAGGGAATAAGGAAGTCCTAGGGGATTCGGGCTTAACTTGACAGCCGGGTTGCTTCAAGTATTTAGGGTTGGACTTTGATAAGGACCTTATCACTACCTTACGAGCTAATGAAGACCTGCTCCTAAAGAAAATGCCCAAGTTGCTCGAGGGATGGTCTCCTAAATACCTATCATGGTGGGGGAGAGCCGAGACACTGAAAATGATGATAACTCCGCTGGTAAACTATCTAGTGAGTATGCTCCCAATGACCTTCTCAGATGACTTCTTACATAAGGTAGAAAAGTTATTTGGTCCATTTTTGTGGCAAGGGAAGAAGCCTAGGATATCAATGAAGAAGCTACAGCTAGCAAAAGATGAAGGCGGCCTGGGTCTCCCCAACTTTAGAAATGACCAAACTGCGTTCCTGTGTAAGCAAGGTGCTCAATGGCTGGCTGCAGACCCAACATATATCCCGCTGTGGTTAGACATAGAGAGATCCCTCATTGACAATGTCCCCCTCCCTGCGCTACTTACAATGGATTTAGAACACCTTCCCCACTCGAAATACATCTTATTGAACACGAGACGTGCCCTTCTAAGATTGGACCAATCTCACAAAACCGGTTTCAAATTTAAAAATACCACCTCTGTGGCTCTGTGGCATAACCCTGCCCTTAAAATGAACGGGGAACCCCTCCAATGGGAACACTGGTCTGCAAAGGGTATTAATCTGGTGAGCGACCTATATATTGGGTTGCACCCCCTACCGTTCTACCCTCGATCCAGGCAACACACTGCCTCACACCGATGGAATTTTATGATTTCCTGAAGCTAAAGGCACTCCTGTCCACTCGTTCTCTCAAACCCTCCGAACCATGGCTTACGACCCAGTTAACACGTATTAGAACAGCCGGCCATTTTTGTATCAAGGGTAAATAAACTTCTCCTCCCTTTGCCAGGGAACAGCTCCTTACGCTGCAATCATAAGCACCCTTCACATATGGCCACAGCCCTCACCAAGGAACAGCTCCTTGTCCTGCAATCATAAGCACCCTTCACATATGGCCACAGCCCTCACCAAGGAACAGCTCCATACGCTGCAATCATAAGCACCCTTCACATATGGCCACAGCCCTCACCAAGGAACAGCTCCGTACGCTGCAATCATAAGCACCCTTCACATATGGCCACAGCCCTCACCAAGGAACAGCTCCATACGCTGCAATCATAAGCACCCTTCACATATGGCCACTGCCCTCACCAAGGAACAGCTCCTTACGCTGCAATCATAAGCACCCTTCACATATGGCCACTGCCCTCACCAAGGAACAGCTCCTTGTCCTGCAATCATAAGCACCCTTCACATATGGCCACTGCCCTCACCAAGGAACAGCTCCTTACGCTGCAATCATAAGCACCCTTCACATATGGCCACAGCCCTCACCAAGGAACAGCTCCATACGCTGCAATCATAACACCCTTCACATACGGCCACAGCCCTCACCAAGGAACAGCTCCTTACGCTGCAATCATAACACCCTTCACATATGGCCACTGCCCTCACCAAGGAACAGCTCCATACGCTGCAATCATAACACCCTTCACAAAAGGCCACAGCCCTCACCAAGGAACAGCTCCTTACGCTGCAATCATAAGCGCCCTTCACATATGGCCACAGCCCTCACCAAGGAACAGCTCCTTACGCTGCAATCATAAGCACCCTTCACATATGGCCACTGCCCTCACCAAGGAACAGCTCCTTACGCTGCAATCATAAGCACCCTTCACATATGGCCACTGCCCTCACCAAGGAACAGCTCCTTACGCTGCAATCATAAGCACCCTTCACATATGGCCACAGCCCTCACCAAGGAACAGCTCCTTACGCTGCAATCATAAGCACCCTTCACATATGGCCACAGCCCTCACCAAGGAACAGCTCCTTACGCTGCAATCCTAAGCACCCTTCACATATGGCCACAGCCCTCACCAAGGAACAGCTCCTTACGCTGCAATCCTAAGCACCCTTCACATCTGGCCACAGCACTCACAAAGGAACAGCTCCATACGCTGCAATCATAACACCCTTCACATATGGCAGGGTATGCTCAGACGTGAGTCCCTTGCTCACTTTGCCAATGGATTCAAGCAAGCCCGGCTGAAATGCCAGAAACCGGTCCTAGCAAGCTTGTTTCCAGTACAGGGAAGGCATGGCTTGGCAGTTAGGGCTGGACTGTTCCCATGAGGCACAGGGTCAGACTGATTTGCATATAGCCATGTCTGAACTGGGGTGGTGGAGTGAGCTAGAGAATGGTGATGGATTAAACCCAGATCAGTTGACTGGGGTGAGTGTTTGATTGGTTCAGATGCTCCGTATATCACCTCCCCCTTTTGTACAGCTTTGTTCGCCATAAGTTGGCAGGGTATGCCCAGACGTGGGTCCCTTGCTCACTCTACTACTGGATTGAAGATAGCCTGGCTGATGAGGATTGTGAATCCGGAACCGGTCCCAGGATGCTTGTTTCCGGTCCAGAGAAGACATGGCTTGGCAGTTCGGGCTGGACTGTTCCCATGAGGCACAGGGTCAGACTGATTTGCATATGGCTGTGTCTGAACTGGGGTGGTGGAGTGAGCGAGAGAATGGTGATGGATTAAACCCAGATCAGTTGACTGGGGGTGAGTGTTTGATTTGCTTTAATGCTCTGTCCATCATCCCCTTTTGTATCGCTGATTTTTACAGCTGATCATTATAGTCACACCACGCACCTGCTTGTTTCCAGATAATAATGAGTTAATTTTAGGTGAAAATTGCCGTTTCTTGTGGCCATGCTGCACTGCTGTATTTTGCTGCAGGTTTTTTTTTCTTTTAAATTTGATGATTTGGCGCAAACTGAGGGAAAAGACAGCAGGCGCTGCCGTGACCCTCCCTGGCAGGGCCCGGTACCACAAGGCAGTGAATCGAGGGAGCCCCACTGTACTCCGAAAGCGGAACACTCCGCACCTGCAACCTGGCTCGACCAAAAAGGAAGGGAGGGCAGTTCAGGCCAAGCAGGGGCTGGTGACAGCGTGCCAGCCCAACTGGGACACATTCGCCTGCATTGCTCAGTTTCCAGAGGGCAGGCTGTTGGTCTCTCAGGACAACTTTGGGGCACCCTAGACTGTAAACAAACCCAGGTGGAAGAAGTTATCACTCACCTTCTTGTTGACAGGGTGCCAGCTTCAGCATAATGGACCACTCTCTCCTCACCCCGCCTGGGAGGAGTCTGGGGCAATGGTCTGCAGGCCTCATTCAAGTGCACTCAGCTGTAAAAGCATTGCATTTTAAGCAAAACTTGGATTTTCAAAACGCCCGACACATTTCTTTGTCAAAGAGGAACGTAAAACTACAGCTTTTTACAGTAGCTATCAACTTACATGATCCACGCATGTTTGCACAACTGTATTTTTTCACGAGGATTAGCTGTGAGTAACTGCTTTTTACTAGGTTAGTGGCTGTGAAGTCCCATGGTCGCGGGCGCATGGTGTGCGTAGCGCCGCGGCTGCAAAAACACTCGGGACACTGTTGTTAGTTTACCGCGTGGTCCGGACTGCCCGCCGGCCACGCCTACTTTATTTTATATGCGAGCGCGTTACGTCACGCGCTCGCGTGTGCGCACCTCTCGGTGCGCGGCTAACTAGACCGCTGACTCGCGGTTGCGAACATTACATTCCTTTTAAACTTTATTCAAAACAAACAAAATATGCATACTGTTGTTAAAGTCTCAATAAATTGAAGGACAGGGCCGAGAGGCCAGTTACCGGCATGATGAGTAGACAGTTCGCGATCAGCCCACCGCAAAGTCCGCCAGCTGGGATGATGGAGCGGGATTCCTCCTCAGGCCATACCCAGCCGCTTCCCCGCGGGCGGGGGCCCTCCGTGGTGTCACTGGAGGGGACCCCTGGGTGCTCCGGGGCTCACCAGAGGACCGGGGGGGGGGGCTGAGCCTTGGAGTGCTGGGTAGTGGTGAGCTGGTCTCTCCGTCTCCGTCTGGGGTGTTACTCTCACTGTCCTCTGCTCTGTTGTGTTCTTCTAGTTGGCTGGAGGCTTCTCCCTCCGGTGCTGTTTCTTGGGGATTCGCATTGTCCGGGTGAACCTTTTTGAAGAAGGATACATTACGGGTGACTGTTTCATGTCCTCGTTGGGCAGTCACCATTGTGCCCCTGCGGCGTGTGACCGTCCATGGTCGGGGTTCAAACGGAAGTCGAAACTTGCTCCCCGGATACCTGTCTTTCACGTAGACGCGGTCTCGCTCATGGATCTCGGGCTCCTTTGCTCTTCGCCTCAGACTGGCGTCATTGTTGGATCGAGTCCGGTTGGATAGAGTTCTTTGCGGATCTACTTGGCTCGGAGTCCAGTTGGGGTG
This sequence comes from Lissotriton helveticus, assembly GCF_964261635.1. NCBI lineage: Eukaryota > Metazoa > Chordata > Amphibia > Caudata > Salamandridae > Lissotriton > Lissotriton helveticus. The sequence goes on along the minus strand of NC_136071.1, from coordinate 1,217,886,911 downwards.
ATTGGGGATGGTGTCTCTGACCACTCGTCCTAGGGCGGATGGGCCTGGCGCCGCTTCGGTGGTTCTGTGTGGTGTGAGGCGGTATTCCCTCAGGAAGCTGTATATTGCTTTTTTCATAGAGACTTCCTCTGCATGGGCTATTCTGATGACCTTATTCAGCGTGCGCATGAATCTTTCTACCTCCCCGTTGGCTTGAGGCCAGCGGGGGGTCATATTCCTGTGGTGGATTCCCCAACTTTTCAGATATTCAGCGAACTCCTGCCCTTGGAAGGGTGGTCCGTTATCTGTTTTGACGCTCTCGAAGATACCATGTGTTGCTATGGTCTTTTCAAACTTTGCGATGACCTCCTTGGCAGTGAGGGTTGTCACCACTTCTACTTCTGGGTACTTGGTGAAGTCATCCACTATGACAAGTACGTATCTTCCATCTGGGAGGTGCCCGAAATCAGCACTGACGCTCTCCCACGGCCTCTGTGGGTTGTTCTCTGTGATGACCGGGGGTGGTCTCTCGGGCTGTCCCGCCGCTTGGCACCAGTGGCACCCCCTGACCGTTTGCTCCACCATATTGTCCATCTCCGGGAACCATACTTTGGCGCGGAGCCTGCTTTTGGTCTTTACTATGCCTTGGTGTCCTCGGTGTGCTAGCTCCACCGCTTGCTGGGTTAGGCTCTCCGGCATCACGATCCTCGGGCCTATTAGCACACACCCTTAGTTGTCCAGCGATAACTCCTCCTTTACTTTCAGCAGCGCTTCGATGGACATTTTGGCTTGCGGTGTCCGTTTGCTCAGGGAAGCCTGGACCGCCCTCCAGTTGTTCGATTGAATGGCACTCGCCACCAGCTGTAGCACCTCGTCGTTCCGCGTGGCTCCGATGATCATCTCCAGACTCATGGGTAGGGGTCTCGACCTTTCCAGCACGACCTTGACGTACTCTTCCGTATCTTCCGCGTCCTCTCTTTCTCCTTGGGTCGCGGCTCGGGGGTGTCTGGATAGATAATCCGCTGGATTTGTCGCTCCCGGTCGGTATTCCACTTGGTAGGCGTACTCTTGCAATTGGAGAATCCACTTTTCAATTCTGGGGGGTGGCTTGGATACCGTCCCTCGGAACAGTGGGATCAGTGGCTTGTGATCCGTCGATACTGAGAACGGGTGCCCGTACACATACACATGGAAGTGTCGGCAGGCCCAATGGATCGCTATCGCTTCCCGTTCTATCTGAGAGTATTTCTGTTCCGTGTCTGTCAATGACCGACTAGCGTAGGCGATGGGGTTTCATTCATCCTCTCCTTGCCTTTGTGTGAGGACCGCTCCAAGGCCGTAGGGGCTGGCATCGACTGCGATGTTGGTGAGTTTTGCCGGGTCAAAGTACAACAGGGTTTTGTCTGCGGACAGCGCCGCTTTAGTGTCTCTGAATGCCGCTTCTTGCTGTTCACCCCACTGCCAGGGGGTTGCCGACTTAGTTAGCTCCCGGAGTGGTCGGGTGAGGTTTGACAGGTCGGGGATGAACCTCCCGCAGAAGTTCACCATGCCCAGGAAGCTCCTCACTTCGGATATGTTGGAGGGGGCAGGCGCATTCTGCACGTCCTTCACTTTGTCTGGGTCCGGCGCTATTCCCTCGTCGGAGAATGTGCATCCAAAGAAACTGATCTTGTTCTGGAGGAATTGGCACTTCTCCCTATGTAGTGTTAAACCTGACTCCTTGATCCTTTGCAATACCTCCCGTAGTCTCCGGTGATGTTCCTCGACTGAGTCCGCGTTGACCAGAAGGTCATCACTGACGTTCAGGACGCCTGGGAGTCCACTCCGCACCTCTCGGATCGTGTTCTGGAGTCAAGCTATCCAGGCTGATGAAGGCTGATAGCCAGAAACCGGTCCTTGGATGCTTGATTCCAGTCTGGGAAAGATATGGCTTGGTAGTTCGGACTGGACTGTTCCCATGAGGCACAGGGTCAGAGCTGATTTGCATATAGCCAGTGTCTAACCCAGGGTGGTGTGGAGTGCAAAAAAACGATGGATTTAGGCCCAGATCCTTGTACTGGGGTGAATGTATGACATTGTTCTACATTCTGTCCATCAACTGTGTTTTTTGCAATTTCACCCCGAGTGGGCTGGGGATGCTCAGACGTGAGTCCCAGGCTCTCCACACCACTGGAGTGAAGCTATCCAGGCTGATGAAGGCTGATAGCCAGAAACCAGTCCTTGGATGCTTGATTCCAGTCTGGGAAAGACATGGCTTGGTAGTTCGGACTGGACTGTTCCCATGAGGCACAGGGTCAGAGCTGATTTGCATATAGCCAGTGTCTAACCCAGGGTGGTGTGGAGTGCAAAAAAACGATGGATTTAGGCCCAGATCCTTGTACTGGGGTGAATGTATGACATTGTTCTACATTCTGTCCATCAACTGTGTTTTTTGCAATTTCACCCCGAGTGGGCTGGGGATGCTCAGACGTGAGTCCCAGGCTCTCCACACCATTGGAGTGAAGCTATTCAGGCTGATGAAGGCTGATAGCCAGAAACCGGTCCTTGGATGCTTGATTCCGGTCTGGGAAAGACATGGCTTGGTAGTTCGGACTGGACTGTTCCCATGAGGCACAGGGTCAGAGCTGATTTGCATATAGCCAGTGTCTAACCCAGGGTGGTGTGGAGTGCAAAAAAACGATGGATTTAGGCCCAGATCCTTGTACTGGGGTGAATGTATGACATTGTTCTACATTCTGTCCATCAACTGTGTTTTTTGCAATTTCACCCCGAGTGGGCTGGGGATGCTCAGACGTGAGTCCCAGGCTCTCCACACCACTGGAGTCAAGCTATCCAGGCTGATGAAGGCTGATAGCCAGAAACCGGTCCTTGGATGCTTGATTCCGGTCTGGGAAAGACATGGCTTGGTAGTTCGGACTGGACTGTTCCCGTGAGGAACAGGGTCAGAGCTGATTTGCATATAGCCAGTGTCTAACCCAGGGTGGTGTGGAGTGCAAAAAAACGATGGATTTAGGCCCAGATCCTTGTACTGGGGTGAATGTATGACATTGTTCTACATTCTGTCCATCAACTGTGTTTTTTGCAATTTCACCCCGAGTGGGCTGGGGATGCTCAGACGTGAGTCCCAGGCTCTCCACACCACTGGAGTGAAGCTATCCAGGCTGAATGAAGGCTGATAGCCAGAAACCAGTCCTTGGATGCTTGATTCCAGTCTGGGAAAGACATGGCTTGGTAGTTCGGACTGGACTGTTCCCATGAGGCACAGGGTCAGAGCTGATTTGCATATAGCCAGTGTCTAACCCAGGGTGGTGTGGAGTGCAAAAAAACGATGGATTTAGGCCCAGATCCTTGTACTGGGGTGAATGTATGACATTGTTCTACATTCTGTCCATCAACTGTGTTTTTTGCAATTTCACCCCGAGTGGGCTGGGGATGCTCAGACGTGAGTCCCAGGCTCTCCACACCACTGGAGTGAAGCTATCCAGGCTGATGAAGGCTGATAGCCAGAAACCGGTCCTTGGATGCTTGATTCCGGTCTGGGAAAGACATGGCTTGGTAGTTCGGACTGGACTGTTCCCATGAGGCACAGGGTCAGAGCTGATTTGCATATAGCCAGTGTCTAACCCAGGGTGGTGTGGAGTGCAAAAAAACGATGGATTTAGGCCCAGATCCTTGTACTGGGGTGAATGTATGACATTGTTCTACATTCTGTCCATCAACTGTGTTTTTTGCAATTTCACCCCGAGTGGGCTGGGGATGCTCAGACGTGAGTCCCAGGCTCTCCACACCACTGGAGTCAAGCTATCCAGGCTGATGAAGGCTGATAGCCAGAAACCGGTCCTTGGATGCTTGATTCCGGTCTGGGAAAGACATGGCTTGGTAGTTCGGACTGGACTGTTCCCATGAGGAACAGGGTCAGAGCTGATTTGCATATAGCCAGTGTCTAACCCAGGGTGGTGTGGAGTGCAAAAAAACGATGGATTTAGGCCCAGATCCTTGTACTGGGGTGAATGTATGACATTGTTCTACATTCTGTCCATCAACTGTGTTTTTTGCAATTTCACCCCGAGTGGGCTGGGGATGCTCAGACGTGAGTCCCAGGCTCTCCACACCACTGGAGTCAAGCTATCCAGGCTGATGAAGGCTGATAGCCAGAAACCGGTCCTTGGATGCTTGATTCCGGTCTGGGAAAGACATGGCTTGGTAGTTCGGACTGGACTGTTCCCATGAGGCACAGGGTCAGAGCTGATTTGCATATAGCCAGTGTCTAACCCAGGGTGGCGTGGAGTGCAAAAAAACTATGGATTTAGGCCCAGATCCTTGTACTGGGGTGAATGTATGACATTGTTCTACATTCTGCCCATCAACTGTGTTTTTTGCAATTTTCACCCCGAGTGGGCTGGGGATGCTCAGACGTGAGTCCCAGGCTCTCCACACCACTGGAGTCAAGCTATCCAGGCTGAATGAAGGCTGATAGCCAGAAACCGGTCCTTGGATGCTTGATTCCGGTCTGGGAAAGACAGGGCTTGGTAGTTCGGACTGGACTGTTCCCATGAGGCACAGGGTCAGAGCTGATTTGCATATAGCCAGTGTCTAACCCAGAGTGGTGTGGAGTGCAAAAAAACGATGGATTTAGGCCCATATCCTTGTACTGGGGTGAATGTATGACATTGTTCTACATTCTGTCCATCAACTGTGTTTTTTTGCAATTTCTCCCCAAGTGGGCTGGGGATGCTCAGACGTGAGTCCCAGGCTCTCCACACCACTGGAGTCAAGCTATCCAGGCTGATGAAGGCTGATAGCCAGAAACCGGTCCTTAGATGCTTGATTCCGGTCTGGGAAAGACATGGCTTGGTAGTTCGGACTGGACTGTTCCCATGAGGCACAGGGTCAGAGCTGGTTTGCATATAGCCAGTGTCTAACCCAGGGTGGTGTGGAGTGCAAAAAAACGATGGATTTAGGCCCAGATCCTTGTACTGGGGTGAATGTATGACATTGTTCTACATTCTGTCCATCAACTGTGTTTTTTTGCAATTTCACCCCGAGTGGGCTGGGGATGCTCAGACGTGAGTCCCAGGCTCTCCACACCACTGGAGTCAAGCTATCCAGGCTGATGAAGGCTGATAGCCAGAAACCGGTCCTTGGATGCTTGATTCCGGTCTGGGAAAGACATGGCTTGGTAGTTCGGATTGGACTGTTCCCATGAGGCACAGGGTCAGAGCTGCTTTGCATATAGCCAGTGTCTAACCCAGGGTGGTGTGGAGTGCAAAAAAACGATGGATTTAGGCCCAGATCCTTGTACTGGGGTGAATGTATGACATTGTTCTACATTCTGTCCATCAACTGTGTTTTTTGCAATTTCACCCCGAGTGGGCTGGGGATGCTCAGACGTGAGTCCCAGGCTCTCCACACCACTGGAGTCAAGCTATCCAGGCTGATGAAGGCTGATAGCCAGAAACCGGTCCTTGGATGCTTGATTCCGATCTGGGAAAGACATGGCTTCGTAGTTCGGACTGGACTGTTCCCATGAGGCACAGGGTCAGAGCTGGATTGCATATAGCCAGTGTCTAACCCAGGGTGGTGTGGAGTGCAAAAAAACGATGGATTTAGGCCCAGATCCTTGTACTGGGGTGAATGTATGACATTGTTCTACATTCTGTCCATCAACTGTGTTTTTTGCAATTTCACCTCGAGTGGGCTGGGGATGCTCAGACGTGAGTCCCAGGCTCTCCACACCACTGGAGTCAAGCTATCCAGGCTGATGAAGGCTGATAGCCAGAAAGTGGTCCTTGGATGCTTGATTCCGGTCTGGGAAAGACATGGCTTGGTAGTTCGGACTGGACTGTTCCCATGAGGCACAGGGTCAGAGCTGATTTGCATATAGCCAGTGTCTAACCCAGGGTGGTGTGGAGTGCAAAAAAATGATGGATTTAGGCCCAGATCCTTGTACTGGGGTGAATGTATGACATTGTTCTACATTCTGTCCATCAACTGTGTTTTTTGCAATTTCACCCCGAGTGGGCTGGGGATGCTCAGACGTGAGTCCCAGGCTCTCCACACCACTGGAGTCAAGCTATCCAGGCTGATGAAGGCTGATAGCCAGAAACCGGTCCTTGGATGCTTGATTCCGGTCTGGGAAAGACATGGCTTGGTAGTTCGGACTGGACTGTTCCCATGAGGCACAGGGTCAGAGCTGCTTTGCATATAGCCAGTGTCTAACCCAGGGTGGTGTGGAGTGCAAAAAAACGATGGATTTAGGCCCAGATCCTTGTACTGGGGTGAATGTATGACATTGTTCTACATTCTGTCCATCAACTGTGTTTTTTGCAATTTCACCCCGAGTGGGCTGGGGATGCTCAGACGTGAGTCCCAGGCTCTCCACACCACTGGAGTGAAGCTATCCAGGCTGATGAAGGCTGATAGCCAGAAACCGGTCCTTGGATGCTTGATTCCGGTCTGGGAAAGACATGGCTTGGTAGTTCGGACTGGACTGTTCCCATGAGGCACAGGGTCAGAGCTGATTTGCATATAGCCAGTGTCTAACCCAGGGTGGTGTGGAGTGCAAAAAAACGATGGATTTAGGCCCAGATCCTTGTACTGGGGTGAATGTATGACATTGTTCTACATTCTGTCCATCAACTGTGTTTTTTGCAATTTCACCCCGAGTGGGCTGGGGATGCTCAGACGTGAGTCCCAGGCTCTCCACACCACTGGAGTCAAGCTATCCAGGCTGATGAAGGCTGATAGCCAGAAACCGGTCCTTGGATGCTTGATTCCGGTCTGGGAAAGACATGGCTTGGTAGTTCGGACTGGACTGTTCCCGTGAGGAACAGGGTCAGAGCTGATTTGCATATAGCCAGTGTCTAACCCAGGGTGGTGTGGAGTGCAAAAAAACGATGGATTTAGGCCCAGATCCTTGTACTGGGGTGAATGTATGACATTGTTCTACATTCTGTCCATCAACTGTGTTTTTTGCAATTTCACCCCGAGTGGGCTGGGGATGCTCAGACGTGAGTCCCAGGCTCTCCACACCACTGGAGTGAAGCTATCCAGGCTGAATGAAGGCTGATAGCCAGAAACCAGTCCTTGGATGCTTGATTCCAGTCTGGGAAAGACATGGCTTGGTAGTTCGGACTGGACTGTTCCCATGAGGCACAGGGTCAGAGCTGATTTGCATATAGCCAGTGTCTAACCCAGGGTGGTGTGGAGTGCAAAAAAACGATGGATTTAGGCCCAGATCCTTGTACTGGGGTGAATGTATGACATTGTTCTACATTCTGTCCATCAACTGTGTTTTTTGCAATTTCACCCCGAGTGGGCTGGGGATGCTCAGACGTGAGTCCCAGGCTCTCCACACCACTGGAGTGAAGCTATCCAGGCTGATGAAGGCTGATAGCCAGAAACCGGTCCTTGGATGCTTGATTCCGGTCTGGGAAAGACATGGCTTGGTAGTTCGGACTGGACTGTTCCCATGAGGCACAGGGTCAGAGCTGATTTGCATATAGCCAGTGTCTAACCCAGGGTGGTGTGGAGTGCAAAAAAACGATGGATTTAGGCCCAGATCCTTGTACTGGGGTGAATGTATGACATTGTTCTACATTCTGTCCATCAACTGTGTTTTTTGCAATTTCACCCCGAGTGGGCTGGGGATGCTCAGACGTGAGTCCCAGGCTCTCCACACCACTGGAGTCAAGCTATCCAGGCTGATGAAGGCTGATAGCCAGAAACCGGTCCTTGGATGCTTGATTCCGGTCTGGGAAAGACATGGCTTGGTAGTTCGGACTGGACTGTTCCCATGAGGAACAGGGTCAGAGCTGATTTGCATATAGCCAGTGTCTAACCCAGGGTGGTGTGGAGTGCAAAAAAACGATGGATTTAGGCCCAGATCCTTGTACTGGGGTGAATGTATGACATTGTTCTACATTCTGTCCATCAACTGTGTTTTTTGCAATTTCACCCCGAGTGGGCTGGGGATGCTCAGACGTGAGTCCCAGGCTCTCCACACCACTGGAGTCAAGCTATCCAGGCTGATGAAGGCTGATAGCCAGAAACCGGTCCTTGGATGCTTGATTCCGGTCTGGGAAAGACATGGCTTGGTAGTTCGGACTGGACTGTTCCCATGAGGCACAGGGTCAGAGCTGATTTGCATATAGCCAGTGTCTAACCCAGGGTGGCGTGGAGTGCAAAAAAACTATGGATTTAGGCCCAGATCCTTGTACTGGGGTGAATGTATGACATTGTTCTACATTCTGCCCATCAACTGTGTTTTTTGCAATTTTCACCCCGAGTGGGCTGGGGATGCTCAGACGTGAGTCCCAGGCTCTCCACACCACTGGAGTCAAGCTATCCAGGCTGAATGAAGGCTGATAGCCAGAAACCGGTCCTTGGATGCTTGATTCCGGTCTGGGAAAGACAGGGCTTGGTAGTTCGGACTGGACTGTTCCCATGAGGCACAGGGTCAGAGCTGATTTGCATATAGCCAGTGTCTAACCCAGAGTGGTGTGGAGTGCAAAAAAACGATGGATTTAGGCCCATATCCTTGTACTGGGGTGAATGTATGACATTGTTCTACATTCTGTCCATCAACTGTGTTTTTTTGCAATTTCTCCCCAAGTGGGCTGGGGATGCTCAGACGTGAGTCCCAGGCTCTCCACACCACTGGAGTCAAGCTATCCAGGCTGATGAAGGCTGATAGCCAGAAACCGGTCCTTAGATGCTTGATTCCGGTCTGGGAAAGACATGGCTTGGTAGTTCGGACTGGACTGTTCCCATGAGGCACAGGGTCAGAGCTGGTTTGCATATAGCCAGTGTCTAACCCAGGGTGGTGTGGAGTGCAAAAAAACGATGGATTTAGGCCCAGATCCTTGTACTGGGGTGAATGTATGACATTGTTCTACATTCTGTCCATCAACTGTGTTTTTTTGCAATTTCACCCCGAGTGGGCTGGGGATGCTCAGACGTGAGTCCCAGGCTCTCCACACCACTGGAGTCAAGCTATCCAGGCTGATGAAGGCTGATAGCCAGAAACCGGTCCTTGGATGCTTGATTCCGGTCTGGGAAAGACATGGCTTGGTAGTTCGGATTGGACTGTTCCCATGAGGCACAGGGTCAGAGCTGCTTTGCATATAGCCAGTGTCTAACCCAGGGTGGTGTGGAGTGCAAAAAAACGATGGATTTAGGCCCAGATCCTTGTACTGGGGTGAATGTATGACATTGTTCTACATTCTGTCCATCAACTGTGTTTTTTGCAATTTCACCCCGAGTGGGCTGGGGATGCTCAGACGTGAGTCCCAGGCTCTCCACACCACTGGAGTCAAGCTATCCAGGCTGATGAAGGCTGATAGCCAGAAACCGGTCCTTGGATGCTTGATTCCGATCTGGGAAAGACATGGCTTCGTAGTTCGGACTGGACTGTTCCCATGAGGCACAGGGTCAGAGCTGGATTGCATATAGCCAGTGTCTAACCCAGGGTGGTGTGGAGTGCAAAAAAACGATGGATTTAGGCCCAGATCCTTGTACTGGGGTGAATGTATGACATTGTTCTACATTCTGTCCATCAACTGTGTTTTTTGCAATTTCACCTCGAGTGGGCTGGGGATGCTCAGACGTGAGTCCCAGGCTCTCCACACCACTGGAGTCAAGCTATCCAGGCTGATGAAGGCTGATAGCCAGAAAGTGGTCCTTGGATGCTTGATTCCGGTCTGGGAAAGACATGGCTTGGTAGTTCGGACTGGACTGTTCCCATGAGGCACAGGGTCAGAGCTGATTTGCATATAGCCAGTGTCTAACCCAGGGTGGTGTGGAGTGCAAAAAAATGATGGATTTAGGCCCAGATCCTTGTACTGGGGTGAATGTATGACATTGTTCTACATTCTGTCCATCAACTGTGTTTTTTGCAATTTCACCCCGAGTGGGCTGGGGATGCTCAGACGTGAGTCCCAGGCTCTCCACACCACTGGAGTCAAGCTATCCAGGCTGATGAAGGCTGATAGCCAGAAACCGGTCCTTGGATGCTTGATTCCGGTCTGGGAAAGACATGGCTTGGTAGTTCGGACTGGACTGTTCCCATGAGGCACAGGGTCAGAGCTGCTTTGCATATAGCCAGTGTCTAACCCAGGGTGGTGTGGAGTGCAAAAAAACGATGGATTTAGGCCCAGATCCTTGTACTGGGGTGAATGTATGACATTGTTCTACATTCTGTCCATCAACTGTGTTTTTTGCAATTTCACCCCGAGTGGGCTGGGGATGCTCAGACGTGAGTCCCAGGCTCTCCACACCACTGGAGTCAAGCTATCCAGGCTGATGAAGGCTGATAGCCAGAAACCGGTCCTTGGATGCTTGATTCCGGTCTGGGAAAGACATGGCTTGGTAGTTCGGACTGGACTGTTCCCATGAGGCACAGGGTCAGAGCTGGATTGCATATAGCCAGTGTCTAACCCAGGGTGGTGTGGAGTGCAAAAAAACGATGGATTTAGGCCCAGATCCTTGTACTGGGGTGAATGTATGACATTGTTCTACATTCTGTCCATCAACTGTGTTTTTTGCAATTTCACCTCGAGTGGGCTGGGGATGCTCAGACGTGAGTCCCAGGCTCTCCACACCACTGGAGTCAAGCTATCCAGGCTGATGAAGGCTGATAGCCAGAAAGTGGTCCTTGGATGCTTGATTCCGGTCTGGGAAAGACATGGCTTGGTAGTTCGGACTGGACTGTTCCCATAAGGCACAGGGTCAGAGCTGATTTGCATATAGCCAGTGTCTAACCCAGGGTGGTGTGGAGTGCAAAAAAACGATGGATTTAGGCCCAGATCCTAGTACTGGGGTGAATGTATGACATTGTTCTACATTCTGTCCATCAACTGTGTTTTTTGCAATTTCACCCCGAGTGGGCTGGGGATGCTCAGACGTGAGTCCCAGGCTCTCCACACCACTGGAGTCAAGCTATCCAGGCTGATGAAGGCTGATAGCCAGAAACCGGTCCTTGGATGCTTGATTCCGGTCTGGGAAAGACATGGCTTGGTAGTTCGGACTGGACTGTTCCCATGAGGCACAGGGTCAGAGCTGCTTTGCATATAGCCAGTGTCTAACCCAGGGTGGTGTGGAGTGCAAAAAAACGATGGATTTAGGCCCAGATCCTTGTACTGGGGTGAATGTATGACATTGTTCTACATTCTGTCCATCAACTGTGTTTTCTGAAAGACCACAGCGGCACTGGATATGCCGAAGTTGAGACGCCGGTAGCGCCTGAGGCCCACGTGGGTCAAGAACATGGTGATGTATCGGGAGTCCGGGTGGAGAGGTAGTTGATGATAGCCCGATCGGAGGTCCATTTTGGAGAACCACCGTGCTCCATTCAGCTCTCCGAGGATGTCATCAATCGTGGGCGTGAGGTGCCTCTCCCTCTTGACCGCTGCGTTGGGCAGGCACATGTCCACACATATGCCGACTTGTCCCGGTTGTTTCGGCTTCCGCGCTACCACAATTGGGGACACCCATGGGGTCGGTCCGCTGACCTTTTCAATGATGCCCTGCCGTTCAAGGGTTTACAACTCTTCCTCTACCTTCTTCCGGAGGTGGAAGGCGATTCTTCTGTGTCTGAGAGCGACAGGCTGAATCGACTGGTCGATGTGGAGAGATACTTCTTTCCCTTTTAGGCATCCAATGCCCTTGAACGTGTCCTCAAACTCCTCCAGTAAGGTTTCCAGTTCTTCTGTCAGCACCGCCATGGCGAAAGATATTAATCGGAGTTCCTCTGCTGCCTGCCCGCTGAGAAGCATGCCGCTGCCTTCTCGGGTGACATATATTGTCGTGGGGGTCTTCAGCTCCTGGTGCTGCAGCTCTGTCCGGAAACAGCCTATCAGTGGGATTGGTGTTTTCTGCCCATACGCAAATACCCTGACCTTAGCAGCTTGCAGTGGCGGTTTGGGTCTTAGCTGGTTGTAAACGTCTGCCGCCATAAGCTCTATTGAGGCTCCGGTGTCAATGGTCGCTCTCACTTCTTGGTTGTGTATCTTGATTCGACATTTTGGGAGGCGCCTCTTCTTCCGCTGTGGTTGGTCAATGGCAAAGACATAGTGGACAGGATAGTCATTGGTGTCATCATCCATGTCTTCACTGTCCTGACTTTCTTTTATGGTGTGAGCTGCCTCCTTCTTCGACTTGGCCGGCCTGCATACTGCTGCGAAGTGGTTCATCCACCCGCACGAACTGCATCTCTTCCCCCGCGCCGGGCAGTCCTGGACGCGGTGTGGTTGACCCCCACAATACCCACAGTCTCTGCGTTTCTTTTGTGGCTTCTTTCCGCCGTACTGGCGTGTCTTGGGCCTAACGACATTGATTTGTTCAGCCGCATTGACTTGCTCCACCTTGACTGGTCGGTGGAGAGCCGCTTCCATGTGCGACGCTCGCGCTTGGGATAGTTCTTTGGAGCACCCCCATTTCAGGATGTCAGCCAACGGTTTTCCGTCTTCTTGCAATATCCTCACTCTCAGCTTTGAGGAGTAGCATCCCTGTATTATCTGCCCCCGTATTTCCTCTTGCTCGTCGCGGAACCCACACGTACTGGCTAGTTCCTTTAGCCTGCCATGGAATGCATCAAGTGATTCTTCGTCTTCCTGCTTGGCTTGTCGGAAGATGAACCTTTCGTAGTCCTTGCTAGCCATGGGTTCGAAGTGCGCATTGAGAGCATTGAGGAGCGTCATATAGGTCTTCGGGGTGGCCTCCACAATGGTTTTATAAATCCGGTGTATGTCTTTCCCGCCCAGATGTAGGAGTAGGGCTCTGCGGCGCTCCCTAGCTGTCCCTGCCCCTTCAAAATAGATCTGCAGGCGATCTGTCCAATCCTTCCAGCGAGGCGCTAGGGATGCTGGGGCACCGTCTACCACAAACGGCTCAATGGCGGGGATGGACGCCATCTTGGGATGTGGATGGGCCTAGCTCGTGGCCTGTGGCACTGCCGGTCGTGGTGCGTAGATCCTGGTTAGGCACGGCCTTGGCACGTGTGCTGCGGTGATATAGGTGACCTGTCCCTTATTTCGTGGGATTGTCTGGGTCGCCCTTGCGCCACCACTGACCTGCCGCCTTCGTGGCTTGCTATCCGTCCGCCTCTCTGGGCTGTGGTGCTCGGATATGCCGCCTGGATATCCTTTTCCTCTCCCCCTATGGGATGATATCGTCGAGTGCAATGGTGTCACACTACCTCCTATTCGCCCTCCGGGCATCCGCTCCACTTTCAAACGGGAGGCGGCCTTCTGGTGGCTTTGTGCGTCATAGCCACGATGCTTCCGCCTCGAATTGGGGCCGCCTGTGGGGTCGAGGCGCAGTTGGCGCGGTGCACGCAGGGCCCACCATGAAAGCAGGTGAACACACGGCTGTGGCCCTCATTCGCGGCCCTCGCGGGCTTTGCCCAGAGCACAGCACGGGTCCTCAGACCCTCGTCGCCAGTGTGAAGTCCCAAGGTCGCGGGCGCGTGGTGTGCGTAGCGCCGCGGCTGCAAGAACACTCGGGACACTGTGTGTTAGTTTACCGCGTGGTCCGGACTGCCCGCCGGCCACGCCTACTTTATTCTATATGCGAGCGCGTTACGTCACGCGCTCGCGTGTGCGCACCTCTCGGTGCGCGGCTAACTAGACTGCTGACTCGCGGTCGCGAACATTACAGTGGCCTTCCATTTCTGTTGCTTTACAACTGTTTTAAGATATTAGAGTTTCTCGTTCTTCAAAAGAATGTAATTTCTTCTATTTAAATGTTTCTCTCATCTTTATTGCTTGCTTTTGTTTGCGCGGAAATGTCACACATAATTGTTGAAATGTCACTCATAATTACACTGAAATTATGAAAACGTCACACGTGGCAATCTGAAACCGTGGCACCTATGTGGCCCTATGGTTGGACACGTGATATATTAGGGTATCATGGGAAATGTTTTAAGTTTATTGTTATTGGCTGCTGTGTAAAGTAGTAAAGAATGGAGAAGCATAATCTGAGCCGCCGGACCTGTCATAGAACCCGTGTAACAGCAAAATAGGTGAAGAAAAGGCGCTTATCAGAAGCTGCATGAGCATCAAAGATGACTATCAATCAATCAATGCATTCTGACTAGGCAATGATACAGCCCTGTAATAACTGTTGTGGGCAGTATTATTGGCTGCAGGAATCAGGTGTTATGGTTTTACATGGTTGACATGATGGGTGACCACTGAAAGCTGGTTATTAGCCCGTTCAGTGTGGCGCGAATTTTCACGCTGTGCTGAACGTTCTGAAAAACAGGTGTGGTCGTGACGGAACGGTTCCGTCATGAGCACAGCTCAACCGACGCTCATGACGGAACGGTTCCGTCATGAGCATGGAAGGGGTTAAAACCCTTGTCAGTAAATACTTCAAACAGTGAATGTTAGAGGAACGCCTTTAAATGTGCCCAGTTCCCTAAGGAGCCCTGATTCTATGTCAGGACCGGAGGCTCCGATTATGCTTTCTCAATTTCCTTGCTTTATTATATAGCAGCCAATAAAAACAGTCTTTTTTATTCAGTAAACCATATAAAGTACACATCTCATGATCACACTGTCATGCTCAACCATAGAGTCTGTGCCTATATAACTCCAGCTCCCTCAGGAGCCCAGACTGATACTGAAGGGAAACAGAGCCAGGGAGGCCATGTGAGGTGCAGACACTGGAGGTGCACAGTGCCTGGGGGGCTCCAGGGGGGCTGCACTGGCCCCTGTGAGCCTCCAGGGGGCGCTGCACTGGCCCCTGTGCTCCTGCGTGTGTCTCTTCCAACGTCCTTACGCGCACGTCTGACGTCACTGCTGCTGGGACGCAGGACTCGTCCTACTTCTGTTTCTATGACGCCTGTGAGCGTCGCCGCAGCCGCGCGTCACCGTGACAGCCTCTGGTCCTTCGTCAGTGTCTAAGCCCCGCGGGTCAGCCTGACGTCACGGACCCTCCTCTGTTTCCGCGCTCGGCCTCTGCTGTTGTCAGTCTTCGCTGCAGCTGCTGTGCAGGACGCTGAGCTCGAGACACCGACGCCGCCCGGACGTACTGATCGCGAGCCGCCGCCGCTGCACGCACTGTGCGCGAGCCGCCCCGACGCAGAGGGCGCGAGCCGCTGCTGTTGTCAGAGCCTCGGCTGCAGCCGAGGACGCTGTGCGCGCGCCGCCCCGACGCAGAGGGCGCGAGCCCCCCCCAGTGCCCCGGATGGACGCTGTGATGGCGCCGAGCTGTGCTGGACAGAGCTAGAGACCGGAGCCCCCACCCCCGAGACGGAGCGCGAGCCCTGCCGGTGAGAGGGGCCCCCGGGGGAGGGGAGGGGGCGGGGCTGCCAGGGACCCCGGGGCTTCGCAAGCAGCCCTCTGCTCGCCCTCCCGGTGCATTCTGGGACTTGTAGTTTTGTGTAAAATGTTCGATGCGTGGGTGGATGCAGGTGTCATGGGCGAGGGGGAGCTCCTGGGGGGGGCAGCCAGTGACCCTGGTTCTTTTCAAGCAGTCCTCTGATCACCGTCCCGGTGCATTCTGGGACTTGTAGTTTTGTATGTCATCTCATGCGTGGGTGCAGGTGTCATTGGCCGTGCTGGGTAGGGAGCACCGGGGGGCGGGGCAGCCTGGATCTTTTCAAGCGATCTTGTACTCACTGTCCCGGTGCATTCTGGGACTTGTAGTTTTGTATGTTGGATGCATGGGTGGGTGCAGCTGTCGTTGGCAGGGGATGGGAGGGGGGTAGGGAGCTCCTGGGGGTGTCAGTGGTGGGGGTGAGCTGCATGGGGGGTCAGTATCAGGAGTGAGATTCTTTCGTTGAGGTATTTGGGTCTGATGTTGGAGGGATTGGTAGGCGTGGGCGAGTAGCTTGAAGGTTACTCTCTCCTCGGCATGGCGCCGGTGGCTGTCTCCTGCTCTTGTGTCGTGGGGCTCCGAGTACGAGTCTGGTAGGTGTTGGGTCGTGCGCTCGTGTCGTGGGCGCTCCGAGGACGAGTCTGGTAGGTTTTGCGTCGTGCGCTCGTGTCGTGGGGCTCCGAGGACGAGTCTGGTAGGTGCTGGGTCGTGCGCTCGTGTTGTGGGGCTCCGAGGACTAGTCTGGTAGGTGCTGGGTCGTGAGCTTGTGTCGTCGGGCTTCGAGGACGAGTCTGGTAGGTGTTGGGTCGTGCGCTTGTGTCATGGGGCTCCGAGGACGAGTCTGGTAGGTGCTGGGTCGTACGCTAGTGTCGTCGGGCTCCGAGGACGAGTCTGGTAGGTGCTGTGTCGTGCGCTTGTGTCGTGGGGCTCCAAGGACGAGTCTGGTAGGTGCGGGGTCGTGCGCTTGTGTCGTGGGGCTCCGAGGACGAGTCTGGTAGGTGCGGGGTCGTGCGCTTGTGTCGTGGGGCTCCGAGGACGAGTCTGGTGGGTGCGGGGTCGTGCGCTCGTGTCGTGGGGCTCCGAGGACGAGCCTGGTGGGTGTTGGGTCGTGCGCTCGTGTCGTGGGGATCTGAGGACGAGCCTGGTGGGTGTTGGGTCATGCGCTCGTGTCGTGGGGCTCCAAGGACGAACCTGGTGGGTGTTGGGTCATGCGCTTGTGTCGTGGGGCTCCGAGGACGAGCCTGGTGGGTGTTGGGTCGTGCGCTCGTGTCGTGGGGATCTGAGGACGAGCCTGGTGGGTGTTGGGTCATGCGCTCGTGTCGTGGGGCTCCGAGGACGAACCTGGTGGGTGTTGGGTCATGCGCTTGTGTCGTGGGTTTTGGAGGACTAGTCTGGTGGGTGTTGGGTCGTGCGCTTGTGTCGTGGGGCTCCGAGGACGAGTCTGGTAGGTGCTGGGTCGTGCGCTTGTGTCATGGGGCTCAGAGGACGAGTCTGGTAGGTGTTGGGTCGTGCGCTTGTGTCGTGGGGCTCAGAGGACCAGTCTGGTAGGTGTTGAGTCGTGTGCTTGTGTCGTGCGCGCTCCGAGGATGAGTCTGGCTGTGGTGTTCTGGATGGTTTGGAGCTTGTGTAGCATGGTTCTGTTTGTTCCAGCGTAGAGGGCGTTGCCGTAGTCCAATCTGCTGGATATGGGTGCGTGGCTGGTGGTTTTTCTGGCTTCGGGTGGGATCCACTTGAAGGTCTTGTGGAGGGAGTTGACATAGGTGGAGGTGGCGGTGTTGACCTTGCGAGTCATGGTGAGGGAGGAGTCTAGAATGATGTAGAGGTTCCAGGCGTGGTCCGTTGGGGTGGGTGGGTTTCGGAGGGCCACCGGAAGCTGTCCCACTCGGTGAGGGAGGGTCCAAGGACGAAGACCTCTGTCTTCTCCTAGTTGAGCTTCAGGCAGCTGTTTTTTTTCATCCAGGCGGCTACGTCTCTCATGCCTAGCTGAGATTGGTGTCTTCGGGGTTCTTCGTGAGGGAGAGGATGAGCTGGGTGTCTTTGGCGTAGGATACTATGCTGAGTCCATGCTGTCTGACGATGGGGACCATGTAGATGTTGAAGAGCGTGGGGCTGGGGATCCTTGGGGTACTCCGCAGTTGATCTCAGCGTTCGGAGAGGAAGGGAGGGAGTCTGATCCATTGGGTTGTGCTTGTGAGAACGGAGCAGATCCAGTCGAGGGCGAGTCCTTGTATGCCAGAGGCGTGGAGTCTGGTTGCAAGCGTGCGGTGGGAGACAGTGTCGAAGGAAGCGGAGATATCTAGCAGGATGAGGGCCGCAGTGTGTCCCTGGTCGAGTAGCATGTGTATGTCGTTGGTGGCGGCCAGGAGGGCAGTCTCGGTGCTGTGGTTGCTGCAGAATGCGAACTCGGAGGCGTCTAGTATGGCGTTCTCTTCAATGAAGGTGGTCAGCTGGGCGTTTACTAATTTCTTGGTGACCTTGGCTGCGAATGGAACGAGAGATGGGCCAGTAGTTTTTCAGCCCTGTTGGGTCAGCCGAGGGTTTCTTGAAGAGAAGCTTGACCTCTGCCCGCTTCCAGTCGGGGAAGATACCCTATTTGAAGGAGGGTTTGATGGCGCAGCATAGTTGGGGCGCAATGGCCGCTCTGTGGAAGATGTGCGGTGGGCAGGGGTTCGTGGGGGCTCCTTAGTGGGTGCTTTTCATGGTCTCGGTGGTGACCAGTTTCCATGTGTTGAATGTGGGATAGCTGTCATTGCTGGAGGGGAGGGTGGTTTCTGTTAGATGAAGTTGTAGAGGGCCTTGATATTTAGGTGGAAGTAGGAGCTGAGCTTGTTGCAGAGGTCCTGGGACGGTGTGCTGTCCATGGCTACTCTGGGGGGGGTTTGGTGTACTGCTGGATGATGTTGAAGAGTTCCTTTGAGTTGCTAGCGTTGGTGAGGATTTTGTTCCAGATGAAGGTCCTCGTGGTGGTTCTTAGGAGTTGGTGGTATTCTTTCATGGCGTGTGTAGGAGAGTAGGGTCTGCAATCCTATGATCACCCAGATTTTTGCTTTTTGCTGCACTGGTTTACGACTTTCCCTGGCTGTGGGCCTGCTAATCAGACCCACAGCCTAGCTGTTCTCTCTATCCAAATTGTACTCAGGTACTGAATTGGCACTGGGCCCTCTCCAAGTCCCTGTACCCAGGGCTGAGGTGTACCCAGAAGTCTCCCAGGGGCTGAAGCATGTATTATGCCACCCCTGGGCTGACTAACTAAACTGACACAACTGGCTGCACGACAGCTGGGGCAAGGTGGTGTACTCACCCTTTGCTTTAGATATAGTATACCTATATCTAACCCTAAAATGGACACACAGATCTCCTATCAGTCACTCCTATGGCAGGCCTTAACAATCCTGAAGGCAGAGTGCTTGGAATCGTGTGAGATGGTGCTCTGGCATGAGCTGAGCCTGTCTGCGGCTTTCGGGATCCATCCCTTAGCCGTTTCCATGATATCGCATACCATATACTCTTAAGTGCATTATAATCCTCGCGGTTATATGCCAACTCTGGTATCGCTTTATCAAAACATGTCGAGTAAGGTGTCATACGAATTGGAATACTAACCCCTCGCCAATTCTGGCGACGGGGTTAGCATTCCACCCTTCTAGAGGGACACGACATGTATGTAACCCCTAACCCCGGTTAAAGTCAAACAGAGCCTCAGCTCCACAAAATGGATGCTGCCACCGAGACACAAGTCTGCCCTCCTGCTGCTGGGAGTCCTCCCAGAGCAGGAGATAAGGACAAAGGGTTTCCTGCCAGGGGCGGTGCCAGCACCGTCCCAGACAGGGTTTTGTGTATTGTAGGTAGGCAGGGCTTTAGAGGAAGGTGACTGCACGTGGCACGGTGCTCACTGTGCATAGGCTGGCTGGAACCAGTTCCAGGGTCACTCCAGACCCTGTGCTGGGGAAAAGCCCGCCAAGGAAGTGGGTGTAACCACCCCCCTCCTGGTCCCACCCCTAGGGCAGGACTTAGTCGCGTGCCAGCCCCTTTTTACAGGATAAAGGTAGGAACTGGCCCCCTTCCAAATCAGATCATCTTTGAATCCTGAAACTACTTTCCACGAAAGGAACTCAAGACTTCTTCCTAAGATTTCTCCCTTGTGACTAAGGAGTAGTCACCCTGCATCCGCAGGCACCATCTAAAGAACACTGCGGTCTGCTGCAAGTCCTTCCTCCGGAATCCGACTGCCCAGCTCGACGAGAACCGGCTTCCCTGGCACCTCTGACCTCTACCTACATCATCAGTCACGCTGAGATTCGTGGGTGTGACGAGACCTCGAGGGACCGGCCATCTTCAAGACTGCACGACTTCTTTCCAGCAAGCCCGCCGAGTGAATTCCTGGTCAGTGCTTTGGGGTCCGAGAAGCCCCCACCCTGAGCAGCTCCAGCACCGAAGTGCAGCCCCCCAGCATCTCCACGATCTGCGTGGGGCCCTTCTGCTTTTTGCTGCTCACCGCGTTGTTTGGCTACTAACCCGCTGGCTTGTGGCCTTCCTGACGACGCCCGACGACATTTCTGCTGCTGGTCTGGTTGCTCCAGACTGGCCCTTGCTTCCCTCCATCGGAGAAGTACCCTGGACCCTCCTGGTCCGCCCAAGACGCCATTTTAGGTCCACCGCGTGGGCCTTGCATTTGCCAAGACTTGTTGCCCAATCCTGGGTCCAGCGACGTCGACAGCAAGAACCTTCGTGGGACAGCTCGCACCTCCATCCTGGTCGCCGACAACGCCTCCTGGTCCGAGAGACTGCAGAGCCCAGCAGCGCCCACTCACCTGACTGCGGTGACTTCGCCCGGTGCCATCCTGGTGCCCACTTAATCACTGGCTAGTGATTCAAGAACTTGGTCCCCTCTGCTTTCAGGTTTTCTTCTTCCTTGATCCAGGCTTGGATCCATCGAACTTTTCTTCACTGGTCGCCTGCCAGCAACTTCTTCCTTCCAGGCTCCTGGTCCGGCAACGAGATCCCCGACGTCTTTTCAGACCTATGCAGCTGCAGCCCCTGGGCTAGGTAACTTCGGCACTTCGGTGTCCCAGCATAGCCTCACTATCCGAGGGTCAGGATCCACTGTCGTTTTCTTCCCACCAGGTCGGGTTCGCCCGTGAACACTAACTTTGCCTTTACTAGCTCCCATAGACTTTGTCCCGCATCCCGCGTGAGAGTGCACACTCTGCACCCGAGTCCCCTAGGTCTCCTAGAAGTAATCTAACGATTCTATAGTCAAGTCCTAGCGATTCCAAAGCCTATTAGTACTGTACTTACCTGCTAGTAATTTCGCATTCCACTTTTTAAGTATATGGTTTTTCGTGCCCCTCGGGCATTTGTGTATAACGTGCTAACGTAAGTATTTTCGTAAGAGTTTTGTTGTGTGCCTAGCACCCTGTCCTCATAAAGAGTACAGGGTTGTTGTGATTCTAATAAATACACTGTTTATTTTCATAACACTTGTGTGGTGTCCTTTCACTGGGTGTTCAAGGGGTAATGTGATGGTAAAACAGCTGGCTTAACACGCCCTCTAGAGTCTTAGCCTTAGACTGCTCGTATCCATGCTACTAGGATAGCTGGTCTATAAGGTTGACTTACAACCAATCATCAATAAGGGTTGTTTGGACTGATATATAGTGATCACTAGAATAGTGAGCACTGCACATCAGGCCAACTTCTCACATTGGTGAGCAGCGGTTGGGATTTGAGCTTGCTGTTGTTTTACCACACATGCCCTAAGAATATCTTGTGAAAGATCACATAAGTACTAAAGGTACATATAACTTAGCTTAGAATACTCTGAGTTCTACTGAACCAGCTGTTGTAGCTCCTAGGGCCTAGCACACCCTAAACTACAACTCTAGCAAGGGATCAGTAGGCAAACACATAGTGTAGGTAAGTGCACCACTTACACCTCACTAGAAAAGCATGTCTACCCAGGGAGATTCTACTGAGACTCCCCTGGTCAGTGTTGACCCTCCACAGGTCACTTCAAGATATGCAGCTCTCAGTTTCCAGGAGATGAGACAGATCTGTGTCTCCAGAAAACTGAAGCAGGGGTCTAACCCCACCATTCCCTTTCTGATAGGTCTCTTAGAGACATATGATGCCAGAAAGCTTTCTCAGTTACATGAGAACATGCCAGCCTTAGAGGGAACCTCTGGGGATCCAGATCTCCCCAACATTGCTACTGCAGTTGAGGAGGAGGATCAAGAGGAACTCTCTGGGGATGAGGTAGACAAAGGTCTTGAGGTAGTCAGAAGGCTAACCAGGGCCAACTTAGACTTACTTGGGCTAGGATCTGGGGGACCCCCAGTACTAACCCGAAGTGGGCCTAACCTTGGAGTTAGGAGAGATAGATCTCTTTCTAGGGACTCCAATAGATCTCTGCACTCTAATGCCTCTTCTCAGGGGAGAAGGAATCCTCCACAGAGGAGATTTACTTCCCCTCAGAGAAGGGAGCATGAAGCTAGGATGAGACAAGCTGAACTGAGGATTGAAAGGGAAGAAATTGCCCTGGCCAAAGAGAAGCTTGCCCTGGCAAGAGAGCAGCAGATGAGTGGGTTAGCTCCCACTGGTGGCAGCAATCTCCCAAGAGATAGAGAGAAGGGTTTAGACACTAAACACCTGACTAAGATAGTGCCCCCCTTTAAGCAAGGGGATGATATCCAGAAATGGATGGCTGCTCTGGAGAGGGCCTGCACTGTGCAGTGCATTCCCCAGAGTCAGTGGGCAGCTATACTGTGGCTCTCCTTTGATGGTAAAGGTAGAGATAAGCTCCTCACTACAAGAGTAGAGGATGCCAACAATTACCAGGTCCTGAAGAATACACTGGTTGATGGGTTTGGTTTAACCACTGAGCAGTACAGGTTGCTGTTCAGAGATACCCAGAAAACTCAGTCTCAGGACTGGTCTGACTTTGTGGATTGTGCCACTAAGGCTTTGGAGGGCTGGTTGCTGGGTAGCAAGGTTACAGATTACACAGGATTGTATAATCTAATGATGAGAGAACAAATTTTGAACAATTGTCAGAACCAGTTGTTGCACCAGCACCTTGTTGATTCAGATCTGACCTCTCCCCAAGAATTGGGAAAGAAGGCAGACAAATGGGTCAGGACAAGGATCAAGCAGAACCAGAACCAGAACCAGGGTGGTCAGAAGAAAGCAGACCAGAAGGGTAATGTTAAGAATGAGCAAAATGACCAGAAGTCTTCACCAGGTCCCCAACAAACCAAGGAGGGTGGGGGTCAGGCTTCCCAGAAGAAGAAGACTCAAGAAGGCCAGTCAAAAAGGTGGTGCCAGTACTGCAAAAGTAAATCTCACTGGTTTAGTGAGTGCACCAAAAGAGGAGGACAAACTCCTGCCACTACAGCCCCTAAGGCAACTGCACCCCCTAGTACAGTCAGTAGTGGTAGTGTACCTCCCAAGGCATTAGTTGGGTTAACCTTGGGTACTGAGGGGTCTGACAACTTAGTTGGCACACTCACTCAGGCTGTCCTTGTCTGTACAGGGGATATGGATATGTCCCCTGAAATAAGTCCCAATACTTTGGGCAAATACAGGCAGACACCTTTGATTAATGGCAAGATGGCTCAGGCCTATAGGGACACTTGTGCCAGTGTCACCATGGTGACACCTAACTTTGTGGACCCGGGACAGATCATGCCAGGTACTGATTTCCTGGTGACCAATGCCAGCAATGTCACTACTAGTCATAGTGTGGCAATTGTGGCTTTCTCCTGGGGTGGAGTGAAGGGACAAAAGAAAGTTGTAGTCAGTTCAGACCTCCCAGTTGATTGTTTGTTGGGCAATGATTTGGAGTCATCACAGTGGTCAGAAGTGGAGCAGAGGACTCACATGGAAATGTTAGGCTTGCCAGCACATGTGCTTGCTGTGACCAGGTCACAGGCCAAAAAATGCCCCACTGAACAGGTGCTGGATCCTGAAAGTATGGACCAGACACCTTCCAAGAAGAAGAGCAGTAAGGGTAAGGCTTTGCCTTCCCCCTTGCCCCAGGTTGAGGATCAAGTCTCTGAGGAGGCTGATCTAGAAGAGCTGAGGGAAACTGAGCCTAAAGAGCTTGAACTTGATCAAGTTGAGTTTCTGGGCTCAGGGGGACCCTCCAGAGCAGACCTGGGGAAGGAACAGTTGAGCTGCCCTTCCCTTGAACCCCTCAGACAGCAGGCTGCTGCTGAGGCTGCAGGGAATGCCACAGGTGCCCACAGGGTATACTGGGAAGATGGACTCCTGTACTCTGAGTCAAGAGACCCCAAGCCTGGTGCAACCAGGAGGCTGGTCATCCCCTTGTCTCTGAGAGGTTTCCTTCTCACCTTGGCCCATGAGATTCCCCTTGCAGGTCACTTAGGTCAGACAAAGACTTGGGACAGGCTTGTCTCACACTTTCACTGGCCCCATATGAATGAGAATACCAAGGAGTTTTGTCGCTCCTGTGTCACTTGCCAAGCCAGTGGTAAGTCAGGTGGCACAACAAAGGCCCCCCTCATACCACTACCTGTGGTGGGGGTCCCCTTTGAAAGAGTGGGGATTGACATTGTTGGTCCAATGGAACCCCAGACAGCATCAGGGCACAAGTTTATACTGGTGGTGGTGGACCATGCCACCAGGTATCCTGAAGCTATTCCCCTGAGGACCACCACAGCCCCTGTGGTGGCAAGAGCCCTAGTTGGAGTGTTCTCCAGAGTGGGTTTTCCAAAGGAGGTCATTTCTGACAGAGGTACAAACTTCATGTCAGGATATCTGACTGCAATGTGGAAAGAGTGTGGTGTGAACTACAAGTTCACCACACCCTATCATCCACAATGCAATGGGCTTGTTGAGAGATTCAACAGGACCCTCAAAGGGATGATTCATGGACTACCTGAACCTCTTAGGAGAAGATGGGATGTCCTGATCCCCTGCCTCTTGTTTGCTTACAGAGAGGTCCCACAGAAGGGGGTTGGCTACAGCCCTTTTGAGCTTCTGTATGGGCATCCTGTGAGAGGACCCCTGTGTTTGGTGAAGGAAGGATGGGAGAGACCTCTCAAAAAGCCTGCAACCAACATAGTGGACTATGTACTTGGTCTCCGCTCCAGGATGGCTGAGTACATGGAAAAGGCATCTAAAAACCTTGAGGCCAGCCAGGAACTTCAAAAAGCTTGGCATGACCAAAAGGCTGTTCTGACTGTGTACCAGCCAGGACAGAAGGTGTGGGTGCTGGAGCCAGTGGCCCCAGCAGCTCTGAAAGACAAATGGTCTGGGCCCCACACCATCATTGAGCAAAAGGGAGAGGTTACCTACTTGGTGGACCTTGGAACTCCCAGGAGCCCTCTCAGAGTGCTCCATGTTAACAGGCTCAAGGCATATGTTGACAGGAAGGACATGAGCTTGCTCATGGCCACAGATGAGGGACAGGAGGAAGAGAGTGACCCTCTCCCAGACCTGCTCACTCAGAATCCTGATGATGGATCAGTTGATGGTGTTGTCTTTTGTGGCAGCCTCTCTGAACATCAGCAACAGGATTGCAGGCAAGTTCTGCAATCCTTCAGACATATGTTCTCTCTGACACCCAGCCAAACTGATTGGTGTACCCATGATGTTGACACTGGAGACAGTCTGCCTGTCAAGAGTAAAATCTACAGACAGCCTGATCATGTTAGAGACTGCATCAAAACTGAAGTGCAGAAAATGTTGGAGCTGGGAGTCATTGAGCCCTCAGATAGCCCTTGGGCTAGCCCAGTAGTTCTAGTGCCAAAGCCTCACACCCAGGGTGGTAAGAGAGAGATGAGGTTTTGCGTAGACTACAGAGGCCTCAATGCAGTCACTAAGACTGATGCCCACCCAATACCAAGAGCAGATGAACTTATAGATAAATTGGCTTCTGCCAACTTCTTAAGTACATTTGATTTGACAGCTGGGTATTGGCAAATCAGGTTAGCTGAGGAGGCCAAACCCAAGACAGCATTTTCTACCCCTGGAGGGCATTATCAATTTGTGGTAATGCCCTTTGGACTGAAAAATGCACCTGCCACCTTCCAAAGGTTGGTGAATCAAGTCCTCACTGGGCTGGATGACTTCTGTGCAGCATATCTAGACGATATTGCTGTCTTTAGCTCCACCTGGGAGGATCACCTGGTCCACCTGAGGAAAGTGTTAGAGGCCCTGCAAAAGGCAGGCCTCACTATCAAGGCCACCAAGTGCCAGATAGGGCAGACACAGGTTGTATACCTGGGCCACCTTGTAGGTGGAGGCCAGGTTCAGCCACTGGAGAGTAAGATACAGGCCATCAAGGACTGGACTCCTCCAATCACCCAGACTCAGGTTCGAGCTTTCTTGGGCCTGACTGGGTACTATAGGAAGTTTGTCAGAAATTATGGGTCCATAGTGACCCCTCTTAATGACCTGACAAGCAAAAAGATGCCAAAGAAAGTTCAGTGGACAGCAAGCTGTCAGAAAGCATTCAATGACCTAAAGCAGGCCATGTGCACAGCACCTATCCTAAAGAGTCCAGATTACTCCAAGCCATTCATTGTCCAAACAGATGCTTCTGAGTTGGGTGTGGGGGCTGTTCTGTCTCAACTGAATTTTGATGGTAATGATCAGCCTATTGCTTTCATTAGTAGGAGGTTGACACCCAGAGAGAAAAATTGGTCAGCTATTGAGAGGGAGGCCTTTGCTGTGGTCTGGGCCCTGAAGAAGCTGAGGGCCTACTTGTTTGGCACTCACTTCACCATTCAGACAGACCATAAGCCCCTCTTGTGGCTAAATCAGATGAAGGGTGAAAACCCCAAACTGCTTAGGTGGTCCATTTCCCTACAGGGGATGGATTTTACAGTGGAGCATAGACCTGGGACTGATCACAGCAATGCTGATGGGCTCTCCAGGTATTTCCACTTAGAGCAAGAAGACTCACCTGGTCAAGGTTAGTTTATTGTCCCAAAGTTTGGGGGGGGTCATGTAGGAGAGTAGGGTCTGCAATCCAATGATCACCCAGATTTTTGCTTTTTGCTGCACTGGTTTACGACTTTCCCTGGCTGTGGGCCTGCTAATCAGACCCACAGCCTAGCTGTTCTCTCTATCCAAATTGTACTCAGGTACTGAATTGGCACTGGGCCCTCTCCAAGTCCCTGTACCCAGGGCTGAGGTGTACCCAGAAGTCTCCCAGGGGCTGAAGCATGTATTATGCCACCCCTGGGCTGACTAACTAAACTGACACAACTGGCTGCACGACAGCTGGGGCAAGGTGGTGTACTCACCCTTTGCTTTAGATATAGTATACCTATATCTAACCCTAAAATGGACACACAGATCTCCTATCAGTCACTCCTATGGCAGGCCTTAACAATCCTGAAGGCAGAGTGCTTGGAATCGTGTGAGATGGTGCTCTGGCATGAGCTGAGCCTGTCTGCGGCTTTCGGGATCCATCCCTTAGCCGTTTCCATGATATCGCATACCATATACTCTTAAGTGCATTATAATCCTCGCGGTTATATGCCAACTCTGGTATCGCTTTATCAAAACATGTCGAGTAAGGTGTCATACGAATTGGAATACTAACCCCTCGCCAATTCTGGCGACGGGGTTAGCATTCCACCCTTCTAGAGGGACACGACATGTATGTAACCCCTAACCCCGGTTAAAGTCAAACAGAGCCTCAGCTCCACAAAATGGATGCTGCCACCGAGACACAAGTCTGCCCTCCTGCTGCTGGGAGTCCTCCCAGAGCAGGAGATAAGGACAAAGGGTTTCCTGCCAGGGGCGGTGCCAGCACCGTCCCAGACAGGGTTTTGTGTATTGTAGGTAGGCAGGGCTTTAGAGGAAGGTGACTGCACGTGGCACCCCGGTGCTCACTGTGCATAGGCTGGCTGGAACCAGTTCCAGGGTCACTCCAGACCCTGTGCTGGGGAAAAGCCCGCCAAGGAAGTGGGTGTAACCACCCCCCTCCTGGTCCCACCCCTAGGGCAGGACTTAGTCGCGTGCCAGCCCCTTTTTACAGGATAAAGGTAGGAACTGGCCCCCTTCCAAATCAGATCATCTTTGAATCCTGAAACTACTTTCCACGAAAGGAACTCAAGACTTCTTCCTAAGATTTCTCCCTTGTGACTAAGGAGTAGTCACCCTGCATCCGCAGGCACCATCTAAAGAACACTGCGGTCTGCTGCAAGTCCTTCCTCCGGAATCCGACTGCCCAGCTCGACGAGAACCGGCTTCCCTGGCACCTCTGACCTTTACCTACATCATCAGTCACGCTGAGATTCGTGGGTGTGACGAGACCTCGAGGGACCGGCCATCTTCAAGACTGCACGACTTCTTTCCAGCAAGCCCGCCGAGTGAATTCCTGGTGAGTGCTTTGGGGTCCGAGAAGCCCCCACCCTGAGCAGCTCCAGCACCGAAGTGCAGCCCCCCAGCATCTCCACGATCTGCGTGGGGCCCTTCTGCTTTTTGCTGCTCACCGCGTTGTTTGGCTACTAGCCCGCTGGCTTGTGGCCTTCCTGACGACGCCCGACGACATTTCTGCTGCTGGTCTGGTTGCTCCAGACTGGCCCTTGCTTCCCTCCATCGGAGAAGTACCCTGGACCCTCCTGGTCCGCCCAAGACGCCATTTTAGGTCCACCGCGTGGGCCTTGCATTTGCCAAGACTTGTTGCCCAATCCTGGGTCCAGCGACGTCGACAGCAAGAACCTTCGTGGGACAGCTCGCACCTCCATCCTGGTCGCCGACAACGCCTCCTGGTCCGAGAGACTGCAGAGCCCAGCAGCGCCCACTCACCTGACTGCGGTGACTTCGCCCGGTGCCATCCTGGTGCCCACTTAATCACTGGCTAGTGATTCAAGAACTTGGTCCCCTCTGCTTTCAGGTTTTCTTCTTCCTTGATCCAGGCTTGGATCCATCAAACTTTTCTTCACTGGTCGCCTGCCAGCAACTTCTTCCTTCCAGGCTCCTGGTCCGGCAACGAGATCCCCGACGTCTTTTCAGACCTATGCAGCTGCAGCCCCTGGGCTAGGTAACTTCGGCACTTCGATGTCCCAGCATAGCCTCACTATCCTAGGGTCAGGATCCACTGTCGTTTTCTTCCCACCAGGTCGGGTTCGCCCGTGAACACTAACTTTGCCTTTACTAGCCTCCATAGACTTTGTCCCGCATCCCGCGTGAGAGTGCACACTCTGCACCCGAGTCCCCTAGGTCTCCTAGAAGTAATCTAACGATTCTATAGTCAAGTCCTAGCGATTCCAAAGCCTATTAGTACTGTACTTACCTGCTAGTAATTTCGCATTCCACTTTTTAAGTATATGGTTTTTCGTGCCCCTCGGGCATTTGTGTATAACGTGCTAACTTAAGTATTTTCGTAAGAGTTTTGTTGTGTGCCTAGCACCCTGTCCTCATAAAGAGTACAGGGTTGTTGTGATTCTAATAAATACACTGTTTATTTTCATAACACTTGTGTGGTGTCCTTTCACTGGGTGTTCAAGGGGTAATGTGATGGTAAAACAGCTGGCTTAACACGCTCTCTAGAGTCTTAGCCTTAGACTGCTCGTATCCATGCTACTAGGATAGCTGGTCTATAAGGTTGACTTACAACCAATCATCAATAAGGGTTGTTTGGACTGATATATAGTGATCACTAGAATAGTGAGCACTGCACATCAGGCCAACTTCTCACAGCGTGCTTGTAGGTTGACTGGTCTTCGGTTGTTTTGCTGTTTCTCCATCGTTTTTCGAGACGTCTGCAGGAGCAGGTGGCTGCTTGGAGGTTGGTGGTGCACCAAGCGGCCTTCAGAGGGCGTTGTCTGTTGGGGCATCGGAGGGGAGCAAGCTTGTCTGCGCATCTGGAGATCCAGCGGTGTAGTTCTGTGGCTGCAAAGTTGGCGTCGGTTGTGGCAGAGGGGGGTGTTGTGGACAAGGGTAGCACAGAGGTGTTCCTCTGTGACCTTGCTACTGTTCCTTCGTGGTGGGGAGGGCATGTGTGCGGTGTTACTGCTGAAGGAGAAGTGTACACAGTGGCATCGGGGGGGGAAGAGTATGTGGGGCGTGTGTCAGTGGTAGGAGTGAGCTGCATCGGGGGTATGTCAGTGGTGGGAGTGAGCTGGGTCGGGGGGGTTTGTCAGTGGTGTGGGAGTGAGCTGCATGGGGGGGTTTGTCAGTGGTGGGAGTAAGCTTCATCGGGGGGGGGTTTGTCAGTGGTGGGAGTGAGCTGCATCGGGGGTTGTCAGTGGTGGGAGTGAGCTGCATTGGGGGGGTTGTCAGTGGTGGGAGTGAGCTGCATTGGGGGAGTATGTCAGTGGTGGGAGTGAGCTGCATCGGGGGAGTATGTCAGTGGTGGGAGTGAGCTGCATCGGGGGAGTATGTCAGTGGTGGGAGTGAACTGCAGCCGGGGTATGTCAGTGGTGGGAGTGAGCTGCATCGGGGGAGTATGTCAGTGGTGGGAGTGAACTGCAGCCGGGGTATGTCAGTGGTGGGAGTGAGCTGCATTGGGGGGGGTTTGTCAGTGGTGGGAGTAAGCTGCATCGGGGGGGGGTTTGTCAGTGGTGGGAGTGAACTGCAGCCGGGGAGTATGTCAGTGGTGGGAGTGAACTGCAGCCGGGGTATGTCAGTGGTGGGAGTGAGCTGCATCGGGGGGGTTGTCAGTGGTGGGAGTGAGCTGCATCGGGGGGGTTGTCAGTGGTGGGAGTGAGCTGCATCGGGGGGGTTGTCAGTGGTGGGAGTGAGCTGCATCGGGGGTATGTCAGTGGTGGGAGTGAGCTGCATCGGGGGTATGTCAGTGGTGGGAGTGAGCTGCATCGGGGGAGTATGTCAGTGGTGGGAGTGAGCTGCATCGGGGGGGGGTTTGTCAGTGGTGGGAGTGAGCTGCATCGGGGGGGGGTTTGTCAGTGGTGGGAGTGAGCTGCATTGGGGGGTTGTCAGTGGTGGGAGTGAGCTGCATTGGGGGTATGTCAGTGGTGGGAGTGAGCTGCATCGGGGCTATGTCAGTGGTGGGAGTGAGCTGCATCGGGGGTATGTCAGTGGTGGGAGTGAGCTGCATCGGGGGTATATCAGTGGTGGGAGTGAGCTGCATCGGGGGTATATCAGTGGTGGGAGTGAGCTGCATCGGGGGGGTTGTCAGTGGTGGGAGTGAGCTGCATCGGGGGTATGTCAGTGGTGGGAGTGAGCTGCATCGGGGGTATATCAGTGGTGGGAGTGAGCTGCATCGGGGGTATATCAGTGGTGGGAGTGAGCTGCATCGGGGGTATATCAGTGGTGGGAGTGAGCTGCATCGGGGGTATGTCAGTGGTGGGAGTGAGCTGCATCGGGGGGGTTGTCAGTGGTGGGAGTGAGCTGCATTGGGGGGGTTGTCAGTGGTGGGAGTGAGATGCATCGGGGGTATGTCAGTGGTGGGAGTGAGCTGCATCGGGGGTATGTCAGTGGTGGGAGTGAGCTGCATCGGGGGTATGTCAGTGGTGGGAGTGAGCTGCATCGGGGGTATGTCAGTGGTGGGAGTGAGCTGCATCGGGGGTATGTCAGTGGTGGGAGTGAGATGCATCGGGGGTATGTCAGTGGTGGGAGTGAGATGCATCGGGGGAGTATGTCAGTGGTGGGAGTGAGCTGCATCGGGGGAGTATGTCAGTGGTGGGAGTGAGCTGCATCGGGGGAGTATGTCAGTGGTGGGAGTGAGCTGCATCGGGGGAGTATGTCAGTGGTGGGAGGGAACTGCAGCCGGGGGATGTCAGTGGTGGGAGTGAGCTGCAGCGGGGGGATGTCAGTGGTGGGAGGGAGCTGCAGCCGGGGGGATGTAAGTGGTGGGAGTGAGCTGCAGCGGGGGGATGTCAGTGGTGGGAGTGAGCTGCAGCCGGGGGGATGTCAGTGGTGGGAGTGAGCTGCAGCCGGGGGGATGTCAGTGGTGGGAGTGAGCTGCAGCCGGGGGGATGTCAGTGGTGGGAGTGAGCTGCAGCCGGGGGGATGTCAGTGGTGGGAGTGAGCTGCAGCCGGGGGGATGTCAGTGGTGGGAGTGAGCTGCAGCCGGGGGGATGTCAGTGGTGGGAGTGAGCTGCAGCCGGGGGATGTCAGTGGTGGGAGTGAGCTGCATCAGGAGGGGGGGTAGGGAGTGAGCTGTATCAGGAGGGGGTAGGGAGTACAGGGGGTGGGGGAAGGAAGTGAGCTGCATCAGGAGGGGGGGGTAGGGAATACCAGGCGTGGGAGTGAGGTAGATAGTGGGGGGGGAGGGGGAGTTAAGAGTACAATGGGGGGGTCGGTGGCAGGAATGAGCTGCATCGGGAGGGATGTAGGGAGTACCGGGGGGTGGGAGTGAGCTACATGGGGGGGAGTAGGGAGCACAATTGGGTGGGGGGGGTCAGTTGTGGGAGTGATCTTCATCAGGAGCGAGAAGGGAGCTCCGGGGGGGTTAGTGGTGGGAGTGAGCAGCATCAGGAGATGGCTCTGTATCCCGAGGTTGACTCGCAGTTTATTTTTACATTAAAAGTGAATTAACAGTAATCAAAAACATAACAATATTAAGGTTTAAGAATTTTAGAGCCACGTACACGTCTTCCTTTCACTTTGTATCAACTTGTACAGTTTGGATTGATCGAAGAAGAAATGACCTCGTAAATATTGTCCCATGCAAGCCAAGGGCCCCTACTTTGTCCAAGTGTGTTTACTCTGCAACTCATTAAGTGTGTTGTCACTAGTGAAGCTAGGTCGGCTGATCGGAGGTGTCTCTTGGGTGCGAGGGATGGTGGCCAGAGAGGGGTGCGTGGGATGGTGGCCAGAGATGTCGGCTGATCGGAGGTGTCTCTTGGGTGCGAGGAATGGTGGCCAGAGAGGTCGGCTGATCGGAGGTGTCTCTTGGGTGCGTGGGATGGTGGCCAGAGAGGGGTGCGTGGGATGGTGGCCAGAGAGGTCGGCTGATCGGAGGTGTCTCTTGGGTGCGAGGAATGGTGGCCAGAGAGGTCAGCTAATCTGAGCTATCTCTTGGGTGCGAGGGATGGTGGCCAGAGAGGGGTGCGAGGGATGGTGGCCAGAGAGGTCGGCTGATCGGAGGTGTCTCTTGGGTGCGAGGGATGGTGGCCAGAGAGGGGTGCGAGGGATGGTGGCCAGAGAGGTCGGCTGATCGGAGGTGTCTCTTGGGTGCGAGGGATGGTGGCCAGAGAGGGGTGCGAGGGATGGTGGCCAGAGAGGTCGGCTGATCGGAGGTGTCTCTTGGGTGCGAGGGATGGTGGCCAGAGAGGGGTGCGAGGGATGGTGGCCAGAGAGGTCGGCTGATCGGAGGTGTCTCTTGGGTGCGAGGGATGGTGGCCAGAGAGGTCGGCTGATCGGAGGTGTCTCTTGGTACCAGGGATGGTGGCCAGAGAGGTCAGCTAATCTGAGCTATCTCTTGGGTGCGTGGGATGGTGGCCAGAGAGGTCGGCTGATCGAGGTGTCTCTTGGGTGCGAGGGATGGTGGCCAGAGAGGTCGGCTGATCGGAGGTGTCTCTTGGGTGCGAGGGATGGTGGCCAGAGAGGTCGGCTGATCGGAGGTGTCTCTTGGGTGCGAGGGATGGTGGCCAGAGAGGTCGGCTGATCGGAGGTGTCTCTAGGGTGCGAGGGATGGTGGCCAGAGAGGTCGGCTGATCGGAGGTGTCTCTTGGGTGCGAGGGATGGTGGCCAGAGAGGTCGGCTGATCGGAGGTGTCTCTTGGGTGCGAGGGATGGTGGCCAGAGAGGTCGGCTGATCGGAGGTGTCTCTTGGGTGCGAGGAATGGTGGCCAGAGAGGTCGGCTGATCGGAGGTGTCTCTTGGGTGCGAGGGATGGTGGCCAGAGAGGTCGGCTGATCGGAGGTGTCTCTTGGGTGCGAGGAATGGTGGCCAGAGAGGGGTGCGAGGGATGGTGGCCAGAGAGGTCGGCTGATCGGAGGTGTCTCTTGGGTGCGAGGGATGGTGGCCAGAGAGGGGTGCGAGGGATGGTGGCCAGAGAGGTCGGCTGATCGGAGGTGTCTCTTGGGTGCGAGGGATGGTGGCCAGAGAGGTCGGCTGATCGGAGGTGTCTCTTGGGTGCGAGGGATGGTGGCCAGAGAGGTCGGCTGATCGGAGGTGTCTCTTGGGTGCGAGGAATGGTGGCCAGAGAGGTCGGCTGATCGGAGGTGTCTCTTGGGTGCGAGGGATGGTGGCCAGAGAGGGGTGCGAGGGATGGTGGCCAGAGAGGTCGGCTGATCGGAGGTGTCTCTTGGGTGCGAGGGATGGTGGCCAGAGAGGGGTGCGTGGGATGGTGGCCAGAGAGGTCGGCTGATCGAGGTGTCTCTTGGGTGCGAGGGATGGTGGCCAGAGAGGTCGGCTGATCGGAGGTGTCTCTTGGGTGCGAGGGATGGTGGCCAGAGAGGTCGGCTGATCGGAGGTGTCTCTTGGGTGCGTGGGATGGTGGCCAGAGAGGGGTGCGAGGGATGGTGGCCAGAGAGGTCGGCTGATCGAGGTGTCTCTTGGGTGCGAGGGATGGTGGCCAGAGAGGTCGGCTGATCGGAGGTGTCTCTTGGGTGCGAGGGATGGTGGCCAGAGAGGTCGGCTGATCGGAGGTGTCTCTTGGGTGCGAGGGATGGTGGCCAGAGAGGTCGGCTGTGTCTCTTGGGTGCGTGGGATGGTGGCCAGAGAGGTCGGCTGTGTCTCTTGGGTGCGTGGGATGGTGGCCAGAGAGGTCGGCTGATCGAGGTGTCTCTTGGGTGCGAGGGATGGTGGCCAGAGAGGGGTGCGAGGGATGGTGGCCAGAGAGGTCGGCTGATCGAGGTGTCTCTTGGGTGCGAGGGATGGTGGCCAGAGAGTTCGGCTGATCGGAGGTGTTGGACCTGGGCCTCTTGGCAGGGTCATCCCTAAACTTTTTGCCTTCCTCCAATACTCTCTCTGACCTGTTTTTGTTGGTTTAATGACTCTGGGCACTTTGCCACTGCTGACCAGTGCCAAAGTGCATATGCTCTCCCTGTTGTAAAGTGTACATGTGATTGATGTCCATGATTGGTTCATTGGATTTACTGTTAGTCCCCAGTAAAGTGCACCAGGAGTGCCAGGGCTTGTGAATGCCAATACTGCTAGTGGGCCTGCAGCGCTGGTTGCGCCACCCACAGAAGCAGCCTTTAAAATGTGTCTAGGGTCTGCCATTGCAGAACCTGCGTGCAGTCTGGTACTGTCATGCTAGCTGGGCAAGTACACACACTTGCCAGCCCCTAAACCTTCCCTTAACTTCCTATTAGTCACCCCTATGGTAGGCCTGAGGGCAGGGTGCATTGTAAGTGGAAGGTAGGACATGCTGTGGTGTGTGTGGCATGTTCTAATAGTGAATTACTGCCAAATTCGTTTTTCACTATTGTAAGGCTACCAGTTCCCTTCTAGGCCAGTTGGGCTACTGGAATTATTACACTCTATAATCCCAGCAGGCTCAGGGAACATGGTAGAAATTAATGTTTAGTATGCCTGAACTCAGAATAATAAAATACTTCTTTTAGTAAAGTTTATTTTAATATCCTGTGTTTGCAAATGCTACTTTTAGAAAGTTAGCATTTGCTGGCCTAACCCTTTCAGCCCGCCTCTGCTTGGATGTGGATCTGACTGTCTGGTGTGTGTGAGTGACAGGGCTGGGAGTTGACAGGTAGTGATTAGCAGGATGACCCCTTAGTGGGGGGTGGGAGTTTCCCCTGAATGATGCATCAGGCTGTGCCCCTGCCTCCACAATGCTGGCTCCGCCCTCCTGGGGAGCGACTGATGACTCAGCCTGCACCTGGCCCAGGAAGGACCGAAGCCTGTCAACAAGGTGCTCAAGCTGCCCCTGCCTTCACAATGCCGGCTCCGCCCCCCTGGGGAGCGGCTGATGTGCCTGCCCTCACACTGAATGCAAAAGCCAGAAGTACCCACAACAAGTGCTCAGAGACTGGAGCAGTTATGCAGAGGCCCCCCTGGCTTGCTAGAACAAAAGAAACTGGGTATAAAAGAAGGAGCCCTGCTCCTTGTAAATTAGATCCTGTTTGTGCTACAGAGGAAACTCTGCCCGAAGAGAAGGACCTGGAAGGACTACAAGGAGGAGTACTGACTCTGGCCTGTGTCTGGTGCCTTGCTGCCAAAGGAGAGGAAGAGAAAAGACTACAAGAGACTTTTGCTTTTATTTTGAACTTTGTGCCAAACTCTGCTGAAAGATCTCCAAGGGCTTGCTGTTGAACTTGCCCCCTGACCAGCGCTCCAGGAACAGTGAGCGCTAACCCCTGACCAAGGCATCTGCTGTGTGTGCTGCTTATCGCTGCAGCGCTGATTGAGGAGGACGAGGGCATCCATCCCCCTGCACACCGTGACCGTGGGGTCAGCCAGTCGCCCTAGCACCGTGAGGCCCAGCCGCCGCTGGCCCAAGCATCGTGACGGCGTCTGCCTTCTGCCCCACACGAACAAAGTAACGGAGGACCCGTCCGGTCCAAGCATCGAGGTCTACTGGGCCCCAGCGCCGTAGACTCCCCCGCAAAGATGGACTGCCGCCCTTCTGTCCTCCCCCCGCTATCAGCGTTCTGCCTGCTGCCCCGCTGAAGAGACATCACCGCGACAGGCACTTTGGCTGGGTACGTCCCGCACTTGGGGACCGTACTGCCACTGCGCCACACCCAGCCGCCGCCGTCAGGACGAAAGAGAAGACTGAGTAAAAGGACCTGAGCCCCCATCGAGCACCGCCGCCCCCGGGTGACCCGTGACCTGCTGCCTCGAGCCGCCGCTCGCCTCGCCCGTCAAGGAAGCAACGCGACGTGGGACAGCTCCCCCTTCAGCCGTCCTCTTCGAAGATCACCGCAAGAATTTAGAAAGGTACTGTGTCCCTGCCTTCACGGTGCGAGCGCTCTGCAATCCGAGCCCGCACCGCGCTCTGTGACCTCGGGCGCCCCGGGAGCCTCGCAGCTGCTGTCTGCTTGGCAGCGCGAGCCGCCCTCGAGTCAGAGGCTCGCTCTGCTCCTGGCCCCCGAGGCCCCGCCTGACGCCCCCTGTGGCCCACGGCCCCCGCTCCCCGAGTCGAGCCCCGAAGTGTGACTCAGTTCTAGCGCGGAGACAGCAGGAAGCGCCTCGAAGCGCTATAAGACACTGGAACCTTTTTAAACCTGGGCAGAAGGCCCAAAAGAGTGCTTTTATTTCACGAACTGTGACTTTGATAAAGAATACTGGAACCTGCATTGAAGAAGTAACCAAGACTGTATTTACAAGCCTGCTTGAAATTTATATAAAGAATATATATTTTTACAAATACAGTTTGGTGTCATTGTGTGGTGGGTTGGTTGTGATGGTGTAATACTGCAGATGTTTAACCCTATATGCCCCAGAGATTAGCCTAAGACTGCTTAAGCCACACTACCTAGAGGGTAAGCAGAGGTTGTCTTGAAGGTAACCCTCAGCCCTGACGGGGAAGAGAGAGGCCCTGCTTGTCGCCAGTGCTGCACTGCGCCAACCAGAGACTCCCCCTTCCTACAGGAGGTGTCTCTTGGGTGCGAGGAATGGTGGCCAGAGAGGTCGGCTGATCGGAGGTGTCTCTTGGGTGCGAGGAATGGTGGCCAGAGAGGTCGGCTGATCGGCGGTGTCTCTTGGGTGCGAGGAATGGTGGCCAGAGAGGGGTGCGTGGGATGGTGGCCAGAGAGGTCGGCTGATCGGAGGTGTCTCTTGGGTGCGAGGAATGGTGGCCAGAGAGGTCGGCTGATCGGCGGTGTCTCTTGGGTGCGAGGAATGGTGGCCAGAGAGGGGTGCGTGGGATGGTGGCCAGAGAGGTCGGCTGATCGAGGTGTCTCTTGGGTGCGAGGGATGGTGGCCAGAGAGGGGTGCGAGGGATGGTGGCCAGAGAGGTTGGCTGATCGGCGGTGTCTCTTGGGTGCGAGGGATGGTGGCCAGAGAGGGGTGCGAGGGATGGTGGCCAGAGAGGTTGGCTGATCTGCGGTGTCTCTTGGGTGCGAGGGATGGTGGCCAGAGAGGGGTGCGAGGGATGGTGGCCAGAGAGGGGTGCGAGGGATGGTGGCCAGAGAGGTCGGCTGATCGAGGTGTCTCTTGGGTGCGAGGGATGGTGGCCAGAGAGGTCGGCTGATCGGAGGTGTCTCTTGGGTGCGAGGGATGGTGGCCAGAGAGGGGTGCGAGGGATGGTGGCCAGAGAGGTTGGCTGATCGGCGGTGTCTCTTGGGTGCGAGGGATGGTGGCCAGAGAGGGGTGCGAGGGATGGTGGCCAGAGAGGGGTGCGAGGGATGGTGGCCAGAGAGGGGTGCGAGGGATGGTGGCCAGAGAAGTCGGCTGATCGGAGGTGTCTCTTGGGTGCATGAGTTCTCTCACATAATGAACTGGTTGGATTGTATCTAGTGCTAACAGTGACATAAAACCAGTCTCGAATCTCGTAACAGTGAGGATTGAAAATTGTAAATTAAATTAGCAAATGAACAATGGAAACATTTTTTGAAGCTATATTATTATTTTAGAAGGGAAAACAATTGCACTGTAAAAAAACACACATGGGAGCATTTGTAGTGTTTGTCCATGTGATGGAAGTCTTGCATATCCACAATACATTTTGGAGAAATGATTGATTACATCGCAGAGACACACCTGGTGGCATAGTTACTAACATGTTACTGCCACTTTGGTTTATCGATTGCAACTCCCAAGTAAATATATTAGAAACATGTTCACTAGGAGAACAGTCCATAACCAATTAAAATGCCGGTTTAGAATGCCACGAAAGGCTGAGTTTTTTGCTAAGTTACTCCTACGTCTGTTGGTCTTGTCATATTCTTAAACCTGTTGAAGTGTTAGTGAGCTTCAGGGTTTGTTGCTCGGTGATTGTCTACGGTGCCTCAGGTTTGGTTGCTCGGTGATAGTCTTTGGCGCTTCAGGTTTGTTTGGTTGCTTGGTGATTGTCTTCGGTGCCTCAGGTTTGGTTGCTCGGTGATGGTCTTTGGCGCTTCAGGTTTGGTTGCTTGGTGATCGTCTTCGGCGCCTCAGGTATGGTTGCTCGGTGATAGTCTTCGGCGCCTCAGGTTTGGTTGCTCGGTGATGGTCTTTGGCGCTTCAGGTTTGGTTGCTCGGTGATCGTCTTTGGCACTTCAGGTTTGATTGCTTTGTGTTGTCTTTGGCGCTTCAGGTTTGGTTGCTTGGTGATTCTTCGGTGCCTCAGGTTGGTATGTTTGCTTCACACTCACCAAGGCCACACCTCTTGGGTCACAAATAGTGCAGGGTGTTTCTCTTTCTGACTAACTTGTTTTACCAATCAGTTTTCATAATTCACATGTGAAACACATTCCATAATGGGACGCAATACTTGTACTTTTACTACAGGTCTGTGGATTTTATAGACCAGTTCAGTCTACACGAAACGCTACAGGACTAAAGGCATGAATTTAGACACCTTGCTAAGCAGGCTACTTTTGTTTGGACTACATCAGCGCAAGACCGCCTCCGAGACTGTCCTTGCCCCATTCTGTGATTGTTGGCTTATGATACTTAGTTCTTAGGTCTCACCCTACATGTGAAAAGTACAGTATGTCATCACTAGAAACTATTTCCATCTGACATTAGGAGACACTGCAGTAAAGGGGACATTGCTGTCTTCTAGTGTCGCTCAATTTGTGAAATGGGTAAATATAGCATCCTAAAAAAAAAATTACATTTGAGGTTATGTGCATCAATCAATCAGGGGTTTATCAAGCATGCATTTGCCAGTGAGGGTCTCAAGGTGCTGGGGGGCTGGGGGGGGGAGGGGGTGCAGCTCCGGATTAGTCGAAGAGCCAGGTCTTGAGTCTCCTCCTGAAGGTGTGCAGAGTTGGGGAGTGTCTGATGCTGACTGGGAGCTCGTTCCAGGTCTTTACTGAGATGTAGGAGAAGGCTCTCCCACCGGTTCTGCGGATGCGTGGCGTCTCTGCCAGGGCAAGGTCCACGGAGCGGAGGTTCCTTTTGGGTATGTGGACGGAGTCTCTCGTTAAGGTATTTGGGTCCACTGTTCTGGAGAGATTTGTAGGCGTGGGTGAGAAGCTTGAATGTTACTCTCTTCTCGAGGGGGAGCCAGTGGAGGTCTCGTATGTGCTGGGTCATGTGCTCGTGTCATGGGGTTCCGAGGACGAGTCTGGCTGCGGTGTTCTGGATAGATTGGAGCTTGTGTAGCAGGGTTTTGTTGATTCCGGCGTAGAGGGTGTTACTGTATCCAGTCTGCTGGTTATAAGTGCGTGGGTGTTGGTCTTTCTGCATCAGAGGGTATCCACTTGAAGGTCTTACGGCGGATGTGGAGGGAGTTGAAGCAGGTTGATGTGACAGCGTTGGTCTGGCGGTTCATAGTGAGGGAGGAGTCTAGAATGATGCAGCGGTTCTGGGCGTGGTCTGTCAGGGTGGGTGGGTTTCTGAGCGCAGGGGGCCGCAGTAGATGCTTTTGCATACCTTGACCCGTGTAAGAGTGAGGGCGCTCTAACCTGAACAGCGATTGTTCATGAAGTAAAAATACGGTGTAGCCACGAATCCTGTAAATACATTCAAACTGGTTCATGGTAGGAATCCACCTGGTTAAAGACCAGATGAAAACAGGCTGATAGAGCACGCAGGTCACCCGACTACAAATTTACCATACTCACCTGGGACCATAATCATTTACACATTTACTTAATCAGGTATCCTTAGCTCTACTACCAGATATTTTATTCTACTAGGTCCTTTACCCTTGACTTACCAATCCTTGTCACTGGTACCTATAACCTATTGGATCAGGGAGTTAGAATAATAGGTAGCAAGTAACATATGCACTCATATAATAACCACAGACTCGGGACAGTTAAAACTCTTTATCTAAATTTCATCATAAGTCATGATCCAGAGATTAAAAGCAATAAGACTATCAATAACCAAGATTAGAAACAGTGTATAACTATGCAAAAGATATATTATGCCAATCATTTAGCAATGTAAAGGGAAGGTAAAAACAAGGAACATGCTGGAATAAAAGCTCTGCCCATTTCCCACCTATCTTTTCAATTGGCTCCTCTTGCAGCCTTTTCAAAATTGTTGCTTTTCATTTGTGAATAGGCTTAGTAGTCCCTCCTTGTCTGCATTTAAAACCTGCCTTGAGAACTAGACATTTTACTTGTGGTCTTACACAATCTGCTTTATCTAGTCGGTAAGGACTTATTTCTTCAATGTCTCTTCTAGCAGCCACAACAGGCTCTCCCTAACCCATCCTATTTCCTGACAGCGCTGGGCACGATCATGGACGCTGCGCTTTATTTAAAAATTGCTCTCTGCTCTCTGCACTGTGCATCACATTTGCATGCGCTGTGCTGATTAACAAATGCTTTATTATTTCTTTGACTCGTCAGTTGCAATGATTTCACTTTAAGATCATCCACACACATTTCTGCCCTGTCTAAAGGAAGGGGCGTGGCCGACATTAAAGTGAAGGCACATCATGGGGCGCTTTAACCCCCCAAAAAATGTTTGCCACTTTCTAGGTGACTTTGTTTCACCCAGCACGTTTTCTGATGATTGGGACTTTGAGACTATTAATAATATGATGTCAGATTTAGAGATGTCTGCAAAATTCACAAATCATGAATACTTGGAAGGTTCATCAAATTATGCACAAATGTATTGCTATAATCATTATGGCCATCATTATTTGTACAAATCTGCAAACCCTAGAAATGGTTATACCTTCAATCAATGGGAACATTGTCCAACGCCACCAAAAGGTAGCTCAAAAACATTCTAAGAAAAATGTCCATACTTCTCAGGGTTTAATACCACAAATCTGGAAACGTTTTACTTTCAAAATGTTAATAAGACAGGAATGAAAAGTATGTTGACTAATCCAAAGCACATTTATTCAGGAGCCTTTTATACCCAGATGTCCTCGTTAGGTTTTGACTTTTGGAGTGACAACATCGAAACAAAAACTGTCTGGGGCTCAAAAGACTGGCAAGTGCGGGGAATAGAAGCTTTATTTCGAGCATGCATTATCCCTGAACAAATAATGTTTTTGAACGACCCTGTGCAACAGACATCCTGTCTTGGCATAGCCAAGATAAAAGATTTGAACAAACCATCTGTACCTACACCTACATCTTATAGCAAAAACACTTCAGAAGGAGGGGTCGACATAAAAACTATTTTATTTAAAAACAGAACTGATCCTGATTGGAAATAATGGTTGCTCTGGCCCACAGACACGAATAACTGTCAAGGTAGATTCCTGAACAAAACACAAGGGTTTACAGTAACCAGGCTAGATCCAAGATATGTGCAGAGACAACATCCAGGGATAGTAACAACATAGTGGTTACAAAAATCCACACTTAGAGGTTAAACAACACTTACCTTTACTTAAAGATGGCGTTGATTTAAGGGACTTCTTATCAGGTCCAGCAAAACGACGTCATAAATGTTTCATATATGCAGGTATATATACCATTTATAATAAAGCTTGGAAAGCGACACAGGCAGAGACTGCAGAAAGAATACGAGAAATTGATCGTATTAATTTAGAGAAATCTGTCTGTAGTTGACAATGGGTTAACAGCCCTGTCATCCAGAATGTATTCTTTGGACAGCATAGTATCCTCTGCCATAGATATAATGGAACAGGACTTGCTCATGCTGCAGCATGGACAGTCACAATTACGTTCTATAATGCTTTTAGGCTGGAAGTTGCAAAATCTTCGCTCAGGCTACATGCCATGGCGTCTAATCAACACCACGTCATTGTTTTCTGAATTTAACCTTACAGATAAACAAATCACTCTGGCACAAAGAGGAGCAGACTATACGGTGCTGAGCATTGAATAACTGGAAAAATTACGGGATAATCACTCTGCCTGTCACAATTTTCAATACTGTTTAAAACATATACCAGTGGCCGTGTATGAAAGGTTGAGTAAGGAATACATGAAGTCAACCTGGGAATTACTATACACACACAAATGTTGGAGTGGGGGAAAAGAAGTATTCCTTAGTGGTACACAATGTAAGAGCGCACTAAGCGGTACACTTTTATGCCACGGTATTAATTTGCATGGAGCCTGTGAAGGTTCTTCGAACAACTTATCCTGCCACCTGCAAGGTTCTCCAGCAGCAGTGATAGATCCAATTTTTAGGCAGCTTTGTAACGGGAGCTATATAATTTTGAATGATCACAGCTGTTGTGGCATGATGCCGGGAATAGCCTATCTCGTACCTGTGTCAGCCAGGGTCACTTGTTGGATGCAAGTATTGTTTCCTAAAGCTAAGACAGACGGGGAGTCGCCGTTATGGCCTTCACTGAACATCTCTTCTATTCAAATTGATTCTTTAAGCAGAATGAAAGCCATTTTTTTACAAAAAACTGTGCCACTTATCTCGTCCAAAGAGACGTATGAACTACAAGTTGCAAGGTCCTCTGCAAATTAATTAATTTTAAAATACAGCAAAAGCTAGTGCCAAAGGATTTTTAGACCGAGAAACCTCATTAAAATAGAGCATTCTGATTGTCTAAAACCCTGAGACCGGTCCTGAGGGCCCGAGTGCTGTGGTTGGCTGACCGCAAGATAAAGAGAAATGTTGCGACCACCATTACAGTAGACTGCGATTCCCAAGAATACATTTTATGAAAGGATATAACTGGGCAGGGGAGAGACACCCTTCCTCACTAACCCATTCTCTTGGTGGAAGGGTCCCAGAAAAAAAAATGGCGTCCTCACAATTCCGAGGCAGCCTGCATGGCGCAGGAGTTCTACTGTACCAGGCGAAAAAGGTCTTTCCCACGGTTGTAGGCTGCGAAATCTTACTTTCTGTTAAACATTGAAATTTACTGAAAACATAGGTTAAAATGGAGTTATATGTAGGTCTTCTGATATTAAACAACAAAACTGCCATTTTAAAACCAAAAGAATCGACATCTCACTAGTCTTGGTGTGAGAGACTGGTATTGTCTGATGCAACTCATCACTGAGCATCCAACGTCCTCAGATTGCCTGGGTGGGTCTTGGATCGACATGTCCGGGCGCAGTGCCTTTCCTCTTGAGAGACTTCCCCACTACCTTCTCCATTCATCGCTTGTTCGTTTTGGGCCCTCAGTTCATCGGAACAACTTCCCTCTCCTCACCTGGGCCCGACTACTTTGTGCGGCAGGGTATTGTTGCCCGGATTGGGCCTGGAAAGTGAGAGTGGCTGACAGGGTCAAAGGGGCACTTCTGAGAATGATTGGAAGTAGATCAAGAGACTGCATGTGGAACTCACCCACCCCTCTTTGCAGAGCTTGGCTGGTACCAGAAGGCCTCTGTGGAACCCTTTTCAGTGCCCAACTTTTGCCCTCATTCTGCTCTGCATTCTGTGGGTGAACTTCTCGAGAGGTGGGTAATGCGCCCCCCCCTTGATGACTGCCCCCTAATTAGTCCTGCTACCTACCCCAACCTTCTTCCCTGAGACCCTGAACTAAGTGGGACTTCGGCCGCGAGTGGCTGAGTATTCGGGGAGAGGGCTGGTGAACTCCAATCTGTGGGTGTTTGTGCAGTCGAGTGAGTTGGACAGGAGGTTTGGGCCAAGGGGTCTCTGCAGTGTGTTACCACTTGACCGGGAGGACATCAGTTGCACCACATTGTGCTACTGTGTGCGTATGTGTTTGAGGGCGTTTCATGCAAACTTGCCTGATATCTGTTGCATAGCATATCTGTGCTAAGTGAGTATGCGTGGGAGTGACAGTCTGAGGACCACTTGTGATTGATGACACTGGCCGTCGGTGCTGCGTTACATGTTCCTTTCATGACCGAAGAACACTGTTTGACATTGCGTTTACCTGTGACCTCTGCCTGCGGTGCTGCCAAAAAGTGTTATAATTTCTTGTATGTACATATTTCCGATATTGTGACCTGCGGTGCACCCTATAACTGTGTGATGCTGAATTATAAGAGTTACACAGGTGGGCCTAGGTTTGATCATGTGTTGGATGGCATAATTGTGTGTTGGGAGGTAAAGGGGCGGCCGTGTAGGGTATTTACCAAGTGTGCATAGTACTGAGGTCATTTCAACACTGTTGGGCATAGTATTGTTAGTCATATTTCCAAGTGTGATTATGCCCAGAAGTACATTGTTAATGTAGTGTTGACTGTTTTCAATATAAATATTATTTACATACATTGTGTGAAGTCTCGTTCGTGACGCTCCAGTTTATTTATTGTGAGTCAGTGCTGTGCCAATACTTTACACATTGCCTCTGTGATAAGCCTGACCGCTCAGTGCCACGCTACCGAAGGGTGGGCACAGGTTCTAAAGTGAGTGTAATCGCCCACTGTTCTGCCTGGTTAGGGCCTTGCCTCAGCTAACCAGAATGTGCCAGGTCCAACGGGCTCAGTACTTTTCATATGGTTTTCTGGGGTATTTGGGTTGCCTTAGAGTGTGTGTGGGCTGATTGACAGTGCAGTGGGAAAGGGTTTGGTTGGCTAGCCTGAAAACTAGCTGTGGAGGAGTCGAGCTGTGTGCTTGATTGTTCTCTAGTAGCCCCAGAGAGGCAGACGCAGGGGTGAAACTCCTTCGAACGTTTCATTAGAAGCCACTTCATTCCGAAGGTTTGCATTGGTTTTTAACACTGACCCCTT
Source organism: Lissotriton helveticus (assembly GCF_964261635.1). NCBI lineage: Eukaryota > Metazoa > Chordata > Amphibia > Caudata > Salamandridae > Lissotriton > Lissotriton helveticus. The sequence goes on along the minus strand of NC_136071.1, from coordinate 1,217,842,057 downwards.
GTTTTCCAGATTACCTGCTGAAGTGCTGTCTAAGGTTCACGCTTCTTCAATGAGGAACTACCGGCTCATCTTCTGCCACAATCTCAAACAACCATAAATGCCGAGAGCATGCTTGCTGACTGAGGGGAGCTGGCACACAAACCTTTCTTTCACATTGGTCTTCAGACTCTGGTAAGTTTCCTCAACCCACACGTGCAACTGGCAGTGCGTACTTGTGTCTGGTGTTGGACTTAGTTTAATCAGCCTGATCTGGCACCACCTGATGGGTCAGCTTGAATGGGGCTCTGTCTTGGCTGTGTTTTCATGGCCACAGGGACCAAAAAATGGCTCAAACACTGGCCCTTTGAGACTGGCCTGTGTGGCCGTACCAGACTGAGCAGCCAGTCCACCTCTCCTTTTGTCAAGTTTTAAAAATACGTTTCTGGGTAATTTGAAACATCACTCATTCTCGTATTTGCTGCATGTTTTCCATTCCAAATTTTCATGTCTGAGAACTTTTTTTTTTTCATGACTAATGGGAGTTCTTCCGCTTTTGAAACATTTTTTTCTTTCCGTTTCAGCACTCCACAAGTGTGCATGTGTTTGGAGGATGTTTCCCTCCCTGTGCCGCTTTCCATTTCTGCTTTCACCCACCCCCTCCTGTCCCGCTGCTTGCCCCTTTGTGTGTTGTTCGCCTCCCGTCTAGTTGTTTGCCCCTCATACACTCCTATTCTTCTCGGTGTAGTTGCTACTCACTCCCCATCCCATTGGTCGCCCCCCCCATCCCTCTTCGTCCTGTTGTTACGGTCTACATTTCAACCAAGACATCAAAGCTTGGTTCCATGACCACAGTTTGAAACCAGCATTGGGAAAGCCGACATGTTAAGTTTGCACATTATTGGCTTTGGCATTGTTTTTTTGAGTGGCTGCTATGCCGCACGGCTGAACGTTGACTCTACCCGCACTGACCATGTCATAGCACTTTTTAAAAATTGGCAGGAGGTCAGGGCGGTCCTGAGCCACTTGGCTGAAACATTGCCAAAGCCGATAGGTTGCTTAGGCAAGACTTATTGCCTTTGTCCATGCTTGTTTTATTTTTTTACTTTTTTTACATTCTCATTGACTATACTGTAGGAAAGTGCCCCTTTTTGTAACATTGCCCCCCACTTTTTTGCCTGATGTTGATTCTCTTTGACTAAGTGTGCCCTGGGTTCCTGCTAACCAGGTACCCAGGGCATATGTTTATTCCCTAAAACTGTACCTTTGTATCCAATCTCTGCTCACATGTCAGCCCCCTATGAAATGTACTATGACCAGGGATTGCCTCGAAGGGCTGCAGCACTTATTGTGCCATCCTTAGAGGCCCTGTACCGTTACTCACTCACTGCCTTTGCGAACTGCCTGTCCTGGTGCAGAACAAAGTGAAGAGTCAACATGCCTATATGCCATGCCCACAAACCACTGCCTATGGTATAGGTAAGTCACCCCTCTAGCTGGGTGCACTATACCAGTGGTGAGGGTACAGGTGCATGAGCCCTGTACCCCTAAAGTGTCTAAGTCCATTCTTAGACATTGTAAGTACAGTGCTGCCATTAAGAGTATATGGTGCTGCGAGTTTGTCATTACGAACTCCACAACACCATAATGACTACATTGAGAACTTGGAAGTTTGGTATCCAACTTTTCAGCCCATTAAACCCACACTGATGCCAGTAATTCCAGCAACTGGCCCCCTCCGGTTCTTACCTCCACTTTGGACGGGAGAACCAGTGGGAAAACCACGATCGGAGGAGAGGTGTGCCCACCTTTGCCAAACCCACACCTCCGATGGGGGAGGCGAGGTGAAGCACAACTCTGCCCCGCCATCTTGAAGGTGGGGGGTGTGGGGTGCCCAGCCAACCAGAGTGAGGCTAATGCCACCCTACCAAAATAGGGGGTGTTACCCACCCCACGGGAGGGAACCATTGGTCACAGCTTGTACCTACCTGAAACACCCCTAAATGTAGTGTTTGGGGGCAACTCCGAACCTTTCCTCAGACAAGCAAGGAGGAGGACTGAAGAGATGTGCTGAAGGAAGTAGAGGAGGACACCAACTGCCTTGGCCCCAGCCCTTCTAGCCTGTCCCGACCTCCACCTTCTCCAGCAGAACCATGGCGTGTCCTGCGGCCAGCAGCCCCCAGCCCCCGGAGGACCTGCCCTGCCTTCCCTACAAAGACTTTCTCCCATGTGCACTGGGTTTGCTCAAGAACCACACTCTGGCCCAATCTGTGAGCCTGCACCTGACGCCTATGGCCCGCTGCCCGAGTTCGAGTGGCCCAACACCGCGAGGAGATCCCCCCCCCTCCCCCCCCCCCCCAGTGATCCTGACCTGGGCCCTGGTAATCCCTGATCTACCACAAGCCTCCCAACGACACCGGCAGCCTCCATTTGGAGGTTCCCGACGTCTCTACCAAGGGTCTCTACCGGAACTGGTGAGGAAAATGCAATGCATCAAGGCACCCTCTAACCGGCGCCCCACAGCCTTGTGTTGCCCAAACTACTGTGTCCAGGCAACCCCCAGCATCCCAACTTACTCCTTCAAATGGTGGTCACCGCCTGGAAGCCTCCTCGCTTGAACCTGTAGTGTTTGTTCCAACCGGAGATCTCCCCATGTAAACCGAGCCCCTGACGCTGATCATGCACCCGGCCGCCCCTGCGCCACTGTGGGTGCACCTTGTGTGCTAACTAGGATTCCCCCTTTGCCCGGAGTTTAACCCTAGGAGCTTTGCTCCCTTAACCTTGTGGCTTGCCCGAGAGCAGCCACAAACTGATGGCCCCAGAGCCCCATAGGCTACTGTTAGACCTCCACACCCGGCCGCCCTAGTGCCGCTCAGGGTGTAACAAGAGTGCATCCTTGGCCCTCGGGGAACCCTTGTTCTAACTCCAGAAACTCCACACCCAAGACCGTTTACTTACCTGCAAACCTCATTTTTCTCCATAAGATTGTATTGACTGTTTTCCTCTGCAAAACCTTTAACTAAACTGTTGAGAGTGTTTGCATGAAAGCCTAAAGCTGTGTGTTTTTATGAAGTGTTGTACCTACCTTTTATCAGGGAACTGTTCCAGTGTGATATGTAGGCTTATGACAGAGTAGAAAAAGTAATCCAAGTAGTTCTTGTTGATCAATCTGTCTTGAAAAGTACAATTCTATTTACCTGTACCAAGTCCTGCTTGATTCTAAAAAATAAAATACCACTAAAGAAATATTTTTAATACAAGCAATTGATCAGGGTTCATTCTTTGAGTTTGTGCAATCCTTTCTCGCCTGAGTGTGTGCAACAAATGCTTAACACTGTCCTCTGATAAAGCCTTACTGCTCGACCACTCTGCCAGAAATGGAGAGTGAGGTGCTATCTAACTTTACCTCTGCCGACCTTTGAGGATCCACTGGACTCTGTGCACACTATACCTCACTTTGGGACAGTATATACAGGGCCAGCTGCCTCCAGATACCCCTCTTGTGAAGGACTTTGAATGAAAGAGCAAACTCTGTTTAGTACATTTTTGCACTTGTACGATCTCTGTAAATCATTTCACAACCAATTAGGTTAAAGTATGAACATGTGCTTTCCAAAACTGGCCAACGAAATCAGTCAGGCCCCCACCCTGAAACTCCTCTGACCCGTAGCCATTCTAGAGCCTTGTCTGAACCTCCGTGTATTTCGTCTCGTCCCTTTATGCTTTGTGAGTTTCCAGATTAGATCTTGATTTTAGATAATTCTCAAACCTTCCTGGGTCATTTAACTGGTTATTTCTCTTTTCAAAGTGAGAAGTATTTTTTATTTAGAGCGTACTTACCTTATTGTGAAGATCTTTATCTTAAAATGCTAAGTATTTTCTAAGATTGGTCTGGAACTCCTTGGGTCATGTGTCCGCTATTGATCACTGCTGTGCAATGTCTTGCGCTTCTGTTCGGCCGAAGGCTGCTCGCCCACACTACCACTACTAGAGCACTCTGGGTTTTACATTAAGCACCGGCACTTTTGGAAACCCCTGCGTAAGAAACTGACTCAGTATATACTGCACCAAAGTGAGGTTCAGTGTGTATAGAGTCCAAGGGTCTCCAGAGGTTTGGCAGAGGCTAAAGTTAGATATAACCTTACTCTCTAAAGTGGTAGCTTGGCCGAGCATTAAGGCAGTATCCGAGGACAGTGTAAAGCATTTGTTGTACACACTCAGTCAGCAAATTAATTCACACACTCGAAGACTGAACTCTAGGCCAATTGTTTTGTATAAAAAAAAATACTGTTTTATTTCTAGAACCAAGCAAGCCTGGTGCAGGTAAGCATACAAATACTTTTCAGTAGTAAATTACTTGTAGGAACACAGTTCAAAATTGCAGTGTAACTTGTACTGGTTTTGGTTACAGTTTTAAGAAAGCAGTTTGCTACACTGTGCAGGAATAGTACATTCAATTGAACGGGCTTTTTAAGTAAAATGCAGTTAATTACTTTTCAGATTACTTTGGGTAACACAGGACTGGATCCTGGATTCAGTCCTGGGACATTTCCTGAAAACAGGTGAGTAAATGCGTTTTAGTTAGAGGTACGATTTTTTAAGAATATTATTGCATTTCAAAAGTTGACACTTAGAAACTGAAACTTTTTCACATAGAAATCACCAATGTTATCCTAAGGGACGAAATTCACTTAGCAGCGAAGTTAGGTTATCGTTACTTTTTCTTACTCCGTGCTGGATCCTGGATTCAGCACTGGGACATTTCCTGAAAACAGTTGAGAACATGCGTTTTGGTTACTAGGCTGATTGTTAAGGCATACTTGTAGTTTTCAAAAGTCGACACTTAGAAACGTTTGGGAGAAAAAGTGTCAATGTTATCCTATGAGGAAAAAGGTTATCGGTTTCAAGGTAAGTAATCGGTCTTTTGAGTTAAGGTTCTGGGATTAGACTCCGGTGTATCCCAGGGTCGGTGATGCACTGTTGTTGCACCCTCAGCGGCACTCGGGTGGCTGGGTGCAGAGTGCTGAGGCCCAATGTTATCCATTGGGGATAGGGGGACTCTGGTTGGTGGCGGCTGGCAAGCAGGCCATAGGGTTGTGGGAGCAAAGGGCTCAGGGCTCGTTGGGGACCAAGTTTGCACCAAAGGGGCAGCCGGGTGCAGGGTGCTGTTTCGAGGTCGGGTGCCCTGTTGATTTCAATGGGGATTCTCCGGGATAAAGAAACACTGCAGGCTCGGGGACGAGGATCTTCCAGGAGTGACCACCACTTCGAGGGGTAAGTTGGGATGCAGAGGGATGGTTAGGCACCGCTGGGTTGGACATACAAGGCCGTGGGGCGTCAGGTGCTGGGTCCCTTTGGACATTGGATTTACTTACCCACTCTGGTCGCGGTGGGTCCTCTGGATTGAGGCTGCAGATGTTGTCTGGAGGCTTCAGGCAAGTCAGGTGTCTCCGGATCGCAGGTCAGGATCGACTCGGGTCAGAACTCTGGCCTGGCGCAGAGTGGGCTGGATTCACGGTTTCTGGCCTGCACCAGAAGCTGCAGTTCAAACCAGTCCGGTGTTCATGGAAGAACCAGCTTGGAAAGTGAATGCAGGCAGGTCCTCTGGGGGTTTTTGAGGTTGCTCTCTGCTGGACACGCCGGGGTTTTACAGTAGCCGGTTCGAGGGGAGACCGGCCCGGGCCAAGTCAGTGGCATCGTCCTCTTGTTAGCTCTGCACGGCTCTTTGTCCTTCTTCTTACCTTCTTTTCTTGTTGTTGCTGGACCTGAGGAAGGAAGGTTCAGGGTGCCCCTAAATACTACATTAAGGGGTGTTACCGGGAGGTAAAGGGCAGGGATCAATGGTCCCTTCCCTGGGGTGGGTACACCCCCTATTCTGCCACTCTCCAGTAGGGGGGGGGGGGCAGGAGCCTTTCCCTGGTTGGCTGGATCCCCCCCATCCTCAAGATGGCGGGGACTCGAGTTGTGCTTCACCTTGCCTCCCCCACCTTAGGGGTGGAGTTGGCAGAGGTGGGCACACCTCTCTTCCTCACTTTGTATTTCCCGCTGGGTCTCCCGCCCAAAGTGGGGGATAGAACTAGTGGGAACCAGTTGCTGAGTACAGCAAGTGGTCTGGAGAAGCTCACAAAGGCGGTGTGCCTTTGAAGCTTCTCCTTCTCGAACCCTGCCCATCCTGGGGGAGGAGGCGTGGCACCTCGTCCCAGGATGTGCATTGTTTCAGGCCCCCGAGAGCGGCAAGCTCTTGACCCAGGGGTCCAGAAACATGTCTGGTGGTGGAAGCCTAGGCAGCCACTCGGTCAGGTCACTGGAGGTTGGTCGAGTTTCAGGGGGCATCTCTGAGATGCCCTTTGTCATGCATTTTACATTAAATCCCACACTGGCATCAGTGTGGGTTTAATGTGCTGAGAAGTTTGATACCCAACTTCCCAGTCTTCAGTGTAGCCATTATGGTGCTGTGGAGTTCGTAATGACAACCTCCCAGCACCATATACTCTTAATGGCAGCACAGCACTTACAGTGCCCAGGAATGGACCTGGGTGCTGTAGGGGTACAGGCTCATGCACCTGTACCCTCATCACTGGCACAGGGCACCCAGCTAGAGGGGTGACTGATGTATGCCAGGGTAGTGGGTTGTAGGGATGGCACAAAGGGATGTGTGCCAAGTCGACTCTTCACTTTGTTCTGCACCAAGACACGCAGCCTGCAAAGGCAGTGTGTGAGGGTCGGGGTACAGTACCTCTAAGGGTGGCACAATAAATGCTGCAGCCGTTGGGGGTCTTCTCTGGTCACAATGCCCTGGGTACCTGTGGTACCATTTACCAGGGGCTGACATGTGGCCAGAGATCCTAATTGGGTTTAGGCTTCAATGCAGTTTTAGGGAAGGAACACAGGCCCTGTGTATCTGATTAGCAGGAGACGTGGGCACACTCAGTCAACGCACATCAGCAAAAAGTGGAGGCAACCATGCAGAAAGAGGGCACTTTCTCACATCCTGGACTCAACCACTTGGTGGTAATACCATATACAGAGCCAGCTTCCTACATTGGTGGCATCCTGAAATTCTTTAGACAGATTTTTTATTGATTTTCAAATTGTTCCAAATGTATTAAAAATCGTGTTAGGGCCTTTGGTTAAATCCCCCACTGTTTACAAACTTTCAACTATAAAGTAGTTAGCCCATAGAAATACCTAATTTGTTTAAATCTCTAATACGACCCCGTCTGCTTTAACCCCTTCGACGCGGATGACAAAGCCACATCGTCATGGGCGTTACCTGCGCTACGCGCATGGCGAGCTGGCTTTGTCACAAACCGCGCGTTTTTCAAAAATCAGCGCACAGCGGGAAAACCCGCTAGCGCGCATGCGGTTAAACACCATGACTTGTACTGCCGGGACCAGCCAGGAGCTCAACCTAGGGCCCTGTACACATCTTAAAGTTTATCACCTTAAAGATTTGTGCAAAGCATGGAGTCTTGCCTAAACCCACAAAAGCCCATCTGCAGCAGTTGCTGGCATATGACATGAACCTGGCATGTCATGTGCACCCCTGTGGGGAGGAGGTAGAAAAGTAGTTGGGGTGGAAGTACACGGACTCCATCGCTAGCCCCCCAGATAGCCCTAGAAGCTAAACTCTTGGCCATCGAAAAAGAAAGAGCTGAGATGGGCTCAGGGCCCATCTCTGGTGCAGCAAAATAATAGGGAGGTAGACTTCTCTGACTCCAAAATCCCCAGAGGGATTCTCCCTAAATACTTTGAGGGTGATGATATCACTAAGAGGTTCATTGCATTTGAGAGGGCTTGGCGTGGTAGACAGACCCACCAGACGCTGTATTTTACCATCCTGTGGGTAATGTTCTCAGGAAAGTGCAGGGATAGAGTCCTGATACTGAGACCGATGCTCCATCCTATGACCTCATGAAGGGTACCGGGCCTGGGGGCTCTGGATTCAGCATTGAGGGATCTTGGACCAGATTTGGGAAGGCCAAGAAAACCCAAGGCCAATCCTGGGTAGATTTTGTAGACTCCTCAGTGGAAACACTCGGAGGTTGGTTGAATGGTAACCATGTACATGATTATGAAGGGCTGAATAACTTGGTGACAATTACTTAAAAGGGGCTCCTTCATCATAACCAAGAGAAACCACTGCACTAGGTCTACCAGGAAGTGACGCAGAGGGTGTAACAAGAGTGCACTCCTGACCTTGAGGGAACCCTGGTTCTAACCCCAGGTTACCAACTCCCACAAATAAGTACTGACCTGCAAACCGTTGACTTAATTTCCTTCATTAGGATTGCATTGACTGCTTTGAATTCTTCTAAATGTGGACTTGGTTTGTATGAAACATTGAAAAACTGCAAATGTACTAAAAAATAATTCCTTGCCTTTTGTCTAGGAAATGTATGTGTGATATCTAGGCCATTCATACTGATTAGCAAAAGTAACGTGCACAGTAAACTGAAAAGTAATTTCAAACTGTTGACTTCACTGTAATTCAACCCGCTGCATTGCACCTGCGTTCAACTGTAAATCACCGCATAAGATTTTGCAAAGTATTATTTCACTTCACTGCACCAGGCTTGGCTTTGTTTTTTGTTCTAGAAATAACATTTATATTTTTGATACAAACAAATGGGTCTGAGTTCAGTCTTTGAGTGTGTGAATTCATTTGCTGACTGTGTTGTACCTCAAATTCTTACACTGTCCTCTGGTACTGCCTGACTGATCGCCTGCACTACTCCAAATAGAGTGAGGTTCTATCTAACGCTACCTCTGCCGACCTGTGGGGTTCCACCGGACTCTGTGCACACTATACCTCGCTATGGTATAGTATGTAAAGAGCCAGCTTCCTACACCCCCTCCATCCCTCCCAGGGCAGTAACGCCGGACACTTCAACTCTTACCCTTACTGCCTTCTTGTACCCATAGAACGGCCTAGTCTAAACAGTACACTGCCTTTCTGAGGGCTCGAGAGGTTCTCTGTGTTTTTTGCATTTTAGTTAGATTTTGTCTTTGGCTTTATACTGATTAGTTGTTTTTGCTTTACTACCCCAGCAGCGTGTAAAGCAGTACGTCTCCACGCACTGTACCGCTCACTGTTCCCAATGAAGCGCCACGCCAGGACGCGGCACTAAGCAACGTCCCTTCAAGTAGAAGAACACTTGGGTAAGTTGAACAGTCGTTGGTCTGTATGAGGTCATTGTGGGGCAGTGCTTGCTGGGACCTCTTGTTTGCATTTGCTTGCTGCTAATTTCTTTGTTCAGGGGAATCCCAATCCCATAGTGTGACAAGAGTACATGGGAGTTAACGCTCATTCCTTTGCTTGTCTTGTGAATAGTGTACCAGTGCCTTCTCTAAAGAATGAGGCATGTCCTCTTGTGCCATGAGACAAAACACTCGAGCTCTTACTTGTGTGTACATTGGAGGAGGCAGGACGCAGGCGGGTCATTGTGATCATGAGTGGGAAATAGTGGCATTTTTAGGTCTCGCTGAGCCAGCGCGCATGCGCTGCTCGCAAGACATTTAATAAATGTGTTTTCAGAGTGCTACCGCTGGCATAGAGCTACAGTGCACGGGGCGTTTTTTTTGTTGTTTTTTTTAGTTGATTTGCACCGCCATATATTGGGCAAAATCAACAAAAGCCCCTGCTCTAGGAAAATATCATACAGGCTCGGTGAGTCCTGGTTATGGTGCAGTAGTGTATTGCGCACATCAATAGTGTTTCAGAGTCAACAGAAAGAAAGTTCAATGAGGTAGAATCCTTGTTATGGAAAACAAATTTATTGTTCCTCTTGTTCTGGCCAACACGTGTTTCATCGCAGGGAAACAGACTGCGAATCTTGTTCGACAACGGCACCGGGAACCACAGGAGGGGGAACGAATCTTTTCAGGTGTACCCGCCTGATTACCCGATTTCGAGCGTAACAGCTTTAATCTCTTCTCCTCCCGGCCATGGTTTTCCTATAACCTTATTAAGCCCTGAAGATTCGCAGTCTGTTTCCCTGCGATGAAACACGTGTTGGCCAGAACAAGAGGAACAATAAATTTGTTTTCCATAACAAGGATTCTACCTCATTGAACTTTCTTTCTGTTGACTCTGAAACACTATTGATGTGCGCAATACACTACTGCACCATAACCAGGACTCACCGAGCCTGTATGATATTTTCCTAGAGCAGGGGCTTTTGTTGATTTTGTACAAATTAGTGTGGATGTGTAATCCACCTCTGAGCGGTTACGAGGGATTACCGCCCGCCTCCTTGCCTGGAGTCTGACACTCTACAACACGATACCGTGCGGTTACTAGGTAGTGCGCCTTTCTATTCTGGAATACCTTAAACCCTCCCAGTGTAGCAATAGCCATATATTGGGGTATTGAACTTTAGGCGGTATTTTGTTTCACCCACGCATAACAAATGTGTACAGTCCTGATGATGATCCCTATGTATTTTAGAGCACGGGATCGAAACGTCGACCTTTTAAAGTAACCATACAGTGAAATTATTTTGTATTACTTTCTGTATGTACTACTCTGGAGGACACTTATAACACTGATCTTAAAAGTGTCCAGTTAGCTCTCTCCTTCCTTGCCTGTGAAAAATTTCCTTTCTCTAACTAAACTATTCTCTATTCTCTTCACTAAACTTTGTTTGCTCTGAGTATGGCACAGGAGTGTGCCATACATTTTTGAAATACTGCTCATGATATTACAATTCATACGACTATTCTAAAAATAAACTCCCTGTCCGGCTGGACTTGGATAAATATATAGTATCCTATTATGGTCTGCATATCATTTCTTTTATCTTTTGAATTGCTTTGGACCGTTGTTTTTCGTAAAATTGGTACTAGGGATGATGGCATCATGCATCTCAACAGCGCCTCATGCACGACTGAACATGCGCCCTCTACAGGAATACTGAGCACGTCTGTGGAATTAACCATGGGGTCAGCTGACCGATCTAGTGTTGGTAGACAGCCACACTCCTCGCTCTCTGCAGTGGAGGAACACACATTTGTCAAAAGGGCGGCCCTTCATCGACCCTGTTCCACAAGTCCTGCTCACAACAAACTCTTCTCTCACAGGGAGGGGTGCACACTACAATAGCAAATACAAAAATGTGAACTTTACCCACACGTTCTCCTGCCGTACTTTCAAAAATGGGGGTTTCCACAAATAGACCTCTTTGCCACAGCACAGAACTCAAAATGACCAGACTTCGCCTCCAGGTTCCCATACCCTTTATCCAAAGGCAATGCCCTATGAATGAACTGGTCAGGGATATTTGCTTACGCTTTTCTGCCTCTCCCACTCATTCCATTTTTAGTTTGGAAACCCAGGCAGACCTCTCACACTGATCGTAGTAGCTCCCACATGGGCTCGTCAACCATGGCTCAGCACACTGTTGGAACGGTCAGTGGTTCCACATCAGAAGCGTCACATAACACACAGAACCGCGGACAAATCGAACATCAAAATCCCAAAGTCCTCAACCTTGAGATTTGGCTCCTGAAGCCATAGAGCAGTGTTACCTAAACATACCACCAAAGTGTATGACCATTCTTAAAGAAGCAAGAAGACCGACCTCTAGAGAATGTTATGCAGCAAAGTGGAAAAGATTTGTCATATATTGCAATAATAATTCAATTGATCTGCTAGATGCATCTAGCCAAAACATTATATGTTATCTTTTGCAACTACAACGAGCAGGTTTAGTCGACACATCTATTCAACTACACCTTGCAGCAGTAGCTGCATATCTTCAGAATAGGCAACATTTATCTTTAAAGTGCCTGTGATCAAAGCTTTTATGGAAGGACTTAAAAGAATAACACCACCCAGAGTACCTCCTGCACCGGTCTGGAACCTTAACATTGTTCTTACAAGACATATGGGCCCACCGTTTGAACCATTACACAATTGTTCACTACAATTCTTTTCATCGAAAGTTGCCTTCTTAATAGCAATTACTTCACTAAGACGAGTTAGTGAGTTACAGCCATTAGCCTTCGAAGAACCCTTCTTTCAACTGCTTAAAGAGAGGCTTGTTGTTCGTAAAAATCTAAAAGTTGTCTCTGCTTTTCACATCAACCAATCAGTAGTTACCTGTATTTTTTTACTCCACCTTATTCCCTAGCGCAGAGAGCTCTATACACACTTGATGTCAAAAGAGCATCATTGTACTGCATTAATAGGACAAAACAACTTTGTGTTGCTTTTGCTCCACCTCATAAAAGGAAGCCCATCTCAAAATACGGCATTTTGATGTGGATCGTCAAATGTATTCAAACTTGTTGTATTAAAGCTAAAAGAACTTTAACAGTACCTCCTAGAGCACATTATACTCGCGAAGTAAGAGCATCCATGGCCTTTTTAGGTAACATTCCCTTAGCTGACATATGTAAGGCAGTGTAGTAATAAACTCAGACGCAAGTAGTATAATTGATGTGAGTTTACTGTTGTACAGCTACACAGCGGCAGAGACAGCAAACCGATGACCAGGAGAGATGAAATCCAGCAGTCTTGTGCCACATTGAAAACATGGAATCTCATGACATTGCAGCTAAGCAACCATTAACGCTCTAAATGGCATAGCCTAGAATGCAGGCAACATTAATACAATAAGTAGAGAATAAAACTGGCAGCTACTTGGTCTACACCACACACATTTACAAAACATTATTGTGTAGATGTGTTAGCACATCAACAGGCTAATGTCGGACAGGCAGTGCTAAGGATACTATTTCAAACATCTACACACCCACTGGTTAGCAACTGCTTTGGGAGGGTACTGCTTTATAGTCTATGCAAAGCATTTAAAGCCTACAGCACACATGCCTCAAACGGATTATGTTACCCTGTAAGCATCTGTTCTTAGCATGTAGAGCTGTAGATTCACATGTGCCCACCCTTCTCCCCGGACACCTCTCGCTGTAGTTTTTCTTGTTGTTCATATTACATACGCATGTACATCTATACACTACATTCACTTACTCCATTCTCACCCTCTTTGGGAACATGCACACTATCACCGAAAGGAGTTGTCGCCTTACCTCCTGACTGGAAAGACTTCTTCGAAGAACAATTTGCAAACAACCGGACCCAACACTAAATAGCAGCAGAATGCAAAGCATGTGAATCTACATATCTGATAGACTACTAGCCGCAGATTCCTTAACGTAGAATTATCCCCAGGCGTTAGACTGGATCCGGAAAACTTTTTGCCACAGCATCCCTGCACGCCGGGGGAACGGCACCACGTGACTCTGCCCTGACGTCATTCGCGACGTCAGCGAGGATACATAAGTCCCACCCCTATCACTTTTTGGGAGTAGCAGTGCTGTGTCTCGGGAAGTGCCTGTCCTTTGCTCTTTTTAAACGGAGCTCAGTGACTCGTATGGGTTGCCACTAGTAGCTGCTTCCATTAAGTGTCTGCATTGACCGAAGACCTAGCATGGCTTGGAAATGCTGTGCTGCTTCGTCTTGAACATTACAGAATCTGCTGATCTCAGTGAGAGCGCCTCCGAGACTTCTTTGCCTCTTGCATCCTGCTTGTGGGCAATACAACATGGAAGCTGCATGGTGGGGCCGAAGGCAGGCCAGTCTCTACGGCCCCCCCCCTCCAAAGCAAACAGTAAGGACCATGCATTGTTGCTGGTTTAAGGAGGTCTTCTGCAGGAGAAGGGGATCATTGAGCTTTGGTTTCTGGCAAGAGCTTGTCCCCACATCAGCTTGTTAGCGTTGTGAGCAGATCACTTGGCACCAAGGGCTTGGCTTTTCTCCCGTCTCCGTCAGTGGGAAACGGGTAGAGGTTCTCTCAGACAACACCACCTCGACGTAGTACTGCAACAAACACTGCGGAGTGGGGTGGTGGGTCCTCTGCCAGGAGGTTCTACATCTCTGGAAGTGGCTGAAAGGTCCGGGCATCTCCCTGGTCATACAGCACCCGATAGGATCTATAAATGCCAGGAAAGATCAACTCAGCCGATGTGACCTAGTGGATCACTTGGGGGGGGTTTCCCATGGAGTTGGCCAGTGATTTCACTAATGGGCTTTCACTCCGAGGTGGTCCAGGATTTCACTAATGGTGGTTTCACTGAGGTGGCCCGTAATTTCACTAAGGGGGGGGGGTTCACTTTGAGGTGGCCCGTGATTTCATTTAGGGGGTTTCACTCGGAGGTGGCCCGTGATTTCATTTAGGGGGTTTCACTCGGAGGTGGCCTGTGATTTCACTAATGGTGGTTTCACTCGGAGGTGGCCTGTGATTTCATTTAGGGGGTTTCACTCGGAGGTAACCTGTGATTTCACTAATGGTGGTTTCACTTGGAGGTGGCCTGTGATTTCACTAATGGTGGTTTCACTCCGAGGTGGCCTGTGATTTCACTAATGGTGGTTTCACTCCGAGGTGGCCTGTGATTTCACTCATGGTGGTTTCACTCGGAGGTGGCCTGTGATTTCACTCATGGTGGTTTCACTCCGAGGTGGCCTGTGATTTCACTCATGGTGGTTTCACTCGGAGGTGGCCTGTGATTTCACTCATGGTGGTTTCACTCGGAGGTGGCCCGTGATTTCACTCATGGTGGTTTCACTCGGAGGTGGCCCGTGATTTCACTCATGGTGGTTTCACTCGGAGGTGGCCTGTGATTTCAATTAGGGGGTTTCACTCGGAGGTAACCTGTGATTTCACTAATGGTGGTTTCACTCGGAGGTGGCCTGTGATTTCACTAATGGTGGTTTCACTCCGAGGTGGCCTGTGATTTCACTCATGGTGGTTTCACTCGGAGGTGGCCTGTGATTTCACTCATGGTGGTTTCACTCCGAGGTGGCCTGTGATTTCACTCATGGTGGTTTCACTCGGAGGTGGCCTGTGATTTCACTAATGGTGGTTTCACTCGGAGGTGGCCTGTGATTTCAATTAGGGGGTTTCATTTGGAGGTGGCCCGTGATTTCACTCATGGTGGTTTCACTCGGAGGTGGCCTGTGATTTCACTAATGGTGGTTTCACTCCGAGGTGGCCTGTGATTTCACTCATGGTGGTTTCACTCAGAGGTGGCCCGTGATTTCACTAATGGTGGTTTCACTCGGAGGTGGCCTGTGATTTCACTCATGGTGGTTTCACTCGGAGGTGGCCTGTGATTTCACTCATGGTGGTTTCACTCGGAGGTGGCCTGTGATTTCAATTAGGGGGTTTCACTCGGAGGTGGCCTGTGATTTCACTAATGGTGGTTTCACTCGGAGGTGGCCCGTGATTTCACTCATGGTGGTTTCACTCGGAGGTGGCCTGTGATTTCAATTAGGGGGTTTCACTCGGAGGTGGCCCGTGATTTCACTCATGGTGGTTTCACTCGGAGGTGGCCTGTGATTTCAATTAGGGGGTTTCACTCGGAGGTGGCCTGTGATTTCACTAATGGTGGTTTCACTCGGAGGTGGCCTGTGATTTCTTTCACGGTGGTTTCACTCGGAGGTGGCCTGTGATTTCAATTAGGGGGTTTCACTCGGAGGTGGCCCGTGATTTCACTCATGGTGATTTCATTCGGAGGTGGCCTGTGATTTCACTCACGGTGGTTTCACTCGGAGGTGGCCTGTGATTTAACTCATGGTGGTTTCAATCGGAGGTGGCCCATGATTTCATGGTGGTTTCACTCGGAGGTGGCCGTGATTTCATGGTGGTTTCACTCGGAGGTGGCCCGTGATTTCACTCATGGTGGTTTCACACGGAGGTGGCCCGTGATTTCATGGTGGTTTCACTCGGAGGTGGCCTGTGATTTCACTCATGGTGGTTTCACTCCGAGGTGGCCCGTGATTTCACTAATGGTGGTTTCACTCGGAGGTGGCCTGTGATTTCACTCATGGTGGTTTCACTCTGAGGTGGCCTGTGATTTCACTCATGGTGGTTTCACTCGGAGGTGGCCTGTGATTTCACTAATGGTGGTTTCACTCCGAGGTGGCCTGTGATTTCACTAATGGTGGTTTCACTCCGAGGTGGCCTGTGATTTCACTCATGGTGGTTTCACTCGGAGGTGGCCTGTGATTTCACTAATGGTGGTTTCACTCGGAGGTGGCCCGTGATTTCACTCATGGTGGTTTCACTCGGAGGTGGCCTGTGATTTCACTAATGGTGGTTTCACTCGGAGGTGGCCTGTGATTTCAATTAGGGGGTTTCACTCTGAGGTGCCCCGTGATATCACTCTTGGTGGTTTCACTCGGAGGTGGCCTGTGATTTCACTCATGGTGGTTTCACTCGGAGGTGGCCCGTGATTTCACTCATGGTGGTTTCACTCGGAGGTGGCCCGTGATTTCACTCATGGTGGTTTCACTCGGATGTGGCCCGTGATTTCACTCATGGTGGTTTCACTCGGAGGTGGCCCGTGATTTCACTCATGGTGGTTTCACTCGGAGGTGGCCCGTGATTTCACTCATGGTGGTTTCACTCGGAGGTGGCCCGTGATTTCACTCATGGTGGTTTCACTCGGAGGTGGCCTGTGATTTCAATTAGGGGGTTTCACTCGGAGGTGGCCCGTGATTTCACTCATGGTGCTTTCACTCGGAGGTGGCCTGTGATTTCAATTAGGGGGTTTCACTCGGAGGTGGCCTGTGATTTCACTCATGGTGGTTTCACTCGGAGGTGGCCTGTGATTTCAATTAGGGGGTTTCACTCGGAGGTGGCCTGTGATTTCAATTAGGGGGTTTCACTCGGAGGTGGCCTGTGATTTCACTCATGGTGGTTTCACTCGGAGGTGGCCTGTGATTTCAATTAGGGGGTTTCACTCTGAGGTGGCCCGTGATTTCACTCATGGTGATTTCACTCGGAGGTGGCCTGTGATTTCACTCACGGTGGTTTCACTCGGAGGTGGCCTGTGATTTCACTCATGGTGGTTTCACTCGGAGGTGGCCTGTGATTTCAATTAGGGGGTTTCACTCGGAGGTGCCCCGTGATATCACTCATGGTGGTTTCACTCGGAGGTGGCCTGTGATTTCAATTAGGGGGTTTCACTCGGAGGTGGCCTGTGATTTCACTCATGGTGGTTTCACTCGGAGGTGGCCTGTGATTTCAATTAGGGGGTTTCACTCGGAGGTGGCCTGTGATTTCACTAATGGTGGTTTCACTCCGAGGTGGCCTGTGATTTCACTCATGGTGGTTTCACTCGGAGGTGGCCTGTGATTTCAATTAGGGGGTTTCACTCTGAGGTGGCCCGTGATTTCACTCATGGTGGTTTCACTCGGAGGTGGCCTGTGATTTCAATTAGGGGGTTTCACTCGGAGGTGGCCTGTGATTTCACTAATGGTGGTTTCACTCGGAGGTGGCCTGTGATTTCACTCACGGTGGTTTCACTCGGAGGCGGCCCGTGATTTCACTAATGGTGGTTTCACTCAGAGGTGGCCCGTGATTTCACTAATGGTGGTTTCACTCGGAGGTGGCCTGTGATTTCACTCATGGTGGTTTCACTCTGAGGTGGCCTGTGATTTCACTCATGGTGGTTTCACTCTGAGGTGGCCTGTGATTTCACTCATGGTGGTTTCACTCTGAGGTGGCCTGTGATTTCACTCATGGTGGTTTCACTCAGAGGTGGCCCGTGGCTACTTCCTGCAGTGGAAACAACCCCGCTCGAACTTTTCACCTCTGCAGAGACCTCGCAGCGTCAAAGGTTTTGCATGTTGGAGTTCCCAAAGCAGCTCTTGCTTAGAGATGCCTTTAGTAGCCATTGGAGCTTGGGACTTGTGTGCCTTCCGCCTCTTCCTCTCCTGCCCAGCGTTCGGAAAGATCAGGAATGACAGGGCCCAAGTCATGCTAGTGGCTCCCGATTGGCAGAGGAGATTGTGCTTCCCTGTACTTCTGGCAGTGAGCATCTCTCCTCTGATCGGGAGGCCCTACTGTCCTAGACTTACCATGGTAATATGATGGGGGGGGGGGGGGGTGAGCTTCGGATTTCCCAAATATCACTCTGGGATGTTTTGTTAAAACACAATATGAGAAGCAGGACATGAGTGGGGCTCAATGGCAGTGGAAAGAGAAAGGAGGGTGTATTTTTAGGGGCACTTAATACACATCATTTTTCAAACTAATCAACATTTATATGGTCTTCAAAATGTAGACGTGTGTGTTTGTCAATGTGGGCATGTAAAAATCCCAGGTAAAATCAGTCACTTCACCATACGCGACATAAAGCACTTGTAACCAACTATTTATAAAGGAATACATTTGGGGGCTGAGGGGGGGGGGCAACGCCCCCTGAAACTATGTTCCTGTCACAGCAGCAGGCAGGGTCCTGCACCTCCGTGAGTGGAGATTGATCAGCACCCGCTGATGGCTTTCAGTCTCTCTCTCAAAGTAGCTGGTTTGATCTTGCCCACCAGACGTCCTCCCACCAAAATGGTTTTTGTGGCCTCTGGGAGCAGTCTGCTGTATGGTATTTTTCCTGCAGCCCCCAGTCTCTACAGGCGCAGTTTGTGTGACATAAAATTTCGGCTTTCGATAGCCCAGCAACACCTTGTTGTGGCTACAGATGAAGGTTACTTATCGTCATTGTTCCGTCGACCTGTTCAGCCATAGTTATTCAAATCACCTATTGTGATTCATTTTTTGGAAGAGCTGATCGGCATGTTCCAGCCAACACTTTGTGATGCCTCGGTGGGATCTTAATGTGCTCCTTACTTACCTCACTTGGGCCCCTTTTGTACCAATGCACTGCTGTTCATAGGGATCACCTCTGCTCATCAGACGAGTGAGAGAGTGAGTTACAAGTGCGGTCTGTTCAGCTGCTTTACATCACTTTATTTCCCAACAAACTCGTATTGAGGATCCCAAGAAAGCCTTGAGCTTCTCCATCGATCGCACCAGAGCACATCGGGAAGATGAGCAGCTCGTTGTGGTCTTATTCTGGAGAAAGCTGTACTGAAGACCATCTCTAGATGGATTGTCTTCTGCATCAATATTTATTACGGACTGGCTAAGAAACATCCTCCGGAAGGCGTACAGTTCATAGCACCCATGCAAACGATGCTTCCACTGCGTTGGAGTGCGGTGTCTCACTCTGATCTGCCAGGCAGCTGTGTGAGCATCAATTCATAAGTTAACAAAGCGCTACTTCCTGGTTAGCCTGGTCTGGTAGGAAGGGCGGGTAGCTCGTTCTATCCTGTAGGATTTCTTGGGATGAGTCATTCCACAGACCTGCTGCCTAAACAGGTACTGATTTGGTATCTATTCACAAGGTGAGGGATCTATGGTTAGCATCTATTGGAAGAAAGTTACCTTCCGTAACACCTTTTCTTGTGGATACCCTAACCCCAGATTATTTGCTGGCTCGAGCTGCTCCCCATTCCGTCTAATGGAATCATTTGGTTCATTTTAATAAGATTCCAATCAATAGATCCGACTGCTGGTGGAGTCTGATTTTTAAGGACTTCACATCCGACATATCTGAAGGGCTTGATGTCACTTCTGTGGCGTGGCGGACCTGATGCCAAACCTCCCAACACCACCTAATGACACGCTAGAGTTCCAGTGAAAATCTTCCTATTCAGTCTTGTGACGAGGGTGCTCACAGGATGAGGACTCTTCACCAAAAAGAGCGTTACCAGAGGTAAGTAACTTTCTTCTGCGCTACTGGTCTGTCCATGCAGTGGTATAGTGCTGTGATCAGCTGTGTGCACCAATCGCGGCACCTCATGAGCTCCTCTGTATGCTGCTGATCTGCTGTTAGTGCACTGTTGTGTGATGCACGTTGTGGTCTGTAATGTTCTGAATGTACGGTTTGTTTACTCTGTTTTACAGAAAAGGCAGCTGTGACTTCGTGCCGCAGCAGAGATATGAGGAAGAGCTCCTCCCCTTCCTCTGGTAACGTTAATGCCGGCAAGATCTTTGGGATTCCGCTCGATGAGCTTCAGCAAGAACGACAGGCCGACAATGAGGTTCCATTCATTATCCGACACATTGTGGACTACATTGAGGAACACGGTATGACACACGTTAAATCATTTCAAACTCTTTAAACGTATCCCCTTCAATAGGAAGTCGGTCCCACAATATGGGATGGACCCATGCAGTGCAAAATCAACAAATGTTAAACGAGACACATTCCCTTTTTACCTTTGCAATGCGGGAGCGGATAGAAAGGACTATTAATGCATCTCCGTCGCCTCTTTCAGCCTCATTAGTTCCCGGTACTCAATGCCAGGCCTCATGTGAGGCTATCCCTGTCACTTGTTTCAGCCTCATTAGTTCCTGGTACCCTCCTCCAGCCTCATGTGAGGCTATCCTTGTGGCCTCCGCCAGGCCTCAAGTGAGGCTATCCTTGTGGCCTCCGCCAGGCCTCAAGTGAGGCTATCCTTGTGGCCTCCGCCAGGCCTCAAGTGAGGCTATCCTTGTGGCCTCCGCCAGGCCTCAAGTGAGGCTATCCTTGTGGCCTCCGCCAGGCCTCAAGTGAGGCTATCCTTGTGGCCTCCGCCAGGCCTCAAGTGAGGCTATCCTTGTGGCCTCCGCCAGGCCTCAAGTGAGGCTATCCTTGTGGCCTCTGCCAGGCCTCAAGTGAAGCTATCCTTGTCGCCTCCTCCAGCCTCATGTGAGGCTATCCTTGTAGCCTGTTTCAGCCTCATTAGTTCCCTGGATTTGTAAATTGGTCACAATTAACTTAGTGAATTATCTATGTATAAATACTGTTTTATTTATTTATTTTTTAGATTGTTGCGTATTTTTAACATAATTGCTTGTCCTGAAGAAGGTGGAGAGAATAGTCAAAACCACCGAAACGCCGAGCCAGCATTTTTTTGTGCTGTAATTTTTATGTAATTTGGTAATGAATATTTGAGTCTTTTATTACTGATTTTTAAATTATTGATACATTTTAATGTTATAGAATGGTTAGAATTGTTTGATTAATGAATTAAACTGAATCAGTGGTTTTATCTGAGGAATTTATGTCTTAGAGAATTTGAATCAAGTAAGGATCTTTTTCTTTTAATTCTGCACAATATATATTTTATTTATATTTATGAAAAAAAGTGTAATAAATCAGACTTTTACATGAATACAAGTATGAGTGTTCAGTGATGCATTTTTTGTTTTAGTGACAAAGACTCTTTCTTCTGACCAGAAGCCATATGGTAGTTATTTCTGGATGATATGAGCCAGTGAATGTGAACGGGAGACATTTTTTTATTGGCCAATCTACTTTTGACCCTGTCCCTTTTCTTAACAATTGGGTCCCGCTCCCATTTCTGTGGATTGTCATTTACAATGCCAATAGCTTAAACTCTAGGAAATGCGAGTCCTTTTGCATTGCAAATGCTTGTTCTATTTGAGTTCAATGTTCATGCTCGCAGTGTTGTCAGTCCAGTGCTGTGACCTGTTGAGAAGCAGCACTTTGAAAACTCAAAAAGATAAAAAACCTTGTTTCTGTGCCTTTGCTTTGCAGTGGTCTCTGGTACACCATGTTGAAGTATTATCTTTTCTCTAATTAGGACATCTGGACCGAGAGGGCCTGTTTCAAGTGAATGGAAATGCGGAGACGGTCGAGTGGCTTCGCCGTAGGTACGAGAGTGGAGAAGAGGTGGACCTGGTCAAGGAAGCAGATGTTCCTTCAGCCATAAGTCTTCTTAGATATTTCCTTCAGGAACTTCCAGAACCTGTCATTCCCGCCACCCTGCACACCCACTTAATGCAGCTTTCACAAGGTATGCTTGGTATTTGGCTGCCGTCGTGCACACCTGTTATTTATAGCATTGTGTTGGTACAGACCAGGATCTATTGGGCATTTTTCTCATGAGCAACCTGCCAAGTCAGAGGGTGTATCCGTGGAAACCTATTACTTCAAGAATACTTGTGAAAAACAGAGCTGAGCTGCTGGGGCAGCATTTCCTCTCTGAGCTGTCTTATGCAGCAAATTCACTGATGTGAGATAAAAGTATTGTTCTCCAGGTGACCGATCTGCACAGGAAAGCGTCATGTATTCAAAACTATACTGTGGCAATAAAGGAACATTTAAGATCAGCTATTTAAAACCAGCTAATCTGCTTCAGTAATGAGAGGTAGACGTGTGTGATGCAGAGTCAAACCCTGTAGCCGAGCCAGATTCACGTCCACTAAGCTGTTCTTTCCGGACCTCTGCCTCAATTGGTTCTCGGTCCTGGCCTGAGCTTGGTAGGTGTGCTGTCCCATGAAGGAGAGTCTAAGATACTAGGGCTGGTAGACCAGTTCTAGCTTTCTTTCTCCTCCTCTCACTGTTTCTCTTTTTATCTGTTGTAATGAGGACTGCATTTCAAGTTCTGATGTTTACACTTCTGATCGCTCTCTACATCTTAATATAATTCTTTGTTTAGCCTTCGTCTGAATTCTTTTTCTCAATCACATCTACTAGGGGTCTGGTTAGCATCCGTGTTTCATGATGGCTGAGACTGGGGGCTGTGGATTTGCTTCCTCCGACACTCCTGAGGAAAGGCCGGTCGTTGGCGCTTGTGAGGTGTGTGGAGCACAGAAGACCTCATCAAGCCATTTTCAGTCGTAACCCTGAGAACATAAGTTTGCTTTTTTGCCCTTGAAGTTTGGCAAGGAGTCTATCAGAAGTGCTCCACAAATGTATCCATACACGGTGGACAAAAGGAGAAAACTGAGTGGGTTCAGCTTGGAGACTGCTCACCCCACCACAAACCCTCCTCCTGCTTCCAAGGGGTGGTCCTCTCGATTTAAAGCTGAAAGGAAAGGCACCACCTGCAGAGTTGCAATCTCGATCACTAATGCCATTGATGGTAAAAACATTCACGGTTCGCTGATGGCTGATTTGGAACACTTGGCTATTCAGATGAGTCTTCCACTGTACCCTGATGAATGCCAACGACCCCACCGGGCAGCAGTAAAGGGCAGAAACATGTTGATACAGCAGATAGGGTACCGGAGACGTTGCCTCTCTTATATACCCCAAATAACCTTTTTTAATCCTGCCGAGTATGACCCACAATAAAGGTATTGGGTTTCTAGGTACCGTTTTAACATTTTATCTTCTCTGCAACAGGCATCCCAGTTCTGGAATTGCTCCTTTTTGTTTATATGTATATATCTATAAAACAAGATTGCGCTCCAACTTGTGCGTCGTTCTGCGCCGTGGCATAGCAAGGAGCCTGCCACTAATTAGCGGGTGAGGGCAGTATTTACAACCTTTTGGATTTTCCAAAGAGATTCTCTCTTTAATTCCTATGCTATACCCTCTTCTTTTTTCCCCCTTATCCATTTGGGGCCAACAGTCCCAATTTTAGTGGGTGATTGATTTTTTTCTTTATCTCATGTTCGGGGTCCTTCTCGTAAAGTGAGTTATATAGATTTGTTGGGAGAACGAGGGAAGGCATCATCTCTCGACCCTTCTGTTTGTGGATTTACCCCCTACTTATTGCCTGATATCTGATGCACTTTGACTGAATGTTCACGGGGTCCCTGCCAATCCGGTTCCCAGTGCCGGTGTTTTTTTTCCCAAACTGTAAATTTGTTTCCACAATTGGCACTCTTCTAGCCCACATTTAAGTCCCCTGTAAAAGGTGCCATAGGTACCCAGGGTCTTGTGACCAGAGAGGGCCCCTGAGGGCTGCAGCATGTATTGTGCCGCCCTCAGAGACCCCTCACCTAACACATACACACTGCCATTGCAGAATGTTTTGGTGCAGACAAAACCTAAAAGTCAGGGGGTGTTGGTAGATGCACACCTAAGGCTTAAACTGTGGTTGAGAAATTTAAGTTGAGATTCTGCGTGCAACCAGGGAATCACTTGACTGATCACCGGCATAATCGTAATGAACTGAGAAAGCGTTATCCCACCAGGTAACGTCCCCTGTATGCACAGCCAAACCCCTGAAGGAGCTTCATCCAATCTTGATCAGCGAATACACAGTGGGAAGAAGTCAAACTATGTTTATTTTACAAGATATTGAAGATCAATTTCAAATTCAGGGAACAGATGAACCAGATGGTGTAAACAAAGAAACAGAAACAAGAATAGGCCCCTTGTCCTCCAAGAGAATAACCGAAAGCCAACTAACCTAACAAAGCAAGAATTAGTCCTCAATATTTCCTCTTATCCCTGGAGTGCAGCAGGAATCAGTACTCTCCAAAAGGGCGCATCATTTGTCCCTACCTTTCAATTTAACCCACTTGCAATGGAAGTCCGCTTCAAGTTCATGCGTACCCTCCGCCTCAATTTTTTTTTTTTACTAATATTACAGATGATCAACCACGCCAAGAACAAGGAACACTCAAAGGATTTTTTTTGTTTTTTTTGTTTTGCAGAGTTTATATAGCGCGAACTAGAACCGAATCAGTTATCAGAGCGCTTTACAGAGCACCAGTTACGTTACATGAGGACACACTTTCATTTTAGGCACGGGGAGATTAAGTGATTTGCCCAGAATCACAGGGGGTTTTTGGCGTCGTTACCGAGACTCGAACCCAGATCCCCAGGTCCGAGGTCGAGCGCCTTAGCCGTTAGGCCAACCCCTCTCCCGAAGCGAAGAGCAATTACATGCCTCCTGTGAGTCATAAGGTCCTAGACTTGTTTGAAATTGTGATTAAACCTGACATACAAAAAACATTCAAAGGAAAAAGAACCAAACATTCCATCCTTTCCATCAAGGAACGGGCTATCTCGGAAACAATCGACAACCATACCGCCATTACATGCAGTAAAGCGCATAAAGGAGGAGAGCTTGTGATCATGGATTCTGTCCAAAAACACATCTAAGATCCTTTAACTTGCATGAAGTTGGATAAAAATCCCATTGATGAATTTAAAACCGTTCTTAAACGCATCCTTGACATTGCTGTCATGAACGGGACCATCACTAAGGGTGGCAAACGGTTTCTATTGCTGGACAATCCCAGAAGCCCCAGGATATACCTGCTGCCGAAAATTCACAAGAATCTCATGAAACCGCAGTTTAGACCCATAGTATCAATGCTTGGACGATTAATGAACCCATTGGCAAGTATTTCGACCAGTATCTCCAACCTCTGGTACACGAAATGTCAACTTACATTAAAGATATCAATGACTTCTTGCTCAAGATCCGCTCCATTAATATGGAGGGTGCTCAAAGCGTGCCACTCCTCACTATTGACGTTCAGTCACACGTCATTCCTCGTGATATGGGTATGGACGCCGTGGAGTGTTTACCCACCACCACAGAATTGGATCAAGACCTGAAGGTCTTTTTACTTGAATTCTTGCACTATACCTTGCATCACAGCTACTTCACGTGGGAGAACGAGTACTCTCTCCAGCTCAGTGGAACTTCTAGGGGTAATTGCGCAGCACCGTGCTACGCTCACCTGCTCATGCACAAGTATGAACTTGACCACATCCTTATTGTCGACCCTTGGATAGATCATCACGACATGTTTGTCAGATACACTGATGACATCTTTTTTGGTATGGAACGGATTTTATCAAGATCTTTCAACTGCCAAACAGTTGAACTGTGTCAATGCCCGGATTGAGTTCCCTCACAATATCCGCAACACGACTATCAATTGCTTGGACGTATCCATCATTCAGGCTGGCAGTGAACTGGAAACAAATACTTTAAGAAAAGACACCGATGGCAATAACTTATTGCATTACAACAGTTTCCATGAATACTCATTGAGAAAACACCTCCCTTACTCCCAATTACTTCGGGTCAAACAAATGACTTCTAATCCCGCGAAGCTATCCACAAACACCACGGATATGCTCCAATGATTCACCAGCAGAGGGTATCCTCAAGAGATGCTTGATCTAGAACTCGGGAAGAGCTTCTAACGCCCACTCAGCAAAACAAATAAAGACCGGATTGTGTTGGCTTTGAAATTTTCCAACCACAGTTGTTAATTCAAGAAAAGGATCCTAAAGCACTGGTCGATGTTACAGCTAGAGTCTGATTTAAAAGGGATTTTCACAGAACAGCCATTTTTCACTTATGAGCGAAGCAAGAACATCAAAGAACTGCTCTTTAAATCGAAATTGAATCTCACTACTATGCCCCATCAAAGCACCAGTCCGTGTCTCAACTGCAATAACTGTAACAACATTATTAAAGGCACATATATCCCTCGCCCTCGGAAAGGTAACAAAATTAAGCTCAAGGTAACAGCCACGTGGGACACCAAGAAAGTAATGTACTTTGAAATGTCCATGCGGACGCGAATACGTTCGGAAAACAGAGCTAAAGATAAAAATCAGACTGAATGAACACAAGAGGGAGAGGGAGAACACTGGGGGAGAGGAGTTGGCCTAACGGCTAAGGCGCTCGACCTCGGACCTGGGGATCTGGGTTTGAGTCGACGCCAAAAAACCTCCTGTGATTCTGGGCAAATCACTTAATCTCCCCGTGCCTAAAAATGAAAGTGTGTGTTTTCATGTAAAAACTTAACTTGTTCTATGTAAAGTGCTCTGATACCTGATTCAGTTTGGGTCTAGTTCGCGCTATATAAAACTCTACCAAAAAAAACAAACAAACAAGAGCAATATCAGGAACATGAACCAGAAGTCTTGTCATTGCCACACACTTTTTGGATGCCAAGCATAACCTCTGCCTACTCCGTTACCTGGTTTTAAAGACTGTAAATATCTGTGAAGGTTGTGATAATCACAAATATTTACTCCCAACGAGAATTGTTTTGTACAAAATTACTGGACACTATTCTACCGAATGGTCTGAACGGCCGTGTTGAATTGAGCAGTTTTCTATAAAAATTGTTCGTCTTGGCTTTGCTGTTTGTTTTCATTTTTTTAAATTTTGATTCATGGCATTTCTCCTGATTTATTGTGTCTATTGTATGTTTGTTCAATCCTCTCTTGTCTGGTCTCTCTTACCTCGTCTTATCAGCCTTATTTACTTTTCTCATACGGCTACTGCCCAATTGCACTTAACCATTTTTAAATGGCCCCCATAGTTTTTAGGGCTCGGACTCCTCCCCACTGAAAGTGGGAGGAGCTTCGAGAACTAATGTTAAAGAAGAAAAAAAAGAAGTATCTCCTAGGGCTTTGGCCGAGAAAAATTCCACACATTCCTTTGCGTGTTCTGTCATCTGGCCAGTGATTCGTCTTCGTTGTGTTGTCGTTTTAATAGGCTTGAAGTGATAGGGTAAATGTAGTTTTGTTCCGCCATCTTGGGCATATTTCGTTCGTGCTCGCGCAAAGAAGTACATTAATTATAATTAGGAGCTGTCAGGGTGGCCGTGTAATGCATTCCAGATGGTGTGCGCGCGTTCACCATCTAGCAGTGTGTTTGTCTGGCGCGCGTCCTCACGTGCACACAGGCATAGACGCGATGTGCGGCTCCTTCCTGCCGGCCCGGGGAGCTGCTCTGCCGCTCTCTGGCTCACCCCCCGTCTCCCCGCCTGATTTAGTGTGTAGTTTATGGGCACGTGACAGGAGCAGTAGATGTGCTGCGGTGCTCTCTGCAGTTTATGGGGACGTGCAAGTGGCAGCAGCAGCGCCGCTGTGCTCCCGTATGGCCCCCAAGCCCATCCGCACTGGGTAATGGGCACGCGCAGGGCAGCGGCAGCAGAAGCACCGAACTGCGAGGCGCTCTAGTCTGCACCGGTTTGCCAAGCTGAAATTGTAAAGCATCACAATGCGAGGAGCGCCTGTGTAAACACAACACAGCACACGGATCCAAGCTGTTCGTGATTTGCGCTGCCAAAACTCCATCAATCTTTAAGAAGGTGGGATACAAGGATTATGTATTCTTATAACACACTATTTCGAGCAGGAACACTCTTATCTTGCCAAAACACGGGCCAAAAGGAGTTCGCGGATTATGTCAAAAAGGCCAGGACATTTCTAGAGGGGATTACAAGGAAAAAATGCTTTAAGTCGGAGCACGTAAATATGCGTTATAGCAGCTCACACCGAGCACCTGTGAAAACTAATAACTACAACAAATCTTTTCACTGAGAAACGCACCAGGCACTATAAACGGATGAAAACTATGGCTCAGATCAGCTAAAAAAACACCAAAGAAATAATGCAAAGCCCATTGGGTTGAGAGTGCTCCAGTTCCCCCCCCCCCCTCCTCCCCCCTCAACCCCCCTCCATCCTCCCCCTCTCCTGTCACCTGGGGTAGGCCAAGCTGACCGGGCTGCGGCTGCATGAAACACAGAAAACTGGATATTTGCATAATGAACGAGACCAACTATGTTTCTAACGGTGGCGAGATGAAATGCTGATTATCATTAAAGTAGAGTTGGGAAAACTAAAAGACAGACAAAGACCAATAGCATTGACTGCAGATGCAGAACTGGAAAGCCGGACGAAGACCGGATGTAGGTGTTATCGACAAGGATCTTGCACAAGAACATCCCTTCTCCGCACTAGAACAAATATGCAGCGACGAACAAATAACCTGTGAGGTTTGGCGGGGAGAATCACTTTCAACAACAAATGGATAACCAAAATTTGAAAAGCCGGCTAGGCGAGACAATGAGATGGGAGACAATGCTGCAGAATGCAGTGCAGCATGACACAGCACAAGACATACAGTGAGCTACACTGCTGCCTAGGCTAGAACAAACTGTTACACAATGAATGTAGAGGTGACACGCTTCCTTCCAGCGCCTATTCATGGCACGGCAGAACGGACGCAAGCAGATCTAGGCACTTGTACGCAGCACATAAAGGACACAGGGCAATAACCCAGGCCCTGGGCCAGGGAGAGGATGTGCACCTGTGCACTTTAGTGCGGGTCAAATGGCAATGGAGGGCTCAGAGGTCATACAGGGCACTGCAGAGCAGAACACTACAAAACGTAGTTTGAATACAGTAGTTTGTAAGCACTAACACGCATAATGTACAGCAAGATGTCTCACTGAGTTAAACTCTTGCTGCGAACATCGGTTTTGATAGGAAGAACAAGCAAAGCCAACGTAAATGTCCATCCTTCCTATGTATGTAAACTGCGTACCAATTCATTGGTTAACTGTAACATCTTTTGTTGCAGCGCTTTCAAGTCGTAAGTGTTGTGAGATGTGAGTGCAGAGTAGTGTGCAGAGTAGTGTGCAGAGTAGTGTGCAGAGTAGTGTGCAGAGTAGTGTGCAGAGTAGTGTGCAGAGTAGTGTGCAGAGTAGTGTGCAGAGTAGTGTGCAGAGTAGTGTGCAGAGTAGTGTGCTGAGTAGAGTAGTGAGTAGAGAGTAGAGTAGAGTAGTGAGTGCAGAGTAGTGAGTAGGGTAGTGAGAAGTGAGTAGAGTAGTGAGAGTGAGTAGAGTAGTGAGTAGGGTAGTGAGTAGTGAGTAGAGAGTAGAGTAGAGTAGAGTAGTGAGTAGAGAGTAGAGTAGTGAGTAGAGAGTAGAGTAGAGTAGTGAGTAGAGAGTAGAGTAGTGAGTAGAGTAGTGAGTGCAGAGTAGTGAGTAGGGTAGTGAGAAGTGAGTAGAGTAGTGAGTGCAGAGTAGTGAGTAGGGTAGTGAGAAGTGAGTAGAGTAGTGAGAGTGAGTAGAGTAGTGAGTAGGGTAGTGAGTAGTGAGTAGAGAGTAGAGTAGAGTAGAGTAGTGAGTAGAGAGTAGAGTAGTGAGTAGAGAGTAGAGTAGAGTAGTGAGTAGAGAGTAGAGAGTAGAGTAGTGAGTAGAGTAGTGAGGTGAGTAGAGTAGTGAGTGGAGAGTAGTGAGTAGTGTAGTGAGGTGAGTAGTGAGTAGTGAGTGCAGAGTAGTGAGTAGAGTAGTGAGTTGAGTAGTTAGTAGTGAGTAGAGTAGTGAGTAGAGTAGTGAGGTGAGTAGAGTAGAGTAGTGAGGTGAGTAGAGTAGAGTAGAGTAGTGAGTAAAGTAGTGAGTGCAGAGTAATGAGTAGTGAGTAGAGTAGTGAGTGGAGAGTAGTGAGTAGTGAGTGCAGAGTAGTGAGTAGTGAGTAGAGTAGTGAGTGGAGAGTAGTGAGTAGTGAGTGCAGAGTAGTGAGTAGTGAGTAGACTAGTGAGTAGAGTAGTCAGTAGAGTAGTGAGTAGAGTAGTGAGTCGTGAGTAGAGTCGTGAGTAGAGTAGTGAGTGCAGAGTAGTGACTAGAGTAGTGAGTAGTGAGTGCAGAGTAGTGAGTAGTGAGTAGAGTAGTGAGTAGTACATCACAGGCAGCAGCTGTGCAAGCATCTTACACTCACAAGGAGACCACAGGCAGCTGAGGTGCAAGCTTCTCCCACTCACAAGAAGGACATCACAAGCAGCAGCGGTGCAAGCTTCTCACACTCACAAGAACGACATCACAGGCAGCAGCAGTGCAAGCTTCTTACACTCACGAGGAGACCACAAGCAGCAGAGGTACAAGCTTCTCACACTCGCAAGAAATACATCACAAGCAGCAGTGGTGCAAGCTTCCCTTACACACTCACAGCAGGTACTGTGCCAAGGCAGCAACAGAGCAAGAGTCCCTTACAAAGAACAGGAACAGCACAGAGATGCACAATGCAATCTTCTCATACTCACAGGCAGCAGCGGTGCAAGTTTCTCACACTCACAAGAAGGACATCACAGGCAGCAGCTGTGCAAGCTTCTTACACTCACAAGGAGACCACAGACAGCTGAGGTGCAAGCTTCTCCCACTCACAAGAAGGACATCACAAGCAGCAGCGGTGCAAGCTTCTCATACTCACAAGAACGACATCACAGGCAGCAGCAGTGCAAGCTTCTTACACTCACAAGGAGGCCACAGGCAGCAGAGGTGCAAGCTTCTCACACTCGCAAGAACGACATCACAAGCAGCAGTGGTGCAAGCTTCCCTTACACACTCACAGCAGGTACTGTGCCAAGGCAGCAGCAGCAACAGAGCAAGAGTCCCTTACAAAGAACAGGCACAGCACAGAGATGCTCAATGCAATCTTTCTCATACTCACAGGCAGCAGCGGTGCAAGCTTCTCACACTCGCACGAAGGACATCACAGGCAGCAGCTGTGCAAGCTTCTTACACTCACAAGAACGACATCACAGGCAGCAGCAGTGCAAGCTTCTCACACTCACAAGGAGACCACAGGCAGCAGAGGTGCAAGCTTCTCCCACTCACAAGGACATCACAAGCAGCAGCGGTGCAAGCTTCTCACACTCACAAGAACGACATCACAGGCAGCAGCAGTGCAAGCTTCTTACATTCACAAGGAGACCACAGGCAGCAGAGGTGCAAGCTCCTCACACTCACAAGAAGGACATCACAGGCAGTAACGGTGCAATATTCTCACACTCACAAGGAGATCACTGGCAGTACACACCACATGAACACATTCCATAACACATAGCAACAATACATTGGCATTTACAATGCCATTAGCTCAAACTCAAATAAATCCGAGCCCGATTGCATTTCTAATGCTTGTTGTATATTCCAATTGGCCTCCACAAGGCATACGTTTTTAACCCTTCCAATATGGCCACCATGTTTCTTGTAGAAATGTGTTCATGGTTTTTCCATTATTCCTTTTTTACACTTTTTGCCATTCTGGTCTTTCTAACATCGTAACTAACCCGCGTAGGGTTCACTTCTGGGACACTGTTCATTTCCCCCCACGTTAACGCCGCACTCGCACTTTTTACCAGTCACAGCACGAGTAACACCCTACTGGATACTCCGCCAGGGCCGTCATGGCGGTAAGACCTTTCATCTTTGTTATTTTTTTTATTAGCACGCCCGAAATGCATGCGTTCACTTCTATTTACGGTCCGTTTCTCCACTTTTGCCGCACCATTTTATATTCAGCCGCCTTTTTGAGTTATGATTGAAACTAACTTCTGTCTCAACGCCGCTGATAAAAGCAGCTGCAATAGTTTTCGTTTCTCCAAGGTTGAGCTTTGCTGTGTTAATGAATACACTTTTCTTGTGGTGCACACCTTTCCCTCTAGATAGGCCTGCTCCCACCCTTAGAGCAGCGGGCACAGGCAGAGTGACCTTGGCGCTGAGATACCATGTGCCCGGTCTCAGGATCGAAACCCGTTCTTCTGTATCCCCTTTGTTCACCAGCCACCAACTGGAAATTTCCAGTCGGGCATATCTTTATTGGTTCTGAATTGTACATAATGTATTGCCATGCTTGCTGAAGTCAGTCCTTCTGCAGCAATACCAGGAGGCTGGTCAGACCAGACTCTGCTTGAGTGTACCTTGAATAAAATATACTTGGTTTGTATTCTCTGCTGTCTGACCGACTCTTCATTTGTACGGAAGGCTGAGGGGTGGTCGCAAGTGACCCGGGTGACCCTAATCAGGTCACTTCCTTCACCCTGTGACCACCCCCCCCTTGCGGCTTGCATGCCCCTGTGAGGGAGAAAACGTCAGTCGACATAGCGCCCTCCTGGGTGTCATGCCAGCCAGCACTGCCTGGAGGTATAGGTAATTCACCCCTCTAGCAGGCCTTACAGCCCTAAGGAAGGGTGCACTATATGTAGGAGGCTGGCTCTGTATATACTGTACCAAAGTGAGGTATAGTGCGCACAGAATCCAGTGGAACCCCAAAGATAGGCAGAGGTGAAGTTAGATAGAACCTCACTCTATTGGTGGTAGTGTGGTCGAGCAGTAAGACAGTATCCGAGGTCAGTGTTAAGAATTTGTTGTACACACACAGTCAGCAAATTAATTCACACACTCAAGAACTGAACTTCAGACCAATTGTTTTTGTATAAAACGATTATTTTAGTTATTTTATGTCCTAGAACCAACCAAGCCTGTCACAGGTAAGTGATGAGTACTTTGCAGCAAATATACAGATTGTAACACAGTTTGGATTGCAATTGTAAATGTATTTTGATTTGATTACAGTAGTGTTACTGATAATGCAATGCTTTTCAAGTATAGTATATACTTTGAATGAGCTTTTGAGTAAAATTACAGGAAAGTAACTTTTGAGATTACTTTTGTTACACAGTGTAGTATACCGCGATACTACACTGGGACATTTCCTGCAAACCGGTAAGTAAAATCGTTTTTGTTAGTACAATTTTAAAGTATTTCCCTAGGTTTTCCAACTCCACACTTAGAAACTTTTCATAGAAAAACAGTCAACGTTATCCTATGGAGGAAAATAGTGTTATTGGTTTTAAGGTAAGTACTTTGTTGTAGGAGTTGGTATTCTGGGGTTAGACTCAAGGGTTCCTCAGGGTCAAGGATGCACTCTTGTTACACCCTCAGCGGCACTAGGGTGGCCGGGTTCAGAGTTCTGAGGCCCAATGTTATCCAATGGGGGATAGGGGGCCTGCGGTTGGTGGCTGCTGACGAGCAGGCTACTAGGTTGTGGGAGCAAAGTTCCTGGACTTAAGTTCAGGGCAGATGGGGGTTTAGGCAGCACCAAAGGTTCACCCTCAGCGGCACTAGGGCGACTGGGTGCTGTTTTGGTGTCGGAAGCGCTATAGCTTTAATTGGGGAGTCTCCGGTTTGCAAAGGCACTGCAGGCTCGGGCACGAAGGTCTTCTGGGTGCGATCACCACTTCGGGAGGTAAGTTGGGATGTTGGGGGTTGGTTAGGCACCGTCGGTTGGGCCACATAAGACCATGGGGCGTCGGGTGCAGGGGTGCCTTTTTAGGGTCGGATCTTCTTACCAGCTCCTGGTCGCGGTTGGTGGGGGACCTTCCGGTTTGAAGCTGCAGGCATCGGCTGAAGGCTTAAGGCAGGTCAGGGGTTGCCGGATCGCTGGGGAGACCTCCTCGTGGTGTTTGTCCACTCGAGCTTGGGCCTCGGACTGCTGGTGCAGAGTGGTGCAGGTTCGCGTTTTCCAGCCGGGCCAGAGCAGGTGTGTGGAATTTATTAAAATATCTACTTGTCCAAGGGGCAGGTTGCTTCATAAATCTACTTGTCCTGTAACAAAATCCACTCGTCCCTTTGGTGCCATGTTGTGCGGCGACAAATTATGGCAGCAATCTCTATGTTCGAGGCATGTGGGCTGCTAAATTCATATCTTAGCATATCTTAGCATTAGATCGCCGCCTAGTGTTGGGTCCGGATGATCGCACATTGTTGTCCTGGAAGAGTCTTCGAAGTATCCTGAGATAGGTGGCTCCTCCCCTGGACTACAGTGCGCATGGGCATCGGCTCCATCCCCAGATTGTTTTTTTCCGCCATTGGGTTCGGATGCGGTCTCGACTTCTCTCTGTCGGAACCGAGTAAAACTAACTTTTTAAGGCCAAAAGGCCTTGTATTCATAGCGTCGGTATTGTTTGCGCACGGTCTCGAGTTCTTCCGTCTCTTGGAGTCGGATTCAGCGGAGTTTTTTCACTCTTCGGACATCGAGGCCTTCTCATCGCGACACGACCGCTACTTTTCAACATGGAGCGGAGTCCGTTTAAGTTCTGTCCGCTCTGTGGGTCTAAGTACCCACATATAGACCTGCACCCGGTCTGTAACAAATGCCTTTCACCGGACCATGACGACGGCAAGTGCAAGGCCTGCGCACAATTCAGACTCTCAAGCTTCGGCGCGCGGTGCGCCTAGAGGCCAGACAAGCGGCCCCGGATCCCGAAAACATCTTCGGCGACCAAGAAGAAGATGAACAGGGTCATCATCTCCAAATATCCCCACCCGAGACGGAGGTCGAGGCGGATCCGGTAGACGACGACGGAGTCGTGGGTCAAGGCCTTGAATACGTCGACGAGGTAGGGGACGTCGAAGAGATTTATGGGGCCGCGGCTGATAGCTCAGGGGACGAGCTATGCCCCGAAGGTTTCGAAGATCACGATCGGGTCACGGGATCGCCAGTTGGCCTTACCCAAGACCCCGTACCGCAAGCCACGGCCCCGCCTTCAGGCCCGGCCACGGACATACTTGCTGGGCAGGCTGGATCGAAACCGAAACCTACGGTATCGACTGCACCTAAAATGGCCGACCCGAAAACGAAACCGAAACTTATGGACTCGAGCGTCCCTAAAATGGCGGCCGGGCCACAGAAAACTACTGCTCCCGCTGCCGCATCGGCTCCGTCGGCCTCCGGTCCACAGAAGTCGAAGAAATCGGTCGATTCCACAGGGTCAAAATCAGCGCCAGAGGAGGGCTCCTCTAAAAAGGGTGGTCGGCACGGATCAACCGCTGCGACACCGTCCAAGCACGCCAAGGCCAGCGGCACGGCTCCGGTTCCGACTGGGACTCCGTTAGTCGGTCGCGTAGTGGAGACGGAGGCGACACAAGCACACGGATCGAAGGCTGGCACATCTGCGCATCGATCCAAGGACTCTGGGTCGGCGGCAACTGCATCAGCGTCCAAGACTCAGAAAGGCCACCATGAAGTCAGATCCGAGGGGAAGGTCAAGACATCCTCGTCAGCACCGAAATCCACTGAAAGTGAAGCGTCCCTCATCGCCGCTTCGCTACAGAGAATCAGGGAAAAGGACGCTGCTACGTCGGCTCCGATGCCATCGCCTCAGACGCCGAAGGACACTCCGGCAAAGCCTAAGAGTAAGCTTCTCTTCCTTCTGCCGCCGAAAGAGGCTCCAAAAGCCTTTTCTACGAAATCGACGCCAAAGCCGTCGGATTCTTCTACGGCAGGGGTACCTTCAAGTCGAGTACTCGAATCAGAGGACGATTCGGAGCACTTCATCGACGCCAACACCGGCAAATTAACCCTATACAAGAGGAGGATCACTTCAGAGCCTTTGGACTCCTATGTCATCCCACTAAAAAAGAAAAGGTTTCCTCAGGACGCTTCTAGCCTCATAGAACCTACCCAGCCTCCTCCAAGAAGGAGCCCTACTCCCTCACCAGAACACTCTGAGGGTGAGGGATATGATGAAGATGACCAATACACCTTCCCCATCAATGAACCAGATGCACATCCAGATTCATATGATGACATTGGTGACCAAGGCACCCAAAGTGTGGGGCAAGACCCACAGCCTTTCAGTGCTCGTGCATCCCCAACAGAGGATTCTGCAGGTTTTCATGCACTCATTGAAAGGGCAGCTGCTAATCATGATGTGGACATGCATGCTGACCCAGTGGAAGAGGACTTTCTCTTTGACACTTTTTCAGTCTCTGAAAGAACTGTGAAAACGCTGCCTATGCTCAAGGGAGTCCTCAAGCATGCAGCTGACATCTTTAAAGAACCTACCAGAGCGAGAGTGGTCAATCCACGTATCGAGAAAAAGTACAGACCAGCACCTGCAGACCCTGCATACATTCGGGGACAGTTGCCACTAGACTCTCTTGTGGTCGCGAATGCCAGAAAACGGGCCAACTCCCAGACTACGGGTGAAGCTCCTCCCCCAGACAAGGAGTCCAAGGTGCTAGAGGCAGGGGGCAAAAGAGTAGCTGCACAAGCTGCCAACTTTTGGCGTATTGCAAATACACAAGCACTCTTAGCACGTTACGATAGGGCGCACTACGACACCCTAGAGCAAATTGTACAACACCTGCCTCCGAAGTTTCAAGAGGGCACCAAACTGCTTATAGAGGAAGGGAAACTGATCTCCAACGCAGCCATCAAGTGTGCACTTGACGCCGCAGACACAGCAGCTAGGGCGATCAACACTAGCGTCATGCTGAGACGACAAGCTTGGCTCCGCATATCAGGGTTTAAACCTGATATTCAGACAACCATACTTAATCAGCCAGTCAATCCTGATAGACTGTTTGGTCCAGATGTTGACACCACCCTCGAAAAGATAAAGAAAGACACAGAAACTGCTAAGTCCATGGGAGCCCTACAATCACAACAGTTTCGTGGCAATAATTTTCGTCGCTCAGGTGCACGTGGAGTCACCAGAGGACAGATGGGTCAACAATCGCAATTCTCCAGAGGTGGAGCACAATCCTCGTTCACAAAACAGAACAAGGGAGGTTACAGAAATAACAGCAACAGAGGTCGCGGCAGAGGAAACAACAACTCCCGCTCCTCTACCCCAAGCAAACAGTGACTCTCTGTCACTGCCCCCCGACCACTTAACACCTGTCGGGGGGAGACTGCAGCAGTTCCTGCCCGTCTGGAGAAACATCACCACAGACAGGTGGGTGCGACAACTGGTCCAGTATGGTTATTGCCTAGAGTTGAAATCCACCCCACCCAACATTCCACCAAGGCAAAGGCCTATGTCCGCAGAGCACTTGCACTTATTGCAGCAGGAAGTAGTGGCGATGCTGCACAAAGGCGCAATCGAGCTCGTGCCGGTGGGAGAGGAAGGCACAGGGGTATATTCCCTGTACTTCCTTATTCCAAAAAAGGACGGATCTCTCAGACCCATTCTAGATCTGCGTCCCCTCAACCTGTACATACTATCAGAACATTTCCATATGCTTACACTGCAACAGATTCTTCCCTTGTTAAACCAAGGGGACTTCTTAGCAACCTTAGACCTCAAGGATGCTTATTTCCACATTCCACTACACCCGTCCCACAGGAAATACCTCAGGTTCACTATCCAAGGCAAGCATTACCAGTTCAAGGTCCTACCCTTCGGAGTCACCACAGCCCCAAGAGTGTTTACCAAGTGTCTGGCGACAGTAGCAGCGCACCTCAGGAGGCAGAACATCCATGTCTACCCCTACCTGGACGACTGGCTTGTTCAAGCCAAGTCGGAACAACAGTGCGCCGCGGACATGTCGACAACCATTCACCTCCTTCACGATCTAGGTTTCTCGTTGAACTACCCAAAGTCGCATCTTCAGCCGGCACATGTCCGGCAGTTTCTAGGTGCGACGATCAATACCCTAACGGCCATGGCTCAACCAAACCAAGTCAGGATAGACAGCATGCAGTCTCTAATCCAGAAGTTCAGACCACAACACTCGCTTCCAGCGCGAGTATTCATGCAGTTGATTGGCATGATGGCCTCCTGCATCTTCATAGTCCCTCACGCACGGTTACATATGCGCCCGCTCCAGGAGTGCTTAGCAAATCAGTGGACACAGGCTCGTGGGCAATTGACAGACCTAGTGTTGGTTACCAGTCGGGCATTCGACTCTCTGCATTGGTGGACTCCACACAACCTTTGCAAGGGCCGACTGTTCCAGGAGCCAGTGCCACAGGTTATCCTGACAACGGACGCATCTCTCCAGGGATGGGGAGCTCATCTGCTCACTTACACAGTGCAGGGACTATGGACGACGCAGCAACAAAAGATGCACATCAACTATCTGGAACTGATGGCAATCTTCATGGCGATCAAGTCCTTCATCGTACATCTGTGCAACAAGGTAGTGTTAGTCCGGACGGACAACATGACCGCGATGTACTACATTCAAAAGCAGGGAGGCACCCACTCGCCACAGCTGTCTCATCTGGCTCAGAGCATGTGGAAGTGGGCCATTCAGAGGAACATTTTCCTCATGGCAGAGCACCTCCCGGGAAAGGACAATCAGATGGCGGATCTGCTCAGCAGATACAGCCATCAAATGCACGAGTGGGAGTTACACCCATCTGTACTCCACCCGTACTTCCAGCAGTGGGGTCATCCGGAGATAGACCTGTTTGCCACAAAAGAAAACGCAAAATGCCAACACTTTGCCGCCAGGTTCCCTCACCCACAGTCGCAGGGTAATGCGATATGGATGAACTGGTCAGGCAAATTTGCGTACGCTTTTCCGCCAGCCCCTCTGATACCGCTGGTGGCAAGAAAGCTAAGGCAGCACGCGATGACTCTCATCCTGGTCGCTCCAACGTGGGCTCGCCAAGCATGGTACACCACGTTCCTCGAACTCTCAGTGGTGCCGCATCAAAGACTGCGCCTCACGCCCAGACTTTTAACGCAGAACCATGGAGAAATTCAGCATCCAGATCCGCAACAGCTCAACCTGGCGATCTGGCTCCTGAAGTCCTAGAGTTTGGATACCTTAACCTACCTCCGGAATGCATGAACATCATCAAGGAGGCAAGGAAGCCAACTACCAGAGCATGCTATGCTGCGAAATGGAAGCGTTTTGTCATTTACTGTACAGCCAATGACCTCAACCCGCTAGATGCATCTATCCCTGACATCATTTGCTATCTGTTGCATCTTTACAAGTGCAATCTAGCGTACACTTCCATTCGGATACATCTATCCGCCATAGCGGCTTATCTTCAGAACAGGCAGCATCTCTCTGTCTTCAGAGTGCCTGCCATTAAAGCTTTCCTTGAAGGTCTGAAACGTGTCATTCCCCCAAGAACACCACCAGCTCCAGTGTGGAACCTCAATGTGGTCCTCACCAGACTGATGGGACCACCTTTTGAGCCACTGCACTCGTGTGAACTCCAGTTCCTAACGTGGAAAGTAGCTTTCCTAATAGCTATTACGTCACTGAGGCGTGTTAGTGAGCTACAAGCGCTCACAATCCAAGAGCCTTTCATTCAGATTCATCCAAATAGAGTAGTGCTACGCACTAACCCCAAATTCCTTCCGAAGGTGGTGTCACAGTTTCATCTCAACCAAACTATTGACTTACCGGCATTCTTTCAAAACCCACAAACAGTGGCGGAAAGAATGCTCCATACCTTAGATGTATGGAGGGCGTTGATGTACTACATAGACAGGACACAACCCTTTAGAAAAACAAAACAACTTTTTGTTGCCTTCGCACCACAACACAAAGGCAACCCTATTTCCAAAGCAGGAATAGCCAGGTGGATTGTTAAGTGCATCCAAATATGTTATCAAAAGGCCAAGCGCACTCTAACGATACCCCCAAGGGCGCACTCCACACGCAAATTGGGGGCATCCATGGCTTTCCTGGGGAACATTCCTTTAGAGGACATTTGCAGAGCAGCCACGTGGGTTACACCACATACCTTTACAAAACACTACTGTGTTGATGTGCATTCCAAGCAGCAAGCTGCTGTAGGACAGGCTGTTCTCAAGACACTCTTTCAGGTTTCTGCAGCTGGCACGGGCAACCGCCGCTGATGGAGGGACTGCTATGTATTCTATGCTAAGATATGAATTTAGCAGCCCACATGCCTCGAACTGAATATGCTACTTACCAGTATGCATCTGTTCTTGGCATGTAGGGCTGCTAACATTCATATCGCCCGCCCTCCTCCCCGGTGCCTGTCGCAGCTGCAGACATACTCTTGTAATTAATTATTAGCATGGACATCCTTTACACTTTACACTCCATCACTGCCACAATGGCGAAAAACAATCTGGGGATGGAGCCGATGCCCATGCGCACTGTAGTCCAGGGGAGGAGCCACCTATCTCAGGATACTTCGAAGACTCTTCCAGGACAACAATGTGCGATCATCCGGACCCAACACTAGGCGGCGATCTAATGCTAAGATATGAATGTTAGCAGCCCTACATGCCAAGAACAGATGCATACTGGTAAGTAGCATATTCAATAAGAGCTCTGATATAGCCTCTCTGATCATGCCAGGGCTTATAACATAGTAATGTTTGAATACTTGCAATCCCCTTATGTTGCCACGTTTCTGCAGATCTACATACTGGGGCTGCAGGTAATGTAAAGGAATAGTTCCAGGGTTGGAGTGCCCTCTTGAGTCTGTGCAAACCCACTACCTTGCTTGTTTTAAGGGTTTTCAAATCGGTTCTATTGGCATGTATGCGTGTGTTTGTTTGGGTTACGGCTGATCTGAGCCCATGGTATTTCAGGTTTATTAGAGGTAATGTGTGCCTGTGGGTGTGTTTCGACATACAGTATCATGTAATAACGACCATGTCACCTAGTTAACCAGTACTGGATCGTCGTGTAGGATTGGATTGAAGGCCAGGACCAGAAAAAAAACAAGCATTGGCATAGCCAATAGGTCTCGCCTTTGGGACCTTATAAGTGTTTAGCCAGCAACAGTTTATGTTGTTGCACCAAGGATATTGAGCTGGATAACTAAACACTTATAAGGTCCCAAAGGCGAGACAGATTGGCTATGCCAATGCTTGTTTTTTCTTCTACAGATAAGATGCATTTTGCTTTCACAGAAGTATATTGGAGGTTGCTCTCCTGAGGAAGGCAGCTCTCTGCCGAAACGCGCGTTGAGACAGCAAGGAAACCACCCTTTAATTATAGAAATCCATGAGATTACAATCGAATCATTCATTTTGTGCGTCTTTGGTCTGACATTTAATCATTTAGGATGCTGACAATATATTATTTATTTATTTATTTATTTATATATATATATATATATATATATATATTCACTGAAAAAACCATAGGTTATAGACCATATATAGTTAGGAATTAGCATTTACAAAACCTTGAAAATTCACTGAAAAAACCATAGGTTATAGACCATATATAGTTAGGAATTAGCATTTAAAAAACCTTATTTTACTCACACAAAACCATTGAAATTCCATATATAGTTAGTTGCACTAACTATATATCGCGCACCCGCAATCCACTGCTGATCATGTCACATATTACATCATTCATGACATGGTCAGTGACATCACTGATGACATCACTGATGACATCTCAAATGACATCACTGATGACAACATCCAGTGACTGTATTTTTCTGTAAAGTTAAAATATGTCTTACATATTGAAGAATGAGTGGATGTATAAGTGTCTGGATGAAGGATTTAGTAGGTGCATGACTGACTGTATGAGTGAGTGATTAAATGTGTCTCACTGAATGCATGGGTTAGTGACTAAACTGTCTTAATTTGTGCATCATTATGTCTGTTCTGTAAACTGCTGCATGTGTTGATCATTAGCTATACGAGAGGCTATATGTGTTATTAATTGGTTGCCCAAGTATTTCTATGGGAGATTGAGTTTGTGTGGGGGTGGCTGGAAGGTGTGTGACTCTATGCATAGATGTGTGAGCAGTTTATTCACTAGGTGTATGAGTTCAAGAGTGCATGTGGAAACAGCTACATGGGCAGTTGACTGTGTGCATGAGTGTATTGATGAGTGAATGGATATCTCAATGCTACATGTCATAGTAAGTACATATGTAAAACACAGTACATGTGAGAGTTGGCATATATAAATAACTGTGCATGAGAGCCACTGAATGAGTGAGTGGTTGTATCGATCATTGTGAACTTGTATCAGGGATTGTATAAGAGAGTAAATATGTGTTAGTATATGTTTCAATAAGTAAGGTGTGTTTAACTGTATAGTTGAAGAAATGGAGGTGAGATTGTTTCTTTGCATGACTGACTGGGTGTGTGAGTAACTCCATGGATGAGTGGCAGTGTGTGAGTGTATCTAAGGTTATATTAGAGTCTGAAGAGGTTTATCGTATTAGCACAAGAATGATGTCAAATGAGATGTCATCAGTGATGTCATTTGAGATGTCATCAGTGATGTCATCAGTGATGTCACTGACCATGTCATGAATGATGTAATATGTGACATGATCAGCAGTGGATTGCGGGTGCGCGATATATAGTTAGTGCAACTAACTATATATGGAATTTCAATGGTTTTGTGTGAGTAAAATAAGGTTTTTTAAATGCTAATTCCTAACTATATATGGTCTATAACCTATGGTTTTTTCAGTGAATTTTCAAGGTTTTGTAAATGCTAATTCCTAACTATATATGGTCTATAACCTATGGTTTTTTCAGTGAATTTTCAAGGTTTTGTAAATGCTAATTCCTAACTATATATGGTCCATAACCTATGGTTTTTTCTGTGAATTTCATTGGTTTT
Organism: Lissotriton helveticus; assembly: GCF_964261635.1. Lineage (NCBI taxonomy): Eukaryota > Metazoa > Chordata > Amphibia > Caudata > Salamandridae > Lissotriton > Lissotriton helveticus. The sequence goes on along the minus strand of NC_136071.1, from coordinate 1,217,799,590 downwards.
TTAACAGCTAATATCTGTAGCTGTAAAATGTATTCTTCTTTAAATCCAAAAATATATTTTATATGTTTATGAATAATTTTTTTTTAAAATATTTTTTTTTCTTCGTTCCCGCTTCGCAAATCGGGAAGCTTCCCGTTAGCTGACCTTGATGCCGCGAAATAGACCGCGAGCCGGTAAACGTTTCTTTACCGCAAGTGCCGCGTTACAAAACAACATCGTGACGCCTCCCGTCCGCATGACGTTTCACGTTGTCGCGTGATACGTCATATGACGTACTACGTTAGCGAACTGGTACGCGAAGCGAGTCGCAAAGCGCAGGTTTCTGGAAGCAAACCGGGAGGCCCTGCAAAGCGCTTAACGTAAACACAGCAAGTCATGTGACTTGGTAATAACACTTTTCATTGGTTCATTTCACTTTTGGTTTCCTAATGATGTAAGACTAGGTCATATAATCTAAAATGAACACTTTTGATTGGTTGAGAACTCTTGTTTTTCCCAAATGATGAAAATCCCTCCTTCTTTCCTCACTCTGACTTTCATCATTGTGAGAGAAAGACCCTTTGTGATCACTGAGCAATGGCTTCTTTAGTAGCTTCAGCTGGTGCTTCCCCACCACCTCCACCACATCCAAGGAAGAGTGGACCACCTGCTCAAGTTATAATTCAACAAGAAGAAGAAGAAGAGGAACAGGAGGACGAGCACGAAGAGAGGCAGTTTTTGCCTGAGCAGCCCAGGACGTCTCACCGGAAAGAAAACTTCATTTGGCAATTTTTTAAAATTCCCAAAGGTCAGAAAAAAGTAAATGCAAGATACGTAACTTGCCTTATATGTCAAGATAGACTGTCCAGAGGGACCGACAAAAAATACAGTTTCGGAAACTACACAATGCATCGCCATATGACTAGGTGGCATCCTAACAACTACAGTGCTGCACAGTTTCGGAACGACCTAGATAATCTCCCTATTATGGCCAGAAGATCTGTTGTACCGGAAGTAACGGGACCAGAGGGCAGGGAGATGGTGCCAAATATACAAATGAGATTTGGTGATGTAAAACACATCTGCGCATTTTGCGATGGATTCATTTCCTACGGAGAAAAAAGCATCACTCTGATCAACAGAGCTATTGACTATCATATGCAAGTTTGTCCGAAACGCCCAAAATAATAAATACTTCTTTTTTTTGTTTTGTTGCTCCTGTTGAGCCCTTTACAATGAATCGTTTTCATTGCCCCCTCCAAGAAAAACCCAAAAAAATATAAAACTGTTCCGAAAAATTCAAAAACAGTAAAAAAATGTTCAGAAAAATAAAAAAAAGTTCTTTTCAGAACTACCTTCCCGTTATTAAAAAATTGGTACAATATTTGGAACTGTGCCAACCTCTATTTCTCTTAGTTCGCTTCCCAGTTCGCTCGCCGGTACGCGAACCGGAAGCGAACCAAAAACAGTAAGTATAAGGGAAGGAAACAGACACTTATGTTAAAAGAAAGACAGCTATAAGGGAGTAAACTAGAGATACCATTACCCGTAATCCACTGCTGATGATGTCACATATTACATCATTCATGACATGCTCAGTGACATCATCAGCAGAGGATTGCGGGTTTTTTGGCAACATGCCTTATCCACGGTTTAATAACGCTGCCTTTTGCTTTATATAAGTCTTCAAATTGTATGAAATATATACCAATAGGTCGTTATGAACCTTTAGGTAGTGCTTTTCTTCATGAGGTCTGGTCGCTTCCATACACATACAGATGTTTCAAAGATGATCAAGAAGTTTATCTGAATGGAGAGGAATGCACTGAGACGCCAGATCATTCACTAATGTGTAGGCACATACAGTTACACGGTTCATGCAACAAACACCGACCAAATATGGCTTGCGTGTTGCAAGGCACGCCAGTTCCTGCTATCATCCCCACGTTCAAGTTGTTGGAAAATGGTAGTTATTTGATGCTCAATAATGAAGATTGTTCTGAGTTAATTAAAAGTATTCCTTTTATCGTAACAGTAAGTGAACGGGTTATTTGCTGCAGAAATGTTCTATTTCCTCCCACACATGAACATAGGGAGTTTTCAATCTGGCCACAAATACCAACCTTGGGACACGTTTCAACGGCATGGCAAGAATAAGAGCTCTTTTGTCTCAGAGAGAGGTGGCCTTGAGTTCGGCCCGTGAAACTTTCGTACTTCACATAGCGAACACCCGTACAGAGGTGCACACCCTTTTCAATTAAGATTTGCCTTTCAATTTCAGCAACATGTTTCCGACTATCTTTAACGCATCCTCCACAAAGTCCCTGGCGCACTTTTTTAAAGTTGTTACCAGTGGTCTCGTGACTTCATTTGAGAAAATCTTTGGAGTCATCCCTGCTTCCTTTCATTCTATTTTCTGCACTCTGGTTCGTGGATTGGCATTTTTACTTGCATTACCAGCGGACGCTCTTGTGCTTTTTTACATTTTTAAATATGGATGTCCCTCCTATGCAACCTCCGACCCTGCAGCTGCTGACACTGTTCCGCAATCGCATGCTAGAATATTATGGCACAATGCCGTTGGCGATATTAAGCACGGCATATGGATTATCTTTTCGATTCTCCTACTTCACCTGTGTCCAGCCTGTATTTCACTGCCTGACCTGTGATTTCGATTGGGCCATTGATTTGTGTCTCTGCGGACCGGTTTCTCCTGACGTCGACTTTAATCAGCTGATGACTCCTATCATTACTCACGAGTTGGTTTGTCCTGGCGAAAGGATTATGGCTGTGGCATTGATGCATGGACTACTTGGTCCCTGGAATTTACTGGCGGCAGCACAGTCTTTCTTGGAACAGAGCTTTCTTGAAAACCCACCGAGCTGTCCTCTGATGGTGATAGAGGATCCGGTGCTGGGTATGTTCTTTTCCGCTTTTAAATTGGATGGCTGAACTGTTTTCGGATGAAGACGGTGACTTCCTATTGGAGGCTGTTGCAGCTTATTTTGCATACACAGTTATGTCATAGACCTTTTTCATGTTTGATATGCTGAGTACTAGCATTTCATTGACAATTCATTGACTTATTTGTCAAGTTTTTATTATTTACCTTGCCTATTGGCTTAAGACTCGATAAAGTACTTGGCTGTTTTATTTTTCTTTAGCATTAAATTTTCCTAGTTTTTAATGCTTTACCTTGCGGACCGTCCACATATAAACTTGCAATCTGCTCTCATGAGATGGCACTTCTATTATCTTATTCAGTTCGTTTCCGGATCATGAGGAGGTGTCATCTAGGTCCTGGATATCTTTACACCGTGTTAAGTTAGCATGGGCTCATTACCGGTTTAAACGCCATTTTTCCTTTTTTGCAACTTCTGCACACGACACTTAGTTGTTGCTTTAGCTTTCCACCTAGTAGTTCATCGTGGTTTACATGAGAATAATATGTTATTGGTCTACTATCTGCTTTACTTGTTAAACTATATCTGTACAGCGAGTGCTAAAGTTTCAAGAACAACACGATACAGAATTGTTATGAGGTCTGATCTCCACGACTTCATACTCATAACATAAGTGCAACTTCTGCCAATTCTGGGCATGAGGCGGGTTTTATATTGCTTTGCCGAACACACATACACAACAGTTGATGCGGTTCACATGAAGAGAGAGCTGGTGTATGCTGATGTGATTCCTTCAAATCTAAGACACTAAAGTATGGGCACGCCCTAAACCAACACAGAGACCTTCTTAGCAAATAATATAATATGTGTATTAGGGAGGGTGAGATATAAGCAGCCGCGGGCCGTGGAGGGAGTTACGATGGGGCAGGGAGGCGGGGAGGGGGAGAAGCAGGGTGGAGCCCTCTCTACCTTGCCCCTCCCCCTCCCCGCCTCCCTGCCCCACCGTAACTCCCTCCACGGCCCGCGGCTGCTTATAAGTGTTGCTAACTCTTATTCATTTACAGCATGTTAACATACTGTCACCATTCGCTTTTTATGTACTAGTAACTATGCTGGTAATTTTGCTACTGATAATATGTGTACTTTTATTATCTAAGGTACTACGCCTGAGAAGACGGCATTAGTAAATAAACATTTCAAATACACATCTGTTCTTCTTAACTCCATGTTCTGGTTTCTAAGAAATCTATAACGACCGACTGTTCATGAGTTCCACGTATCCTGAGGTACTATAAGTTCATATTCTGGATTGTCTAAACATTGAGAGTTTGTTATATCCAATGTGACACTGTACCTAGCTTGCTAAGGAGTTTTTGATTACTAACGTGAGTTTTGGGACACCCTAATTCGCCGAGGTTCCAATCCTCTGTCCACAGTTCTGTGTGAGAACAGAAACCCTGCGACAGGGGCACCCCCGACCCTTGCTGGAGCTTCATCACACTTGCGATACAACTCCAGCAATGCATTCGCCGAGGTTCCAATCCTCTGTCCACAGTTCTGTGTGAGAACAGAAACCCTGCGACAGGGGCACCCCCGACCCTTGCTGGAGCTTCATCACACTTGCGATACAACTCCAGCAATGCGCCACCTTTACGGCACAGATACATCACGCATCTGTGCTGTTTTTGCCCCATGATGCGCCGCATTGTAAATGCAGCACACCATAGGTGACGGAACAGCGGCACAGAATGACTAACACATCCCTGGTGATGCGCCAGTCATCATAAATGTATCCCTATGCTTCTTATCTTGTTAGAGATGAACCGCCATATGTATCATCAAAGTTATTTGCATTTCCTAAATAGCGAACTTTAAGGAATAAATAGCGATTCTTTACCATTCCTAGTTTGCGATGAGCTATTTGCTAATTAGCCGAATGTAGCCCAATGAAGCCCAATGTAGCCCAATGTAGCCCAAAGATGGCCGCCAGACACACAAAAAAACAAATGTAGCCCAAATATCAGCCAGATGTAGCCCAACTATAGCCCAGTGACAGAATGACCAGTCAGCTTCGCAAACCTCCGTTACGCGAAGCGGAGTGCTGTTACAGATATATATCTTTTTTTGAACGTTAATTTCTCAAAATCCACTGGAGCACATATATTGAGACCTAGCAAAGGCACATCGGGCTACCAGTCCCTAATATTTTGCCAAGTTTCGTGCAAATCCATTCAGCCGTTTTATTATTATTATTTTTTTTTTTTGCCCCGCGGGGCCCTTTTAAAACCTCCACATCAAACCTAGGGGGTCAGCGAGGATCTACTATGCCCCCTTATAGTTATTTCCCCCTTTGTTTTGACCTCCTCTTGTCTCTCGATCCTACCGAGAGACAAGATGGCGGCCGCTACGGACTGTTTGGAATGTTGACAGACGCTGGAGAACCAATCAGCTTCGCTTCACAAAGCTCCGTTGCGCGAAAAGTCCGCGAACCAGAGCGCTGCCCGGTCCGCTGTTACAGATATATATCTTTTTTTAAACGTTAATTTCTCAAAATCCACTGGAGCACATATATTGAGACCTACAAAAGGCACATCGGGCTACCAGTCCCTACAATTTTGCCAAGTTTCGTGCAAATCCATTCAGCCGTTCGGGCTAAAAGTGAGGCCAACCGCCCTATGGAAAACTCAATGTTAAAAACACGTTTTGGGACCCCCCTTTTTTCTCAGCCCCCCCTTGACGAACCCCCCCCAAATTTTCAAGGGCTGCTCAGAAACAAAATGTGCCATTTTCCTGAAAATTTCAGCCAATTCCGTCCACAAACGCCAAAGTTATTAGACATAGAATTTTCAAAAAACCCATAGAGAAAAAATCCTAACTATATATACCTACTGGCGACCGCCAGTAGGTAATATATATATATATCCCTAATACGAAGTATGAGTGTATGGATGAATGATTGTACTTAGAATGTTCTATAGCTCTTGTTCTGTGATCTTACAAAATGTGTCTAAATATATATTGCAATAAATAATTTTGTATTTTCCTATCCCCAGCGTCACTACTCTCATTTATATAAAGTTGCTTAGATTGTTTCTGAAGTAGCCTTAGGAACTTCACTGCATGTAGTTCCCTGCTTAGGTGTATGTCTTACTAGTTTCAGGAGACCCCCTAGTCACCCCTCGTCTTTACACTTTTTTACGAGCAGCGCATCAAACCATTTCACTGTTTGACAAACTTGCAGCCCAAATCCATGGCTGTGCTGCGTGACCCACATCAGGACTCCGACTGGCTTATGGGGGGTGATCTTGAAGGAATGTCCCACAGTGGCACAATTATATTAGGTTCATGAGAATCCATTCTCAAATGCAACTTTTTTTGCAAGGTTCTAAATGTGATTCATAGGATTTCAGTTTGAAGCTCTTAATAATGTAATGTCCTTCCTTGTAGATTTTACTAATGAAGATGAGTTTGGGAAGAAGTTAAAGTACCTCCTTCTGCAGCTTCCAGCCCAAAACTTTAGTTTGCTGAAGTTTCTGTGCCGGTTTCTCTCCAACGTGGTGTCTCAGAATGAAGAAGTGTGGTCTCCGAGTGCGGTGGCAGCGGTCTTCGGTCCAGATGTCTTCCAGTAAGGAGCTTTCTTACTTGTTGTTTGGTGGAAGGAAGGATTGAAGTTTTAAATTGTGAACCGCTGGTAAAACAACTGATCCAGTCACTCATTCTTGGGGACACTTGAAACATGAGAACTGTGCCTCTAGGTGAGCTGCAACTGCTGGAAATTGGCCCTTTGCACGGCTGGCGGTGGGAAGGTTTGTGTGTTGCCGCCTCCCTCTGCACAGGGGGGGTGAGTGCCTGTGCCTTTTGTTTTCCTGCAGGATTAATCCTTGCGCACAGAGAGGCGCCAGCGCTTCACAAAACAAACATGCGACCTAGGATCTTACAGCCAATGTCAACATTTTAAAACCTTTGCCTTGTCAACTTGTTCTTCATGTGCAGAGGATCTGAATTCTTAATCGCGCTTGCATAGTTGTACGTAGTGTACGATTGTACACAAAGGTGGCTTCTCATTATTAAAACAATCAAAACAAGGATAGCAAGTCCAATCGTAGGCCTACCTAATATTATGCATTGACCACCCAAAAAACACATTTATAAATGAAATATACATATTTATTGTTAATCTGTACACAATACAATTAAAAAAATTCAACCTACTCCAATCTAGACTCAGACCGTGTGTACATAGTGGACTATTCAAAAACAACAGTTGATGGACAGAATGCAGAAGAATGTCATACATTCACCCCAGTTCAGAGATCTGGGCCTAAATCCATCGTTTTTTTGCTCACTTTGCCACTGGAGTCAAGCTATCCTGGCTGAAGACGGCTGATAGCCAGAAACCGGTCCTAGGATGCTTGATTCCGGTCCAGGAAAGACATGGCTTGGTAGTGCGGGCTGGACTGTTCCCATGAGGCACAGGGTCAGACTGATTTGCATATGGCCATGTCTGAACTGGGGTGGCTTGTTGAGCAAAATAACGATGGATTAAACCCAGATCTGTGACTGGGGGTGAATGTTTTGCCAATGTGCAACATTCCGTCCATCACCTTGTGTGTTTTGCCATAGTCGACTATTCTCCTGTTTAGCATACGAGCCAAATCAAAGTCGATTTATAATTTTAAAAAAGACAATCTTTTGAGTTTGGGCCCTGATTCGGTCTACAACCGTTCATTTATATTTTTAAGATGAGCTAAGTCCGAACATATTTAAACATGAGCCGATCCAAAAGTTACATGAGCCGGCTCGTGTTTCACGTTACCTGCCGCTGTCAGTGCTCATGCAGATCCTTTAATTTAATATTTTTATACATTCCTCAATATTTTACATCTGTAGCAGAGGGAGGGACAGAGTGCATTTTTATTTTCATTATACACTAACTGGGTGGAGGCTGCGCTGAGAGGGGTAACGAGCCGTTCCATTCTGTCCCATTACTCCTCCACGCAGATGATGCGGTGTTCAGAGCAAGAACTGAGGGCCCTGCACAGACCAGCCATGGAGCTTACAAGATTTATCTATAATTTGGACCTCCGGGTCAATGAATGGTGACATAGGCACTTCCAAAGAAGCTCCCAAATGTTAGATTGGGTTCATGTAGTATGAAGGTTGTAGACGCCTTCTCCTACCTGGATATCTTGTTTGACAGAAAGTAGTCCAGGAAAAAAACATGTTAAACAGTAGAGTACTCCAACTGGAGAGGAATAGAACATCCATTTTTTCTTTCTTTTTTTTTAAAGCTGGGATCTAAACCCATTCCTTAACCTTTGCACTATACGGCTAAGGCTTTCAGTAGCCACAAATGGGGCAAGGGTATGTTGAAATCTCACCCCTGTAGCGAAAAGATGCCTTTTTTTAAAAGCTGTTGGCTCTTCCAAGCAGTTGCTCAAACTACACCGGTTACCCAGAGCTAGAGGTCCCATCTCTTTCCGATACGCTCCGCCTCACACCCATATTCTTGTGGCTCAGGACGATGCTTGGCCTGAAACAGGATATACTGATGGAGTTCCTAGAGTTGCATTCTAACAAAATGTGTCTGAGGTATGTGAAGCATACTCTTCGAGTTCTACGTCTGCTAGATTTGTACGAGAACCCTTCTGATGGTGTGTTCATCTCTAAAGCTTGTATCAAATACATTTTCCTTCAGAAAACAAAGTTTGATAGAAGTGACGTTAACGGCAACAAAGTGACAGTGAAGCTGTATCAATTGTCCCCACTAAATCCCCAGATTATCTACTTAGTTGGCTACTGTGTCTAATCCTCCGCACAAGTTCATTTTATCGAGGTTTCATTTAAAATATGTTCCTTTGATTTTGGGATATCCCAGCAATGTGTATCCTGCAGGTGACTTGCCCTTCTGCCCCTGTCATGGGATGTCTTCACACACAGACTTGCACATACTCTTTTTCTGCTCCCTCTATGCTGTTCAGAGGAAGAGATTTATCATTCCTATCTCGCTCAGATTTGATTATGGGAGTTGTTGGCCTGCCTGGACCTCTTTCAAATGCTGGTAGATCCTGAGCAGTTTGTCATTGTTGTAAATTCCTTTCGAAGCTTTGTAGAAAATGCGAGCTCAGTTACTTCATTCCCCGTCGCCAAAATGGGATTCCCCGTTATATCAAAGCTAGTTCAAACTGGAAAACCTGGGCCTAGGCCCATTTCAGTTTTTTAACACCCCCTCTCTTTTTGGAAAAGAGGCCAAAAGAAGTCCTTGGTGTGAGAAAGTGCCCTCTTTCTGCATGGTTGTCCCCACTCTTTGCTGGATTGCTGATGTACTTTGACTGAGTGTGCCCTCTGCTCCGGCTAATCAGGTACCCGGGGCCTGTGTTCTTTCCCTAAAAACTGCATTGAAGCCTAAACCCAATTGGCATCTCTGGCCACAGGTCAGCCCCTGGTAAATGGTACCCTGGGTACCCAGGGCACTGTGACCAGAGAAGGCCTCTAAGGGCTGCAGCACTTATTGTTCCACCCTTAGAGGCCATGTGCCCCGACACCCACACACTGCCATTGCAGACTGCGTGTCTTGGTGCAGAACAAAGTGAAGTCAACATCCCTGTGTGCCCTGCCTACAACCCACTGCCCTGGCATACATCAGTCACCCCTCTAGCTGTGTGCATTATACCAGTGATGAGGGTACAGGTGATTGAGCCCTGTACCTCTACAGTGTCTAAGTCCATTCTTAGACACTATAAATTCAGTGCTGCCATTAAGAGTATATGGTGCTGGGAGTTTGTCATTACAAACTCCACAGCACCATGATGGCCACACTGAAAACTGAGACGTTTGGTATCAAACTTCGCAGCACATTAATCTCACACTGATGCCAGTGTGGGATTTAATGAAAAGTGCACACAGAGGACATCTTGGAGATGCCCCCTGAAAAACAACCTAACACTAGTGTCGAGGCTGAGTGGCTGCTCTCAGCTGCCACCACCAGTTTGTAGACCCCTGGGTCGAGAGCCTGCTGCTCTCGGGGGGCCTGAAACAATGCACATCCTGGGACGAGATGCAAAGCCTCCTTCCTCCAGGATGGGCAGGGTCCATGAAGGGGAAGCTTCAAAGACTTGCCGCCTTCGTTAGCCTCCCCAGACCATTTGCTGCTCCCAGCAACTTGCCCCCAACCGTTCTGATCCCACTTTAGGTGGGAAAATTGGTGGAAAAACCAAGTGAGGAAGTGCCCACTCCACCCCTCAGGTGAGGGAGGCGAGGTGATACACAACTGTCTCACCATCTTGCAGATGAGGGGACTCAGCCAACCAAAGTGAGGCATATGCCCCCTCCCACTTTAGGGTTGCATAAAAAGGGGTGTACCCACCACAAGGAAGGGACCCATTGTTCCCAACCTTAACATACCTGTCACACCCCTAAATCTAGTATTTAGGAGCAACCTTGAACCATGCCTCTTCAGACAAGAATCCACCAGAAGAAGAGAAGGACCAAAGAAGCTGGGCTGAACTAAGAGGACAACCCCACTGACTTTTCCCCAGCCCCACCGGCCTGTCCCCACCTCAAACCTCCCCCAGCCCCACCGGCCTGTCCCCACCTCAAACCTGTTCCCGCGATGTTTCAGTCCTGCAGCCAGCAATCTCGAGAACCTGAAGGAACTGCCTGCCTTCTAAACCAAAGACTTTATCTCTCATTAGCTCTGGATATGCTCACCCACAGACTCCGGCCCCAGCCAAAACCACAAGTCTGCACCACTCTGCACCCGATGCCCACAGCCTGAGTTCAAGTGGCCTACGACCACGAGTTGGTCTCCCTGGTGATCCTGACCTGGGATGTTGAGATCCATGACCTACCTGGAGTCTCTAATCGACGCCTGCAACCCCTTTCTGGAGGATCCTCCTGAGCATGACCGGAGCCGGTAAGAAAAACCAGATGCCTAAAGACAACCCTGCACCAGACATCCCACGGCCTTGAGTGGCCCAACCGACCGTGCCCCGGCATTCCAACTTAACTCTCCAACCGGTGGTAACCTCCAGAAGATCTCCGTCCCCGAGCATGCAGTCTTTGTTGGAAACAGAGAATCCCCATTGAAAACAGGGCACCCAGCGCCAAAATAGCACCCTGCACCCAGCCGCCCCACTGCCGCTGCGGGTGCACCATGTGTGCTAACACGGATTCTCCTTTGCCCTGATCTACACCCCAGGAGCTTTGCTCCCACAACCCAGTTGTCTGCTCGTAAGCAGCCACCAACCGAAGGCCCCTATCCCCCATTGGATAAAATTGGGACTCAGCACCCGGCCGCCTTAGTGCAGCTGAGGGTGCTTTGAGAGTGCATCCGTGACCCTGGGGGCACCCTCGTTCTAACCCCAGAATACCAACTCCCACAACAAAGTACTTACCTGTTAACCGAAAACCTAATTTTCTCCGTAGGAATACATTGACTGTTTTTCCTTAAATTAAAGTGTGGAGTTGGTTTTGTATGAGAATTTGGAAAAACTACAAATAAATTAAAACGGACTATGGGCTTCTAGTGACCTAAAGATAATGGAGGTGATTGATTAATTATGTCGACCCATGCCATGAAGAAATCAAGGGACATGTTAGTTATAAATGACATCTTACCTTACCAGGTGATTTTCAGGAAGAAACAAAGAAATCAGTGGTTTCAAGGATGAGTCATCGCAGTTGTGTGAATCTAAATATAAAACCTGCGGGTCGAGTGAGTCCAGTTTAATTTGAGGAACAGAGTGAAAGGTCAGAGGAGCGGGCAAATTAAAACAAGTGGGTCAACGGGGACCTGGCTTACCTCGATCGAGTAGACACACAGGCGGCCGTGATTAGCCGAGGGGTAAAGCAAAACCAAATTGAGTTCCCCAGAAGTGTGCTGGTCACAAATCCTGCAAGTAACAAGGCGTAATTAAATTAAACCCTCAAAAGGAGAAGAGGAAGTTATGGGAGGCCAGGAAGCTATCCCGCGTACCTGACAACGTTTCTTCGTGTCGCTGCAGTCTTTAATGAGATTGCCCAGCTCCTGGTTAATAAAGGGACCGATTGCGGCTGATGTATGACAACACGCACGGGCAGCGTGCACAGCGTGTGGCTGCATCTTTAGGCCACTGGAAGCCCATAGTCAACTAGGCTATTCCAAGGGAATTCACCCCCATGATGGATGAGTAGCTCGGGTCCACTATCCTTTTCATTTCGTACCTTTGATTGGTTTGAACACTACTTTTGACACATCCCTCTCGTTTTCAGGCTGTCATCTTTGTAGTCCTGATGAAGACCCGCTTTGACATTTACATAGCAATACTGTTGTCCGGGTCGAAACGTCGACGATAGGATTTGGCTCAGCTATACCTAGTCTCTCGGTCCTAAATAATAAACAATTGTGCTCTTCACAGTAGACATGGTCTTTTACGTTGTTCTGACCGCTTTTTTCATTAGAATTCCTTATGATAACTTATACATATCCCACTTTCACACTTGTATATAAGACACTCATGGAACCACAGTCACTGAGCACTTCTTTTCACTGTACTATGTCACTATGATTTTGCATTAATTAATGACAGCCTTGTAAATGCATATTAAGATTGCCCTGCTTAACAATAAGAAACTGTTTTTTTTTTTTTTTTTTTTTTTTAGAAGCACATACTTGTCTGTTTCTCTACCATATTGCATATGTATAATACTTTATGATTTATCTATTTTCCGTGAAGAAATTGTTCATTTCCAACAGAACCATTGTAAGACTGGTTTTTGAAGGCAGGCTCGACCCAAGCAGTTGCCTCCCACCTCCAGACTAAGACGGACCTCCTGAATTCGTCCGGGTTCACTATCAACGTGACAGTCACACCCAACTCCCTCTCAGACGCTCCCTTTCGTTGGAGCTGTTCTGGACCAAGTGCAGTTTCAGGCCTAGCCCCTGAGCAGCGAGCCTTGGATATTCAGGCTATGATACTGATGTTTCTGCCTTATCCTGGACTGCGGTGGGACGGACTCTGCGGTTGCTGGGCCTCATGGCCTCCTGCATTCTACTGGTGAATCATGCCTGATGGCACATGCGGGCTCTGCAGTGGGACCTGAAGTTCCAGTGGCTCAGCATCAGGGCAATCTTATTGACCTGATACAGATCTCCGCAGGTTCTGCGAACGATCTGCAGTGGTGGGTGACACCGTGTTGGGTAAGAGGCAGACCCCCTCGCTTCAGCAGCCAGATCTCACAGTAGTGACATATGCATCCCTTCGGTGATGGGGCCGCCATCTGGGATCAGATCCGAGCACTCTGCTCTCCGCGGAAGTCAAGCTCCTCATCAACTTGTTGGACGTTCATGCGATCTGATTGGCACTGGAAGCCTCCTTACCATCTCTCGAGGGAGGCTAGTTCAGGTGTTCAGACAGCACCACCGCCATGTGATCCCGCAACTAACCAGGTGTGGTGAGGCCGTGGATCCTTTGTCAGGAGGCCCTCTACCTCCGGGCTTGGCTGGAACTGGGCATTTTCCTGGTGATTCAACACCTGGCCGGTTCCCTGAATGCCAGTGTGGACAAACTCAGCCACCGGTGCCGAGTTGATCACGAATTCTAAGTACACAAATTGCCGGCCACACACTTACTCAAATCCTCTATTTTTGAGGGAACAAACCATAAGAGACTTCCTGGTTCATTCGGGTATATCACTCAAACCCTTTTATTATTTGTTTGTTTTTTGTCTTTTTTTAAAGTATTGATGTATGAAAGGGACACCTTATCGTTTTGTACACCTTATATACAATTATTTACAATTCGCGATTATTTACAACACAAAAACATACACATACACATAACTAGTTGTATTATACGAAGTGAATTGCTCTGATATATATATATACACTCAAATATTCATACTATGAAGAAAAAATCATCCGTAATTCCATAAAGACCAGAGTCAAAAGTATAAACTTGATGACAATCATAAATCAATGAACTACAGTTGAATGTAGACAGTTCAAATAAGGAAAAATAGACTCCAAATTAATTCATTCAGTACATTCAACCAATAAATGGCTAATCTTTTTACGCCAACGCGTTTCGAATCCGGTATGTCAACTCTACGGATTCTCATCAGGGCTCTGTCTTAATACGGGATATCTGCAAGTGTATAAAATAAGACTTGTTTTAGCTACATTTTTGACAGTTGTTTAGCTTCCGACTACATTTAACTCGGATTCCTCATATTACCTGTTGAACCAGCAGCCGCCGGTCAAGGGTAAGGTATTAGTTCTGACTGAGTTTCTTTTCTTTTCGGGATCTAAAAACAAACGCAGGTATCGTGACCTGTTCTTGCTCACTTTTTAAGACCAGCATGGGGCACATATGTTATTAACATACCTTACTGGATCATGCTCGTGATCCTACGTTTCCACCAAATGGGAGTTAATTTTCAGTCTTGTATTACAGCCTGAAAATAATGAGAATAACGTTTTACGCACTTTTTATGCACAGACGGAGAGAGTATGGCACTCGTTGCTCTACTCGGCATACCTGCTCTGAGGGATTCCTCGCTTGGGCTGTTCGTGTGCTAATCGGTTGCAGCGGTAAACGCTTTCTGACCATGTGGGCACCGCTTTCCTCAATCCTTATTTGCGCTCGCTTTCCCTAGAGGAAATGACAGCGTTTTATTAGGTATCAGGGGCTACTGCAATATTAGTGACAAATCGAACCCATGTTAGCTCTAGACTTACTTGAAAAAGCTGTGACTCGGCATCTAGCTCTCATTCATTTAGTTTGGCAGCCATGTTGTAACATGGCTTTAGACCTACTTATAGCTACTTGCTTGGCGGCCATCTTAGAGTGGGGTCGCTAAAGAAAGCTCTCATTCACTTAGTTTGGCAGCCATGTTGTAACGTGGTTTTTGACCGACTTAAAGCTACTTGCTTGGCGGACATTTTAGAGTGGGGTCGCTAGAGAAGGCTATCATTTAGATGTGAAAAAAAGTGAATTTAAACCACATATGAGAACATACGCGCAATCACCATCGACCCTTTCTTTTAGATGCACTTTCCTAAGTAAAGCTCACACTCTAGATATTTCAGAAAGCGAGTTAAGCCCGCTGAGTGCGCTATTAAACGTAAGTATAAGGTAGGCCTCTTTTTTTAGTAGAAGTTTATCATGGTCGATGGATCTAGACTGTTGCAGAACATATAGAATTGACCACTTTAAGTCATTCTCAGTGTTATGTTATGTTATATTGGTTTTTGTAGAGCGCACGGCTACTCAAAAAGAGTGTCCCGGCGCTTTTATTTAGGGTAGGCTGCAAACATAACACATTTAAAAAGAGGATGAGAATAGCGAATAATAATAAAAAACAGACAACCAAACAGGAGACCTACTGGGTGAATAACCACGTTTTAAGATCCTTTCTAAAGTGTGTTTATTTTCAATGCAATGCTCCACCATAGGTGCTGTAAGCACTTTATTCTTGATTCTAGACTTATGTTGCGTTATGCGCATATTCACTTGTTGTGTTGTCTTGCCTATGTAAATCTTATTGCATGGGCAAATGACTACATATACAACATTTCGTGTTTTACAATTTGAGAAACTTAAGTGTTTCCACTTAATATTCCCATGTTGGAATTCCTTCCCTTCCACAGTAGTCCCACAGGCCACGCATGTCCCACATTTATGATGTCCCTCAATGGGTTTCATTCTCCATTGAGACAATAGGTCACTCTTAGGTTTGGGTAATGCTATCTCGGCTCGGACAAGATGTTGTCCGATGCTCCTGTTCTTACGATACGCAAAAAGCGGACGGGGAAATGGACAGTCCAGGTTTTCTAATAAGTGCCAATTTTTTAACACGGTTTGTCTGAATTTGTTTGTGTCAGGCCCAAATGTGGTGACACAGACCATCCGGTCTAGTTCAGCCTTTGATTTTGTTTGTAGCAAACATTCGCGTGGTGTACATCGTGCCCGCTTGAATGAGTTTTTTAAAAGTTTTTTGGGATAACCACGTGTGAGAAGTTGGCCTGATAGGTGATGTTTCCAATTCTGGAACCACCTGTTATCAGACCAAACAATCCCTTATGGTGTCTGGTTGTAAGTCAACCTTATTAGACAAGCTATCCTAGGGGTAGCATGGACTAAGCAGCCTAAGCGAGCTGTTTTACCACATACAATCCTGTAGTACCAAATGAAAGGACACCACACAAGTATATATTATAAAAATATATGTATTTATTACTAAAAACAATCCCCAGTATTCTTTATGAATAAAGGGGCACAAGCGTTAAATCAAAAGCACTGTTTAAACATACAAAGTTGCACAATTATGGATGAGGGCGGGTGGCCACTCAAACCATATACTAAACAAGTGGTATAAGAGATGCCACTCGAGCAGTGGTTAGGCCTAGGGCCTAGGGAATCGCTGGGAGCAGTCAGGACAAGCAATGCTGAAGTCGGGAATTGCCCTCGGGATTCGGGAGATGTGCGGAAAGCGCACGCATGCACCAATGTTAACCAATGGTGCGTAAAAGTTGTAAAGTTAAAGTTTAAGGACACTTCCGCTGAACCTAGAGGAACAAAACTTAACACACAGACCCTAGAGGTGTGCACCAGTGTGGGAACACCGGCGGAGCAAAGTTACCTCACCCACAGGAAGTGGGTGCACAGGGTCGAAGATGCGTCGGGTTTTGACACGCAGGCTCTTGGTGCTTGAAGCTGAAAGGGCTGCAGGCGGGTTAAAGATGAAGTGTCCGGTGGAGTCCAAGGGTGGACTCAAGTCGAAGGGTACCTGAAAGCAGAGGGGACAGAGTCTGGGTCACTCAGCAGTGACCAGGGTGGAACCAGGACGGAACCAGGCAATGTCGGGCGCAATCAGGTGGTCGTCGAGGAGCTTCTCTCCGCTGTCACGTGGGCTCTGGGGCATCTGCGACGTCCAGGAGCAGGTCACGATCTGTCCCACGCAGGCTCTCACCGTCGGTGCAGTCGGCTTCAAGTTTGGAGCAAACAACACTTGGCAAGAGCAATCCACGCGGGATCGGAAGATTGCTTCTCACTCAGACCAGGAAGGTCAGAGTCGGGGCTCCTTTTCAGGGGAGCTGGTGTGGATCTGGAGCAACCAGATTCACGAGTCTTCTTCGTAGTTTCGTCGGCACAGGGACCACTAGCCAGCTGGCAAGTGACCGGGCCAACGCGTTGAGCCAAATGGAGCAGAAGGGCCCCACGCAGCACTCGTCGAGTGTGGAGGGCTGAACTTCGGCTCAGGAGTAGCTCAGGGTGGGGGCTTCTCAAACCCCGGTGCACAGCTTCGAGGGTCACTCGTGGGCTGCACGGTCAGCGTCTCGTGGTCAATTCAAGATGGCGTGCCCCACGCTTCCGGTCGCCTCCACGGGTCTCAGCTTTGCAGGGACTGTGGATCGGGCTGTTGGAAGGCCGGCAGGCTTGATCTCGTCGATCTCAGTCGCTCAAGTTCCGGCGGGAACTGCAACTAAGTAGACGTCGAGGGCTGGATGGTGCCTGCTGCTGCAGGGTGGTCACTCCTTGACCACAAGGGAGATTCTTCGGGCTTCCACGTTGAGATGGAGGTCGAAGGGTCCAGAATTTCGTTTCAAATGTTTCTTCCAGGAAATCTGATGTGCATTGGCACTGCTCCCACTCTTATTCGAATCTGGGGGGCGTGATTACCTGCTAGGTCCCCCCCTATGGGTGGGACCCAGGAAGTGGGTGGATACACCCCCTTCCTTTGATCCAGGCCGCCCTGGCACGAGGGCTGGAGTGCCCCAGAACCGGTTTGGCCGGATTATGCAAGGGGCAGCCTTGTGCGCCCCAAGCAGTGTCTGGTTTCTTTCAAACTTCCCTGCTACAATCCACTATCTCCTGTCTGGAGGGCGGTGACACCCTCCTGTGACAGGAAACCCTTTGTCCAGGACCCATTTGGTCGAGTTTCGGTCGACTGCAGGGGTCCAGACATTTGTCTGTGGCAGAGGCATCCATTTTGTGGATCTAAGGTCTTTGGAGAAATTAACCGCATTTAAGCAAAGCAACATGTCCTACCCCTCTAGAGGGGTGGAATGCTATCCCCGTCGCCAGAACTGGCGAGGGGATAGTATTCCAAATCGTATGACACCTTACACGACATGTTTTGATAAAGCCAAACCAAAGTTGCTATTTAACCGCGAGGATTATAAGGCACTTAAGAGTATATGGTATGGCATTATCCTGAAACAGCTTAGGGAGTTGTTCCCGACAGCTGCAGACAGGCTCAGCTCATGCTAGAGCTCCATCTCACATAAAACCACGCACTCTGCCTCCAGGATTGATGAGGCCTTCTATAGGAGTGGCTCACAGGTTTACATGTGTCCAGATATAGGTTTAGATATAGGTATACTATATCTAAGCAAGGGGTGATTACACCACCTTACCCCAGCTGAGTGATCAGCCAGTTGTGTCAATTTAAGAACCAGCCAGGGGTGGCAAAAGATATGCTGCAGCCCCTGGTAGGCCTTGGTGGCCCCTATGCCCTGGGCACCTATAGTGCATTATACAGGGGCTGACAAGGAGTCCATTTCCAATTGGTATGTGCCTATAGCACATGTGTCAGTAATTTAGTGAGAGAACAGCAGGCTGGGGGTCTGATCAGCAGGCCCACAGCCTCAGTAGTCGAAAACCAGTGAAGCAAAAAGCAAAAATTTGGGGTGACCATAGGATAGCAGACCCTACTCTCCTACACAACCCCCCCCCCCCCCCCCCAAACGCAGGGACATTAAACTAACCTTGACCAGATAAGTCTTCATGTTCTAAGTGGAAGTACCGGGAGAGACCATCTGCATTACCATGGTCAGTCCCTGGGCGGTGCTCCACTGTAAAGTCCATCCCCTGTAGGGAAATGGACCACCTGAGCAGTTTGGGATTTTCACCCTTCATCTGATTAAGCCATAAGAGGGGCTTATGGTCTGTCTGCACCAGGAAGTGAGTTCCAAACAAGTAGGACCTCAACTTCTTTAATGCCCAAACCACAGCAAAGGCCTCCCTCTCAATGGCTGACCAACGTTTCTCTCTGGGAGTCAGCCTCCTGCTAATGAAAGCAATAGGCTGGTCTTGACCATCTTGATTAAGTTGTGAGAGCACAGCTCCCACCCCCAACTCAGAAGCATCTGTCTGTACAATGAACTGTTTGGAGTAGTCAGGACTCTTCAGGATAGGTGCAGAGCACATGGCCTTCTTCAGGTCATCAAATGCCTTCTGACAGCTAACTGTCCACTGAACCTTTTTTGGCATCTTCTTGGATGTCAAGTCGTTTAATGGTGTCACTATAGACCCATAGTTCTTCACAAACTTCCTGTAATACCCAGTCAGGCCCAAGAAGGCTCTGACTTGTGTCTGGGTAACTGGAGGAGCCCAGTCCTGTATGCCCTGGATTTTGCTCTCCAGTGGCTGAACCTGGCCTCCACCTACTAGGTGGCCTAGGTATACAACCTTACTCTGCCCTATCTGGCACTTAGTGGCCTTGATAGTTAGGCCTGCTTTCTGCAGGGCCTCCAAAACTCTCTTCAGGTGGATCAGGTGATCCTCCCAGGTGGAGCTAAAGACAGCAATATCATCTAGATATGCTGCGCAAAAGTCATCCAACCCAGTAAGGACTTGGTTCACCAACCTTTGGAAAGTGGCAGGTGCATTCTTCAAACCAAAGGGCATTACCACAAACTGATAATGTCCACTAGGGGTAGAGAATGCTGTTTTGGCTTTTGACTCCTCAGCTAGTCTGATTTGCCAGTAGCCAGCTGTCAGATCGAATGTGCTCAGAAACTTGGCAGAAGCCAATCTGTCAATGAGCTCATCTGCTCTTGGAATGGGGTGAGCATCTGTCCTAGTGACAGCATTGAGACCCCTGTAGTC
The DNA here is from genome assembly GCF_964261635.1 of Lissotriton helveticus. Lineage (NCBI taxonomy): Eukaryota > Metazoa > Chordata > Amphibia > Caudata > Salamandridae > Lissotriton > Lissotriton helveticus. The sequence goes on along the minus strand of NC_136071.1, from coordinate 1,217,779,834 downwards.
CACGCAAAACCTCATTTCTCTCTTTCCATCTTGGGTATGAGGTTTTGGCACCAGGACTACTGGGCTGGCCCATGGGCTCTCTGATGGCTCAATCACTCCAAGCTCCAACATCTTTTGCACCTCAGCCTTGATGCAATCCCTGACATGGTCAGGTTGCCTGTAGATCTTATTCTTCACAGGCAGACTGTCACCAGTGTCCACTACATGGGTACACCAGTCAGTCTGGCTGGGTGTGAGTGAAAACAAATGCCTGTGGGCCTGCAAAACTTGTCTGCAGTCCATCTGTTGCTGGTCAGTGAGGCTGCCTGCCAAGGCTACTCCATCAACTGAACCATCATCAGGGTTCTGAGAAAGCAGGTCTGGGAGAGGGTCACTCTCTTCCTCCTGATCCCCATCTGTGGCCATGAGCAAGCTCATGTCCTCCCTGTCCACAAATGCTTTCAAGCGATTCACATGGATTACCCTGTGAGGGCTCCTGGGTGTTCCAAAGTCCACCAAGTAGGTGACTTCTCCCTTCTTCTCAATAATAGGATAGGGTCCACTCCATTTGTCTTGGAGTGCTGCTGGAGCCACTGGCTCCAGTACCCACACCTTCTGTCCTGGTTGGAACTCTACCAGTACAGCCTTTTGGTCATGCCAAGCTTTCTGTAATTCTTGGCTGGCCTCCAGGTTTTTGGATGCTCTTTCCATGTACTCAGCCATCCTGGAGCGGAGACCAAGTACATAGTCCACTATGTCTAGTTTGGGTTGTTTGAGAGGTAACTCCCATCCTTCTTTCACCAAACACAATGGACCTCTCACAGGGTGGCCAAACAAAAGTTCAAAAGGGCTGTAGCCAACCCCCTTCTGTGGGACCTCTCTGTAAGCAAAGAGCAGGCAGGGTAAAAGAATGTCCCATTTCCGCCTGAGCTTCTCTGGTAATCCTTTTATCATGCCTTTAAGGGTCTTGTTAAATCTCTCCACAAGCCCATTGCATTGTGGATGATATGGGGTGGTAAACTTGTAGTTTACTCCACATTCCTTCCACATTGCTTTCAGATAGCTAGACATAAAATTCGTGCCTCTATCTGATAGTACCTCCTTTGGAAAGCCCACTCTTGAGAAAACTGCAATGAGGGCTTTTGCCACCACAGGTGCTGTGGTGGTCCTTAGGGGAATAGCCTCTGGATACCTGGTGGCATGATCCACTACCACCAGTATAAATCTGTTCCCAGATGCTGTTTGGGGGTCCATTGGACCCACAATATCAATTCCAACTCTTTCAAAGGGAACCCCCACCACAGGTAGTGGTATTAGGGGGGCCTTTGTTGTGCCACCTGACTTACCACTGGCTTGGCAAGTGACACAGGAGCGACAAAACTCCTTGACATTTTCTGACATGTGAGGCCAGTGAAAGTGTGAAACAAGCCTGTCCCACGTCTTGTTCTGGCCTAAGTGTCCTGCAAGGGGAATATCATGGGCCAAGGTAAGAAGGAACCCCCTAAACTGCAGAGGTATAACCAACCTCCTGGTCATGCCAGGCTTGGGGTCTCTAGCCTCTGAGTAAAGGAGTCCATCATCCCAATACACAGTATGGGTACCTTGGGCATCCCCAGCAGCCTCAGCAGCAGCCTGCTGTCTGAGGGGTTCAAGGGAAGGGCAATCTAATTGAGCCTGCCTCAGGTCTGCCCTTGAGGGTCCCCCTGTCCCCAGAAACTCAACCTGGTCAGGTTCAAGCTCCTCAGAGACAGTCTCCTCTTGGACTGCAGAATCAGTTTCCTCTGAAACTTGATCCTCAACCTGGGGCAAGGTGGAAGGCCCAGCCTTTCCTCTCTTGCTCCTTCTCTTGGGTTGTGGTTGGTCTATTGTTCCAAGATCCACCACTGGTTCAGGAAGGCACTTCTTAGCCTGAGCCCTTGTCATGGCAAGGACATGCTCTGAAATCCCTAGCATTTCTGCATGAGTCCTGTACTCCACTTCTGACCAAACTGAGCTTTCAAGATCATTGCCTAACAGACAGTCTACTGGTAGGTCTGCACTCACCACAACTTTCTTTAGGCCATCAACCCCTCCCCAGGAGAAGTTCACAACTGCCACACTATGGGAAGTAGTGGAGTTGCTGGCATTGGTCACTAGGTAGCTCTCACCTAGTACAATCTGTCCAGGGTCCACAAAGTCAGGTGTCACCATTGTGACACTGGCACATGTGTCCCTGTAGGCTTGAGCCAGTTTCTCATTAATTAAGGGAGTCTGCCTGTATTTGCCCAGGTTACTGGGGCTTACTGCAGTGGGCAACTCAATGTCCACATCATACAGGAGAGCTGCCTGTGTAGGGATTCTGACTAGGCCAGATCCTACTTCAATACCCAGGGTCAACCCAGCCACACCCTTGGATTGTGTTCCACCACTGCTTACTGTACTGGGGGTTGCAGTTGCTTTAGGAGCTGGAGTGGTGGGAACTGGATTTGCCTTGGTGCACTCACTGCCCCAGTGTGAAACTGATTTGCAGGTATTACACCAAGGTGTCTTTGGACCTTTGTTCTTCTTCTTCTTGTTTCCATTCTGGGAACCACCCTCCTTACTATTAGTTTGGGGGCCTGAAGACTTCTGGTCTTTTTCTTTATCTTTCTGATTCTGATTTCCACCCTTCTGGTCTGTTTTCTTCTGGTCACTACCTTGGTTCTGCTTAATCCTTGTTCTGACCCATTTGTCTGCCTTCTTTCCCAATTCTTGGGGAGAGGTCAGATCAGAGTCAATAAGGTATTGATGCAACAGCTGGTTTGTGCAGTTATTAAGGATCTGTTCTCTCATCATAAGATTGTACAATCCTGTATAGTCTGAAACTTTACTTCCCTGCAACCAACCCTCCAAAGCCTTAGTGGCACACAACGAAATCAGTCCAGTCTTGAGTCTGCGCTTTTTGGGTGTCTCTGAACAACAACCTGTATTGCTCAGTGGTTAGGCCAAACCCTTCAATAAGAGCACTCTTCAAAACAGAGTAGTTTTTGGCATCCTCAGGTCTAACTGTGAGGAGCCTGTCCCTCCCTTTCTCAGAAAAGGAGTACCATAAAATTGCAGCCCACTGATCCTCAGGAACCTGCTGTACCATGCAGGCTCTCTCAAGAGCAGTCATCCATTTGTGGATGTCATCCCCTTCTTTGAAGGGGGCCACAATTTTTGTCAGGTTTCTATTGTCATAGCCCCTGTCTTTTTCTCTTGGAAAATTGCTGCCACCAGTGGCATCTAAGCCACTTAATTTCTGCTCTCTTGCCAAGGCAAGTTTAGCTTGAGCTAAGGAAAGTCTAGCTTGACTCAGGGCTACCTCCTCTCTCTCTATTTGGAGTTTGACAGCCCTCATTCTAGCCCTATGCTCAGCTTTCTGAGAAGCAGTCATGCCTCTCTCTGATTCTCTGGAGGCACTAGAAATATGAGAGTCCCCTGAAGGAGATCTCACTCTTCTGTTGCCTGGGAGAATAAGATTGTGGGATCTGGGGAGGTGCTGGCCCTCTCCATTCCCTAGTAGGTCTAAGTTGGCCTGGCTAAGCCTGGCAACTGGGACCTGGCTACCCCTCTGATCCTGATCTGCTAAGTCCTCAACTTCTGAGTCCTCCTCCTCCTCTTCTTCTTCCTCATCTTCCTCCTGAGGGAGGTCAGTTACAGGGGGGTTCCCTCCATTTCCTGTTTCTAGGGAAGCGTCCTTTGCCCTTTCTAAGTCATCCTGCTCTAGGATTTCTACCAGGATTTGGCAGGTGGGGCTTCTGCCCCTTTTTAACCCTCTTGCTTTGCACAAGGCAATCAAGTCTCTTCGGGTTAGTTTGTCATATCCAAAAGTTGCCTGGGTAAGGTCAACTGTCACAGGAGTAGACCCTGAGGCTTTTCCTGTGTCAGACATGACTGCTAGTGAGGTGTAAGTGGTGCACTTACCTACACTAAGTGTTTTCCTACTGTACCTTGCTAGTGAGTTGTAGTCAGGGTGTGCTAATCCCTTTAATCTACAACTACTAAGTTCAGTAGAACTTAATATGCTAAGCTTTTGATTTATATGTACCTAGAGGTACTTGATGTGATCTTTCAATTTGATACAAAGATTGCAATGGTAAAACAACAGCAAGCTCAAATCCGCACCGCTGCTCACCAATGTGAGAAGTTGGCCTGATAGGTGATGTTTCCAATTCTGGAACCACCTGTTATCAGACCAAACAATCCCTTATGGTGTCTGGTTGTAAGTCAACCTTATTAGACAAGCTATCCTAGGGGTAGCATGGACTAAGCAGCCTAAAGGCTTAACTTAAGAGGTCGTGTTAAGCGAGCTGTTTTACCACATACAATCCTGTAGTACCAAATGAAAGGACACCACACAAGTATATATTATAAAAATATATGTATTTATTACTAAAAACAATCCCCAGTATTCTTTATGAATAAAGGGGCACAAGCGTTAAATCAAAAGCACTGTTTAAACATACAAAGTTGCACAATTATGGATGAGGGCAGGGGGCCACTCAAACCATATACTAAACAAGTGGTATAAGAGATGCCACTCGAGCAGTGGTTAGGCCTAGGGCCTAGGCAATCGCTGGGAGCAGTCAGGACAAGCAATGCTGAAGTCGGGAATGGCCCACGGGATTCGGGAGATGTGCGGAAAGCGCACGCATGCACCAATGTTAACCAATGGTGCGTAAAAGTTGTAAAGTTAAAGTTTAAGGACACTTCCGCTGAACCTAGAGGAACAAAACTTAACACACAGACCCTAGAGGTGTGCACCAGTGTGGGAACACCGGCGGAGCAAACTTACCTCACCCACAGGAAGTGGGTGCACAGGGTCGAAGATGCGTCGGGTTTTGACACGCAGGCTCTTGGTGCTTGAAGCTGAAAGGGCTGCAGGCGGGTTAAAGATGAAATGTCCGGTGGAGTCCAAGGGTGGACTCAAGTCGAAGGGTACCTGAAAGCAGAGGGGACATAGTCTGGGTCACTCAGCAGTGACCAGGGTGGAACCAGGACGGAACCAGGCAATGTCGGGCGCAATCAGGTGGTCGTCGAGGAGCTTCTCGCCGCTGTCACGTGGGCTCTGGGGCATCTGCGACGTCCAGGAGCAGGTCACGATCTGTCCCACGCAGGCTCTCACCGTCGGTGCAGTCGGCTTCAAGTTTGGAGCAAACAACACTTGGCAAGAGCAATCCACGCGGGATCGGAAGATTGCTTCTCACTCAGACCAGGAAGGTCAGAGTCGGGGCTCCTTTTCAGGGGAGCTGGTGTGGATCTGGAGCAACCAGATTCACGAGTCTTCTTCGTAGTTTCGTCGGCACAGGGACCACTAGCCAGCTGGCAAGTGACCGGGCCAACGCGTTGAGCCAAATGGAGCAGAAGGGCCCCACGCAGCACTCGTCGAGTGTGGAGGGCTGAACTTCGGCTCAGGAGTAGCTCAGGGTGGGGGCTTCTCAAACCCCGGTGCACAGCTTCGAGGGTCACTCGTGGGCTGCACGGTCAGCGTCTCGTGGTCAATTCAAGATGGCGTGCCCCACGCTTCCGGTCGCCTCCACGGGTCTCAGCTTTGCAGGGACAGTGGATCGGGCTGTTGGAAGGCCGGCAGGCTTGATCTCGTCGATCTCAGTCGCTCGAGTTCCGGCGGGAACTGCAACTAAGTAGACGTCGAGGGCTGGATGGTGCCTGCTGCTGCAGGGTGGTCACTCCTTGACCACAAGGGAGATTCTTCGGGCTTCCACGTTGAGATGGAGGTCGAAGGGTCCAGAATTTCGTTTCAAATGTTTCTTCCAGGAAATCTGATGTGCATTGGCACTGCTCCCACTCTTATTCGAATCTGGGGGGCGTGATTACCTGCTAGGTCCCCCCCCTATGGGTGGGACCCAGGAAGTGGGTGGATACACCCCCTTCCTTTGATCCAGGCCGCCCTGGCACGAGGGCTGGAGTGCCCCAGAACCGGTTTGGCCGGATTATGCAAGGGGCAGCCTTGTGCGCCCCAAGCAGTGTCTGGTTTCTTTCAAACCTCCCTGCTACAATCCACTATCTCCTGTCTGGAGGGCGGTGACACCCTCCTGTGACAGGAAACCCTTTGTCCAGGACCCATTTGGTCGAGTTTCGGTCGACTGCAGGGGTCCAGACATTTGTCTGTGGCAGAGGCATCCATTTTGTGGATCTAGGGTCTTTGGAGAAATTAACCGCATTTAAGCAAAGCAACATGTCCTACCCCTCTAGAGGGGTGGAATGCTATCCCCGTCGCCAGAACTGGCGAGGGGATAGTATTCCAAATCGTATGACACCTTACACGACATGTTTTGATAAAGCCAAACCAAAGTTGCTATTTAACCGCGAGGATTATAAGGCACTTAAGAGTATATGGTATGGCATTATCCCGGAACAGCTTAGGGACTTGTTCCCGACAGCTGCAGACAGGCTCAGCTCATGCTAGAGCTCCATCTCACATAAAACCACGCACTCTGCCTCCAGGATTGATGAGGCCTTCTATAGGAGTGGCTCACAGGTTTACATGTGTCCAGATATAGGTTTAGATATAGGTATACTATATCTAAGCAAGGGGTGATTACACCACCTTACCCCAGCTGAGTGATCAGCCAGTTGTGTCAATTTAAGAACCAGCCAGGGGTGGCAAAAGATATGCTGCAGCCCCTGGTAGGCCTTGGTGGCCCCTATGCCCTGGGCACCTATAGTGCATTATACAGGGGCTGACAAGGAGTCCATTTCCAATTGGTATGTGCCTATAGCACATGTGTCAGTAATTTAGTGAGAGAACAGCAGGCTGGGGGTCTGATCAGCAGGCCCACAGCCTCAGTAGTCGAAAACCAGTGAAGCAAAAAGCAAAAATTTGGGGTGACCATAGGATAGCAGACCCTACTCTCCTACACCACGGCTTTCCATTTCTTGACAGAATGTGTCAGCGTGTCTTTCAAACTCTGACCGCTCCGTGCAGTTTCTCCTAATACGGAGCAGTTGGCCATAGGGCAAGTTAGCCTTCAAGTTCCTGGGGTGGTCACTTTGGTGGTGCAGTATTGTGTTTTTATCAGTCTGCTTCTTGTATAAAGAGGAGACCAACTTCCCGTTTGAACATGTGATTTCCACATCCAGGAACGTCATTCTTGTGTCACTGATCTCAATAGGAAATGTAATGTCTGGATGTTTGGAATTAAGCCATCCATGAAATTTCATCAACTCCGTGTGGCTCCCCTGACACAGGAGCCACACGTCGTCGATATATCGTAGCCATTGCTTAATGTGACTGCAATATGGGTTATCCTTTTCAATAAATTTCTTCTCATATTCTGCCATATATAATATGGCCATCTCCGGAGCATAGGGGCATCCCATAGCAGTCCCTTTGGTCTGCATAAAGAACTGCTCATTGAATCGGATTCACTTACTAGAAAACCTGGACTGTCCATTTCCCCGTCCGCTTTTTGCGTATCGTAAGAACAGGAGCATCGGACAACATCTTGTCCGAGCCGAGATAGCATTACCCAAACCTAAGAGTGACCTATTGTCTCAATGGAGAATGAAACCCATTGAGGGACATCATAAATGTGGGACATGCGTGGCCTGTGGGACTACTGTGGAAGGGAAGGAATTCCAACATGGGAATATTAAGTGGAAACACTTAAGTTTCTCAAATTGTAAAACACGAAATGTTGTATATGTAGTCATTTGCCCATGCAATAAGATTTACATAGGCAAGACAACACAACAAGTGAATATGCGCATAACGCAACATAAGTCTAGAATCAAGAATAAAGTGCTTACAGCACCTATGGTGGAGCATTGCATTGAAAATAAACACACTTTAGAAAGGATCTTAAAACGTGGTTATTCACCCAGTAGGTCTCCTGTTTGGTTGTCTGTTTTTTATTATTATTCGCTATTCTCATCCTCTTTTTAAATGTGTTATGTTTGCAGCCTACCCTAAATAAAAGCGCCGGGACACTCTTTTTGAGTAGCCGTGCGCTCTACAAAAACCAATATAACATAACATAACACTGAGAATGACTTAAAGTGGTCAATTCTATATGTTCTGCAACAGTCTAGATCCATCGACCATGATAAACTTCTACTAAAAAAAGAGGCCTACCTTATACTTACGTTTAATAGCGCACTCAGCGGGCTTAACTCGCTTTCTGAAATATCTAGAGTGTGAGCTTTACTTAGGAAAGTGCATCTAAAAGAAAGGGTCGATGGTGATTGCGCGTATGTTCTCATATGTGGTTTAAATTCACTTTTTTTCACATCTAAATGATAGCCTTCTCTAGCGACCCCACTCTAAAATGTCCGCCAAGCAAGTAGCTTTAAGTCGGTCAAAAACCACGTTACAACATGGCTGCCAAACTAAGTGAATGAGAGCTTTCTTTAGCGACCCCACTCTAAGATGGCCGCCAAGCAAGTAGCTATAAGTAGGTCTAAAGCCATGTTACAACATGGCTGCCAAACTAAGTGAATGAGAGCTAGATGCCGAGTCACAGCTTTTTCAAGTAAGTCTAGAGCTAACATGGGTTCGATTTGTCACTAATATTGCAGTAGCCCCTGATACCTAATAAAACGCTGTCATTTCCTCTAGGGAAAGCGAGCGCAAATAAGGATTGAGGAAAGCGGTGCCCACATGGTCAGAAAGCGTTTACCGCTGCAACCGATTAGCACACGAACAGCCCAAGCGAGGAATCCCTCAGAGCAGGTATGCCGAGTAGAGCAACGAGTGCCATACTCTCTCCGTCTGTGCATAAAAAGTGCGTAAAACGTTATTCTCATTATTTTCAGGCTGTAATACAAGACTGAAAATTAACTCCCATTTGGTGGAAACGTAGGATCAGAAGCATGATCCAGTAAGGTATGTTAATAACATATGTGCCCCATGCTGGTCTTAAAAAGTGAGCAAGAACAGGTCACGATACCTGCGTTTGTTTTTAGATCCCGAAAAGAAAAGAAACTCAGTCAGAACTAATACCTTACCCTTGACCGGCGGCTGCTGGTTCAACAGGTAATATGAGGAATCCGAGTTAAATGTAGTCGGAAGCTAAACAACTGTCAAAAATGTAGCTAAAACAAGTCTTATTTTATACACTTGCAGATATCCCGTATTAAGACAGAGCCCTGATGAGAATCCGTAGAGTTGACATACCGGATTCGAAACGCGTTGGCGTAAAAAGATTAGCCATTTATTGGTTGAATGTACTGAATGAATTAATTTGGAGTCTATTTTTCCTCATTTGAACTGTCTACATTCAACTGTAGTTCATTGATTTATGATTGTCATCAAGTTTATACTTTTGACTCTGGTCTTTATGGAATTACGGATTATTTTTTCTTCATAGTATGAATATTTGAGTGTATATATATATATCAGAGCAATTCACTTTGTATAATACAACTAGTTATGTGTATGTGTATGTTTTTGTGTTGTAAATAATCGCAAATTGTAAATAATTGTATATAAGGTGTACAAAACGATAAGGTGTCCCTTTCATACATCAATACTTTAAAAAAAGACAAAAAACAAACAAATAATAAAAGGGTTTGAGTGATATACCCGAACGAACCAGGAAGTCTCTTATGGTTTGTTCCCTCAAAAATAGAGGATTTGAGTAAGTGTGTGGCCGGCAATTTGTGTACTTAGAATTTATATTAATGGTCCAGCTAGCCCCACGTCCCTGGACCTGACTCCCCCATTCTTCAAAGAGTTGATCACGAATGGCATCTCCAGCCAGAGGTGGCGCAAGGTCTTTCAGCAGTGGGGAGGGCCTTGGTTAGATCTACTCCGCTCCGAATAGAATGCGCAGTGTCAGCAGTTTTGTGCGTTGGAGTTTCCAAGGCGGCTAGCGCTCTGCGACGCTTTTCGTCTTGAGTGGAGCGCAGGCCTCCCGAATGCATTTTTGCCCATACCAATCCTATCCATCGGGCTGAAGATAAAGAACGACCGTGCTCAAGGAATTCTTGTTGCTCCGGACTGGTCAGAGCTTCCACAGAGGAGCATCGAACCTCCGATCAGTTCTGACGTTCTGTTGCAGCAGCAGAGAGGGTGATCCACCCGAACCTGTCCACCCTCAGCCTCTTTGATTGGACATTGTGCGGCTGCAGTTGACAGCTTTTGACCATTCCTCCTGAAGCCTGTAAAGCTATTCTGGCAGCCAGGCGTCCCTCCACCAATGTGGGTTCACTCCTGCAGATGGTAAATGTTGTACATAATGGTCTGTTGTCCCCAGTCTGCCTTCCTCTGACATACTTTTCGTTTTTTTTAGCCCAGCAGGGTTCTGCTCTGGACACTTTGAAGGGTTACCTTTCGACCCTTTCTGTTTTCCGTTTGCCAGAGCAAGTCATTTTTTAAAAATCTCCCATTGTACATAAATTCTTGAAGGGGCTTGCACGTTTGTTTCCCCTTCACCATTTATCATGCCCCAGCGGGACCTTAATGTGGTTTTCACCAATTGATGTGGCACCTTTCGAACCACTGCACAATTACCCCCTCCAACTGCTTACTATCAAAACAGCCGCCTTTGTGGCAATAACTTCTGCCCGGAGGGTTATTGAATTGCAGGCTCGTCCTCTCAGCCTCCTTACCCAACTGTCTTTCCGGACAAAGTAGTGCTCCGCATCAGGGCCTCGTTTTTTTGCCAAGGTGGTGCCATCTTTCCGTCTAGAACAATCTGTCACCTGCCCACCGTCTGCTCATGTGCAGCCTTCTAAGGAAGAAGAACGTCTCCACCGCCTGGACACAAAACGAGCATTATCATTCGATGTTTTTCACGCTAAAGAGTTCCGGGTGGATGACCAGCTCTTTGTAGGGTTCTTTGGAGCATAGAAGGGACGTGCAGTGCAGAAAAGGACCATCTCTCGGGTTATCCTCTGCATAAACATTAGATCCACTTTGGCCAAGAAACAGCCTCCTGAAGGCCTTGGAGCTCATTCCACTAGAGATGAGGCAGCTACCGTGGTGTTCCAGTGCTTGATACCTGCCAGGTGGCCACGCTGGCCCCTCTGCACAGATTTCCCAAACAATATTGCCTGTATAATCATGCCCATAGGGAATACCTCTTCGGCCGTTTGCTCATACAGGACTTTCTGGTCTAACACTTTTCCGCAGTCCTTCCTTGGGGGTGGCATTGCTTGGGTTTCTTTTCTAAGGTAAGGGGTTTGCGGCTAGATGTCTCTATCAGATGGGCAAGTTACGTATCTCCGGTAACTCCTTATTTGGTAGAGACTTGATCTAGCTGCAGATTCCTTACCGATCCACCCATCCTTCCTGCACTGCGGATCAGTTTTTAGTGTCCGGGCTGTTCCCCCTTCAGAGCGCTATTTTAAATATATATATTTTTTTTAACACTCCATGCTCACTTCATGGCTCTGCGCTTCTGGCGTTGAAAGTCGTGGAAAGTATGGACGTGAGCGTGCCAAGATGGGCTTATATAGACGACACCGACGTCATGAAGACCAGGCAGATGCCTACAACGTCAAGCAGAGTCTACCGACGCCACCTATCGGCGCACAGGGGGACTGCTATCAAATCTTCCGGCACAAGCCTGATGCCTGAAAGTTCTAAGGTAAGGAATCTGCGGCTAGACCATGTCTTTACCAGATTAGGCAATACCAAAGGTAAGTAACTTGTCCTTTAGGGCACCTATTAACAGAATTTTTCTATGGTCGATGACTAAAGCTGACATGGAGTCTGCTGGGAGTAGTGGGAAGTGTTGTACATGGCCCAGGGGTCTATACACCACCGAGCAGATGAGGGGAGGAGTCAGCCAACCATAGGGTTAACACATGGTAGTAGGCTTGAGAACCTAAGATGCTTTTTAATTATAGCAGCTACTACTCCTATTTCGTCTGTGGGCATGTTCATTTGGATACGGTAATAACGTTCAGGAAGAGCTGCTAGGATCTCTGGGGTATATTCGTCTGTTAGCCAGGCTCCCGTTAACCATAAAATGTCCGGGGATTCAGTCGAGTTGGTGAAAGATTTGGATCTGGTGGTTGACTATGGTTCTGGTGTGGAGGTGCCTGGCCCTGATGTCGTCCAGTTTAGGTTTGGGAGGAGTGGGGTTCATAGATGAACCTATGATCGATTCAGTCAGCTGAATCCAATCTGAAGCGACAATCTTATCATGCGGGAGGTTTCGCTTCTGCAGCTTAGCCAGAGTATAGGGGCCAATTGATCGCTTATTGAGTACAGCTTTTTACGCACCACTGAGGAGTAAGAAAATAAATGGGCATGGTGACTGGCCCCCGGCCACGGATTGGCACAGACTGGCTTGGCTTTGGCGTGCCCTCTGCACACGCACATTGCTGCCGGCATGATATGGGCTACGAGCTCCAACAGTCTCTGCCCCCTTCTCCTGAATCCAATCAGCAAGGTCAATGGCTGTAAACATCCCGACCCCCGTACGCGAACAGGTCTGCGCAGCTTCCCCACAAGTTTGGCGATAAGATGCTCAATTGTTTGTTAAAAAGGTGCTCAAAGTATTAAGACCTGTGCAAGGAGCGCAATTCCGGTCTTATTTACAGTGCTATTTGTTATTGCTTCTGTAACTTCTTTTTTATTAACTTCATGTATATGCCTTTATGGCCTTAAGCCAAATAAATAAATGTGACTAATGTGCAGCAGGGCGGTCCCATACTGAGCGGGACTTCTCATTTACCTGCAGCAAGGCAGCCTGCAGCAACAGAGAAAAGAACATTTTCTTGGTGGTGGCAGAGTGCCTATGTCGTCATTATACACTGAACGGCCAGTTGATTGCATTCTGTTTTTGTTTTAGCATATACACAGATGTGGAAGATGTGAACGAGCAAGATGCAGTCAGCAGGATAGTGGGATGGCTCCTGGAAAGCTACTTTGAGTTCTTTGAAGCGGAGGAGGATGAGTTTTCATCTACTAATGATTTAAGCTCGATCACTGAACAGGTGAGAAGGTTTACCTTTTGTATGTGTGGTGCTTAAGCTTGTTGGCTGACCTGTGTTGGGCTAAACGTGCAGTCATGGCTTGTAATCCTGATTTATTTATTTATTTTAAACTTATTTTCCGCATTGAACTCTACAAATACTGAAGCTCGCATGGAGGGGTAAATTGAGTCTTGGGTTCCTTGTAAGAGATGTCCTCGGACTAGGGAATACCTAAAGTGCACCCTTGATGCAACGCTGGCTGAGCTTCAACTGGCAGCAGTCTTAGTTCAGGCAAAATCCTTTGTTGTTGTGACTCCATCAGCGAAGACCGCCTCTTGCCGGTAGAAGAGTCCTCCAATCCCCGGGCTGCGTTTCTTACGTTTGTGTCACGGGCAGGTTTGAAATGCAGTTGGGCCGGCCGCGTGCAGTATGTGCTCAAACATGAGGCTGTTAGCAGGAGGAAGCTGCAGCCTGGACTGTTTTTGGAGACATTGGGGGTGTGCTAATCTGGCATTGTGTAGCACTGCACCATATATGTTTTGGAGAGGCGTTATGTTTTAACACTGCTGTTCCTTTTCAGATCGATGACTTGCTAGAAGAAGACGACGATGACAAGCTTGAGTGCACTGATGAACTTCCCGAGGACGTCGTTGGCCAATCCAGTGAAATGCAGGAGGTGCTCAACCAGGGAGTGAACGATGATCTTTCGGAAAGCAGCAGGTAACAGTCACTCCATCGTCTCATCGTCTCTCTGAGGAGTAGAGCCATCTGTGTATGATGATGCAAGGCTTTGTTTGTATCTGTTCTACTCAAGTGAGCAGTTGTCTTAAGCACAACTTGGACCTGTTCTAAAGTGCGACTGTTTAGGAAGCTGGCTCTTCATATGATGCACCAATAATCTGGTATACCGTAGAGTGTCCAGTGGTTCCCTTATGAATGGACGGGGCTTGCGATACAATCCCATAGTGTTCTATGAGTGTGTACCGTGTAGAGTGTCCAGTGGTTCCCTTATGAATGGACGGGGCTTGCGATACAATCCCATAGTGTTCTATGAGTGTGTACCGTGTAGAGTGTCCAGTGGTTCCCTTATGAATGGACGGGGCTTGCGATACAATCCCATAGTGTTCTATGAGTGTGTACCGTGTAGAGTGTCCAGTGGTTCCCTTATGAATGGACGGGGCTTGCGATACAATCCCGTAGTGTTCTATGAGTGTGTACCGTGTAGAGTGTCCAGTGGTTCCCTATGAATGGACGGGGCTTGCGATACAATCCCATAGTGTTCTATGAGTGTGTACTGTGTAGAGTGTCCAGTGGTTCCCTTATGAATGGACGGGGCTTGCGATACAATCCCATAGTGTTCTATGAGTGTGTACCGTGTAGAGTGTCCAGTGGTTCCCTATGAATGGACGGGGCTTGCGATACAATCCCATAGTGTTCTATGAGTGTGTACTGTGTAGAGTGTCCAGTGGTTCCCTTATGAATGGACGGGGCTTGCGATACAATCCCATAGTGTTCTATGAGTGTGTACCGTGTAGAGTGTCCAGTGGTTCCCTTATGAATGGACGGGGCTTGCGATACAATCCCGTAGTGTTCTATGAGTGTGTACCGTGTAGAGTGTCCAGTGGTTCCCTATGAATGGACGGGGCTTGCGATACAATCCCATAGTGTTCTATGAGTGTGTACTGTGTAGAGTGTCCAGTGGTTCCCCTATGAATGGACGGGGCTTGCGATACAATCCCATAGTGTTCTATGAGTGTGTACCGTGTAGAGTGGCCAGTGGTTCCCCTATGAATGGACGGGGCTTGCGATACAATCCCATAGTGTTCTATGAGTGTGTACCGTGTAGAGTGTCCAGTGGTTCCCCTATGAATGGACGGGGCTTGCGATACAATCCCATAGTGTTCTATGAGTGTGTACCGTGTAGAGTGTCCAGTGTTTCCTTATGAATGGACGGGGCTTGCGATACAATCCCATAGTGTTCTATGAGTGTGTACCGTGTAGTGTGTCCAGTGGTTCCCTTATGAATGGACGGGGCTTGCGATACAATCCCATAGTGTTCTATGAGTGTGTACCGTGTAGAGTGTCCAGTGGTTCCCTTATGAATGGACGGGGCTTGCGATACAATCCCATAGTGTTCTATGAGTGTGTACTGTGTAGAGTGTCCAGTGGTTCCCCTATGAATGGACGGGGCTTGCGATACAATCCCATAGTGTTCTATGAGTGTGTACCGTGTAGAGTGTCCAGTGGTTCCCCTATGAATGGACGGGGCTTGCGATACGATCCCATAGTGTTCTATGAGTGTGTACCGTGTAGAGTGTCCAGTGGTTCCCCTATGAATGGACGGGGCTTGCGATACAATCCCATAGTGTTCTATGAGTGTGTAGAGTGTCCAGTGTTTCCTTATGAATGGACGGGGCTTGCGATACAATCCCATAGTGTTCTATGAGTGTGTACCGTAGCGTGTCCAGTGGTTCCCTTATGAATGGACGGGGCTTGCGATACAATCCCATAGTGTTCTATGAGTGTGTACCGTGTAGAGTGTCCAGTGGTTCCCTTATGAATGGACGGGGCTTGCGATACAATCCCATAGTGTTCTATGAGTGAGTACCGTGTAGAGTGTCCAGTGGTTCCCTTATGAATGGACGGGGCTTGCGATACAATCCCATAGTGTTCTATGAGTGTGTACCGTGCAGTGTGTCCAGTGGTTCCCCTATGAATGGACGGGGCTTGCGATACAATCCCATAGTGTTCTATGAGTGTGTAGAGTGTCCAGTGGTTCCCTTATGAATGGACGGGGCTTGCGATACAATCCCATAGTGTTCTATGAGTGTGTACCGTGTAGAGTGTCCAGTGGTTCCCTTATGAATGGACGGGGCTTGCGATACAATCCCATAGTGTTCTATGAGTGTGTACCGTGTCCAGTGGTTCCCTTATGAATGGACGGGGCTTGCGATACAATCCCATAGTGTTCTATGAGTGTGTACCGTGTCCAGTGGTTCCCTTATGAATGGACGGGGCTTGCGATACAATCCCATAGTGTTCTATGAGTGTGTACCGTGTAGAGTGTCCAGTGGTTCCCCTATGAATGGACGGGGCTTGCGATACAATCCCATAGTGTTCTATGAGTGTGTACTGTGTAGAGTGTCCAGTGGTTCCCTTATGAATGGACGGGGCTTGCGATACAATCCCATAGTGTTCTATGAGTGTGTAGAGTGTCCAGTGGTTCCCTTATGAATGGACGGGGCTTGCGATACAATCCCATAGTGTTCTATGAGTGTGTAGAGTGTCCAGTGGTTCCCTTATGAATGGACGGGGCTTGCGATACAATCCCATAGTGTTCTATGAGTGTGTACTGTGTAGAGTGTCCAGTGGTTCCCTTATGAATGGACGGGGCTTGCGATACAATCCCATAGTGTTCTATGAGTGTGTAGAGTGTCCAGTGGTTCCCTTATGAATGGACGGGGCTTGCGATACAATCCCATAGTGTTCTATGAGTGTGTAGAGTGTCCAGTGGTTCCCTTATGAATGGACGGGGCTTGCGATACAATCCCATAGTGTTCTATGAGTGTGTACTGTGTAGAGTGTCCAGTGGTTCCCTTATGAATGGACGGGGCTTGCGATACAATCCCATAGTGTTCTATGAGTGTGTAGAGTGTCCAGTGGTTCCCTTATGAATGGACGGGGCTTGCGATACAATCCCATAGTGTTCTATGAGTGTGTACCGTGTAGAGTGTCCAGTGGTTCCCTTATGAATGGACGGGGCTTGCGATACAATCCCATAGTGTTCTATGAGTGTGTACCGTGTAGAGTGTCCAGTGGTTCCCTTATGAATGGACGGGGCTTGCGATACAATCCCATAGTGTTCTATGAGTGTGTACCGTGTAGAGTGTCCAGTGGTTCCCCTATGAATGGACGGGGCTTGCGATACAATCCCATAGTGTTCTATGAGTGTGTACTGTGTAGAGTGTCCAGTGTTTCCTTATGAATGGACGGGGCTTGCGATACAATCCCATAGTGTTCTATGAGTGTGTACCGTGTAGAGTGTCCAGTGGTTCCCTTATGAATGGACGGGGCTTGCGATACAATCCCATAGTGTTCTATGAGTGTGTAGAGTGTCCAGTGGTTCCCCTATGAATGGACGGGGCTTGCGATACAATCCCATAGTGTTCTATGAGTGTGTACCGTGTAGAGTGTCCAGTGGTTCCCTTATGAATGGACGGGGCTTGCGATACAATCCCATAGTGTTCTATGAGTGTGTAGAGTGTCCAGTGGTTCCCTTATGAATGGACGGGGCTTGCGATACAATCCCATAGTGTTCTTTGAGTGTGTACCGTGTAGAGTGTCCAGTGGTTCCCCTATGAATGGACGGGGCTTGCGATACAATCCCATAGTGTTCTATGAGTGTGTACCGTGTAGAGTGTCCAGTGGTTCCCTTATGAATGGACGGGGCTTGCGATACAATCCCATAGTGTTCTATGAGTGTGTACCGTGTAGAGTGTCCAGTGGTTCCCTTATGAATGGACGGGGCTTGCGATACAATCCCATAGTGTTCTATGAGTGTGTACCGTGTAGTGTGTCCAGTGTTTCCTTATGAATGGACGGGGCTTGCGATACAATCCCATAGTGTTCTATGAGTGTGTACCGTGTAGAGTGTCCAGTGGTTCCCCTATGAATGGACGGGGCTTGCGATACAATCCCATAGTGTTCTATGAGTGTGTACCGTGTAGAGTGTCCAGTGGTTCCCTTATGAATGGACGGGGCTTGCGATACAATCCCATAGTGTTCTATGAGTGTGTACCGTGTAGAGTGTCCAGTGGTTCCCTTATGAATGGACGGGGCTTGCGATACAATCCCATAGTGTTCTATGAGTGTGTACTGTGTAGAGTGTCCAGTGGTTCCCTTATGAATGGACGGGGCTTGCGATACAATCCCATAGTGTTCTATGAGTGTGTAGAGTGTCCAGTGGTTCCCTTATGAATGGACGGGGCTTGCGATACAATCCCATAGTGTTCTATGAGTGTGTACCGTGTAGAGTGTCCAGTGGTTCCCCTATGAATGGACGGGGCTTGCGATACAATCCCATAGTGTTCTATGAGTGTGTACTGTGTAGAGTGTCCAGTGGTTCCCTTATGAATGGACGGGGCTTGCGATACAATCCCATAGTGTTCTATGAGTGTGTACCGTGTCCAGTGGTTCCCTTATGAATGGACGGGGCTTGCGATACAATCCCATAGTGTTCTATGAGTGTGTACCGTGTAGAGTGTCCAGTGGTTCCCTTATGAATGGACGGGGCTTGCGATACAATCCCATAGTGTTCTATGAGTGTGTACCGTAGCGTGTCCAGTGGGTCCCTTATGAATGGACGGGGCTTGCGATACAATCCCATAGTGTTCTATGAGTGTGTACCGTGTAGAGTGTCCAGTGGTTCCCCTATGAATGGACGGGGCTTGCGATACAATCCCATAGTGTTCTATGAGTGTGTACCGTAGCGTGTCCAGTGGTTCCCCTATGAATGGACGGGGCTTGCGATACAATCCCGTAGTGTTCTATGAGTGTGTACCGTGTAGAGTGTCCAGTGGTTCCCTTATGAATGGACGGGGCTTGCGATACAATCCCATAGTGTTCTATGAGTGTGTACCGTGTCCAGTGGTTCCCCTATGAATGGACGGGGCTTGCGATACAATCCCATAGTGTTCTATGAGTGTGTACCGTGTAGAGTGTCCAGTGGTTCCCTTATGAATGGACGGGGCTTGCGATACAATCCCATAGTGTTCTATGAGTGTGTACCGTGTCCAGTGGTTCCCCTATGAATGGACGGGGCTTGCGATACAATCCCGTAGTGTTCTATGAGTGTGTACCGTGTAGAGTGTCCAGTGGTTCCCTTATGAATGGACGGGGCTTGCGATACAATCCCATAGTGTTCTATGAGTGTGTACCGTGTAGTGTGTCCAGTGGTTCCCTTATGAATGGACGGGGCTTGCGATACAATCCCATAGTGTTCTATGAGTGTGTACCGTGTAGAGTGTCCAGTGGTTCCCTTATGAATGGACGGGGCTTGCGATACAATCCCATAGTGTTCTATGAGTGTGTACCGTGTAGAGTGTCCAGTGGTTCCCCTATGAATGGACGGGGCTTGCGATACAATCCCATAGTGTTCTATGAGTGTGTACCGTGTAGAGTGTCCAGTGGTTCCCTTATGAATGGACGGGGCTTGCGATACAATCCCATAGTGTTCTATGAGTGTGTACCGTGTAGAGTGTCCAGTGGTTCCCTTATGAATGGACGGGGCTTGCGATACAATCCCATAGTGTTCTATGAGTGTGTACCGTGTAGAGTGTCCAGTGGTTCCCTTATGAATGGACGGGGCTTGCGATACAATCCCATAGTGTTCTATGAGTGTGTAGAGTGTCCAGTGGTTCCCCTATGAATGGACGGGGCTTGCGATACAATCCCATAGTGTTCTATGAGTGTGTACCGTGTAGAGTGTCCAGTGGTTCCCTTATGAATGGACGGGGCTTGCGATACAATCCCATAGTGTTCTATGAGTGTGTAGAGTGTCCAGTGGTTCCCCTATGAATGGACGGGGCTTGCGATACAATCCCGTAGTGTTCTATGAGTGTGTACCGTGTAGAGTGTCCAGTGGTTCCCTTATGAATGGACGGGGCTTGCGATACAATCCCATAGTGTTCTATGAGTGTGTAGAGTGTCCAGTGGTTCCCCTATGAATGGACGGGGCTTGCGATACAATCCCATAGTGTTCTATGAGTGTGTACCGTGTAGAGTGTCCAGTGGGTCCCTTATGAATGGACGGGGCTTGCGATACAATCCCATAGTGTTCTATGAGTGTGTACTGTGTAGAGTGTCCAGTGGTTCCCTTATGAATGGACGGGGCTTGCGATACAATCCCATAGTGTTCTATGAGTGTGTACCGTGTAGAGTGTCCAGTGGTTCCCCTATGAATGGACGGGGCTTGCGATACAATCCCATAGTGTTCTATGAGTGTGTACCGTGTAGAGTGTCCAGTGGTTCCCTATGAATGGACGGGGCTTGCGATACAATCCCATAGTGTTCTATGAGTGTGTACCGTGTAGTGTGTCCAGTGTTTCCTTATGAATGGACGGGGCTTGCGATACAATCCCATAGTGTTCTATGAGTGTGTACCGTGTAGAGTGTCCAGTGGTTCCCCTATGAATGGACGGGGCTTGCGATACAATCCCATAGTGTTCTATGAGTGTGTACCGTGTAGAGTGTCCAGTGGTTCCCTTATGAATGGACGGGGCTTGCGATACAATCCCATACTGTTCTATGAGTGTGTACCGTGTAGAGTGTCCAGTGGTTCCCTTATGAATGGACGGGGCTTGCGATACAATCCCATAGTGTTCTATGAGTGTGTACTGTGTAGAGTGTCCAGTGGTTCCCCTATGAATGGACGGGGCTTGCGATACAATCCCATAGTGTTCTATGAGTGTGTAGAGTGTCCAGTGGTTCCCTTATGAATGGACGGGGCTTGCGATACAATCCCATAGTGTTCTATGAGTGTGTACCGTGCAGTGTGTCCAGTGGTTCCCTTATGAATGGACGGGGCTTGCGATACAATCCCATAGTGTTCTATGAGTGTGTACCGTGTCCAGTGGTTCCCCTATGAATGGACGGGGCTTGCGATACAATCCCATAGTGTTCTATGAGTGTGTACCGTAGCGTGTCCAGTGGTTCCCTATGAATGGACGGGGTTTGCGATACAATCCCGTAGTGTTCTATGAGTGTGTACCGTGTAGTGTCCAGTGGTTCCCTTATGAATGGACGGGGCTTGCGATGCAATCCCATAGTGTTCTATGAGTGTGTACCGTGTAGAGTGTCCAGTGGTTCCCTTATGAATGGACGGGGCTTGCGATACAATCCCATAGTGTTCTATGAGTGTGTACCGTGTAGAGTGTCCAGTGGTTCCCTTATGAATGGACGGGGCTTGCGATACAATCCCATAGTGTTCTATGAGTGTGTACCGTAGCGTGTCCAGTGGTTCCCCTATGAATGGACGGGGTTTGCGATACAATCCCGTAGTGTTCTATGAGTGTGTACCGTGTAGTGTCCAGTGGTTCCCTTATGAATGGACGGGGCTTGCGATGCAATCCCATAGTGTTCTATGAGTGTGTACCGTGTAGAGTGTCCAGTGGTTCCCTTATGAATGGACGGGGCTTGCGATACAATCCCATAGTGTTCTATGAGTGTGTACCGTGTAGAGTGTCCAGTGGTTCCCTTATGAATGGACGGGGCTTGCGATACAATCCCATAGTGTTCTATGAGTGTGTACCGTGTAGAGTGTCCAGTGGTTCCCTTATGAACGGACGGGGCTTGCGATACAATCCCATAGTGTTCTATGAGTGTGTACCGTGTAGAGTGTCCAGTGGTTCCCCTATGAATGGACGGGGCTTGCGATACAATCCCATAGTGTTCTATGAGTGTGTACCGTGTAGAGTGTCCAGTGGTTCCCTTATGAATGGACGGGGCTTGCGATACAATCCCATAGTGTTCTATGAGTGTGTACCGTGTAGTGTGTCCAGTGGTTCCCTTATGAATGGACGGGGCTTGCGATACAATCCCATAGTGTTCTATGAGTGTGTACCGTGTAGTGTCCAGTGGTTCCCTTATGAATGGACGGGGCTTGCGATACAATCCCATAGTGTTCTATGAGTGTGTACCGTGTAGAGTGTCCAGTGGTTTCCCTATGAATGGACGGGGCTTGCGATACAATCCCATAGTGTTCTATGAGTGTGTACCGTGTAGAGTGTCCAGTGGTTCCCCTATGAATGGACGGGGCTTGCGATACAATGCCATAGTGTTCTATGAGTGTGTACTGTGTAGAGTGTCCAGTGGGTCCCTTATGAATGGACGGGGCTTGCGATACAATCCCATAGTGTTCTATGAGTGTGTACCGTGTAGAGTGTCCAGTGGTTCCCCTATGAATGGACGGGGCTTGCGATACAATCCCATAGTGTTCTATGAGTGTGTACTGTGTAGAGTGTCCAGTGGTTCCCCTATGAATGGACGGGGCTTGCGATACAATCCCATAGTGTTCTATGAGTGTGTACCGTGTAGAGTGTCCAGTGGTTCCCCTATGAATGGACGGGGCTTGCGATACAATCCCATAGTGTTCTATGAGTGTGTACCGTGTAGAGTGTGTACCGTGTAGAGTGTCCAGTGGTTCCCTTATGAATGGACGGGGCTTGCGATACAATCCCATAGTGTTCTATGAGTGTGTACCGTGTAGAGTGTCCAGTGGTTCCCCTATGAATGGACGGGGCTTGCGATACAATCCCATAGTGTTCTATGAGTGTGTACTGTGTAGAGTGTCCAGTGGTTCCCCTATGAATGGACGGGGCTTGCGATACAATCCCATAGTGTTCTATGAGTGTGTACCGTGTAGAGTGTCCAGTGGTTCCCTTATGAATGGACGGGGCTTGCGATACAATCCCATAGTGTTCTATGAGTGTGTACCGTGTAGAGTGTCCAGTGGTTCCCCTATGAATGGACGGGGCTTGCGATACAATCCCATAGTGTTCTATGAGTGTGTACCGTGTAGAGTGTCCAGTGGTTCCCCTATGAATGGACGGGGCTTGCGATACAATCCCATAGTGTTCTATGAGTGTGTACCGTGTAGAGTGTCCAGTGGTTCCCTATGAATGGACGGGGCTTGCGATACAATCCCATAGTGTTCTTTGAGTGTGTACCGTGTAGAGTGTCCAGTGGTTCCCCTATGAATGGACGGGGCTTGCGATACAATCCCATAGTGTTCTATGAGTGTGTACCGTGTAGAGTGTCCAGTGGTTCCCCTATGAATGGACGGGGCTTGCGATACAATCCCATAGTGTTCTATGAGTGTGTACTGTGTAGAGTGTCCAGTGGTTCCCTTATGAATGGACGGGGCTTGCGATACAATCCCATAGTGTTCTATGAGTGTGTACCGTGTAGAGTGTCCAGTGGTTCCCCTATGAATGGACGGGGCTTGCGATACAATCCCATAGTGTTCTATGAGTGTGTACCGTGTAGAGTGTCCAGTGGTTCCCCTATGAATGGACGGGGCTTGCGATACAATCCCATAGTGTTCTATGAGTGTGTACCGTGTAGTGTGTCCAGTGGTTCCCCTATGAATGGACGGGGCTTGCGATACAATCCCATAGTGTTCTATGAGTGTGTACCGTGTAGAGTGTCCAGTGGTTCCCCTATGAATGGACGGGGCTTGCGATACAATCCCATAGTGTTCTATGAGTGTGTACCGTGTAGAGTGTCCAGTGGTTCCCCTATGAATGGACGGGGCTTGCGATACAATCCCATAGTGTTCTATGAGTGTGTACCGTGTAGAGTGTCCAGTGGTTCCCCTATGAATGGACGGGGCTTGCGATACAATCCCATAGTGTTCTATGAGTGTGTACCGTGTAGAGTGTCCAGTGGTTCCCCTATGAATGGACGGGGCTTGCGATACAATCCCATAGTGTTCTATGAGTGTGTACCGTGTAGAGTGTCCAGTGGTTCCCCTATGAATGGACGGGGCTTGCGATACAATCCCATAGTGTTCTATGAGTGTGTACCGTGTAGAGTGTCCAGTGGTTCCCTTATGAATGGACGGGGCTTGCGATACAATCCCATAGTGTTCTATGAGTGTGTACCGTGTAGAGTGTCCAGTGGTTCCCTTATGAATGGACGGGGCTTGCGATACAATCCCATAGTGTTCTATGAGTGTGTACCGTGTAGAGTGTCCAGTGGTTCCCCTATGAATGGACGGGGCTTGCGATACAATCCCATAGTGTTCTATGAGTGTGTACCGTGTAGAGTGTCCAGTGGTTCCCCTATGAATGGACGGGGCTTGCGATACAATGCCATAGTGTTCTATGAGTGTGTACCGTGTAGAGTGTCCAGTGGTTCCCTTATGAATGGACGGGGCTTGCGATACAATCCCATAGTGTTCTATGAGTGTGTACCGTGTAGAGTGTCCAGTGGTTCCCCTATGAATGGACGGGGCTTGCGATACAATCCCATAGTGTTCTATGAGTGTGTACCGTGTAGAGTGTCCAGTGGTTCCCCTATGAATGGACGGGGCTTGCGATACAATCCCATAGTGTTCTATGAGTGTGTACCGTGTAGAGTGTCCAGTGGTTCCCCTATGAATGGACGGGGCTTGCGATACAATCCCATAGTGTTCTATGAGTGTGTACCGTGTAGAGTGTCCAGTGGTTCCCTTATGAATGGACGGGGCTTGCGATACAATCCCATAGTGTTCTATGAGTGTGTACCGTGTAGAGTGTCCAGTGGTTCCCCTATGAATGGACGGGGCTTGCGATACAATCCCATAGTGTTCTATGAGTGTGTACCGTGTAGAGTGTCCAGTGGTTCCCTTATGAATGGACGGGGCTTGCGATACAATCCCATAGTGTTCTATGAGTGTGTACCGTGTAGAGTGTCCAGTGGTTCCCCTATGAATGGACGGGGCTTGCGATACAATCCCATAGTGTTCTATGAGTGTGTACCGTGTAGAGTGTCCAGTGGTTCCCTTATGAATGGACGGGGCTTGCGATACAATCCCATAGTGTTCTATGAGTGTGTACCGTGTAGAGTGTCCAGTGGTTCCCTTATGAATGGACGGGGCTTGCGATACAATCCCATAGTGTTCTATGAGTGTGTACCGTGTAGAGTGTCCAGTGGTTCCCTTATGAATGGACTGGGCTTGCGATACAATCCCATAGTGTTCTATGAGTGTGTACCGTGTAGAGTGTCCAGTGTTTCCTTATGAATGGACGGGGCTTGCGATACAATCCCATAGTGTTCTATGAGTGTGTACCGTGTAGAGTGTCCAGTGGTTCCCTTATGAATGGACGGGGCTTGCGATACAATCCCATAGTGTTCTATGAGTGTGTACCGTGTAGAGTGTCCAGTGGTTCCCCTATGAATGGACGGGGCTTGCGATACAATCCCATAGTGTTCTATGAGTGTGTACCGTGTAGAGTGTCCAGTGGTTCCCCTATGAATGGACGGGGCTTGCGATACAATCCCATAGTGTTCTATGAGTGTGTACCGTGTAGTGTCCAGTGGTTCCCTTATGAATGGACGGGGCTTGCGATACAATCCCATAGTGTTCTATGAGTGTGTACCGTGTAGTGTCCAGTGGTTCCCTTATGAATGGACGGGGCTTGCGATACAATCCCATAGTGTTCTATGAGTGTGTACCGTGTAGAGTGTCCAGTGGTTCCCTTATGAATGGACGGGGCTTGCGATACAATCCCATAGTGTTCTATGAGTGTGTACCGTAGCGTGTCCAGTGGTTCCCTATGAATGGACGGGGCTTGCGATACAATCCCATAGTGTTCTATGAGTGTGTACTGTGTAGAGTGTCCAGTGGTTCCCCTATGAATGGACGGGGCTTGCGATACAATCCCGTAGTGTTCTATGACTGTGTACTGTGTAGTGTCCAGTGGTTCCCTTATGAATGGACGGGGCTTGCGATACAATCCCATAGTGTTCTATGAGTGTGTACCGTGTCCAGTGGTTCCCTTATGAATGGACGGGGCTTGCGATACAATCCCATAGTGTTCTATGAGTGTGTACCGTGTAGAGTGTCCAGTGGTTCCCTTATGAATGGACGGGGCTTGCGATACAATCCCATAGTGTTCTATGAGTGTGTACCGTAGCGTGTCCAGTGGGTCCCTTATGAATGGACGGGGCTTGCGATACAATCCCATAGTGTTCTATGAGTGTGTACCGTGTAGAGTGTCCAGTGGTTCCCCTATGAATGGACGGGGCTTGCGATACAATCCCGTAGTGTTCTATGAGTGTGTACCGTGTAGAGTGTCCAGTGGTTCCCCTATGAATGGACGGGGCTTGCGATACAATCCCATAGTGTTCTATGAGTGTGTACTGTGTAGAGTGTCCAGTGGTTCCCCTATGAATGGACGGGGCTTGCGATACAATCCCATAGTGTTCTATGAGTGTGTACCGTGCAGTGTGTCCAGTGGTTCCCTTATGAATGGACGGGGCTTGCGATACAATCCCATAGTGTTCTATGAGTGTGTACCGTGTAGAGTGTCCAGTGGTTCCCTTATGAATGGACGGGGCTTGCGATACAATCCCATAGTGTTCTATGAGTGTGTACCGTGTAGAGTGTCCAGTGGTTCCCTTATGAATGGACGGGGCTTGCGATACAATCCCATAGTGTTCTATGAGTGTGTACCGTGTAGAGTGTCCAGTGGTTCCCTTATGAATGGACGGGGCTTGCGATACAATCCCATAGTGTTCTATGAGTGTGTACTGTGTAGAGTGTCCAGTGGTTCCCTTATGAATGGACGGGGCTTGCGATACAATCCCGTAGTGTTCTATGAGTGTGTACCGTGTAGAGTGTCCAGTGGTTCCCTATGAATGGACGGGGCTTGCGATACAATCCCATAGTGTTCTATGAGTGTGTAGAGTGTCCAGTGGTTCCCCTATGAATGGACGGGGCTTGCGATACAATCCCATAGTGTTCTATGAGTGTGTACCGTGTAGAGTGTCCAGTGGTTCCCCTATGAATGGACGGGGCTTGCGATACAATCCCATAGTGTTCTATGAGTGTGTACCGTGTAGTGTCCAGTGGTTCCCTTATGAATGGACGGGGCTTGCGATACAATCCCATAGTGTTCTATGAGTGTGTACCGTGTAGAGTGTCCAGTGGTTCCCTTATGAATGGACGGGGCTTGCGATACAATCCCATAGTGTTCTATGAGTGTGTACCGTGTCCAGTGGTTCCCTTATGAATGGACGGGGCTTGCGATACAATCCCATAGTGTTCTATGAGTGTGTACCGTGTAGAGTGTCCAGTGGTTCCCCTATGAATGGACGGGGCTTGCGATACAATCCCATAGTGTTCTATGAGTGTGTACCGTGTAGAGTGTCC
Organism: Lissotriton helveticus; assembly: GCF_964261635.1. Lineage (NCBI taxonomy): Eukaryota > Metazoa > Chordata > Amphibia > Caudata > Salamandridae > Lissotriton > Lissotriton helveticus. The sequence continues at coordinate 1,217,753,052 of NC_136071.1, read as the reverse complement.
AGTGGTTCCCTTATGAATGGACGGGGCTTGCGATACAATCCCGTAGTGTTCTATGAGTGTGTACCGTGTAGAGTGTCCAGTGGTTCCCTTATGAATGGACGGGGCTTGCGATACAATCCCGTAGTGTTCTATGAGTGTGTACTGTGTAGAGTGTCCAGTGGTTCCCCTATGAATGGACGGGGCTTGCGATACAATCCCATAGTGTTCTATGAGTGTGTAGAGTGTCCAGTGGTTCCCTTATGAATGGACTGGGCTTGCGATACAATCCCATAGTGTTCTATGAGTGTGTACCGTGTAGAGTGTCCAGTGGTTCCCCTATGAATGGACGGGGCTTGCGATACAATCCCATAGTGTTCTATGAGTGTGTACCGTGTAGAGTGTCCAGTGGTTCCCTTATGAATGGACGGGGCTTGCGATACAATCCCATAGTGTTCTATGAGTGTGTACCGTGTAGAGTGTCCAGTGGTTCCCTTATGAATGGACGGGGCTTGCGATACAATCCCATAGTGTTCTATGAGTGTGTACCGTGTAGAGTGTCCAGTGGTTCCCCTATGAATGGACGGGGCTTGCGATACAATCCCATAGTGTTCTATGAGTGTGTACCGTGTAGAGTGTCCAGTGGTTCCCCTATGAATGGACGGGGCTTGCGATACAATCCCATAGTGTTCTATGAGTGTGTAGAGTGTCCAGTGTTTCCTTATGAATGGACGGGGCTTGCGATACAATCCCATAGTGTTCTATGAGTGTGTACCGTAGCGTGTCCAGTGGTTCCCTTATGAATAGACGGGGCTTGCGATACAATCCCATAGTGTTCTATGAGTGTGTACCGTGTAGAGTGTCCAGTGGTTCCCTTATGAATGGACGGGGCTTGCGATACAATCCCATAGTGTTCTATGAGTGTGTAGAGTGTCCAGTGGTTCCCTTATGAATGGACGGGGCTTGCGATACAATCCCATAGTGTTCTATGAGTGTGTACCGTGTAGAGTGTCCAGTGGTTCCCTTATGAATGGACGGGGCTTGCGATACAATCCCATAGTGTTCTATGAGTGTGTACCGTGTAGAGTGTCCAGTGGTTCCCTTATGAATGGACGGGGCTTGCGATACAATCCCATAGTGTTCTATGAGTGTGTACCGTAGCGTGTCCAGTGGTTCCCCTATGAATGGACGGGGCTTGCGATACAATCCCATAGTGTTCTATGAGTGTGTACCGTGTAGAGTGTCCAGTGTTTCCTTATGAATGGACGGGGCTTGCGATACAATCCCATAGTGTTCTATGAGTGTGTACTGTGTAGAGTGTCCAGTGGTTCCCTTATGAATGGACGGGGCTTGCGATACAATCCCATAGTGTTCTATGAGTGTGTACCGTGTAGAGTGTCCAGTGGTTCCCTTATGAATGGACGGGGCTTGCGATACAATCCCATAGTGTTCTATGAGTGTGTACCGTGTAGAGTGTCCAGTGGTTCCCCTATGAATGGACGGGGCTTGCGATACAATCCCATAGTGTTCTATGAGTGTGTACTGTGTAGAGTGTCCAGTGGTTCCCTTATGAATGGACGGGGCTTGCGATACAATCCCATAGTGTTCTATGAGTGTGTACCGTAGCGTGTCCAGTGGTTCCCTTATGAATAGACGGGGCTTGCGATACAATCCCATAGTGTTCTATGAGTGTGTACCGTGTAGAGTGTCCAGTGGTTCCCCTATGAATGGACGGGGCTTGCGATACAATCCCATAGTGTTCTATGAGTGTGTACCGTGTAGAGTGTCCAGTGGTTCCCCTATGAATGGACGGGGCTTGCGATACAATCCCATAGTGTTCTATGAGTGTGTACCGTGTAGAGTGTCCAGTGGTTCCCTTATGAATGGACGGGGCTTGCGATACAATCCCATAGTGTTCTATGAGTGTGTACCGTAGCGTGTCCAGTGGTTCCCTTATGAATGGACGGGGCTTGCGATACAATCCCATAGTGTTCTATGAGTGTGTACCGTGTAGAGTGTCCAGTGGTTCCCCTATGAATGGACGGGGCTTGCGATACAATCCCATAGTGTTCTATGAGTGTGTACCGTGTAGAGTGTCCAGTGGTTCCCCTATGAATGGACGGGGCTTGCGATACAATCCCATAGTGTTCTATGAGTGTGTACCGTGTAGAGTGTCCAGTGGTTCCCTTATGAATGGACGGGGCTTGCGATACAATCCCATAGTGTTCTATGAGTGTGTACCGTAGCGTGTCCAGTGGTTCCCTTATGAATAGACGGGGCTTGCGATACAATCCCATAGTGTTCTATGAGTGTGTACCGTGTAGAGTGTCCAGTGGTTCCCTTATGAATGGACGGGGCTTGCGATACAATCCCATAGTGTTCTATGAGTGTGTACCGTGTAGAGTGTCCAGTGGTTCCCTTATGAATGGACGGGGCTTGCGATACAATCCCATAGTGTTCTATGAGTGTGTACCGTAGCGTGTCCAGTGGTTCCCTATGAATGGACGGGGCTTGCGATACAATCCCATAGTGTTCTATGAGTGTGTACCGTGTAGAGTGTCCAGTGTTTCCTTATGAATGGACGGGGCTTGCGATACAATCCCATAGTGTTCTATGAGTGTGTACTGTGTAGAGTGTCCAGTGGTTCCCTTATGAATGGACGGGGCTTGCGATACAATCCCATAGTGTTCTATGAGTGTGTACCGTGTAGAGTGTCCAGTGTTTCCTTATGAATGGACGGGGCTTGCGATACAATCCCATAGTGTTCTATGAGTGTGTACCGTGTAGAGTGTCCAGTGGTTCCCTTATGAATGGACGGGGCTTGCGATACAATCCCATAGTGTTCTATGAGTGTGTACCGTGTAGAGTGTCCAGTGGTTCCCCTATGAATGGACGGGGCTTGCGATACAATCCCATAGTGTTCTATGAGTGTGTACCGTGTCCAGTGGTTCCCCTATGAATGGACGGGGCTTGCGATACAATCCCATAGTGTTCTATGAGTGTGTACCGTGTAGAGTGTCCAGTGTTCCCTTATGAATGGACGGGGCTTGCGATACAATCCCATAGTGTTCTTTGAGTGTGTACCGTGTAGAGTGTCCAGTGGTTCCCCTATGAATGGACGGGGCTTGCGATACAATCCCATAGTGTTCTATGAGTGTGTACCGTGTAGAGTGTCCAGTGGTTCCCTTATGAATGGACGGGGCTTGCGATACAATCCCATAGTGTTCTATGAGTGTGTACCGTGTAGAGTGTCCAGTGTTTCCTTATGAATGGACGGGGCTTGCGATACAATCCCATAGTGTTCTATGAGTGTGTACCGTGTAGTGTGTCCAGTGGTTCCCTTATGAATGGACGGGGCTTGCGATACAATCCCATAGTGTTCTATGAGTGTGTACCGTGTAGAGTGTCCAGTGGTTCCCCTATGAATGGACGGGGCTTGCGATACAATCCCATAGTGTTCTATGAGTGTGTACTGTGTAGAGTGTCCAGTGGTTCCCCTATGAATGGACGGGGCTTGCGATACAATCCCATAGTGTTCTATGAGTGTGTAGAGTGTCCAGTGGTTCCCCTATGAATGGACGGGGCTTGCGATACAATCCCATAGTGTTCTATGAGTGTGTACCGTGCAGTGTGTCCAGTGGTTCCCTTATGAATGGACGGGGCTTGCGATACAATCCCATAGTGTTCTATGAGTGTGTACCGTGTAGAGTGTCCAGTGTTTCCTTATGAATGGACGGGGCTTGCGATACAATCCCATAGTGTTCTATGAGTGTGTACCGTGTAGAGTGTCCAGTGGTTCCCCTATGAATGGACGGGGCTTGCGATACAATCCCATAGTGTTCTATGAGTGTGTACCTGTGTAGAGTGTCCAGTGGTTCCCTTATGAATGGACGGGGCTTGCGATACAATCCCATAGTGTTCTATGAGTGTGTACCGTGTAGAGTGTCCAGTGGTTCCCCTATGAATGGACGGGGCTTGCGATACAATCCCATAGTGTTCTATGAGTGTGTACCGTGTAGAGTGTCCAGTGGTTCCCTTATGAATGGACGGGGCTTGCGATACAATCCCATAGTGTTCTATGAGTGTGTACCGTGTAGAGTGTCCAGTGGTTCCCCTATGAATGGACGGGGCTTGCGATACAATCCCATAGTGTTCTATGAGTGAGTACCGTGTAGAGTGTCCAGTGGTTCCCTTATGAATGGACGGGGCTTGCGATACAATCCCATAGTGTTCTATGAGTGTGTACCGTGTAGAGTGTCCAGTGGTTCCCCTATGAATGGACGGGGCTTGCGATACAATCCCATAGTGTTCTATGAGTGTGTACCGTGTAGAGTGTCCAGTGGTTCCCTATGAATGGACGGGGCTTGCGATACAATCCCATAGTGTTCTATGAGTGTGTACCGTGTAGAGTGTCCAGTGGTTCCCTTATGAATGGACGGGGCTTGCGATACAATCCCATAGTGTTCTATGAGTGTGTACCGTGTAGAGTGTCCAGTGGTTCCCTTATGAATGGACGGGGCTTGCGATACAATCCCATAGTGTTCTATGAGTGTGTACCGTGTAGTGTGTCCAGTGGTTCCCTTATGAATGGACGGGGCTTGCGATACAATCCCATAGTGTTCTATGAGTGTGTAGAGTGTCCAGTGGTTCCCTTATGAATGGACGGGGCTTGCGATACAATCCCATAGTGTTCTATGAGTGTGTACCGTGTAGAGTGTCCAGTGGTTCCCCTATGAATGGACGGGGCTTGCGATACAATCCCATAGTGTTCTATGAGTGTGTACCGTGTAGAGTGTCCAGTGGTTCCCTTATGAATGGACGGGGCTTGCGATACAATCCCATAGTGTTCTATGAGTGTGTACTGTGTAGAGTGTCCAGTGGTTCCCCTATGAATGGACGGGGCTTGCGATACAATCCCATAGTGTTCTATGAGTGTGTACTGTGTAGAGTGTCCAGTGGTTCCCTTATGAATGGACGGGGCTTGCGATACAATCCCATAGTGTTCTATGAGTGTGTAGAGTGTCCAGTGGTTCCCTTATGAATGGACGGGGCTTGCGATACAATCCCATAGTGTTCTATGAGTGTGTAGAGTGTCCAGTGGTTCCCTTATGAATGGACGGGGCTTGCGATACAATCCCATAGTGTTCTATGAGTGTGTACCGTGTAGAGTGTCCAGTGGTTCCCTTATGAATGGACGGGGCTTGCGATACAATCCCATAGTGTTCTATGAGTGTGTACCGTGTAGTGTGTCCAGTGGTTCCCTTATGAATGGACGGGGCTTGCGATACAATCCCATAGTGTTCTATGAGTGTGTAGAGTGTCCAGTGGTTCCCTTATGAATGGACGGGGCTTGCGATACAATCCCATAGTGTTCTATGAGTGTGTACCGTGTAGAGTGTCCAGTGGTTCCCCTATGAATGGACGGGGCTTGCGATACAATCCCATAGTGTTCTATGAGTGTGTACCGTGTAGAGTGTCCAGTGGTTCCCTTATGAATGGACGGGGCTTGCGATACAATCCCATAGTGTTCTATGAGTGTGTACCGTGTAGAGTGTCCAGTGGTTCCCTTATGAATGGACGGGGCTTGCGATACAATCCCATAGTGTTCTATGAGTGTGTACCGTGTAGAGTGTCCAGTGGTTCCCTTATGAATGGACGGGGCTTGCGATACAATCCCATAGTGTTCTATGAGTGAGTACCGTGTAGAGTGTCCAGTGGTTCCCTTATGAATGGACGGGGCTTGCGATACAATCCCATAGTGTTCTATGAGTGTGTACCGTGTAGAGTGTCCAGTGGTTCCCTTATGAATGGACGGGGCTTGCGATACAATCCCATAGTGTTCTATGAGTGTGTACCGTGTAGAGTGTCCAGTGGTTCCCCTATGAATGGACGGGGCTTGCGATACAATCCCATAGTGTTCTATGAGTGTGTACCGTGTAGAGTGTCCAGTGGTTCCCTTATGAATGGACGGGGCTTGCGATACAATCCCATAGTGTTCTATGAGTGTGTACCGTGTAGAGTGTCCAGTGGTTCCCTTATGAATGGACGGGGCTTGCGATACAATCCCATAGTGTTCTATGAGTGTGTACCGTGTAGAGTGTCCAGTGGTTCCCTTATGAATGGACGGGGCTTGCGATACAATCCCATAGTGTTCTATGAGTGTGTACCGTGTAGTGTCCAGTGGTTCCCTTATGAATGGACGGGGCTTGCGATACAATCCCATAGTGTTCTATGAGTGTGTACCGTGCAGTGTGTCCAGTGGTTCCCCTATGAATGGACGGGGCTTGCGATACAATCCCATAGTGTTCTATGAGTGTGTACCGTGTAGAGTGTCCAGTGGTTCCCTTATGAATGGACGGGGCTTGCGATACAATCCCATAGTGTTCTATGAGTGTGTACCGTGCAGTGTGTCCAGTGGTTCCCTTATGAATGGACGGGGCTTGCGATACAATCCCATAGTGTTCTATGAGTGTGTAGAGTGTCCAGTGGTTCCCTTATGAATGGACGGGGCTTGCGATACAATCCCATAGTGTTCTATGAGTGTGTACCGTGTAGTGTGTCCAGTGGTTCCCTTATGAATGGACGGGGCTTGCGATACAATCCCATAGTGTTCTATGAGTGTGTAGAGTGTCCAGTGGTTCCCTTATGAATGGACGGGGCTTGCGATACAATCCCATAGTGTTCTATGAGTGTGTACCGTGTAGAGTGTCCAGTGGTTCCCCTATGAATGGACGGGGCTTGCGATACAATCCCATAGTGTTCTATGAGTGTGTACCGTGTAGAGTGTCCAGTGGTTCCCTTATGAATGGACGGGGCTTGCGATACAATCCCATAGTGTTCTATGAGTGTGTACCGTGTAGAGTGTCCAGTGGTTCCCCTATGAATGGACGGGGCTTGCGATACAATCCCATAGTGTTCTATGAGTGTGTACCGTGTAGAGTGTCCAGTGGTTCCCTTATGAATGGACGGGGCTTGCGATACAATCCCATAGTGTTCTATGAGTGTGTACCGTGTAGAGTGTCCAGTGGTTCCCCTATGAATGGACGGGGCTTGCGATACAATCCCATAGTGTTCTATGAGTGTGTACCGTGTAGAGTGTCCAGTGGTTCCCTTATGAATGGACGGGGCTTGCGATACAATCCCATAGTGTTCTATGAGTGTGTACTGTGTAGAGTGTCCAGTGGTTCCCTATGAATGGACGGGGCTTGCGATACAATCCCATAGTGTTCTATGAGTGTGTACCGTGTAGAGTGTCCAGTGGTTCCCTTATGAATGGACGGGGCTTGCGATACAATCCCATAGTGTTCTATGAGTGTGTACCGTGTAGAGTGTCCAGTGGTTCCCTTATGAATGGACGGGGCTTGCGATACAATCCCATAGTGTTCTATGAGTGTGTACCGTGTAGTGTGTCCAGTGGTTCCCTTATGAATGGACGGGGCTTGCGATACAATCCCATAGTGTTCTATGAGTGTGTACCGTGTAGAGTGTCCAGTGGTTCCCTTATGAATGGACGGGGCTTGCGATACAATCCCATAGTGTTCTATGAGTGTGTACTGTGTAGAGTGTCCAGTGGTTCCCCTATGAATGGACGGGGCTTGCGATACAATCCCATAGTGTTCTATGAGTGTGTACCGTGTAGAGTGGCCAGTGGTTCCCTTATGAATGGACGGGGCTTGCGATACAATCCCATAGTGTTCTATGAGTGTGTACTGTGTAGTGTGTCCAGTGGTTCCCCTATGAATGGACGGGGCTTGCGATACAATCCCATAGTGTTCTATGAGTGTGTAGAGTGTCCAGTGGTTCCCTTATGAATGGACGGGGCTTGCGATACAATCCCATAGTGTTCTATGAGTGTGTACCGTGTAGAGTGTCCAGTGGTTCCCTATGAATGGACGGGGCTTGCGATACAATCCCATAGTGTTCTATGAGTGTGTACTGTGTAGAGTGTCCAGTGGTTCCCTTATGAATGGACGGGGCTTGCGATACAATCCCATAGTGTTCTATGAGTGTGTAGAGTGTCCAGTGGTTCCCTTATGAATGGACGGGGCTTGCGATACAATCCCATAGTGTTCTATGAGTGTGTAGAGTGTCCAGTGGTTCCCTTATGAATGGACGGGGCTTGCGATACAATCCCATAGTGTTCTATGAGTGTGTAGAGTGTCCAGTGGTTCCCCTATGAATGGACGGGGCTTGCGATACAATCCCATAGTGTTCTATGAGTGTGTACCGTAGCGTGTCCAGTGGTTCCCTATGAATGGACGGGGCTTGCGATACAATCCCATAGTGTTCTATGAGTGTGTACCGTGTAGAGTGTCCAGTGGGTCCCTTATGAATGGACGGGGCTTGCGATACAATCCCATAGTGTTCTATGAGTGTGTACCGTGTAGAGTGTCCAGTGGTTCCCCTATGAATGGACGGGGCTTGCGATACAATCCCATAGTGTTATATGAGTGTGTACCGTGTAGAGTGTCCAGTGGGTCCCTTATGAATGGACGGGGCTTGCGATACAATCCCATAGTGTTCTATGAGTGTGTACCGTGTAGAGTGTCCAGTGGTTCCCTATGAATGGACGGGGCTTGCGATACAATCCCATAGTGTTCTATGAGTGTGTACTGTGTAGAGTGTCCAGTGGTTCCCTTATGAATGGACGGGGCTTGCGATACAATCCCATAGTGTTCTATGAGTGTGTAGAGTGTCCAGTGGTTCCCTTATGAATGGACGGGGCTTGCGATACAATCCCATAGTGTTCTATGAGTGTGTAGAGTGTCCAGTGGTTCCCTTATGAATGGACGGGGCTTGCGATACAATCCCATAGTGTTCTATGAGTGTGTAGAGTGTCCAGTGGTTCCCCTATGAATGGACGGGGCTTGCGATACAATCCCATAGTGTTCTATGAGTGTGTACCGTAGCGTGTCCAGTGGTTCCCCTATGAATGGACGGGGCTTGCGATACAATCCCATAGTGTTCTATGAGTGTGTACTGTGTAGAGTGTCCAGTGGTTCCCCTATGAATGGACGGGGCTTGCGATACAATCCCATAGTGTTCTATGAGTGTGTACCGTAGCGTGTCCAGTGGTTCCCCTATGAATGGACGGGGCTTGCGATACAATCCCATAGTGTTCTATGAGTGTGTACCGTGTAGAGTGTCCAGTGGTTCCCTTATGAATGGACGGGGCTTGCGATACAATCCCATAGTGTTCTATGAGTGTGTACCGTGTAGTGTGTCCAGTGGTTCCCTTATGAATGGACGGGGCTTGCGATACAATCCCATAGTGTTCTATGAGTGTGTACCGTGTAGAGTGTCCAGTGGTTCCCTTATGAATGGACGGGGCTTGCGATACAATCCCATAGTGTTCTATGAGTGTGTACCGTGTAGAGTGTCCAGTGGTTCCCCTATGAATGGACGGGGCTTGCGATACAATCCCATAGTGTTCTATGAGTGTGTACCGTGTAGAGTGTCCAGTGGTTCCCCTATGAATGGACGGGGCTTGCGATACAATCCCATAGTGTTCTAGTAGTGTGTACTGTGTAGAGTGTCCAGTGGTTCCCTTATGAATGGACGGGGCTTGCGATACAATCCCATAGTGTTCTATGAGTGTGTACCGTGTAGAGTGTCCAGTGGTTCCCCTATGAATGGACGGGGCTTGCGATACAATCCCATAGTGTTCTATGAGTGTGTACCGTGTAGAGTGTCCAGTGGTTCCCCTATGAATGGACGGGGCTTGCGATACAATCCCATAGTGTTCTATGAGTGTGTACCGTGTAGAGTGTCCAGTGGTTCCCCTATGAATGGACGGGGCTTGCGATACAATCCCATAGTGTTCTATGAGTGTGTACCGTGTAGAGTGTCCAGTGGTTCCCTTATGAATGGACGGGGCTTGCGATACAATCCCATAGTGTTCTATGAGTGTGTACCGTGTAGAGTGTCCAGTGGTTCCCTTATGAATGGACGGGGCTTGCGATACAATCCCGTAGTGTTCTATGAGTGTGTACCGTGTAGAGTGTCCAGTGGTTCCCTTATGAATGGACGGGGCTTGCGATACAATCCCGTAGTGTTCTATGAGTGTCTACTGTGTAGAGTGTCCAGTGGTTCCCCTATGAATGGACGGGGCTTGCGATACAATCCCATAGTGTTCTATGAGTGTGTACTGTGTAGAGTGTCCAGTGGTTCCCTTATGAATGGACGGGGCTTGCGATACAATCCCATAGTGTTCTATGAGTGTGTACTGTGTAGAGTGTCCAGTGGTTCCCTTATGAATGGACGGGGCTTGCGATACAATCCCATAGTGTTCTATGAGTGTGTAGAGTGTCCAGTGGTTCCCCTATGAATGGACGGGGCTTGCGATACAATCCCATAGTGTTCTACGAGTGTGTACTGTGTAGAGTGTCCAGTGGTTCCCTTATGAATGGACGGGGCTTGCGATACAATCCCATAGTGTTCTACGAGTGTGTACTGTGTAGAGTGTCCAGTGGTTCCCCTATGAATGGACGGGGCTTGCGATACAATCCCATAGTGTTCTATGAGTGTGTACTGTGTAGAGTGTCCAGTGGTTCCCCTATGAATGGACGGGGCTTGCGATACAATCCCATAGTGTTCTATGAGTGTGTACCGTGTAGAGTGTCCAGTGGTTCCCTTATGAATGGACGGGGCTTGCGATACAATCCCATAGTGTTCTATGAGTGTGTACCGTGTAGAGTGTCCAGTGGTTCCCTTATGAATGGACGGGGCTTGCGATACAATCCCATAGTGTTCTATGAGTGTGTACCGTAGCGTGTCCAGTGGGTCCCTTATGAATGGACGGGGCTTGCGATACAATCCCATAGTGTTCTATGAGTGTGTACCGTGTAGAGTGTCCAGTGGTTTCCCTATGAATGGACGGGGCTTGCGATACAATCCCATAGTGTTCTATGAGTGTGTACCGTGTAGAGTGTCCAGTGGTTCCCTTATGAATGGACGGGGCTTGCGATACAATCCCGTAGTGTTCTATGAGTGTGTACCGTGTAGAGTGTCCAGTGGTTCCCCTATGAATGGACGGGGCTTGCGATACAATCCCATAGTGTTCTATGAGTGTGTACCGTGTAGAGTGTCCAGTGGTTCCCCTATGAATGGACGGGGCTTGCGATACAATCCCATAGTGTTCTATGAGTGTGTACCGTGTAGAGTGTCCAGTGGTTCCCTTATGAATGGACGGGGCTTGCGATACAATCCCATAGTGTTCTATGAGTGTGTACCGTGTAGAGTGTCCAGTGGTTCCCTTATGAATGGACGGGGCTTGCGATACAATCCCATAGTGTTCTATGAGTGTGTACCGTGTAGAGTGTCCAGTGGTTCCCTTATGAATGGACGGGGCTTGCGATACAATCCCATAGTGTTCTATGAGTGTGTACCGTGTAGTGTCCAGTGGTTCCCTATGAATGGACGGGGCTTGCGATACAATCCCATAGTGTTCTATGAGTGTGTACCGTGTAGAGTGTCCAGTGGTTCCCCTATGAATGGACGGGGCTTGCGATACAATCCCATAGTGTTCTATGAGTGGGTAGCGTGGTCGAGCAGCCTGAGGCTCAACACAGAGGAGTGCAAGACCCTTGCAAATACACACAATGATCAACAAACGTCACACACGACTCTAGGAGGAGATCCGCACTGTAGGAAGGTTGGCTCCTTCTCGCACGGTTACCCCCACGTTTTGCTTGGGGTCCGTGTTTTTGACTACTCGTACATTTGATATTCATATGTTTTTTTTAATATGTATTTTTATTTACCCAATCAATTGTTTTCTTATTCTGCCATTGGATACTTTATGACAATTGAAATGAATGGTTCAAAATCTCAATCACGGATTTGCACATAAAATGTTGTTGATATGAAGGATATAATTTTTAATATATTCCTTGGGGTTACCTATTTTGTTGTATTGACAATAGTGTACAACCTTCCTGTTCCTCTACACTATATTGGATGTTGACATGCTATTTCCGACAATGTGATTACTATCATTTTCTCTATCAATGTATATATTTAACTCCATATGTGTTCAGTATACTTACCCTTACGATGAACATTATATTGTTTCGGTTATTTCTGTTTGAATTTTGTCATTGTAGGAGAGTAGGGTCTGCAATCCTATGATCACCCAGATTTTTGCTTTTTGCTGCACTGGTTTACGACTTTCCCTGGCTGTGGGCCTGCTAATCAGACCCACAGCCTAGCTGTTCTCTCTATCCAAATTGTACTTAGGTACTGAATTGGCACTGGGCCCTCTCCAAGTCCCTGTACCCAGGGCTGAGGTGCACCCAGAAGTCTCCCAGGGGCTGAAGCATGTATTGTGCCACCCCTGGATTGACTAACTAAAACTGACACAACTGGCTGCACGACAGCTGGGGCAAGGTGGTGTACTCACCCTTTGCTTTAGATATAGTATACCTATATCTAACCCTAAAATGGACACATAGATCTCCTATCAGTCACTCCTATGGCAGGCCTTAACAATCCTGAAGGCAGAGTGCTTGGAATCGTGTGAGATGGTGCTCTGGCATGAGCTGAGCCTGTCTGCGGCTTTCGGGATCCATCCCTTAGCCGTTTCCATGATATCGCATACCATATACTCTTAAGTGCATTATAATCCTCGCGGTTATGTGCCAACTCTGGTATCGCTTTATCAAAACATGTCGAGTAAGGTGTCATACGAATTGGAATACTAACCCCTCGCCAATTCTGGCGACGGGGTTAGCATTCCACCCTTCTAGAGGGACACGACATGTATGTAACCCCTAACCCCGGTTAAAGTCAGACAGAGCCTTAGCATCCACAAAATGGATGCTGCCACCGAGACACAAGTCTGCCCTCCTGCTGCTGGGAGTCCTCCCAGAGCAGGAGATAAGGACAAAGGGTTTCCTGCCAGGGGCGGTGCCAGCACCGTCCCAGACAGGGTTTTGTGTATTGTAGGTAGGCAGGGCTTTAGAGGAAGGTGACTGCACGTGGCACCCCGGTGCTCACTGTGCATAGGCTGGCTGGAACCAGTTCCAGGGTCACCCCAGACCCTGTGCTGGGGAAAAGCCCGCCAAGGAAGTGGGTGTAACCACCCCCCTCCTAGTCCCACCCATAGGGCAGGACTTAGTCGCGTGCCAGCCCCCTTTTACAGGATAAAGGTAGAGACTGGCCCCCTTCCAAATCAGATCATCTTTGAATCCTGAAACTACTTTCTGCGAAAGGAACTCAAGACTTCTTCCTAAGATTTCTCCCTTGTGACTAAGGAGTAGTCACCCTGCACCCGCAGGCACCATCTAAGAACACTGCGGTCTGCTGCAAGTCCTTCCTCCGGAATCCGACTGCCCAGCTCGACGAGAACCGGCTTCCCTGGCACCTCTGACCTCTACCTGCATCATCAGTCACGCTGAGATTCGTGGGTGTGACGAGACCTCGAGGGACCGGCCATCTTCAAGACTGCACGACTTCTTTCCAGCAAGCCCGCCGAGTGAATTCCTGGTGAGTGCTTTGGGGTCCGAGAAGCCCCCACCCTGAGCAGCTCCAGCACCGAAGAGCAGCCCCCCAGCATCTCCACGATCTGCGTGGGGCCCTTCTGCTTTTTGCTGCTCACCGCGTTGTTTGGCTACTAGCCCGCTGGCTTGTGGCCTTCCTGACGACGCCCGACGACATTTCTGCTGCTGGTCTGGTTGCTCCAGACTGGCCCTTGCTTCCCTCCATCGGAGAAGTACCCTGGACCCTCCTGGTCCGCCCAAGACGCCATTTTAGGTCCACCGCGTGGGCCTTGCATTTGCCAAGACTTGTTGCCCAATCCTGGGTCCAGCGACGTCGACAGCAAGAACCTTCGTGGGACAGCTCGCACCTCCATCCTGGTCGCCGACAACGCCTCCTGGTCCGAGAGACTGCAGAGCCCAGCAGCGCCCACTCACCTGACTGCGGTGACTTCGCCCGGTGCCATCCTGGTGCCCACTTAATCACTGGCTAGTGATTCAAGAACTTGGTCCCCTCTGCTTTCAGGTTTTCTTCTTCCTTGATCCAGGCTTGGATCCATCGAACTTTTCTTCACTGGTCGCCTGCCAGCAACTTCTTCCTTCCAGGCTCCTGGTCCGGCAACAAGATCCCCGACGTCTTTTCAGAACTATGCAGCTGCAGCCCCTGGGCTAGGTAACTTCGGCACTCCGGTGTCCCAGCATAGCCTCACTATCCTAGGGTCAGGATCCACTGTCGTTTTCTTCCTACCAGGTCGGGTTCGCCCGTGAACACTAACTTTGCCTTTACTAGCCTCCATAGACTTTGTCCCGCATCCCGCGTGAGAGTGCACACTCTGCACCCGAGTCCCCTGGGCCTCCTAGTAGTAATCTAACGATTCCCTAGTTAAGTCCTAGCGATTCCAAAGCCTATTAGAACTGTTACTTACCTGCTAGTAATTTGCATTCCACTTTTAAAGTATATGGTTTTTCGTGCCCCTCGGGCATTTGTGTATAACGTGCTAACTTAAGTATTTTCGTAAGAGTTTTGTTGTGTGCTTAGCTCCCTGTCTCATAAAGAGCCAGGGTAGTCTTGTTATAAATAAATACACTGTTTATTTTCATAACAACTTGTGTGGTGTCCTTTCACTGGGGTGTTCAAGGGGTAATGTGATGGTAAAACAGCTGGCTTAACACGCCCTCTAGAGTCTTAGCCTTAGACTGCTCGTATCCATGCTACTAGGATAGCTGGTCTATAAGGTTGACTTACAACCAATCATCAATAGGGGTTGTTTGGACTGATATATAGGGATCACTAGAATAGTGAGCACTGCACATCAGGCCAACTTCTCACATTGGTGGCAGCGGTGGGATTTGAGCTTGCTGTTGTTTTACCACACATGCCCTAAGAATATCTTGTGAAAGATCACATAAGTACTAAAGGTACATATAACTTAGCTTAGAATACTCTGAGTTCTACTGAACCAGCTGTTGTAGCTCCTAGGGCCTAGCACACCCTAAACTACAACTCTAGCAAGGGATCAGTAGGCAAACATATAGTGTAGGTAAGTGCACCACTTACACCTCACTAGAAAAGCATGTCGACTCAGGGGGACTCTACTGAGACTCCCCTGGTCAGTGTTGACCCTCCACAGGTCACTTCAAGATGTGCAGCTCTCAGTTTTCAGGAGATGAGACAAATCTGTGTCTCCAGGAAACTGAAGCAGGGGTCTAACCCCACCATTCCCTTTCTGATAGGTCTCTTAGAGACATATGATGCCAGAAAGCTTTCTCAGTTACATGAGAACATGCCAGCCTTAGAGGGAACCTCTGGGGATCCAGATCTCCCCAACACTGATTCAGCAGTTGAGGAGGAGGATCAGGAGGTACTCTCTGGGGATGAGGTAGACAAGGGTCTTGAGGTAGTCAGAAGGCTAACTAGGACCAACTTAGACTTACTTGGGCTAGGATCTGGGGGACCCCCAGTACTAACCCGAAGTGGGCCTAACCTTGGAGTTAGGAGAGATAGATCTCTTTCTAGGGACTCCAATAGATCTCTGCACTCTAATGCCTCTTCTCAGGGGAGAAGGAATCCTCCACAGAGGAGATTCACTTCCCATCAGAGAAGGGAGCATGAAGCTAGGATGAGACAAGCTGAACTGAGGATTGAAAGGGAAGAACTTGCCCTGGCCAAAGAGAAGCTTGCCTTTGCTAGAGAGCAGCAGATAAGTGGGTTAGCACCCACTGGTGGCAGCAATCTCCCAAGAGATAGAGAGAAGGGTTTAGATACTAAACACCTGACTAAAATAGTGCCCCCCTTTAAGCAAGGGGATGATATCCAGAAATGGATGGCTGCTCTGGAGAGGGCCTGCACTGTGCAGGGCATTCCCCAGAGTCAGTGGGCAGCTATACTGTGGCTCTCCTTTGATGGTAAAGGTAGAGATAAGCTCCTCACTACAAGAGTGGAGGATGCTAACAATTACCAGGTCCTGAAGAATACACTGGTTGATGGGTTTGGTTTAACCACTGAGCAGTACAGGTTGCTGTTCAGAGACACCCAGAAAACTCAGTCTCAGGACTGGTCTGATTTTGTGGATTGTGCCACTAAGGCTTTGGAGGGCTGGTTGCTGGGTAGCAAGGTTACAGATTACACAGGATTGTATAATCTAATGATGAGAGAACAAATTTTGAACAATTGTCAGAACCAGTTGCTGCACCAGCACCTTGTTGATTCAGATCTGACCTCTCCCCAAGAATTGGGAAAGAAGGCAGACAAATGGGTCAGGACAAGGATCAAGCAGAACCAGAACCAGGGTGGTCAGAAGAAAGCAGACCAGAAGGGTAATGTTAAGAGTGAACAAAATGACCAGAAGTCTTCACCAGGTCCCCAACAAACCAAAGAGGGTGGGGGTCAGGCTTCCCAGAAGAAGAAGACTCAAGAAGGCCAGTCAAAAAGGTGGTGCCAGTACTGCAAAAGTAAATCTCACTGGTTTAGTGAGTGCACCAAAAGAGGAGGACAAACTCCTGCCACTACAGCTCCTAAAGCAACTGCACCCCCTAGTACAGTCAGTAGTGGTAGTGTCACTCCCAAGGCATTAGTTGGGTTAACCTTGGGTACTGAGGGGTCTGACAACTTAGTTGGCACACTCACTCAGGATGTCCTTGTCTGTACAGGGGATATGGATATGTCCCCTGAAATAAGTCCCAATACTTTGGGGATATACAGGCAGACATCTTTGATTAATGGCAAAATGGCTCAGGCCTATAGGGACACTTGTGCCAGTGTCACCATGGTGACACCTAACTTTGTGGACCCTGGACAGATCATGCCAGGTACTGATTTCCTGGTGACCAATGCCAGCAATGTCACTACTAGTCATAGTGTGGCAATTGTGGCTTTCTCCTGGGGTGGAGTGAAGGGACAAAAGAAAGTTGTAGTCAGTTCAGACCTCCCAGTTGATTGTTTGTTGGGCAATGATTTGGAGTCATCACAATGGTCAGAAGTGGAGCAGAGGACTCACATGGAGATGTTAGGCTTGCCAGCACATGTGCTTGCTGTGACTAGGTCACAGGCCAGAAGATGCCCCACTGAACAGGTGCTGGATCCTGAAATTATGGACCAGACACCTCCCAAGAAGAAGAGCAGTAAGGGTAAGGCTTTGCCTTCCCCCTTGCCCCAGGTTGAGGATCAAGTCTCTGAGGAGGCTGATCTAGAAGAGCTGAGGGAAACTGAGCCTAAAGAGCTTGAACTTGATCAAGTTGAGTTTCTGGGCTCAGGGGGACCCTCCAGAGCAGACCTGGGGAAGGAACAGTTGAGCTGCCCTTCCCTTGAACCCCTCAGACAGCAGGCTGCTGCTGAGGCTGCAGGGAATGCCACAGGTGCCCACAGGGTATACTGGGAAGATGGACTCCTGTACTCTGAGTCAAGAGACCCCAAGCCTGGTGCAACCAGGAGGCTGGTCATCCCCTTGTCTCTGAGAGGTTTCCTTCTCACCTTGGCCCATGAGATTCCCCTTGCAGGTCATTTAGGTCAGACAAAGACTTGGGACAGGCTTGTCTCACACTTTCACTGGCCCCATATGAATGAGAATACCAAAGAGTTTTGTCGCTCATGTGTCACTTGCCAAGCCAGTGGTAAGTCAGGTGGCACAACAAAGGCCCCCCTCATACCACTACCTGTGGTGGGGGTTCCCTTTGAAAGAGTGGGGATTGACATTGTTGGTCCAATGGAACCCCAGACAGCATCAGGACACAAGTTTATACTGGTGGTGGTGGACCATGCCACCAGGTATCCTGAGGCTATTCCCCTTAGGACCACTACAGCCCCTGTAGTGGCAAGAGCCCTAGTTGGAGTGTTCTCCAGAGTGGGTTTCCCTAAGGAGGTCGTTTCTGACAGAGGTACAAACTTCATGTCAGGATATCTGACTGCCATGTGGAAAGAGTGTGGTGTGAACTACAAGTTCACCACACCCTATCATCCACAATGCAATGGGCTTGTTGAGAGATTCAACAGGACCCTGAAAGGGATGATTCATGGACTACCTGAAACTCTTAGGAGAAGATGGGATGTCCTGATCCCCTGCCTCTTGTTTGCTTACAGAGAGGTCCCACAGAAGGGGGTTGGCTACAGCCCTTTTGAGCTTCTGTATGGGCATCCTGTAAGAGGACCCCTGTGTTTGGTGAAGGAAGGATGGGAGAGACCTCTCAAAAAGCCTGCAACCAACATAGTGGACTATGTACTTGGTCTCCGCTCCAGGATGGCTGAGTATATGGAAAAGGCATCCAAAAACCTTGAGGCCAGCCAGGAACTTCAAAAAGCTTGGCATGACCAAAAGGCTGTTCTGACTGTATACCAGCCAGGACAGAAGGTGTGGGTGCTGGAGCCAGTGGCCCCAGCAGCTCTGAAAGACAAATGGTCTGGGCCCCACACCATCATTGAGCAAAAGGGAGAGGTTACCTACTTGGTGGACCTTGGAACTCCCAGGAGCCCTCTCAGAGTGCTCCATGTTAACAGGCTCAAGGCATATGTTGACAGGAAGGACATGAGCTTGCTCATGGCCACAGATGTGGGACAGGAGGAAGAGAGTGACCCTCTCCCAGACCTGCTCACTCAGAATCCTGATGATGGATCAGTTGATGGTGTTGTCTTTTGTGGCAGCCTCACTGAACATCAGCAACAGGATTGCAGGCAAGTCTTGCAATCCTTCAGACATATGTTCTCTCTGACACCCAGCCAAACTGATTGGTGTACCCATGATGTTGACACTGGAGACAGTCTGCCTGTCAAGAGTAAAATCTACAGACAGCCTGATCATGTTAGAGACTGCATCAAAACTGAAGTGCAGAAAATGTTGGAGCTGGGAGTCATTGAGCCCTCAGATAGCCCTTGGGCTAGCCCAGTAGTTCTAGTGCCAAAGCCTCACACCCAGGGTGGTAAGAGAGAGATGAGGTTTTGCGTAGACTACAGAGGCCTCAATGCAGTCACTAAGACTGATGCCCACCCAATACCAAGAGCAGATGAGCTTATAGATAGATTGGCTTCTGCCAACTTCTTAAGCACATTTGATTTGACAGCTGTGTATTGGCAAATCAGGTTAGCTGAGGAAGCCAAACCTAAGACAGCATTTTCTACCCCTGGAGGGCATTATCAATTTGTGGTAATGCCCTTTGGACTGAAAAATGCACCTGCCACCTTCCAAAGGTTGGTGAATCAAGTCCTCACTGGGCTGGATGACTTCTGTGCAGCTTATCTTGACGATATTGCTGTCTTTAGCTCCACCTGGGAGGATCACCTGGTCCACCTGAGGAAAGTGTTAGAGGCCCTGCAAAAGGCAGGTCTCACTATCAAGGCCACAAAGTGCCAGATAGGGCAGTCACAGGTTGTATACCTGGGCCACCTTGTAGGTGGAGGCCAGGTTCAGCCACTGGAGAGTAAGATACAGGCCATCAAGGACTGGACTCCTCCAATCACCCAGACTCAGGTTCGAGCTTTCTTGGGCCTGACTGGGTACTATAGGAAGTTTGTCAGAAATTATGGGTCCATAGTGACCCCCCTTAATGACCTGACAAGCAAGAAGATGCCAAAGAAAGTTCAGTGGACAGCAAGCTGTCAGAAAGCATTCAATGACCTAAAGCAGGCCATGTGCACAGCACCTATCCTCAAGAGTCCAGATTACTCCAAGCCATTCATTGTCCAAACAGATGCTTCTGAGTTGGGTGTGGGAGCTGTTCTGTCTCAACTGAATTTTGATGGTAATGATCAGCCTATTGCTTTCATTAGTAGGAGGTTGACACCCAGAGAGAAAAATTGGTCAGCTATTGAGAGGGAGGCCTTTGCTGTGGTCTGGGCCCTGAAGAAGCTGAGGGCCTACTTGTTTGGCACTCACTTCACCATTCAGACAGACCATAAGCCCCTCTTGTGGCTAAATCAGATGAAGGGTGAAAACCCCAAACTGCTTAGGTGGTCCATTTCCCTACAGGGGATGGATTTTACAGTGGAGCATAGACCTGGGACTGATCACAGCAATGCTGATGGGCTCTCCAGGTATTTCCACTTAGAGCAAGAAGACTCACCTGGTCAAGGTTAGTTTATTGTCCCAAAGTTTGGGGGGGGGTCATGTAGGAGAGTAGGGTCTGCAATCCTATGATCACCCAGATTTTTGCTTTTTGCTGCACTGGTTTACGACTTTCCCTGGCTGTGGGCCTGCTAATCAGACCCACAGCCTAGCTGTTCTCTCTATCCAAATTGTACTCAGGTACTGAATTGGCACTGGGCCCTCTCCAAGTCCCTGTACCCAGGGCTGAGGTGTACCCAGAAGTCTCCCAGGGGCTGAAGCATGTATTATGCCACCCCTGGGCTGACTAACTAAACTGACACAACTGGCTGCACGACAGCTGGGGCAAGGTGGTGTACTCACCCTTTGCTTTAGATATAGTATACCTATATCTAACCCTAAAATGGACACATAGATCTCCTATCAGTCACTCCTATGGCAGGCCTTAACAATCCTGAAGGCAGAGTGCTTGGAATCGTGTGAGATGGTGCTCTGGCATGAGCTGAGCCTGTCTGCGGCTTTCGGGATCCATCCCTTAGCCGTTTCCATGATATCGCATACCATATACTCTTAAGTGCATTATAATCCTCGCGGTTATGTGCCAACTCTGGTATCGCTTTATCAAAACATGTCGAGTAAGGTGTCATACGAATTGGAATACTAACCCCTCGCCAATTCTGGCGACGGGGTTAGCATTCCACCCTTCTAGAGGGACACGACATGTATGTAACCCCTAACCCCGGTTAAAGTCAGACAGAGCCTTAGCATCCACAAAATGGATGCTGCCACCGAGACACAAGTCTGCCCTCCTGCTGCTGGGAGTCCTCCCAGAGCAGGAGATAAGGACAAAGGGTTTCCTGCCAGGGGCGGTGCCAGCACCGTCCCAGACAGGGTTTTGTGTATTGTAGGTAGGCAGGGCTTTAGAGGAAGGTGACTGCACGTGGCACCCCGGTGCTCACTGTGCATAGGCTGGCTGGAACCAGTTCCAGGGTCACCCCAGACCCTGTGCTGGGGAAAAGCCCGCCAAGGAAGTGGGTGTAACCACCCCCCTCCTAGTCCCACCCATAGGGCAGGACTTAGTCGCGTGCCAGCCCCCTTTTACAGGATAAAGGTAGGAACTGGCCCCCTTCCAAATCAGATCATCTTTGAATCCTGAAACTACTTTCTGCGAAAGGAACTCAAGACTTCTTCCTAAGATTTCTCCCTTGTGACTAAGGAGTAGTCACCCTGCACCCGCAGGCACCATCTAAGAACACTGCGGTCTGCTGCAAGTCCTTCCTCCGGAATCCGACTGCCCAGCTCGACGAGAACCGGCTTCCCTGGCACCTCTGACCTCTACCTGCATCATCAGTCACGCTGAGATTCGTGGGTGTGACGAGACCTCGAGGGACCGGCCATCTTCAAGACTGCACGACTTCTTTCCAGCAAGCCCGCCGAGTGAATTCCTGGTGAGTGCTTTGGGGTCCGAGAAGCCCCCACCCTGAGCAGCTCCAGCACCGAAGAGCAGCCCCCCAGCATCTCCACGATCTGCGTGGGGCCCTTCTGCTTTTTGCTGCTCACCGCGTTGTTTGGCTACTAGCCCGCTGGCTTGTGGCCTTCCTGACGACGCCCGACGACATTTCTGCTACTGGTCTGGTTGCTCCAGACTGGCCCTTGCTTCCCTCCATCGGAGAAGTACCCTGGACCCTCCTGGTCCGCCCAAGACGCCATTTTAGGTCCACCGCGTGGGCCTTGCATTTGCCAAGACTTGTTGCCCAATCCTGGGTCCAGCGACGTCGACAGCAAGAACCTTCGTGGGACAGCTCGCACCTCCATCCTGGTCGCCGACAACGCCTCCTGGTCCGAGAGACTGCAGAGCCCAGCAGCGCCCACTCACCTGACTGCGGTGACTTCGCCCGGTGCCATCCTGGTGCCCACTTAATGACTGGCTAGTGATTCAAGAACTTGGTCCCCTCTGCTTTCAGGTTTTCTTCTTCCTTGATCCAGGCTTGGATCCATCGAACTTTCCTTCACTGGTCGCCTGCCAGCAACTTCTTCCTTCCAGGCTCCTGGTCCGGCAACAAGATCCCAGACGTCTTTTCAGACCTATGCAGCTGCAGCCCCTGGGCTAGGTAACTTCGGCACTCCGGTGTCCCAGCATAGCCTCACTATCCTAGGGTCAGGATCCACTGTCATTTTCTTCCTACCAGGTCGGGTTCGCCCGTGAACACTAACTTTGCCTTTACTAGCCTCCATAGACTTTGTCCCGCATCCCGCGTGAGAGTGCACACTCTGCACCCGAGTCCCCTGGGCCTCCTAGTAGTAATCTAACGATTCCCTAGTTAAGTCCTAGCGATTCCAAAGCCTATTAGAACTGTTACTTACCTGCTAGTAATTCGCATTCCACTTTTAAAGTATATGGTTTTTCGTGCCCCTCGGGCATTTGTGTATAACGTGCTAACTTAAGTATTTTCGTAAGAGTTTTGTTGTGTGCTTAGCTCCCTGTCTCATAAAGAGCCAGGGTAGTCTTGTTATAAATAAATACACTGTTTATTTTCATAACAACTTGTGTGGTGTCCTTTCACTGGGTGTTCAAGGGGTAATGTGATGGTAAAACAGCTGGCTTAACACGCCCTCTAGAGTCTTAGCCTTAGACTGCTTGTATCCATGCTACTAGGATAGCTGGTCTATAAGGTTGACTTACAACCAATCATCAATAGGGGTTGTTTGGACTGATATATAGTGATCACTAGAATAGTGAGCACTGCACATCAGGCCAACTTCTCACAGTCATAATGGTCTTACCTATGTTTTTTTTTTTCTCATTTACTTGCACCTTATATTTTCATGTTATTTATACATTCCAACTATTAAATTTTTAGTTTTTGCTTCTGTATGCATTATCCTTGGAAAAAGCCCCAGACCTGCGCGACGCTAAAGGAGCCAAACACGTGTTGGCTGTATCTTCGGATCTAGTGATTCTAACTCTAGCAGAACCACTTTGGAGCTGTCATTTACATTTTAAATTAAAGGCTCTAACATTACATTGCCTGTGACTACATTAACTATTAATCAGGATTAAAAGGAAAGATTAGATAATGCTCTCCTCTCCTGGTTCATATTTATCCTGCCAAGTACATTGTCCTCACCGCATCCTCTGCACCGTGGACCTTCCTACTTTGTGAGCTGTCGAGGACCTCTTGCGACTCCTGTGCCTTCAGCATTTGGGTTCTCTGCTCCTGTGGGCTCCCCTGCTTGCTCGGGCCTTCTGAGTCTCTTGGACCCTCCTGGTCCCAAACGTTGCTCCTACTTTTTTTCTTCACACCAGTTGCGGCTACTAAGGTTTGTTGGTACTCCTGCTGGGCACTGACCCTTTGATCTTGGACATCCACCGTGGGACCGCTTGTTCACGGCTCCTAGTCTATCTCCGTGTCGCCTGGTCCGGACACCTGCAACTACAAGGTCACAGTCAACACTGCTGAACCTTCCGACATCGGTGAGCATTGCTCTTCGTGCCTCCTGATCACCTCCGAATGGCAGAGTCTCTGTTCCCTCTGCTTACACGTTCTTCTCTCTCTTCAAGAATCCACCTTTGGATTCTACTGAACTCTTGCACAGTCTTCTCCAGCGGCATCTTTGACATCCTTCACTGTGGTCTACGGCGATTTCTGACGTCACTTTCCACCTATGCACCCAGCTTACCTGGTGTAGGTATTCTGGTTTTGCAGCGTGAATCTTTTCTGGATTCACTATGCTGTGCATTATTCCGCCATCAAGTGGTTTGGTCCGGAATTGTAGTATTTCTTCTTCTTTTTTTTTTTTTTTTTCTGTGACGTCGACCTTTGGTAGCCATCTTAAGATTATTTTTTTCCGCCGTTGTGTCTGAATCGATACTGAGAAGCTCCGAAGATTGGAGAGAAGAATCGTGAATAATCGGGGAAAAAACAGCAGAACAGTGTCTTCCATTTTCAACTTTAAATCTATGACTACCACAGTTCGACGAAGGGAAGAAATAAAGAACTTCGTCGACTAGCAGAGTATGCACATGCAGGGGGCTCCCTGGGCGCAGTAATAAACAAGACACTGTTCAAGTTCTGTAAAAACTGCCACCACAAATACGCTCAAAAGGATCAGCACCCGGTCTGTAACCTGTGCCTGCCGCTGGATTATCAAAGCGACAACTGTAACGCCTGCTCAGTCTTCACCCCGAAGACGTTGGGGGTAAGAGAAAGGCAGCGACGAGCCAATTACAACCGGCTAGGCCATGCACTACAGCCATCGCTGCGAGACCTGGGCGCCTCTAGTTAGGAGGAAGATAACATCGCCGAAGGACCAGAAGTCTTGGTCGTGGAAGTAGAGAAGACTTCAAAGGAGGTAAGGCTCGTCGACCTCCAAACTAGTCTCTCGAAAATCAGACTCTAGACCTCCAAAGGGATCCTCTGCGTCAAAGCATTTGAGGACCGTAGCTGCAAGTCCTTGTATAAGGACTCTGGAACGGCAAAGGTCATAAAAAAAACAAAGACGTTGAAAGACAGTCTTGGAGACGCCTCAGCGACGAAGAGAACGATACAAACCTCGACGACCGGTTCGGCGTCGTAAGCCAAAAAACTGAATCTCTATGCTGCCACACGAGGCTGAGATTGAGAAAAAGAGAAGGCTCGAAGCCGAAATGACGAATATCCTGAAACGCAAAAAATACTTCAAAAGCTTGAAGCAATTCAAGATACCGTCAAAAACAAGGGAAACGGAAGCCAAAAGGTTTGCCGAAGAATAATAGCGCCAAGAACCCCCGAACAGATCAAAGAGGAAGGTTCATTCTTTTGAGAAGACGTTGAGGAAGACTAACAAGCATACGCAGGATCGTCGAACTCAGAGAATCGAGAGCTCCAATGGCAAGATCTCAACGCCGAATCACCGGAGGATGCTGTGGAATCCTATCCTTCGAGGCCCTAAATGACATTGGCATGTATAATCAGATGGTCAAAAAGGCTGCAGAAACTTATGGGGTTCGGTTCTCCAAACCGGTCCTGGAGGGCCGGATCCATGCCAGATTTTTTGCATATCCCCATTTAGATACATGTAGTTATTTTAAAAATCTGGCATGGATCCGTCCCTCCAGGACCGGTTTGGAGACCTCTGAAAAAAACCTCAGTCATGTTTTTTATTAGAGACTTTGATGCCTACACAATCTAGAAATCAATTCCTATCAATGCTGCCTAGTGTCTTATGTAGGAGAGTGGGGTCTGCAATCCCATGGCCACCCCAGATTTTTGCTTTTTGCTTCACTGATTTACGACTTTCCCTGGCTGTGGGCCTGCTAATCAGACCCACAGCCTAGCTGTTCTCTCTCTAAATTACAACCATGTACCTTAGGTGCATTTTACCAATTGGTACTGGGCCACCTTATCAGTCCCTGTACAGCATACCTTAGGTATCCAGGGCGTAGGTGTACCCAGGGCCTACCAAGGGCTGAAGCATGTATTATGCCACCCCTGGCTGGCCATCCAAACAGACACAACTGGCTGCACGACAGCTGGGGCAAGGTGGTGTAAACACCCTTTGCTTTAGATATAGTATTCCTATATCTAGCCCTACAATGGACACATATATTCCTACCAGTCACTCCTATGGCAGGCCTTAACAATCCTGAAGGCAGAGTGCTTGGAATTATGTGAGATGGTGCTCTGGCATGAGCTGAGCCCGTTTGCAGCTTGCGGAACCAAGTCCAAATAGCTGTTCCATGATAACGCTATACCATATACTCTTAAGTGCATGATAATCCTCGCGGTTAAATGCTAACTTTGGCATAGCTTTATCAAAACATGTTGAGTAAGGTGTCATACGAATTGGAATACTAACCCCTCGCCAATTCTGGCGACGGGGTTAGCATTCCACCCTTCTAGAGGGACACGACATGTATGTAACTGTGAACCCCGGTTAAAGTCAGACATAGCCTCAGCTCCACAAAATGGATGCTGCCACCGAGACACAAGTCTGCCCTCCTGCTGCTGGGAGTCCTTCCAGCAACGGAGGCCTGGACAAAGGGTTTCCTGTCAGGGGCGGTGCTAGCACCATCCCAGACAGGATTTAGTGTATCCCAGGTAGGCAGGGCTGAAAGGAAGGTGACTGCAAGTGGCACCCCGGTGCTCACTGTGCATATGCCGGCTCAAACCAGTTCTTGGGGCACCCCAGCCCCTGAGCTGGGGAGAGACTGGACAAAGGAGAGGGGTGTAACCACCCCCCTTCTGGTCCCACCCATAGGGCAGGACTTAGTCACGTGCCAGCCCCTTTTCTTAGTATAAAGATAGGAGCAGGCCCCCTTCCCAAATTAGATAATTCTGAATCTTGACTACTTTCCACGAAAGGACTCTTGACTTTCTCTGAAGACTCTCCCTTGTGGCTAAGGAGTAGCCACCCTGCACCAGCAGGCACCATCGAAGCTCTTGCGGTTTGCTGTAGTCCATCCTCCGGATCAAGACTGCCCAGCTCGACGAGACCCGGATTTCCCGCCATCTCTGACCTCTACCTACATCATCCAGCCCAGCTGAGATTCGTGGGTGTGACGAGACCTGTGGGACCGGCCATCTGTAAGACCTGCCCGACACTTCACCAGCACGACCCCCGAGAGACCCTCGAGTAAGTGCACTGGGGTTTGAGAAGCCCTAACCAGCTCCAGCACCGAAGTCCAGCCCCCCAGCATCCACGAGATCTGCGTGGGGCCCTTCTGCTCTTTGCCGCTCACCGCGTTGTTCGGCTACTTGCCTGCTGGCTTGTGGCCTTCCTGACGACGAACCACGACACTTCCATCGCTGGTCTGGTTGCTCCAGACTGGCCCTTGCTCCCCTCCAACAGAGGAGCACCCCGGACCCTCCTGGTTCACTCCAGACGCCATCTTGAGTCCACCGCGTGGGCTTGACTTTGCCAAGGCTTGTTGCTCCAATCCTGGTTTCAGCAGCGCCGACAGCAGACACCCTCGTGGGACAGCTCGCCCCTCCATCCTGGTCGCCGACAACGCCTCCTGGTCCGAGAGACTGCAGAGTCCAGCGTCGCCCACTCACCTGGTCGAGGTGACTTCGCCCGGTGCCATCCTGGTGCCCACCTAATCACTGGCTAGTGATTCAGAACTTGGTCCCCTCTGCTTTCAGGTCATCTTCAACTCCGATCCAGGCTTGGATCACACCGAATATCTTCACTGGTCGCCTGCCAGCAACTTCTTCTTTCAGGCTCCATAGACTGTAACGAGGATTCCCGACGTCTTTTGAACCCTATGCAGCCGCAGCCCCTGGGCTAGGTAACTCGAGCATTTCGGTGCTCCAGCATAGCTTAACTATCTAAGTGTCCAGATCCTTTTTTGTTTTCAGCCTAACTAGTCGGATTCGTCCGATAACACTAACTTTACGAAATCTAGCATCCATAGACTTTGTCCCGCATCCCGCGTGAGAGTGCACACTCTGCACCCGATCTCCCTAGGCCTCCTGCTCGTAATCTTAAGGTTCTGTAGTGTTGTCCTAGCGATCCTGAAGCCTCTGAATCTTGTTACTTACCTGCTAGTATTTCGCATTCCACTTGTGTAGTATATGGTTTTTTGTGCCTCTCGGGCATTTGTGTAAATTGTGCAACTTAAAGTATTTTCGTAAGAGTTTTGTTGTGTGCTTAGCTCCCTGACTCATAAAGAATTCAGGGTAGTCTTGTTATAAATAAATATCCTTTATTTTCATAACAACTTGTGTGGTGTCCTTTCACTTGGTGTTCAAGGGGTAAATGTGATGGTAAAACAGCTGGCTTAACACGCCCTCTAGAGTCTTAGCCTTAGACTGCTCGTATCCATGCTACTAGGATAGCTGGTCTATAAGGTTGACTTACAACCAATCATCAATAAGGGTCGTTTGGATTGATACAAAGTGATCACTAGAATAGTGAGCACTGCATATCAGGCCAACTTCTCACATCTTAGACCAAGAGGCATTCAAAGAGCCTGCTACATGCAAGGCTATGACACCAAGCGCAGAGAAAAAGTATAAATATTCCTCTAAAGACCCTATATACATCAGGGGATCAGTGACAGCCGACTCTATCTTGCCTCAACAGCAAGAAAGAGAAAATGTACTGACTACAGTGGGAGCACCTCAAGACGAGGATGGACCTCGCAGGAAGGAAGGTGGAAAGAAGTGCAGCTAATCAATGGTGCATAGCGATTTCAAATGCATTGTTGAACAGACGTGCTTACCAACATTGAGAGGAGGTAGGAGAACTGTTGCAAAACCTACCAGAACAATTTCAGAAAAGAGCTAGCCACCGGGTGGAAGAGGGTAAAAACATTGGTCATACATGTTTCAAATCGGCCCTCGCTGCGGCTGAAACGTCTAGCAGGCAAATGATGATTGGCATCACTGAAAGGAGGAACGCGTGACTTAGAATCTCAGCCTTCAGCCAGAAGTGCAAACAATTCACCATTCAATG
The DNA here is from genome assembly GCF_964261635.1 of Lissotriton helveticus. Lineage (NCBI taxonomy): Eukaryota > Metazoa > Chordata > Amphibia > Caudata > Salamandridae > Lissotriton > Lissotriton helveticus. The sequence continues at coordinate 1,217,724,632 of NC_136071.1, read as the reverse complement.
GAGAACAGTTGTTTGGAACGGTGGTTGATGAAAAGCGAAATCAACTAAAGGACAACGAAACCCCAAGATCCATGGGGGCTGTGCAGTTCAGAGGCATGCGTAGAGGTGCACCATCAAGAAGACCGGCGGGGAGAGGGACACGCCAACCTACTGCCTCACATCAAGGGTACCAGCAGACATACCAAGCTGGAAACCAGGGCACACAACAGGGACAGCAGCAAAGCTGGCCATATCAAGGAAGAGGATCCTTTCGAGGGCGTCCCCGTAGCAGAGGTCAGCCACAAAGAGGTGGACAACAAACCCTACCAAGTGACTGCACTCACAAGGAGGTACAATCCCAAACCGCAGCAGTCAGAGTACACACCGAAAAGAAGCCGTTCCCAAAACAAGAGAACTAGTTTACAGTTCCTCCAACATAGCACTCCAGTTGGAGGCAGACTAGGAGAGAGAAATAACCAGAGACAAGTGATTTTAAACATAATACAGTACAGTTACTGTATAGAGTTAACAAGACAACCTCAATATAGGAGGCCAAAGCAAAGGACACATTCAAAGAAGAATTATCTCACCTACTCGGAGGTGAAAGAACTGCAGGAAAAACATGCAATAGGACACGTTCCACACTGGGAAAAGAACAACAATGTATATTCAACCTGCTTCCTAATTCCAAAAGTGGATGGAACATTACAGCCAATATTGGACCTAAGTTTTCTAAACAAGTTTATAAAAACTTAAAGATTCAAGATGACTACAGTACAAGAGGTGCCACCTCAGTGCAAAAGGGAGGTTTGTTTTGAACAAACACTATTCGTTCAAAGTGCTCGCTTTCGGTCTACAATCGGCACCAAGGGTGTTCACAAAGTGCCTGGCAGCAGTAGCAGCACATCTCCGAAGGCCGGGGATTCATGTTTACCCCTACTTAGACGACTGGTTAGTAAGAGCAAACACATACACCCTATGCAAACAGCACATACAACATGTGATTGACACTAGTACAGCAGGGTTGCTCCATACACGGGAAAAGTCATAAATAGAACCAGAACTCATAAAGGTGTTCCTAGGCGCAGAGATAGTGTGTTTGGGAAAGCATTCCCGAGTGAGAAAAGGAGATCAGCCCTATTGAAGGGGACTCGCCTGCACCAGAAGCGGCATCATCTGACCGTGAGGGCAGTGGGGGAATGTGAGAAGTTGGCCTGATGTGCAGTGTTCACTATTCTAGTGATCACTATATATCAGTCCAAACAACCCTTATTGATGATTGGTTGTAAGTCAACCTTATAGACCAGCTATCCTAGTAGCATGGATACGAGCAGTCTAAGGCTAAGACTCTAGAGGGCGTGTTAAGCCAGCTGTTTTACCATCACATTACCCCTTGAACACCCAGTGAAAGGACACCACACAAGTTGTTATGAAAATAAACAGGGTATTTATTTATAACAAGACTACCCTGAACTCTTTATGAGTCAGGGAGCTAAGCACACAACAAAACTCTTATAAAAATACTTAAGTTAGCACAGTATATACAAATGCCCGAGGGGCACGGGAAACCATATACTCAAAAAGTGGAATGCGAAATTACTAGCAGGTAAGTACAGTACTAATAGGCTTTGGAATCGCTAGGACTTGACTATAGAATCGTTAGATTACTTCTAGGAGACCTAGGGGACTCGGGTGCAGAGTGTGCACTCTCACGCGGGATGCGGGACAAAGTCTATGATAGCTAGTAAAGTTAAAGTTAGTGTTCACGGGCGAACCCGACCTGGTAGGAAGAAAACGACAGTGGATCCTGACCCTTGGATAGTGAGGCTATGCTGGGGCACCGAAATGCCGAAGTTACCTAGCCCAGGGGCTGCAGCTGCATATGTCTCAAAAGACGTCGGGAATCCTCGTAGACGAACCAGGAGCCTGGAAGAAAGATGCTGGCAGGCGACCAGTGAAGAGAGTTCGAGTTGATCCAAGCCTGGATCTTGAAGATGGATGACACCTGAAAGCAGAGGGGACCAAGTTCGTGACTACTAGCCAGTAGTCAGGTGGCACCAGGAGGGCACCGGATGGTAGTCACCTCGGCTAGGTGAGTGGGCGACGCTGGGCTCTGCAGATCTCACGGACCAGGAGGCGTTGTCGGCGACCAGGATAGAGGGGCGAGCTGTCCCACGATGGATGAAGCTGTCGGCGTCGAAGAACCCAGGATTGGGCAACAAAGCCTTGGCTAGTTCAAGCCCACGCGGTGGACTCAAAATGGCGTCTTGAGTGGACCAGGAGGGTCCGGGGTGCTCCTCTTCTGGAAGGGAGCAAGAGCCAGTCTGGAGCAACCAGACCAGCAGCAGTGATGTCGGGCGTCGTTCAGAAGGCCACAAGCCAGCGGGCTAGTAGCCAAACAACGCGGTGAGCAGCAAAAAGCAGAAGGGCCCCACGCCGATCGTGGAGATGCTGGGGGGCTGCTCTTCGGTGCTGGAGCTGCTCAGGGTTGGGGCTTCTCGGACCCCAAAGCACTCGCCAGGAGATTACTCGGCGGGCTTGCTGTGAAGAAGTCGTGCAGTCTTGGCAATAGTCGGTCCCTTGAGGTCTCGTCGCACTCACGGTTCTCAGCTTGGCTGTAGAGGTGAGTAGAGGTCGGAGGGGCCAGGGAAGCCGGGTCTTGTCGAGCTGGGCAGTCGGATTCCGGAGGAAGGACTTGCAGCAGACCGCAGTGTTCTTAGGATGGTGCCTGCGGATGCAGGGTGACTACTCCTTAGTCACAAGGGAGAATCTTGAAGAAGAAATCTTGAAGTCCTTTCGCAGAAAGTCGTGTCTTGATTCCAAAGATGATCTAATTTGGAAGGGGGCCAGTTCCTACCTTTATCTGGGAAAAGGGGGCCGGCACGCGACTAAGTCCTGCCCTATGGGTGGGACCAGGAGGGGGGTGGTTACACCCCTCTCCTTTGGCGGGCTTCCCCAGGCCAGGGGCTGGAGTGCCCCTGGAACTGGTTTCAGCCGGCCTATGCACAGTGAGCACCGGGGTGCCACTTGCAGTCACCTTCCTCTGTAGCCCTGCCTACCTAGAATACACAAAACCCTGTCTGGGACGGTGCTGGCACCGCCCCTGGCAGGAAACCCTTTGTCCTTGCCTCCTGCGCTGGGAGGACTCCCAGCAGCAGGAGGGCAGACTTGTGTCTCGGTGGCAGCATCCATTTTGTGGATGCGAAGGCTGTCTGACTTTAACCGGGGTTACAGGTTACATACATGTCGTGTCCCTCTAGAAGGGTGGAATGCTAACCCCGTCGCCAGAATTGGCGAGGGGTTAGTATTTCAATTCGTATGACACCTTACTCGACATGTTTTGATAAAGCGATACCAGAGTTGGCATATAACCGCGAGGATTATAATGCACTTAAGAGTATATGGTATGCGATATCATGGAAACGGCTAAGGGATGGATCCCGAAAGCCGCAGACAGGCTCAGCTCATGCCAGAGCACTTATCTCACACGATTCCAAGCACTCTGCCTTCAGGATTGTCAAGGCCTGCCATAGGAGTGACTGATAGGAGACCTGTGTGTCCATTTTTAGGGTTAGATATAGGTATACTATATCTAAAGCAGAGGGTGAGTACACCACCTTGCCCCAGCTGTCAAGCAGCCAGTTGTGTCAGATTTGGATGGCCAGCCAGGGGTGGCATAATACATGCTGCAGCCCCTGGTAGGCCCTGGGTACACCTATGCCCTGGGTACCTAAGGTACACTGTACAGGGACTGATAAGGTGACTCGGTATCCAATTAGATATGTACCTAAGGTACATGGAATCCATTTTACAGAGAGAGCAGTAGGCCTGGGGTCCTGAATAGCAGGGCCCCAGGTCAACTAAGTAAGAAAACCAGCAAAACACCAGGCAAAAAGTTGGGGGCAACCATAGTCAGGGATCTACCTTCCTACAGGGAACTACTAGGAATGATGGCCTCCTGCATTCATTTAGGTCCCAATATTCGTCTGCACATGAGACCGTTCCAAGAATGGCTACGGACGTGGTCACAGGCTACAGGGGGTTGGGAGGATCTAGTGGTCGTCAGAGTTCATCAAGAGATGGCGTGGTGGAACAAAGCAAACATAGCACAAGGGAGACCTTTCACATATCCGAGGCGGCCAGAGAGAGCGCAGAACACTCACGCTCCAAGAGCACACCAGGCCATCGGAAAACCAACAGCACCCTTGCGCATTGACACAGCTCACCCCTAATAAAGAGTGCAACTCATGATGGCTGCAGCAGAAAAAATTAAAAAGAAACATCTAAAGATTCACCCAGTCATTTACTAACAATTAATTACTTCCTAGAAATAAAAAGCAGGTTGAAGGGGAAATTAATCATATAAGAAAAATATTGGGCTGTGGTATCATTCTCTCATGTTGACTGTTCAGTAATTAATAATTTATGTTAATCAAGGCAGATTATTTTGTTTCAAACCCCTCATAATGTGTATAATCCGAGAAGCATTTGAGAGCTTGTGTTTTGTACGATGCACACGGGGAAAGTCGCCCTCCTACTCTTGCTGTCAGTATCCGTCAGCTGAAGTTCGCTTTGTTGGTGATGTTTGTTGATTTTGGTTTCTAGGGAGGCGTTGGCGGGAGGTGTCTACACTGGGCAGGACAGCGCTCGGAGGGTGACGCGCAGTGAAGGTGTAAAGGAGGAACCAGAGGAGCCCGAGAACAGGAGACCACAACTGGTGAGAGCCTAACTGCATCATTTCATGGTCCTTTCACACCCTGAGCGTCTTGTCACCTGGGAAGGGCCCAATTTAGGAAATAATTGTACGTTTTGTCTGTGTTCATATTGCATGGATTTGAAGTGGACTTTTCTGTCATTTTCCTCCTGGTGTGCGTCCTTTCCAGAGGGTTGAATCCTGCAGCATGTCCTACCCCATCCCGTCGACTGCCCCGAGTTGTCCTTCCCCTCCCATTGGATTCTGTCCTGGGGTATGTCTTCCCCCTCCATGCCTGCACACCCCCCCCCCCCCTCTGCTAGATTCTGTCCTGATGGGTCACCACCCCCTCAGTGGATCCTGTCCTGAAGTGTGAGCTTCCTGTCTGCTCTCCTTTAAAGATTGTCCTTAGGGTCCAACCCCCCCATTTTTTTTTGGGAGGGGGGTGGCAACTTGCGCTCCCTGTTGGGGTCTCTTGCCCTAGAGAATTCTCTCCTGCTCTAGAGGGAGATAATTGTGAGAAAGTGACATCTTTCTTGCATGGTATTCCCCCAATTTTTGCTGAATTGCTGATGTTCTTTCACTGAGTGTGCCCTGGGCTCCTGCCAATCAGGTGCCCAGGGCCTGTGTTCCTTCCCTAAAACTGCATTAAAAATAAAACCCAATTGGCATCTCTGGCCACATGTCAGCCCCTGGTAAACTGTACCACAGGGCATTGTGACCAGAGAAGGCCCCTAAGGGCTGCAGCACTTATTGTGCCACCCTTAGGGGCCCTGTACCCTGACACAGACACACTGCCTTTGCAGGCTGCGTGACTTGGTACAAGACTAAACAGAGAGTAGATATGGCACACATCCCTGTGTGCCATGCCCACAAACCCACTGCCCTGGCATACCTCAGTCACCACTCTAGCTGGGTGCCCTATGCCAGTGGTGTGGGCACAGGTGCATGAGCCCTGTGCCCCTACAGTACCCAGGGCCATTCCTGGGCACTGTAAGTGCAGTGATGCCATTAAGAGTATATGGTACTGGGAGGTTGTCATTACGAACACCACAGCACCATAAAAGGCTACACTGAAGACTGATAACTTTGATATCAAACTTCTCAGCACATTAAACCCACACTGATGCCAGTGTGGGATTTAATGTAAAATGCACTACAGAGGGCATCTTAGAGATGCCCCCTGAAACCTAAACTACAATCCACGTCTTGTCTGAGAGGCTGCCTAGGCTGCCACACAGCTGACCTGTGTAGGAAGGTAGATCCCTGACTATGGTTGCCCCCAACTTTTTGCCTGGTGTTTTGCTGGTTTTCTGACTTAGTTGACCTGGGGCCCTGCTATTCAGGACCCCAGGCCTACTGCTCTCTCTGTAAAATGGATTCCATGTACCCTAGGTACATATCTAATTGGATACTGAGTCACCTTATCAGTCCCTGTACAGAGTACCTTAGGTACCCAGGGCATAGGTGTACCCAGGGCCTACCAGGGGCTGCAGCATGTATTATGCCACCCCTGGCTGGCCATCCAAATCTGACACAACTGGCTGCACGACAGTTGGGGCACGATGGTGTAGTTACCCTTTGCTTTAGATATAGTATACCTATACCTAACCCTAAAATGGACACCTATATTCCTATCAGTCACTCCTATGGCAGGCCTTGACAATCCTGAAGGCAGAGTGCGTGGAATAAGGTGAAATGGTGCTCTGGCATGAGCTGAGCCCGTTTGCAGCTTGCGGAACCAAGTCCTAATAGCTGTTCCATGATAACGCATACCATATACTCTTAAGTGCATTATAATCCTCGCGGTTATATGCCAACTCTGGTATCGTTTTATCAAAACATGTCGAGTAAGGTGTCATACGAATTGGAATACTAACCCCTCGCCAATTCTGGCGACGGGGTTAGCATTCCACCCTTCTAGAGGGACACGACATGTATGTAACCTGTAACCCCGGTTAAAGTCAGACATAGCCTCAGCTCCACAAGATGGATGCTGCCACTGAGACACAAGTCTGCCCTCCTGCTGCTGGGAGTCCTCCCAGCACAGGAGGCAAGGACAAAGGGTTTCCTGCCAGGGGCGGTGCCAGCACCGTCCCAGACAGGATTTTGTGTATCCTAGGTAGGCAGGGCTTTAGAGGAAGGTGACTGCAAGTGGCACCCCGGTGCTCACTGTGCATAGGCCGGCTTGAACCAGTTCCAGGGACACTCCAGCCCCTGATCTGGGGAAAGCCCGCCAAAGGAGAGGGGTGTAACCACCCCCCTCCTAGTCCCACCCATAGGGCAGGACTTAGTCGCGTGCCAGCCCCCTTTTGCAGGATAAAGGTAGGAGCAGGCCCCCTTCCAAATTAGATCATCTTTGAATCCTGAACCAACTTTCCACGAAAGGAACTCAAGACTCTTCTCAAGATTTCTCCCTTGTGGCTAAGGAGTAGTCACTCCAAGCATCGCGGTCTGCTGTAAGTCCCCTCACCGGATCAAGACTGCCCAGCACGACGAGAACCGGCTTCCCTGGCACCTCTGACCTCTACCTGCATCATCAGCCCAGCTGTGATTCGTAGGTGTGACGAGAACTCGAGGGACCGGCCATCTTCCAAGACTGCACGACGCTTGACCAGCACGACTCCCGAATGACCCTCGACCGAGTGCTTTGGGGTAAGAGAAGCCCCAACCCTGAGCAGCTCCAGCACCGAAGTTCAGCCCCCCTGCATCCACGAGATCTGCGTGGGGCCCTTCTGCTCTTTGCTGCTCACCGCGTTGTCCAGGTCGCTTGCCCGTTGGCTAGTGACCCTCTGACGACGAATTTCGACGACAAACACCGCTGGTCTGGTTGCTCCAGACTGGCACTTGCTCCCCTCCAAAAGAGGAGCACCCTGGACCCTCCTGGTCCACTCCAGACGCCATTTTAAGTCCACCGCGTGGGCTTGCATTTGCCAAGACTTGTTTCCCCAATCCTGGGTCCAGCGACGTCGACAGCAGATATCTTCGTGGGACAGCTCGCACCTCCATCCTGGTCGCCGACAACGCCTCCTGGTCCGAGAGACTGCAGAGCCCAGCAGCGCCCACTCACCTGGCTGAGGTGACTTCGCCCGGTGCCACTCTGGTGCCCACCTAAATCACTGGCTAGTGATTCAGAACTTGGTCCCCTCTGCTTTCAGGTCTTCTTCTTCCCTGATCCAGGCTTGGATCACCACTAACTTTCTTCACTGGCCGCCTGCCAGCAACTTCTTCCTTCAGGCTCCTGGTTCATCAACGAAGAAACCCGATGACATTTGAACCCTATGCAGCCGCAGCCCCTGGGCTAGGTAAACCGAGTACTCCGGTGCTTCAGCATAGTCCAACACTCTAAGTGTTCGGATCCACTTTCGTTTTTGACCTACCTAGTCGGGTTCGCCCGAAAACACTAACTTTGCTTTTACTAGCCTCCATAGACTTTTTCCCGCCTTACGCGTGAGAGTTCCCACTCTGCACACGACGTCCCTAGGCCTCCTGCTTGTAATCTAAAGGTTCAGTAGTCCAGTCCTAGCGATTCTAAAGCCTATGAGAATAGTTACTTACCTGCTAGTAATTCGCATTCCACTTGTATAGTATATGGTTTTTCGTGCCCCTCGGGCATTTGTGTAAATTGTGCGACTTTAAGTATTTCTCTAAGAGTTTTGTTGTGTGCTTAGCTCCCTGACTCATAAAGAGCCAGGGTAGTCTTGTTATAAATAAATATATGTTTATTTTTGATAACAACTTGTGTGGTGTCCTTTCACTTGGTGTTCAAGGGGTAAATGTGATGGTAAAACAGCTGGCTTAACACGCCCTCTAGAGTTTAGCCTGAAGACTGCTCGTGTCCATGCTACTAGGATAGCTGGTCTATCAGGTTGACTTACAACCAAACATCAATAAGGGTTGTTTGGACTGATACATAGTGATCACTAGAATAGTGAGCACTGCATATCAGGCCAACTTCTCACACAACCTGTTGCTGGACCCCTGGGTGGAGAGCCATCCTCCCCCCCCCCCCCCCCCCCCGCTCTCCTGGGCCTGCAACAACGCACATCCTGGGGTGAGGTGCTAGGTCTCCTCCCCCAGGATGGGCAGGGGAAGCTTCAAAGGCATGCCGCCTTTGTGAGCTTCTCCAGGCCACTTGCTGTACCCAGCGACTGACCCCCACCGGTTATGACCCCCACTCTGGCGGGAAACCCTAAGTGAGGAAAGGGGGTGTGCCAGCCTGTGCCAACTCCACCCCTGAGGTTGGAGAGGCGAGGTGAAGCACAAGTCCGGGCTCCGGCCATCTTGAGAATGGGGAGCCCTGCCCAATCAGAGATAGGCTCCTGCCCCCTCCCACAGGAGAGGAGCAGGATAGGGGGTGTACTCACCCCATTACAGGGACACATTGGTCCCAGCCCTTCCCCTACCTGTAACGCCCCTAATTTTAGTATTTAGGGGCACCCTGAACCTTCCTTCCTCAGATCCCGATTTGAAAACAAGAAAGAAGATCATGAAGACCTGCCGTGCAGCTGCTAACAAAAGGACAACACCAACTGACTTGGCCCCAGCCCTACAGGCCTGTTGATCCTTGAACCTGCTCCTGCTAAATCCCGGCGTCTCCTGCAGACAGCAACCTCAAACCCGGAGGACCTGCCTGCCTTGAACCTCTTTAAGACTGGGACTCCCACGAGCAGTGGCTCTGCTCAAACAGCAATACCCCTGGTGCCAGTCAGGAACCGCAAATCCAGCCCACACTGCACCCGCCGAGCCCGGCCTGTGCCCGAGTGGACAAAGAGCCTGAGGATGTCCCCCCGGAGATTGTGACCTGAAATCCAGTGCCCAAAGACCCTCTCAACGACCCAGACGACGCCTGCAGACTTTGAACCAGGGACCCCTCCAACCGCAACTAGCAGAGGGTAAGATTTCCCGAAGTAAAAAGACACCCCTGCACCCCCCGGCCCCCTGTGCCCAACTCCTGGGTGCCTACCTATCCTCCAAGATCCCAACTTACCCCTCGAAGTGTTGATCGCTCCTGCAGAGTCTCCGTCCCTGAGCCTGCAGCCTGTTCACCTTCAAAGATCTCCATTGACTAACATTGAGCACCCGACGGCTCAAAAGCACCCTGCACCCAGCTGGCAGAGTGCCCCTGGGAGTGCAACCTTTGTCCTATTCTACTTCCCCATTTGCCCTGAGCAAGTGACCAGGAGCCCAGCTCCCACAGACGCGTGGCCTGCTTGCCAGCCGCCACCAACCGAAGACCCCCTGCCTCTCATTGGATAACATTGGGCCTACCTACCTTTGCACCCGGCTGCCCCTGTGCCGCTGAGGGTGCAGCAACTGTACCTTTCCGACCCTGGGAGACCCCCGAGTCTATGCCCAGAACCTTAACTTCACCAGTCGAGTACTCACCTGAAAAGCGATGACTCCCTTTCCTTCCATAGGCTAACATTGACTAGTTTCACTTGGAAATTCTTCTGTGTGTGGAGTTTTGAAACTTTAAAATATTCACCTAAAATCAGCCGAACATCGAATTCTGATTTACTCACCTGTTATCAGGAGAGAACCCCGTGCTGCATCTTTCAGCCCAGCACTGACCCTGACAAGTAATTGTAACCGTAGTTACCAGTAACTTGTATTTCCTTCTCTAGGAGCCCATTGTCTGGGTTTCACCAGAAAAGTTTCTAAGTGTTGATTTTCACAAATTACAAATATTCCTCAAAAATCGCCTATGTGACTTAAACGCATTCTTTCAACAGTTCACAGGAGCTGCATCCGTGCTGGGTCCAGGATCCACCACTGAGTAAGAAAGTAAAGATAACACCACTTACCTGCCAAGTGTATTTCCTCCCATAGGATAACATTGGGGATTCTATGTGAAAAAGTTTCCAAGTGTCAACTTTTAAAATCCAATAATATTCCTTAAAAATCACTACTGTAACCAACACGCTTTTACTCAACTATTTACAGCTCATGTCCCAGGACTGAATCTAGGACCCAGTCCTGTGGTTAGAAAAGTAATCCATAAAGTAACTAATTGCATTTAACTAGAAACTCACATTGAGCTCAATGTTGCATTGTTTGAAATTGAGTTGCCCATTGCACCAATTGCCTATTACCAAAGTATATAAACTAAAGTAACTCATTCTGAGAAAGTATATGTTGATACCTATTGTTGGTTCTAAAGTAAAACTATATATTTTCTGATACAAAACAATTGGCCTAGAGTTCAGTTCTTGAGTGTGTGAGACCTTTTGCTGACTGAGTGTGTACAACAAATGCTTTACACAGTCCTCTGCCTTTCTGCTCGACCAAGCTACCCCTTTGGAGAGTAAGGTTACATCTAACTTTAGCCTCTGCCAAACCTCTGGGGACTGTGGGCTCTATACACACTATACCTTACTTTGGTCCAGTATATACAGAGCTACTTTCTTACAATAGTGTACGAAGCTGGCTCTGTATATACGATGCCAAAATAAGGTATAGTGTGCACGGAGTCCAGGGGATCCCCACAGGTATAGCAGAGGTTACATTAGGCCTCTAACAGCTCTTTGTGGTCGTGTGAGCGAGCAGTGAGGCTTATCCAGAGGGTGGGTGAAGCATTTATTGTATTCACTCAATCAAGGATGATGGCACACACTCGCAGAGCAGACCTTAGGTATGTATAAAAAGATGTGTATTTTATTTCAAGAACCAAGCAGGACTTAGCACAGGTAAGAGAAATATACTCTCAAATGCAAGACTTTACGAGGGAATGCAGTTGAATTTGCAATCATTCCAGGTTTGTATTTGATTTTAGAACAGTTTAAAATACATAGATTACTTTGGAATAGTTTGTTTACTTTTGGATTACATTGACCACTCGGCATGATATGCCTGGATATCACTCGGTGGATCCTTCAACACAAAGATATGTAAGACACGTTTTGATTTAAAGAGTTACTTTTCTTCCATACAAAATACAGGTCAACACAGATGTTTTTATGAACAAACTTGTAACATTGGTTCCTATGGGAAAAGTAATGTTAACAGTTTAGAGATAAGTACTTGACCTTGGTCCGAACCCTTCGGGGTTCGGACCAAGGTTCACCAAGGTCCAGTTAGCCACTCAAATTGCACCACCAGTGGCACTGGGGTGGCCGGGTCCGGAGTGCAGGGGCCCAATGTTACCAGTGGGTCTAAGGGGTCTGTGGTCAGGGGCTGCTTACGAGCAGGCCACTCGGGTGTGGGAGCAGAGCTCCTGGGGTTGGGCTCAGCACTGCAGAGGCAAAGAATCTGCATAGGAGCTGCACCATCAGCAGCACAGAAGCTGCTGGATGCAGAATGCCAAGAAGACGTTGTGGTTTACAATAGAGATCTCTGGTTAAGGAAAGGCTGCAGGCTCTGTCAGGAGGCGACCACCAGCAGGAGAGGTAAGCTGGGTTCTTGGGGGATGCCTGGACTGTCGGTTGGGCCACCCGAGACTGTGAGGCATCGGATGCAGGGCTCTTTTGGCATTGGAATCTTCTTACGGTAGGGTGGGCCTTCAAGTTGAGGCTTCATGTGTCTGCTTGAAGCTCAAGGTAGTACAAAAGGGGGTGGTGATGGACAGACATGGCTTTATGCAAATCAGTCTGACCCTGTGCCTCATGGGAACAGTCCAGCCCGAACTGCCAAGCCATGTCTTCCATGGACCGGAAACAAGCTTCCGAGGACTGGTTTCTGGCATGCCAGCCGTCTTCTGCCCGGCTTGCTTGAATCCAGTGGCAAAGTGAGCAAGGGACTCAGGTCTGAGCATAGCTTAAGAACGGTGATGGATTAGACCCAGATCTTTTGACTGGCTGTGAGTGTTTGATTGGCTCAGATGCTCCGTCCATCACCATCCCCTTTTGTACCGCTTTTGGCCGCCATAAGTTGGCAGGGTATGCTCAGGCGTGAGTCCCTTGCTCACTTTGCCACTGGATTCAAGCAAACCGGGCTGAAGACGGCTGGAATGCCAGAAACCGGTCCTCGGAAGCTTGTTTCCGGTCCAGGGAAGGCATGGCTTGGCAGTTCGGACTGGACTGTTCCCATGAGGCACAGGGTCAGACTGATTTGCATATAGCCATGTCTGAACTGGGGTGGCAGAGTGGGCTAAAGAACGGCGATGGATTAGAACCAGATCTTTTGACTGGGTGTGAGTGTTTGATTGGGTCAGATGCTCCGTCCATCACCACCCCCTTTTGTACCGTGAAGCTCAAGGTAGGCTGGGGATCACCAGATCCCTGGTCGGGATTGCTTAGGAGACCTCCTTTTGGTGGTGGGCCGTCTGGTGCCTAACCGTGGAGCTGCCTGGGTCCGGGTTCTGTGTTGGAGTCTTTGTTGAAGAAATCCGGTGCTCACGGGTGACAGTCTTTAAGGTGAGTGCAGGGCAGGTCCTCCGGGTTCTGGGGGCTGCTGCATACACTGGGATTTCCTCTAGGCAGGTCGGAGTGGGGCCAATTGGTCAGCACGGATCTTCGGACCGTCTTTCTTCCTCTAATCTGAGGAGGGACTGTAGGAGAGTGGGGTCTGCAATCCTATGGCCACCCCAGATTTTTGCTTTTTGCTTCACTGGTTTACGACTTTCCCTGGCTGTGGGCCTGCTAATCAGACCCACAGCCTAGCTGTTCTCTCTCTAAATTACAAGCATGTACCTTAGGTGCATTTACCAATTGGTACTGGGCCACCTTATCAGTCCCTGTACAGTACACCTTAGGTATCCAGGGCATAGGTGTACCCAGGGCCTACCAGGGGCTGCAGCATGTATTATGCCACCCCTAGCTGGCCACCCAAATCTGACACAACTGGCTGCACGACAGCTGGGGCAAGGTGGTGTAATCACCCTTTGCTTTAGATATAGTATTCCTATATCTAACCCTAAAATGGACACATATATTCCTATCAGTCACTCCTATGGCAGGCCTTATCAATCCTGAAGGCAGAGTGCTTGGTTTTATGTGAGATGGTGATCTGGCATGAGCTGAGCCCATCTGCAGCTTGCGGAACCAAGTCCTAATAGCTGTTCCATGATAACGCTATACCATATACTCTTAAGTGCATTATCAACCTTGCGGATAAATGCTAACTCTGGTATAACATTATCAAAACATGTCGAGTAAGGTGTCATACGAATTGGAATACTAACCCCTCGCCAATTCTGGCGACGGGGTTAGCATTCCACCCTTCTTGAGGGGCACGACATGTATGTAACTGTGAACCCCGGTTAAAGTTAACTCGAGCCTCAGCATCACAAAATGGATGCTGCCACCACAGACACAAGTATGACCTCCTGCTGCTGGGAGTCCTTCCAGCAAGGGAGACTCAGACAAAGGGTTTCCTGCCTTGGGAGGTGCTAGCACCACCCCAGACAGGATTTTGTGTATTGGGTAGGCCAAGGCTGAAAGGAATGAGACATGCCCGGGGCACACAAGGTGTCCCTGTGCATACACCGGTTCCAACCAGTTGCTGGGGCACTCCAGCCCCAGCTCTGGCGGGAAACCGGACAAAGGATAAGGGGTGTAGCCACCCCCCTTCCTGGTCCCACCCAGAGGAGGGACCTAGTCGTAGTGCAGCCCCCTTTAGCTGAATAAAGGTAGGAGCTGATCCCATTCCCAGTTAGATTAATCTTGACAACTTCCACGAAGAAACTCTTGACCTTCGACCTCCTGAACATCAGAAGACTGAAGAATCTCCCCTATGGTCAGGGAGTGACCATCCTGCTTCGCAGGCACCATCAAGCTCCTGTGCGGTTTGCTGTAAAGTCCTTCCAGCCCGGAATCCGACCATTCAACTCGACAAGACCCGGACCTCCAGACCCCTCTGACCTCTACCCACATCCACAGCACAGCTGGGACCCGTGGGTGCGACGAGCAACGTGGATACGGCCATCTTGAAGAAACCTGCACAGCGCTTCCAGCACGACCCCCGAGAGTTCCTCGAGTGAGTGCATTGGGGACTGAGAAGCCCCACACTGACGCAGCTCCTGCTCCAAAGACCAGCCCCCCAGCATCCCCGTGATCTGCGTGGGGCCCCTTTTGCTTGGTTGCTGCTTTCCTGTTGTCTGGTCACTTGCCGGCTGGCTCGTGACCTCTGAGATGACGACCCGAAGATTTCAACACTGCTAGTCTGGTCCCCCAGATTGGCCCTTGCTTCCTTGCAAAAGAGAAGCACCCCGGACCCTCCTGGTCCACACCAGACGCCATCTTTGTTCCACCGCGTGGCTTGCATTAGCCAAGGCCTGTTGTCCAGATCGACGATCCAACACCGCCAACAGCAGCAGAATACGTGGGACAGCTCGTGCCTCCAGCCTGGTCAGCTCCTGGTCCGCGCAGCTACAGAGAGAAGCGACCCTTCCTCCACCTGAACGCGGCGACAGCATCTGGTTCCAGCACCGTCACTGGCTAGTGACCAAGACTCTGTCCCCTTCCCTTTCAGGACTTCTCCTTCCTAGTTCCATCCTTGGAACCACCGGACTCCTCCATCTGGCTGCCTGCCAGCAACTCTTTGTTTCAGGCATCACCGGGATCAACGCAGCAAACCCGACACCACTTTAGCCCTATGCACCCGCAGCCTGTGGCTGAGGTAACTAAAGCTTCTGGGTGCTGAAGTCAGTGTTCACTATCCTAGTGTCCAGGTCCACTGTTGTTTTCCCTCCATCCAGCCGGGTTCGTCCGTGTTAGACCTGGCACCTTGGCGTGAGTTTCCCTTCCACTTTTTGCTGTTGTGCCTCAAATGTTTTGCTGGTGTCTGCTACTCAGGGCACTGCGCCACGGCCAACCCGTGCCGCAGTGCAAGTGCTCCCTACTGTAAAGTGTACATGTGATTGATGTCCATGATTGGTTCATTGGATTTACTGTTAGTCCCTAGTAAAGTGCACCAGGAGTGCCAGGGCTTGTGAATGCCAACACTGCTAGTGGGCCTGCAGCGCTGGTTGCGCCACCCACAGAAGCAGCCTTAAAATGTGTCTGGTGTCTGCCATTGCAGAACCTGCGTGCAGTCTGGTACTGTCATGCTAGCTGGGCAAGTGCACACACTTGCCAGCCCCTGAACCTTCCCTTAACTTCATATTAGTCACCCCTATGGTAGGCCTGAGGGCAGGGTGCATTGTAGTGTAAGGTAGAACATGCCCTGATGTGTGTGGCATGTTCTAATAGTGAATTGCTGCCAAATTCGTTTTTCACTATTGTAAGGCTACCTGTTCCCTTCTAGGCCAGATGGGCTGCTGGAATTATTACACTCTATAATCCCAGCAGGCTCAGGGGACATGGTAGAAATTAATGTTTAGTATGCCTGAACTCAGAATAATAAAATACTTCTTTTAGTAAAGTTTATTTTAATATCCTGTGTTTGCAAATGCTACTTTTAGAAAGTTAGCATTTGCTTGCCTAACCATTTCAGCCCGCCTCTGCTTGGATGTGGATCTGACTGTCTGGTGTGTGTGAGTGACAGGGCTGGGAGTTGACAGGTAGTGATTAGCAGGAGGACCCCTTAGTGGGTGGTGGGAGTTTCCCCTGAATGATGCATCAGGCTGTGCCCCTGCCTCCACAATGCTGGCTCCGCCCTCCTGGGGAGCGACTGATGACTCAGCCTGCACCTGGCCCAGGAAGGACCGAAGCTTGTCAACAAAGTGCTCAGGCCACTCCTGTCCTCACAATGCCGGCTCCGCCCCCCTGGGGAGCGGCTGATGTGCCTGCCCTCACACTGAATGCAGAAGCCAGAAGTACCCACAACAAGTGCTCAGAGACTGGAGCAGTTATGCAGAGGCCCCCCTGGCTTGCTAGAACAAAAGAAACTGGGTATAAAAGAAGGAGCCCTGCTCCTTGTAAATTAGATCCTGTTTGCGCTACAGAAGAAACTCTGCCCGAAGAGAAGGACCTGGAAGGACTACAAGGAGGAGTGCTGACTCTGGCCTGTGTCTGGTGCCTTGCTGCCAAAGGAGAGGAAAGAAAAGACTACAAGAGACTTTTGCTTTATTGAAACTTTGTGCCAAACTCTGCTGGAAGATCTCCAAGGGCTTGCCTGTGAACTTGCCCCCTGACCAGCGCCCCAGGAACAGTGGGTGCTACCCTCTGACAGAAGAACCACTGTGGGACGCTGGTTTCCTTTTGCGAGCCTCTCCAGGAGAAAGCGGAGCGCGCTGTGACCTTCGCGCTCTTTAGCACCGCTCTGGGAGCTGCCCTCCCTCTAAACAAAGTGACTGCCGCCTGCCTGGCCCAGAAACATCGTGAAGACCAGCCCAGCTGATCCGAGCACCGTGACTGACCCCGAGCCGCAGCTCGCAACGTGAAGAGAGGTGGCGCCCGGTGCCTGCTTGCACCCCTTCGTGTCTGGTGCCCCTGAACGCGCCGCCGCTGTCCGAGAAACAGCTGTTGCGTGGGGTGCCTGAACGTCGCCTGGATTAATAGAGGCCTGCTCCGAGGATCGCCGCCCACTGAGGGTGCCACCTCCTGTCAGAATCCCCGAGGCGCTCTGTCCCGGTGACCCGGCCCGCGCTGCTACGCCAACCTCCGAGCCGAGCCGTCGCTCGCTCCAGCCCAGGGAGGAAGACACCGCGACGAGGATCACCGAGCCGACCTGGGACCCTGCTGCCTCGACCCTGGTTCAAGTTTCCCAAAGGTACTGTTTGCCCCGCGGTACGAGCATTTGACCTGTCCCGCTCGCACCGCCCCTCTGGCCAGCGCAGCCCTCGGAGCTGCGTGTGGAGCGCTCCCAGGGCCCCCGCTCTCTCCCCCGCCAGCCGCGCACAGCCGTGCGGCTCGCACTGAGAGGCGGACGCGAACAGACCTGCCGCCGCTCCCGCCAGAAGCGTGAGCCCGGGCCGGTCGGGCCATTTTGATTACCAGAGGCGCACCAAGGCCTCAGCAGACATCCCGCCTTTTCGAGAACGTTGAACAGGGATGTCCCCAACAATATCATATTTGGGGAATAAGAAGACATCGCATTTGTAGGACACTGTGACTTTGTTTTGCTACAAGTAAACTGGAACCTGCATTCAAGAAAGTGAACCAAGACTGTATTTACAAGCCTGCTTGAAATTTATATAAAGAGTATATATTTTTACAAATAGTTTGGTGTCATTGTGTGGTGGGTTGGTGGTGATGGTGTGATATTGCAAATGTTTAACCCTATATGCCCCAGAGATTAGCCTAAGACTGCTTAAGCCACACTACCTAGAGGGTAAGCAGAGGTTGTCTTGAAGGTAACCCTCAGCCCTGACGGGGAAGAGAGAGTCCCTGCTTGTCGCCAGTGCTGCACTGCGCCAACTAGAGACTCCCCCTTCCTACATTGGACGCAGCGGGGAGGATCGCGAATTTACATTTGCAGTGTTTTACCTTAGCTACTGACCATTGCATAAGTGATTACAGTCCAGTATCTTAGCCACAGACTTTTTGGTTCTTAATTTTGCTAAAAGAAGAAGATCCCTAGTGTTGCAAGCATGCCTGGCACAAACAGCATTGATGGAGGAGAATCCATAGCCTCTGGTGCGTTGGAGCTAGAATGGGATGCATCAAAGCTGGATGACTACACAAGAAAGGAACTGAAGTTCTTCTGCAAGAAACTCAAGGTTCCACACGTGGGGTGCAGAAACAAACCTGAGCTCTACAAGGCCCTGAAGGCCTGGATGGAATCTAGGAAGGCGCCTGAGGATCAGGGTGCACCTGTGGATCCTGTGAGTCTGGAAAAACCAGACAGCGTCATTAGCTTTGGCAGAGGCCTGTCGCCAGAGGAGCTGGCAGACAGACAGGCAACCAGGGATCATGAGATAAAGCTGGCAGAATTGAATTTAAAGGGCCAAATGGAGCTTGAAAGCAAAAGGATGGCTCTGGAAGAGCGAAAACTCCAATTGGAGTATGATGTGAAGATGAGGGAGATGAGTCTAAAAGAGAAAACCTTGGATCATCCTCCCTCTGGTGGCAGCGCAATGCCGGTGCAGGTAGAGTCAAGAGTGCACATCCCCAAAGATGTAGTTAAAGAGTTCTTTAAGGGGGATGACATAGGACAGTGGTTTAGGGCATATGAGGTAGCCATGTTTTCCCACCGGGTCCCTGAGAAGGATTGGGGAGCGGGGTTATGGGGAAGGTTCCTTAGCGAAGGGCGGGACACCCTGCTAGATTTGCCCACTGAAGACCAGAGATCCTATCCCCATATGAAAGAAGCTTTAATGACCAGGTATGGGCTTACCCCTGAAATGTATAGGCAGAAGTTTAGGGGGTGTAATAAGCGGCCTGGGAATACGTATGTGGAGTTTGTGACTTTTTTTTGCAGAGCACTGGATGGTTGGGTGAAGGGTAACAAAGTGAATGATTTTCAAGGTCTCTTTGATTTAATTGCATGGGAGCACTTGTCTGATCAATGTTTTCCTGAGTTACGCCAGCACCTGATTGATAGCAAGTTGTCCAACCCGAGGAAGCTTGCTGAGGAGGCGGACCGCTGGCTCAGCACCAGGGTCCACAAGGGTCCAGTGGGAGACTCCGCCAAGGGTGGGCAGGGTCCCCAGCAGAAGAGTGGGGGGGACAAGGGAAAACAGAAAGGGTTCCAAAAAGGCCCCCAAAGTAATCCCCAAGGGGACCAGCAGAAAGGTTCTCAGCCTCCCCCACCCCCAAAGCAGAATGGGGCCCCGACAGGTAGACCTGTTCCAAAGGGGCCCTTCAATTGTTTCAAATGTGGTGACCCGGGGCACATAGCCAGTGACCCCAAGTGTCGCCTGTTTGGAAAACCAGCACCCACTGGTGCTCCGCCCCGACAAGTGACCAGTGTTCACTTAGGAGAAGAAGTGATGGTCCCGGGGGGTGGAGATCCTGTTCAGATGACCCTAGTCTCACTAGGAGACAGTGAGATGGTCCCTACAAACTACCTGCCCTCTAACACTAAAAAATATGGGCAGGTGGTTACCATCAATGGTAAGAAAGCTGAGGCTCTTAGAGACACAGGAGCCAGTGTGACTGCAGTGAGGCATCACCTGGTGTCTCAAGAGCAGGTTGTACCCCATGCCTATTGTAGGGTTGTCAATGCTGACAACTCTGAGAGCCAATGTCCAATGGCTCAAGTTCCCTTCGAGTGGGGGGGGGGTCTCTGGTACTCTGCAGGTCTGTGTGAGGAAAGCCATGCCTGTTGACTGTTTGCTAGGGAACGACTTGGAGGACTCCCCTTGGGAAAAGGTGGAGAAGACGACTCACCTGAAGATGGTGGGTCTACCTGACTGGGCGTGCGTGACCACCCGGTCGATGGCAGCCAGTAGGGGTGGTCAAGAGGTCCTGGGGCCTGAAGGAGAGGCCCAGGAACCGGCCTTAGGGAGAAGGCGCAGGGTGCGCGGGAAACCGGCCCCTGAAGTTCCCACGGTCCAGGAGGAAGCAGACCTTGAGGGGGATGCCCTGGAGCCTACTGGGGAACAGATTGCCGAACTGGGGGACCTGCCTGAGCTGACCCATTGGCAGCAAGAAGGAGGCCCCTCCAGGGAGGAATTCTGCAGGGAGCAGAAAGAATGCCCTTCTCTCGTGGGTATGCGGCAGCAGGCTGCAGACCAGGCCAATGGTGTTCAGGCCAAAACACATTATGTGTACTGGGAGAATGACCTCCTGTACTCAGAGCCTAAGGCTGCTGAACCTGGGTCAGCCCGTGTGCTGGTGGTACCCCAGAAGTTCAGAGCCTTCCTACTGGGACTGGCTCATGATGTGCCTTTAGCAGGACATTTGGGGATGGACAAGACCTATGACCGGCTTGTCACCCACTTCTACTGGCCCCAAATGCACAAGAGCTCAGATGCTCATTGTAAGACCTGTCCAACTTGCCAGGCAAGTGGGAAGAGCGGAGGGAAGAACAAGGCTCCCCTCCAACCCTTCCCTGTGGTCAGTACGCCATTCCAACGAGTGGGTATTGACATTGTTGGGCCTCTGGACCCCAAGACAGCCATGGGCAACAGGTTCATCCTGGTCTTGGTGGATCATGCCACCCGGTACCCTGAAGCCATCCCTCTGAGGACAGTGACGGCCCCCGTGGTGGGGCGTGCACTGATGGGAATTTTCTCCAGAGTGGGATTCCCTCTAGAGGTGGTGAGCGACAGGGGGACCAACTTTATATCCAAGTATATGAAGTCCCTTTGGCAAGAGTGTGGTGTAACCTACAAGTTCACCACACCTTACCATCCCCAAGGAAATGGGTTGGTTGAAAGATTCAACCGAACCCTGAAGGGCATGATCATGGGCCTGGAAGGTCCAATGAGGCGTAAGTGGGACGTCCTCTTACCATGCCTGCTCTTTACATACCGCGAGGTGCCACAGAAGTCCCTAGGGTTCAGCCCCTTTGAACTGCTGTATGGTCACCCCGTGAGAGGACCACTGAGTTTGGTAAAGGAAGGCTGGGAGCAATCTCCCAGGAAACCTCCCCAGAATGTGTATAGCTACATGCTGGCCTTCAGAAACCAAACCAGGCGCTTCAGACAACTTGCTGAGGCAAATCTGGAAGCTAGCCAGGAGGAGATGAAGCGGTGGTACGACCAGAATGCCACTCTGGTAGAGCTTCAGCCTGGACAGGAGGTGTATGTCGTGGCCCCAGTGGAACCCTGTGCACTTCAGGATAAGTGGACAGGCCCATTTGAGGTTGTGGAGCGCAAGAGCTCAGTGACATACTTGGTGGACATGAAGACACCCAGGAATCCTTTACGGGTCCTACATGTCAACCGCCTCAAGCCCCACTTGAAAAGGTCCGAAGTGGGCATGTTGTTGGCCACTGATGATGGAATGGAAGAGGAATCTGAGCCTCTTCCTGACCTCTTAGTGGCCTGTGAGAAAGATGGGTCAGTGGATGGAGTTAACCTCTCACCCACCCTGACCCCTGAACAACAGGAAGACTGCCGCCAATTGCTGGGGCAGTTTCCAGATCTGTTCTCCCTGGTTCCTAGTGTCACAGATTGGTGCGTCCATGATGTGGACACTGGAGACAGCTTACCTGTGAAGCATAAGGCTTACAGGGTAACTGACAGGGTCAGGGCCTGCATCAAGGAGGAGGTCTCCAAGATGCTTGCTCTTAGGGTGGTTGAGTCTTCCAGCAGTCCTTGGTCCAGCCCCGTGGTCTTGGTCCCAAAGGCTGCTGCGCCGGGAGCCACACCTGAACTCCGGTTCTGTGTGGACTACAGAGGACTCAATTCAGTCACCAAGACTGACGCGCACCCTATCCCCAGAGCTGATGAGCTCATTGATCGGCTAGGGGCTGCCCGGTTCCTCAGCACGTTTGATTTAACGTCTGGGTACTGGCAGATCGCCTTGACCGATGGGGCAAAGGAGAGGTCAGCATTTTCCACACCAGATGGGCATTTCCAGTTCCGGGTTATGCCATTTGGGATGAAGAATGCCCCTGCCACCTTTCAGAGGTTGGTCAACCAGGTATTGGTTGGGCTGGATGAGTTCAGTGCCGCCTACCTGGATGACATCGCAGTGTTCAGTGGTACCTGGCCAGAACACCTGCGGCACCTCTGGGAAGTGTTGATGGCCCTGCGCAAGGCAGGCCTCACAATCAAGGCAAGCAAGTGCCAGATTGGGCAGGGTTCAGTGGTGTACTTGGGACACCAAGTGGGGAGTGGCAAGGTGGCACCCTTGCAACCCAAAATTGAGACCATCCTGGCTTGGGAACCCCCCAAGACCCAGACTGCAGTGAGAGCCTTCCTGGGGCTCACTGGGTATTACAGGAGGTTTGTCAAGGGCTATGGCACTATTGTGACCCCCTTGACAGAGCTGACTTCTAAGAAGCAGCCCAGGAATGTGATTTGGACCGACACCTGTCAGAAGGCTTTTGACACCCTGAAGACTGCCATGTGCACGGCGCCCGTGCTCCTGGCTCCTGATTTCTCCAAGGAATTCATAGTGCAAACAGACGCTTCAGAGCATGGTGTAGGGGCTGTTCTCTCACAGATGACTGAGGAGGGCTGGGACCAACCCGTAGCCTTCATCAGTAGGAGGTTACTTCCACGGGAAAGTAGGTGGAGTGCAATAGAGCGAGAAGCATTTGTTGTGGTCTGGGCACTGAAGAAGCTAAGACCCTACTTGTTTGGGTCTCACTTCCGGGTTCAGACAGACCACAGGCCCCTCAGATGGTTGATGCAAATGAGGGGTGAGAACCCAAAACTGTTGAGGTGGTCCATCTCCCTACAGGGTATGGACTTCACGGTGGAACACCGCCCTGGCACAGATCACGCCAACGCTGATGGTCTGTCCAGATTTTTCCGCCTTAGTGATGAGGAACTCCCTGGGGAAGGGTAGTTCCCCCCACATTTCAGCTGGAGGGGACACGTGTTAGACCTGGCACCTTGGCGTGAGTTTCCCTTCCACTTTTTGCTGTTGTGCCTCAAATGTTTTGCTGGTGTCTGCTACTCAGGGCACTGCGCCACGGCCAACCCGTGCCGCAGTGCAAGTGCTCCCTACTGTAAAGTGTACATGTGATTGATGTCCATGATTGGTTCATTGGATTTACTGTTAGTCCCTAGTAAAGTGCACCAGGAGTGCCAGGGCTTGTGAATGCCAACACTGCTAGTGGGCCTGCAGCGCTGGTTGCGCCACCCACAGAAGCAGCCTTAAAATGTGTCTGGTGTCTGCCATTGCAGAACCTGCGTGCAGTCTGGTACTGTCATGCTAGCTGGGCAAGTGCACACACTTGCCAGCCCCTGAACCTTCCCTTAACTTCATATTAGTCACCCCTATGGTAGGCCTGAGGGCAGGGTGCATTGTAGTGTAAGGTAGAACATGCCCTGATGTGTGTGGCATGTTCTAATAGTGAATTGCTGCCAAATTCGTTTTTCACTATTGTAAGGCTACCTGTTCCCTTCTAGGCCAGATGGGCTGCTGGAATTATTACACTCTATAATCCCAGCAGGCTCAGGGGACATGGTAGAAATTAATGTTTAGTATGCCTGAACTCAGAATAATAAAATACTTCTTTTAGTAAAGTTTATTTTAATATCCTGTGTTTGCAAATGCTACTTTTAGAAAGTTAGCATTTGCTTGCCTAACCATTTCAGCCCGCCTCTGCTTGGATGTGGATCTGACTGTCTGGTGTGTGTGAGTGACAGGGCTGGGAGTTGACAGGTAGTGATTAGCAGGAGGACCCCTTAGTGGGTGGTGGGAGTTTCCCCTGAATGATGCATCAGGCTGTGCCCCTGCCTCCACAATGCTGGCTCTGCCCTCCTGGGGAGCGACTGATGACTCAGCCTGCACCTGGCCCAGGAAGGACCGAAGCTTGTCAACAAAGTGCTCAAGCTGCCCCTGTCTTCACAATGCCGGCTCCGCCCCCCTGGGGAGCGGCTGATGTGCCTGCCCTCACACTGAATGCAGAAGCCAGAAGTACCCACAACAAGTGCTCAGAGACTGGAGCAGTTATGCAGAGGCCCCCCTGGCTTGCTAGAACAAAAGAAACTGGGTATAAAAGAAGGAGCCCTGCTCCTTGTAAATTAGATCCTGTTTGCGCTACAGAAGAAACTCTGCCCGAAGAGAAGGACCTGGAAGGACTACAAGGAGGAGTGCTGTCTCTGGCCTGTGTCTGGTGCCTTGCTGCCAAAGGAGAGGAAAGAAAAGACTACAAGAGACTTTTGCTTTATTGAAACTTTGTGCCAAACTCTGCTGGAAGATCTCCAAGGGCTTGCCTGTGAACTTGCCCCCTGACCAGCGCCCCAGGAACAGTGGGCGCTACCCTCTGACAGAAGAACCACTGTGGGACGCTGGTTTCCTTTTGCGAGCCTCTCCAGGAGAAAGCGGAGCGCTCTGTGACCTTCGCGCTCTTTAGCACCGCTCTGGGAGCTGCCCTCCCTCTAAACAAAGTGACTGCCGCCTGCCTGGCCCAGAAACATCGTGAAGACCAGCTCAGCTGATCCGAGCACCGTGACTGACCCCGAGCCGCAGCTCGCAACGTGAAGAGAGGTGGCGCCCGGTGCCTGCTTGCACCCCTTCGTGTCTGGTGCCCCTGAACGCGCCGCCGCTGTCCGAGAAACAGCTGTTGCGTGGGGTGCCTGAACGTCGCCTGGATTAATAGAGGCCTGCTCCGAGGATCGCCGCCCACTGAGGGTGCCACCTCCTGTCAGAATCCCCGAGGCGCTCTGTCCCGGTGACCCGGCCCGCGCTGCTACGCCAACCGCCGAGCCGTCGCTCGCTCCAGCCCAGGGAGGAAGACACCGCGACGAGGATCACCGAGCCGACCTGGGACCCTGCTGCCTCGACCCTGGTTCAAGTTTCCCAAAGGTACTGTTTGCCCCGCGGTACGAGCATTTGACCTGTCCCGCTCGCACCGCCCCTCTGGCCAGCGCAGCCCTCGGAGCTGCGTGTGGAGCGCTCCCAGGGCCCCCGCTCTCTCCCCCGCCAGCCGCGCACAGCCGTGCGGCTCGCACTGAGAGGCGGACGCGAACAGACCTGCCGCCGCTCCCGCCAGAAGCGTGAGCCCGGGCCGGTCGGGCCATTTTGATTACCAGAGGCGCACCAAGGCCTCAGCAGACATCCCGCCTTTTCGAGAACGTTGAACAGGGAAGTCCCCAACAATATCATATTTGGGGAATAAGAAGACATCGCATTTGTAGGACACTGTGACTTTGTTTTGCTACAAGTAAACTGGAACCTGCATTCAAGAAAGTGAACCAAGACTGTATTTACAAGCCTGCTTGAAATTTATATAAAGAGTATATATTTTTACAAATACAGTTTGGTGTCATTGTGTGGTGGGTTGGTGGTGATGGTGTGATATTGCAAATGTTTAACCCTATATGCCCCAGAGATTAGCCTAAGACTGCTTAAGCCACACTACCTAGAGGGTAAGCAGAGGTTGTCTTGAAGGTAACCCTCAGCCCTGACGGGGAAGAGAGAGTCCCTGCTTGTCGCCAGTGCTGCACTGCGCCAACTAGAGACTCCCCCTTCCTACAGTCCGGAATCCGTAACTTTCTAAATTGTAAGATCCATAGACGTTGGTACGCATCCAGCGTGAGAGTTCCCACTCTGCACGTGAGTCCCGTGGGCCTCCTGTTCCGTACTTACCTAGTTCGTAGTGTAGTCCCACCGATCCTCCATCCTCTGGATCTCCTTACAGTACTTTCCTTCCTCGCATTCCATTGTTTTGAGTATATGGTTTGTCGTGCCCCTAGGGCACTCGTGTAAATATTGTGCGAACTCTTATTTCTTTTGTAGTATTGTCATGTGCTTAGCCCTCTGACCTCATAAAGAGTTCAGAGGTGTTGTTATTAATAAATATATCGTTTATTTTCATAACAACCTGTGTGGTGTCCTTTCATCTGGTATTCAAGGGGTTATATTGTGGTAAAACAGCTGGCTTCTCATGCCAAAAGAGTTTAGCCTAAGACTGCTTTTGTCCACGCTACTAGGATAGCTGGTCTATAAGGTTGACTTACAACCAATCACCATAAGGGGTTGTTTGGACTGATACAAGGTGATCACTAGAACTAGTGAGCATCATATATCAGGCCAACTTCTCACATTGGTGGCAGCGGTTGGGATTTGAGCTTGCTGTTGTTTTACCAAATATAATCTTGTAATATCATTTGAAAGATCACATAAGGTACCCTAGGTACATATAACAAGCTTAGAAATACTCTGAGTTCTACTGAACCAGCTGTTGTAGTGTAACAGGGCTTAGCACACCCTGACTACAACTCTTAGCAAGGGATCAGTAGGAAAACCCATAGTGTAGGTAGGTGCATCACTTACACCTCACTAGAAAGCATGTCTACCCATGGAGAGACTTCAGAGACTCCCCTAGTGGTTAGTGACCCTCCACAGGTCCTTTCCAGATATGCAGCTCTCAGTTTCCAGGAGATGTGACAATTGTGTACCTCCAGGAAATTGAAACAGGGTTCTAACCCTACCACTCCCTTTCTGTTAGGTCTCTTAGAGGCATATGATGCTAGAAAGGCTTCTCATACAGATGGGAGCATGCCCCCCTTAGAAGGTACCCGTGGTGATCCTGACCTCCCTGAAACTGAGGAAGTAGAGGAGGAGGAGGATGAAGAGGTTCTCTCTGGGGATGAGGCAGACAATGGTCCTGAGCTAGTCAGCAGACTTACCAGGGCCAACTTAGACCTACATGGAGAAGGATCTGGGGGACCCCCAGTACTGACCCTAAGCAGGCCTAACTTTGGAGTTAGAAGAGATAGATCTCATTCTAGGGACTCCAATAGATCTGTGCACTCTCATGCCTCTTCTCAGAGGAGAATGACTTCTCCCCAGAGGAGAATGAGGGAAGAACTTGCCCTTGCCAAGGAGAAGCTTGCCTTTGCTAGAGAGCAACAGTTGAGTGGGGTTGTCCCCACTGGTGGCAGCAATATCCCTAAGGATAAAACCAGGAGTTTTGATACTAGACACCTGAGTAAGATAGTGCCCCCCTTTAAACAAGGGGGTGACATCCAGAAATGGATGGCTGCTCTGGAGAGGGCCTGCACTGTGCAGTGCATTCCCCAGAGTCAGTGGGCAGCTATACTGTGGCTCTCCTTTGATGGCAAAGGTAGAGATAAGCTCCTCACTACAAGAGTGGAGGATGCTAACAATTACCAAGTCCTGAAGAATACACTGGTTGATGGGTTTGGTTTAACCACTGAACAGTACAGGTTGCTGTTCAGAGACACCCAGAAAACTCAGTCTCAGGATTGTGCTGACTTTGTTGATTGTGCCACTAAGGCTTTTGAAGGCTGGTTACTGGGAAGTAAAGTTACTGATTACACAGGATTGTATAATCTAATTATGAGAGAACAAATCTTAAATAATTGTCAATCAGTTGTTGCATCAGCACCTTATTGACCCAGATCTGACCTCTCCCCAAGAATTGGGAAAGAAGGCAGACAGATGGGTCAGGACAAGGGTCAAGCAGCAGAACCAGAACCAGGGTGGTGGCCAAAAGAAAGCAGACCCCAAGGGTAATGAGAACAAACCGAATGACCAGAAGTCTTCAACAGGGCCCCAACAATCTAAAGAGGGTGGGTCCCAGACTTCCCAAAAGAAGAAGAATGGTCAGAGGAAACCATGGTGCCAATACTGTAAAAGTAATACTTGCTGGTTTAGTGAGTGCACCAAGAAAGGCCCAACTCCTACCACTACTGCCCCTAAGGCATCTGCACCCCCTAGTACAGTTAGTAGTGGTAGTAATCCTCCCAAGGCTATAGTGGGGTTAACCCTGGGAACTGAGGCGGGTTCTGACTTAGTCAGGATACCTACTCAGGCTGTTCTTGTTTGTACTGGGGACATGGATATGACCCCTACAATAAGTCCCAGTACTCTGGGCAAGTACAGGCAGACACCTTATATCAATGGAAAAATGGCTCAGGCCTACAGGGACACTTGTGCCAGTGTCACTATGGTGACACCAAACTTTGTGGACCCTGACCAGGTAATACTAGGTTCAGACTACCTGGTGACCAATGCTAGCAATGCCACTACCTCCCATAGTATGGCACTTGTTAATTTCTCCTGGGGAGGGGTAAATGGCCTCAAAAGGGTTGTTGTTAATTCAGACCTCCCAGTGGACTGTCTTTTGGGCAATGATTTGGAATCCTCCTTATGGTCAGATGTGGAGTATAGGACTCATGTGGAAATGTTAGGTTTATCAGCACATGTCCTTGCTGTGACCTAGGTCACAGGCCAAGAAATGCCCAGCTGAACTAGTGCTGGATCCTGGAAGAATGGACCAGACACTACCCAAGAGAAAGGGCAGTAGGGGTAAGGTTGACCCTTCCCCCCTGCCTCAGGTGGAGGATCAGCTCTCTCAGGAGACTGACCCCAAGACCCCAGAAGGAACTGTCCTAGAAGAGCTTGAGCCTGAACAGGTTGAGTTTCTTGGGACAGGGGGACCTTCCAGGGCAGACTTGAGGCAGGCACAGTTAGACTGTTCCTCTCTTGAATCCCTCAGACAGCAGGCTGCTGCTGAGGCTGCAGGGAATGCTACAGGTGCCCATAAGGTATATTGGGACGATGGACTCCTATACTCTGAGGCAAGAGACCCCAAGCCTGGTGCTACCAGGAGGCTGGTCATCCCCTTGTCTCTGAGAGGTTTCCTTCTCACCCTAGCCCATGAATTTCCCCTTGCAGGCCACTTAGGCCAGAACAAGACTTGGGACAGGCTTGCCCCACACTTTCACTGGCCTCATATGTCTGAGGACACTAAAGACTTTTGTCGCTCATGTGTCACCTGCCAAGCCAGTGGCAAATCAGGTGGCACCACAAAGGCCCCCCTTATACCACTACCTGTGGTGGGGGTTCCCTTTGAGAGAGTGGGGATTGATATTGTTGGACCAATGGACCCCCCAACAGCATCTGGGCACAGATTTATACTGGTGGTAGTGGATCATGCCACCAGGTACCCAGAAGCTATTCCCCTTAGGACCACAACAGCTCCTGTTGTGGCTAGGGCCCTGGTTGGAGTTTTCTCCAGAGTGGGGTTTCCTAAGGAGGTTGTCTCTGACAGAGGTGCAAACTTCATGTCAGGATACTTGACTGCTATGTGGAAGGAGTGTGGTGTAAATTACAAATTCACCACACCCTATCACCCACAATGCAATGGGCTTGTTGAAAGATTCAAAAAGACCCTCAAAGGGATGATAAAAGGGTTACCTGAGAAGCTTAGGCGAAGATGGGACATCCTTTTACCCTGCCTTCTGTTTGCTTACATAGAGGTCCCACAGAAGGGGGTTGGCTACAGCCCTTTTGAGCTTTTGTTTGGACATCCTGTAAGAGGACCCCTATGTCTTGTGAAGGAAGGATGGGAGTTACCTCTCAAAAAGCCTAAACTTGACATAGTGGACTATGTACTTGCTCTCCGATCCAGGATGGCAGAGTACATGGAGAAGGCATCTAAAAACCTGGAGGCCAGCCAAGAACTTCGAAAAGCGTAGCATGACCAAAAGGCTGTCCTAACTGTTTACCATGCAGGACAGAAGGTGTGGGTGTTGGAGCCAGTGGCCCCAACAGCTCTCCAAGACAAATGGTCTGGACCCCACATCATCATTGAGCAAAAGGGAAAAGTCACCTACTTGGTGGACATGGGAACTCCCAGGAGCCCTCACAGAGTACTTCATGTGAATAGGCTCAAAGCATTTGTTGACAGGGAGGACATGGGCTTGCTCATGGCCACAGATGAGGGACAGGAGGAAGAGAGTGACCCTCTCCCAGACCTGCTAACTCAGAACCCTGATGATGGGTCAGTAGATGGTGTAGTCTTTTCTGACAGCCTCTCTGAGCATCAACAAAAGGATTGTAAGCAAGTCCTTCAATCCTGCAGACAAATGTTCTCTCTGACACCCAGTCAGACAAACTGGTGCACACATGAGGTGGACACTGGAGACAGTCTGCCTATAAAGAGTAAAATCTACAGGCAACCTGACCACGTCAGGGACTGCATAAAAACAGAAGTACAAAAGATGTTGGAATTGGGAGTCATTGAACCCTCAGAGAGCCCTTGGGCTAGTCCTGTAGTTCTAGTGCCTAAACCTCACACCCAGGATGGTAAGAGAGAGATGAGGTTTTGTGTAGACTACAGGGGTCTCAATGATGTCACTAAGACAGATGCCCATCCAATACCTAGGGCAGATGAACTGATAGACAAGTTGGCTTCTGCAACTTTCTTAAGTACATTTGACCTGACAGCTGACACGCTGTTTTACCCGATCTGACTCTTGTTGCTCTGACCTGTATTGCGCTGAAGGGGGAAGGCTCCATCAAGCAGACTGATCCTCGGGCTGTAGAGACCCCCCACCGCCTCCCTCCCGCCGTCCTGCTGTTTCTTTACACCTGACAGCGGGGCCGCCGAGTGGAGCGAGGCGAGGGGCTGCCTACAACTCCCGGCAGCCCTCGAGGTCTCCAGCCACACCCCCATCAGGCCGCGCCAGGAGGCGCATAAAGGGCGTCACTGCTACACGGAGCGGTGACACGCTGTTTTACCCGATCTGACTCTTGTTGATCTGACCTGTATTGCGCTGAAGGGGGAAGGCTCCATCAAGCAGACTGATCCTCGGGCTGTAGAGACCCCCCACCGCCTCCCTCCCGCCGTCCTGCTGTTTCTTTACACCTGACAGCGGGGCCGCCGAGTGGAGCGAGGCGAGGGGCTGCCTACAACTCCCGGCAGCCCTTGAGGTCTCCAGCCACACCCCATCACGCCGCGCCAAGAGGCGCATAAAGGGCGTCACTGTTCCCTCTCGCGGGACGCGAGCGGGACGCTGGGCGAAGCCTGGGCCAAGGGTGGGCCCGTCCTAGCCCGTCACAGACCGGAGGAGTCTGGGCTGGGCCCACCCCCCTAACATCTGCTATCAGGTAACACGAACCCAACAAAAACTAAACGTGCTCTTTGGGGAGGGACCGTATAGAACTCGCCTCTATTCGTCAATAGTAAACCGTCATTAACTACTCACTGGGACAAACCAAACATAATGTCTACAAGAGGTTCCAGGAGCAAAACGTTAAAAAATATGACGATTTCTACTGGGCCCCATAGACCAATTCATCACCAAGGTGAATCAAACAATAGACCATACTGTAATGCTGATCGACAGACGAGTTTCTTACGAACTTGACAAAGTTAGACGCTCATCGTTCGGTCTGCTGGCACAAGCACGAACACCAAGTGTACAACCACACAATATCACCACAGTGGATTCACAAGCCGATATTCATGTAATTCCAAATACAGTTGATCTGTCGGTATCCTTACAACTATCCGACACACAACTGTCTCAGGACCTTGAGAGAACCCCCGACATCTTTGCAAGCCCACAGTTACCTCAAAATGACCCCACACAGAGCGAAATTAGAGGGATAAGGGAAGGAGCAATCCTGAAACGTCCAACGCTCAATGAAACTCATTTAGGTAACCATGAAAAAAACTGATATAGTGATCTCTGAATCCAATTTATCATCCAATCCTTATGACTCAAACAAACCTCAGAGTAAGAACAATACCAACAATACAGCAGTTATAGAACTTAATAGTAATATCAATACAAACGTTCTCACAATTGAAGATGATAATAATGGAACTAATTTCAACCAAATTCATAAAAAAAAATCAGTGCCACCGCGAGTTAGAAACCCGAACAACGATAAGTCACAATCTTCTCTAACTAAAGAAATAGCGGAAATAGTTAAATATCAGCTACAACCAATTCAAAAAAGTTTAGAGCTGATAGAAAAACAAGTAGCTATATTAGTCGCTCTCTCAAAAAGACCTATAAATCCAAGATTACAAGATCCACCAACAGCGGCTGGGCCTAAAGCCCAAACTGGAAATGTACAACTTGTTAACTACCCAAAACAATCAGTTAACAACATTACGACAACGAACATTCCAAATTCAAAACCAGGTCAATCAGAGAAAAACTCAAAAAATTTAACTACTCCAACTAACACTAAGGCTTCTCAAGAACCCTCAAAAACAGTACCAACCACACAAAACCAACCATTAGTAAGTGCTCCTTCACACAAAGCTCCCCCAGTAAACGCATCTCCCAGACCATCTGCATCTCTACCTTCACAGCCCTACCGCATACAAAGGCACTCCAATAAACCAGAACGACCAAAATCAAGACAGATGCCTTATAAGACTTACGCGTGGGAAAAGAGTCTACTGTTAAACAACCCAGCTAGTCTTTCCTCAAGTAATCTATTTGACAAAGAACGCTACACTCAAAAAATTAGTACAAATGAAACAACTAAGATGCCAAAAACGCGAATCAACGCTAAAACTATACAGGACTCTCAATGTCCTTCCAAGGCTTACACGAGACCTTTACCAACATTACAAATTCCACATAAGCACCAGGCAACTCCCCTAAATATGACATCTGATTCACAATCCATTCAACACGAAGAAATAACCGCTCAGAATACGACACCCATCGTAACTTCAAAAAAACCCTGATAAGAGGGTGCTCTTCTGGAATGTAGCGGGATTAGCAACCAAACAAGCAGAAAAAAGTTTCCTTGAATTGATAGAATTGAATGATATCTGTCTACAGGAGACATGGCTTAATAACCCAATCCACCTATTGGGATATAAAACATTCTTCTCTCAAGCAATAAGATCAAATTCAGGGAGAAGTAAAGGAGGATTAACAGTATATATTTCTAACCTCTGGCCATGTCACGAAACAACTCCCATAATACTACATCAAAATTTTCAGATCATCAATCTTCAGGGAAACAATCGCGAGGTCTATACCATCATCAATTTTTACAATAATATGAATACGACGGAGTGGTCTAAGACCCTAAAAGAAATTTTGGACCAGACCAATGATCTTAAAATAAAGTATGCTACGGTTTCTCACACAATAATCTGGGGAGGAGATTTTAACCTTCACATATGTAACGAAAATAATACCTTCATCTGTGGGACTCCTGACGAACAAGGAAATTGTCCTACCCACTTCTCCCACACCACTGAAGGTAACAATATGCAGGCCATCATGGCCGAACTAGATATGGGGTTCGCCAATTTGTTAAAAAAACCCATAACTCAATTCACGCCCACTTTTCACGGAAGAGGTCTCGAAACTTTAATTGATTACATATTACTATCTAGTAATAAAGCCACACGTATTAAGACCTTTGAGGTGCTCAATAACGTACTTAGTGATCACTTCCCATTAAGATTGACGTACCAAGAACTGATCTACCGAAAGAACAAAGATAAGGTGAATTTCGGGATGCTCAATCAGGAAGCACTAACACTGGATAGACTAAATGGGTACACTCTGAAATGGAACACAATGGATCAAGAAGCTGTCAATAAAAGAATAATTACCACATGCAAAAACCAAATAGACAAGTGCCTAGATCCCTCAACATCCCCAAAAGAGATTATGACCAACTATGAAGAGATCTTGCTGAATATAAGAAACGAACTAACCAAACCTTACAAACCTAATAAGGTTACAAGAACAGGATGGTTCGATACAGAATGTACCAAGGCTTATTCCGAACTAAAGAAGGCCTTAACAAAAAAAGACAGAAACAGACAAGAGATAGCTAACCTACGAAAAATTTACACACTAGCAATCAGGAAAAGAAAAATGGACCTGAAAGCAAATCTCTGGTTACAACTACTAAAAAGCAGCTCTCTAAAAGACAGCGCAGCGTTCTGGGAGATAGTAAAAAATCCCTTCCTAAAAGACCATAATGATGATCCCTCCCTGGACGTAGCTATAAATGCACAGGATTGGGTGCAACATTTTTCAGCAGTTTTTGGTGAGGATAAATCTGCAGATTTAACCATCCAGGGATCTCTTCCACCTGTGAACTATCCAATAGCTATCCACTTTACACTGAGTGAAACAATAAAAGCCTTAAAAACGGCCAAAACAGGTAAAGCACCAGGACCTGATTCGGTCCCAATGGATTTCTATAAACTTTTACCTGACCTTTGGTCTCCTCTTCTTAACAAAGTACTAAATGCGGCAAAGAACACTATTCTCCCCGATTCCTGGTCCACCTCGATACTCGTCCCTATTTTTAAGAAGGACAACAGGGACAGTCCTTCCTGTTACCGCCCAATCTCCCTCCTGGATTCGATCGGAAAGATGGCGGGGCGCATACTTCTCGATCGTCTCCAGGAGTGGTCGAAAGAACATGGCGTGCTCTCAGACCTGCAATATGGTTTTAGGGCAGGACTGAGCACTGTGGATCAAGTGTTAAATTTAACATTACTGGTCGGAAAATATGTAAACGCAAAGAGTTCCTGTCTACATATGGTTTATGTCGACCTCACAGCAGCATTTGACTGTGTCCAACACTCCAAACTTTGGAGAATAATGCTGCAAATGGGGATTGAACCATCAATTGTTGACTTTCTCCGCGAATTATATACAGGAGCCACGGGAAAGGTTAGATTTGGGACTGGTGGACAATTGACGAATAGTTTTCCCATACAGAAGGGGGTCAGACAAGGGTGCCTACTGGCCCCCTTCTTATTCACGCTTTACACCAATGGCCTTGAGAGTGCAATGCTAAAGGACGTAAAAGATCTCCCTGAAGCCGGTCGTCGGCAGATTCCTGCATTATTATATGCCGACGATGCGGTAATTCTTGCTCAAACTCCTGTCCAACTTCAACGGGCCCTAAACAATTATTGCTCCTTTATGACCAGCCTAAACTTGAAAACTAACATCAAAAAAACGTATGTGATGCACGCGGGTACCAAGGGGAAAAAAGCAAAGACTATCTACGTGGACAATGTGCCCCTTGCAAGAACAAAAACGTACCCTTATTTAGGCATCACTATGGACGAGGCTTTCAATTGGAAAGATGCAGTAAACTCTCAAACTGTCCCTCATAAGAACCATCGGGGCATTAAAAGCCTTCTCCCTTCGTCTCGGAAAAAGACCTCCGACCGAAATGATCAAGATCTATAACGCTAAATGCATAAGCACTGCCACCTTTGGAGCAGGGGTATGGGGAACGACAAACATCGAGCAACTGCAAAAAGTCGAAAATTCTTTTTTCAGATTTTTACTGGCCGTCCCGAGAAGCACAACTACGTTCGGATGTCATCTCGAACTCGGGGTCAACTTCATTTCCGATATCATAAAAATCCAACCAATCATGTTATGGCGCGGAATATGGGCCACGGACGAGTGTCACCTCACAAAAACAATAATCCAGGATTGTCTGAAATTAGATAACATGAGAAAGATAAAATGGTTGGCCTACGTGGAATCCTTTCTCACAGACATTGGTTTCCCGAGGTTCTTTGACGATCCATTGTCAGTTGTAGACATATCAAAAAAAGAACTCAAAACAATTTGTATGTTGCATTTATCCCAACTTCGGCTGTTGACAGAAATAGGGAAGCCATCAGTCCAGCACAGTTTAATGATTCAGTTGGTCCCTACCATTCAACCTTACCTGCAGTATGATTTAACTCAATATGAAAAATTTCTTCTCACTCGTTTTAGGTTCAATTTATATCACTACTTGGTTTTGTTTCCTAAACAAAACAACTGTACACATAATATTTCAGTATGCCCATGTGATTTAATGTCATCTCAGTCCACAATTCATGTCTTATTTTTTTGCAAATTTTACATACCATTACGTAAACGATGGATAATACATACCAGTACTAAAAGTTCTAAAAATTCGCAGATGCCGCCCTGCTTACTTGGCACTACAATTTCTGGAAAACAACCTGATGACTAAATCGGTTGTACAGTATCTTAAACTTTGTATCAGACATCGATTGAACTTATGATCACAGATGGCAAACTCTTTTTTTTTATATACATATCGTTTGATTTAATATGAATGTAACTTTTAATATTTAAATGTGCTTTTTATGTACTTTTATGGTTTTAAAAAAAAACGGAAACCGAATAAAGATGATTTGATTTGATTTGATTTGACCTGACAGCTGGTTATTGGCAAATCAGGTTAGCTGAGGATGCCAAGGCCAAAACAGCATTTTCTACCCCAGGAGGTCATTACCAGTTTGTGGTGATGCCCTTTGGTTTGAAAAATGCACCTGCCACTTTCCAAAGGTTGGTGAACCAAGTTCTCACTGGGTTGGATGACTTTTGTGCAGCCTATCTGGATGATATTGCTGTCTTTAGCTCCACCTGGGAGGATCACCTGATCCACCTAAGGAAAGTTTTAGAGGCTCTGCAAAAGGCAGGCCTCACTATCAAGGCTACTAAGTGCCAGATAGGGCAGAGTCAGGTTGTGTACCTGGGCCACCTTGTAGGTGGAGGCCAGGTTCAACCCTTGGAGAGCAAGATACAGACCATAAAGGACTGGGCTCCTCCAACCACCCAGACACAGGCCAGAGCTTTCTTGGGCCTGTCTGGTTATTATAGGAAATTTGTCAGAAATTATGGAACCATTGTGACTCCACTTAATGACCTGACAACTAAGAAAATGCCAAAGAAAGTTCAGTGGACAGTTAGCTGTCAGAAGGCATTCGATGACCTAAAGCAGGCCATGTGCACTGCACCTATTCTCAAGAGTCCAGACTACTCCAAGCCATTCATTGTCCAAACAGATGCATCTGAGTTGGGTGTGGGAGCTGTTCTATCTCAGCTGAATATTGATGGTCATGACCAGCCCATTGCTTTTATTAGCAGAAGGCTGACCCCTAGAGAGAAACGTTGGTCAGCCATTGAGAGGGAGGCCTTTGCTGTGGTTTGGGCCCTGAAGAAGTTGAGGCCATACTTGTTTGGTACTCACTTCCTAGTTCAGACAGACCATAAGCCCCTCTTATGGCTAAGTCAAATGAAGGGTGAAAACCCCAAACTTCTTAGGTGGTCCATTTCCCTACTGGGGATGGACTTTACAGTGGAGCACCGCCCAGGGACTGACCATGGTAATGCAGATGGTCTCTCCAGGTATTTCCACTTAGAGCAAGAAGACTCACCTGGTCAAGGTTAGTTTAATGTCCCAAATTGTGGGGGGGGGGGGTTATGTAGGAGAGTGGGGTCTGCAATCCTATGGTCACCCCAGATTTTTGCTTTTTGCTTCACTGGTTTATGACTTTCCCTGGCTCTGGGCCTGCTAATCAGACCCACAGCCTAGCTGTTCTCTCTCTAAATTACAAGCATGTACCTTAGGTGCATTTACCAATTGGTACTGGGCCACCTTATCAGTCCCTGTACAGCATACCTTAGGTATCCAGGGCATAGGTGTACCCAGGGCCTACCAGGGGCTGCAGCATGTATTATGCCACCCCTAGCTGGCCACCCAAATCTGACACAACTGGCTGCACGACAGCTGGGGCAAGGTGGTGTAATCACCCTTTGCTTTAGATATAGTATTCCTATATCTAACCCTAAAATGGACACATATATTCCTATCAGTCACTCCTATGGCAGGCCTTATCAATCCTGAAGGCAGAGTGCTTGGAATTATGTGAGATGGTGCTCTGGCATGAGCTGAGCCCGTTTGCAGCTTGCGGAACCAAGTCCTTATAGCTGTTCCATGATAACGCTATACCATATACTCTTAAGTGCATTATGAACCTCGCGGTCAAATGCTAACTTTGGCATAGCTTTATCAAAACATGTCGAGTAAGGTGTCCTACGAATTGGAATACTAACCCCTCGCCAATTCTGGCGACTGGGTTAGCATTCCACCCTTCTTGAGGGGCACGACATGTATGTAACTGTGAACCCCGGTTAAAGTTAACTCGAGCCTCAGCATCACAAAATGGATGCTGCCACCACAGACACAAGTCTGACCTCCTGCTGCTGGGAGTCCTTCCAGCAAGGGAGACTCAGACAAAGGGTTTCCTGCCTTGGGAGGTGCCAGCACCACCCCAGACAGGATTTTGTGTATTAGGTAGGCCAAGGCTGAAAGGAATGAGACATGCCCGGGGCACACAAGGTGCCCTGTGCATACACCGGTTCCAACCAGTTGCTGGGACACTCCCGCCCCAGCTCTGGCGGGAAACTGGACAAAGGATAGGGGGTGTAACCACCCCCCTTCCTGGTCCAACCCAGGGGAGGGACCTAGTCGTAATGCAGCCCCCTTTAGCTGAATAAAGGTAGGAGCTAGTCCCATTCCCAGTTAGATTAATCTTGACAACTTCCACGAAGAAACTCTTGACCTTCGACCTCCTGAACATCAGAAGACTGAAGAATCTCCCCTATGGTCAGAGAGTCACCATCCTGCTTCGCAGGCACCATCAAGCTCCTGTGCGGTTTGCTGTAAAGTCCTTCCAGCCCGGAATCCGACCATCCAGCTCGACAAGACCCGGACCTCCAGACCGCTCTGACCTCTACCCACATCCACAGCACAGCTGGGACCCGTGGGTGCGACGAGCAACGTGGATACGGCCATCTTGAAGAAACCTGCACAGCGCTTCCAGCACGACCCCCGAGAGTTCCTCGAGTGAGTGCATTGGGGACTGAGATGCCCCACACTGACGCAGCTCCTGCTCCAAAGACCAGCCCCCCAGCATCCCCGTGATCTGCGTGGGGCCCCTTTTGCTTGGTTGCTGCTTTCCTGTTGTCTGGTCACTTGCCGGCTGGCTCGTGACCTCTGAGACGACGACCCGAAGATTTCAACACTGCTAGTCTGGTCCCCCAGAATGGCCCTTGCTTCCTTGCAAAAGAGAAGCACCCCGGACCCTCCTGGTCCACACCAGACGCCATCTTTGTTCCACCGCGTGGCTTGCATTAGCCAAGGCCTGTTGTCCAGATCGACAATCCGACACCGCCAACAGCAGCAGACTACGTGGGACAGCTCGTGCCTCCAGCCTGGTCGTGAAGAACAGCTCCTGGTCCGCGCAGCTACAGAGAGAAGCGACCCTTCCTCCACCTGAACGCGGCGACAGCTCCTGGTTCCCTCCTGGTTCCAGCACCGTCACTGGCTAGTGACCAAGACTCTGTCCCCTTCCCTTTCAGGACTTCTCCTTCCTAGTTCCATCCTTGGAACCACCGGACTCCTCCATCTGGCTGCCTGCCAGCAACTCCTTGTTTCAGGCATCACCGGGATCAACGCAGCAAACCCGACACCACTTCAGCCCTATGCACCCGCAGCCTGTGGGTTAGGTAACTAAAGCTTCTGGGTGCTGAAGTCAGTGTTCACTATCCTAGTGTCCAGGTCCACTGTTTTCCCTCCATCCAGCCGGGTTCGTCCGGAATCCGTAACTTTCTAAACTGTAGCATCCATAGACGCTGGTACGCATCCCGCGTGAGAGTTCCCACTCTGCACGTGAGTCCCGTGGGCCTCCTGCTCCGTACTTACCTAGTTCGTAGTGTAGTCCCACCGATCCTCCAGCCTCTGGATCTCCTTATAGTACTTTCCTTCCTCGCATTCCATTGTTTTGAGTATATGGTTTGTCGTGCCCCTAAGGCACTCGTGTAAATATTGTGCGAACTCTTATTTCTTTTGTAGTATTGTCATGTGCTTAGCCCTCTGACCTCATAAAGAGTTCAGAGGTGTATGATAGTTAATAAATATCCTTTTATTTTCATAACAACCTGTGTGTTGTCCTTTCATCTGGTATTCAAGGGGTTATATTGTGGTAAAACAGCTGGCTTCACATGCCAAAAGAGTTTAGCCTAAGACTGCTTTTGTCCACGCTACTAGGATAGCTGGTCTATAAGGTTGACTTACAACCAATCACCATAAGGGGTTGTTTGGACTGATACAGGGTGATCACTAGAATTAGTGAACATCATATATCAGGCCAACTTCTCACAGGGACGGTTGCGCTTTAATACTTTATTTAGGGGGGTGACAGGGGTGCGCAGGTCTGGACCAATCGGTTCCTTCCTCGGGATGAGTACAACACCCTATTATGTCGCCCTCCAGAGGGAGGGGGTATGAGCCTCTCCATGATTGGCTGGGCCCCTCATCTTCAAGATGGAGGGGTACTGAGATGAGTGCTTCACCTCGCTTCTCTCAACTGAGGGGTGGGGTTGGCAAAGGTGGGCACACCTCTCCTCCTACCTTGGTTTTCCAGCCGATTCTCCCACCCAAAGTGGGGGTCAGAACCAGTGTTGGCCAGTTGCTTCGGGCTGAAAAAGGCAGGGACAGCTTACAAAGGCAGCAAACCTTTGAAGCTTCCCCTTTGTGGACCCGGCCCATCCTGGGGAAGGAGGCATGACACCTCTGCCACGGATGGGCTTTGTTTATGGGGCCAGATAGGAGTCCCTCTACCCAGGGGTCCAGAAAGCTGTCTGATGGTAGCAAATGGCGGGCAGCCATTCAGGAACCACATCAGTGGTGATTGTTTTTCAAGAGGCATCTCTAAGATGCCCTCTGAGTGCATTTTACATTAAGTCCCAAACTGGCATATCTGTGTGGGTTTAATGTGCTGAGCAGTTTGATACCAAACTTCCTAGGTTCAGTAAAGCCATTATGGAGCTGTGGAGTTTGTAATGACCAACTCCCAGCACCATACACTCTGGCTTTACTGCTCTTACAATG
Organism: Lissotriton helveticus; assembly: GCF_964261635.1. Taxonomy (NCBI): domain Eukaryota; kingdom Metazoa; phylum Chordata; class Amphibia; order Caudata; family Salamandridae; genus Lissotriton; species Lissotriton helveticus. The sequence continues at coordinate 1,217,684,099 of NC_136071.1, read as the reverse complement.
TCTAAGAATGGACTTGGACACTGTAGGGGTACAGGGCACATGCAACTGTACCCTCAGCTAGGGGCTAGCCCACCCTGCTAGAGGGGGAGGACTTACCTAGACACCAGACAGTGGATTACAGGCATAGCACCCAGGGATGTGTGCCATGTCGACTCTTCACTTTTCTCCCCACAAAAACACGCAGCCTGCAGTGACAGTTTGTGGGTGTTAGGGTGCAGTGTCCCTAAGGGTGGCGCAATAAGTGCTGCAGCCCTTTGAGACCCTTGGTACCCATGGTACCTTTTACAATGGGCTGACCTGGGGTCGGATGCGCCAATTGTGGGTACAAAGGTAGAGTTTTGGGAAAGAACGCAGGCTCTTGGAACCTAATTGCCAGGGACCCAGGGCACATCAAAAGCCATCAGATGTGAGGCATAAAGTGGGGGGGGGTAACCATGCAAAAAGGGGCACTTTCCTCCAATTGCAGTAGGTGAGCACACGAGTCTGGGAATGCCGCCGGTGTTGTGGTACTAGCTGGTATCTCCTGTTTCTAGAGGCAGGTGTTCAGTCGATAAGCAAACAGTCTATTTTGAAATGGTACTGGTGTCCTGGGATGGTCCTACGTGGTACTACCCTCCAGATCAGCTTCAGTGACTAACGTGTCACAGTCCTTGCACCTAGAGGTGAGTGCTGCTTGCTGAGGAAGTCCTAACTAGGGCGACTGGGAGCAGTCCTCTTTACATCCACAACCCTGCTCCTTCACAAGTGTGAGTACCTAGGACCGTATCTGGGTAAACTCTAGAGTCGGTAGCATGTGTAAACAAACCGCAACCGCTTTGACATCATTCCCTTCCCCACAAGCTAAAAAAAAACAACAAGGTTTATGTGAGAGCAGCTGTGAGTGAACCCCAGGAGGATCCTCAACCTGGGAATTATAATCTATTTAACGAAGGGCTCTCGTCTGTAATTAAATCCTGCATCCCGTGGAGGCACTTGTCAACATTGCATGGTTTCATCATATGTTTCTAGGCAGGTCAGTTTGTAACCTCAGGCTCCCTTGTTACTGAGTGAGGGCAGCTGCTTGTGTACATCAATACTATCCGATTTGGGGCAAGAGTGTGGCTGCACAGAGCAGCGCTGTATGTTCTCTTCCAGGGGACCGTCATCAATAGTCATAAGCACTGAATATTCCCGCCCACGTGCGGGGACCCCGGAAATAATATAAAATTATATATGGAAATCGCATATATCTCGCTCCACATATATGGATGTACATATATCACTTTTTCTCACACCAGTGCAGCCCCAAAACTGAGGCTAAACAATGTAATTACCCATCCATAGACTGTATTAGCAAGCATATAAAAACACATTAGGTCAAATAGCACTTGAACTCTGTGTTTTTAATGAGCAAAACACTCCTAAATCTTGAAAATTGCTAATAGGCATTGTTAGCCCACAGGCTGTATTATAAAGCAATAGCATAGAAAATTAAAGCATTCTCAACAAAAACTGGCACCGTGCCTTTAAGGCAGCCATGACCCCTAGCTTCCCATCATGCCTCAGGGGTGAGAGTTAGGTCAGATGTGCTTTCCTGCTCCTTCAGTCAGGACCCTGGTTTTACAGCTCCTACCTATTTTTGACTTTCTGTCAAAAATAGTTTCAAATTCTTCAACTTTTTCACTTTCACTGGACGTCTTTTAACTTTAGAGTGCTGGTGCTGCCTTTTTTGTTCTTCAGAAAAGGTTTATTTTTGTCAAAATGCCTTTACTTTTTGATCCTTGCCCCTCCTGTGGCAAAAAGGAGGCCAGGACTGACACACACCCTGTGTGTATCCTTTGTCTCCCTGAGACTCATAATGCAGACAGCTGTCAACATTGTAAGAACTTATCAAGGAGAACCCTCAAGGACAGAGAGAGAATCAGAATTTATGGCCTCTCTGAAAGAGGTAGGTCTCCTAAAAGGCAGCAGAAGAGGAGAACGCGGTCGACGTCAAGAGAAGTCCCGACCTGTTCTCCGTCTGTGTCTGGATCGGTGTCAAAGCTGCCTGCGACGGCGAAAACATCTTCGAAGACGCATTCTTCGACGGCGAAGACTTCGACAGTAAAGACTTGGGTACCTCAGTTGACGTCAACTAGGCAGCGTTCAACATAGAGAAGCAGACCTCTGTCGTTGCCGGGTGGGCATACGACATCGAGGCAGATCACTGTCGTCGCCACATCGATCGACGTCGAGGCACAGCATTCCGTCGACACATCGGCGTTTGACGTCGAGGCATAGGCGTTCGCCGCCGAAGCACGCTTTGTCGACGCCTCATCACTGGCGTTCGACGTCAGGACACTCTTTGTCGACGCCGAATCACCGGAGTTCGACGTCGAAGCAGGTTGCTCCGTCGGCGTCTCAACGGCGTTCGACTTTGAGCCACAGGTCTCCGCTAAGGATGTCGAGACACCAGCCGCCACCTCCAGTGTCGAGACCGGCGTTGGGCCCAATGTCGACACAGAAGACCCCTGTAAGGTTGACGTCGAGTTTGCGAACTCCGTCACTGGTCAGCGTCGATGCAGAAATTTCCAAAGTCGACGCCGAGAAAGAGGCGTTTCAAGTCAAGGGGACGTTCTCCCATATGTTCGAGCCCACCTTACAAAACAGAAGAGAATTTCTCCCGGGTAGTCTCAGCCAAGACACCAGGCATCACAGAGTTGCTCCAGATCTCGCTCTAGATGTCCTTCAGGAGAGGTCTGTCCTCCGGTGAGCCTATCGTCATCTCCCTCAGGCTCTCATGTCTCCCACTGGGAATCCGCATCTAAGACCTCGGATGTTGTGATCTATTCTACTGATACTGCATCGGAGCATTCACCGGCTAGATCGCGACACGAAGAGGTGGAGCCATCTCCTCCAGCACGTTCTCCGGAGAGGAGAGAAAGGCAAAAGTCATCTTCTATCAGGCTGTCTCCTAGGTGGTACAGACCATTACACCACTGGGCCCCCGACAAAGACACAGCTGCTCGATTAACGCAGCAGGTGGATCGGGATCGACCTCCTTCCAGGCCCAGAAAGCGAACGCGCACCCCAGTGCGCTCAAGCAGGCGGAGATCCAGGTCAAGAAGCAGGAGAAGGGAGCGCAGATCTCCTACCTCTTCATCTCCTACTCGATCTCATAGAGACTATTCTCCCACACTGACAGCTCACCGTCGAGAATCTCTCCAGTGGACGACATCTTCACTTTCCAGGACATCTTAGGAAGAGGTGCGCCTAAGCTGGGGATTCCCATGACATCGCGCCAGACCAAGTCTTCAGTGATTTTTTTGAAACGCTGCATCATAAGACAGCGGCCAAACCTCTGCTTCCCTTGGTTCAAGGGATAATAGAACCAGTCATGGACTTATTCCTCACGCCTGCGACCATAAATTCAGTACCGCCGAGGATTCTTAAAAAATATCGGTCGCCAGAGGAGGATCCACTATTCCTCAGAGCCAACACTCCCCTGGATTCAGTAATCATCGCAGCGGCAAGACAGAGGACTGGGTTCTCAACGACGAGGTAGTCAAAAGCATCTTCTAGTCATGGGGTCGTCCCACAATAGATCTCCTCTTCACGGGCGACGAAAACACCAAATGCCGAGACTTTGCCTCGAGATTCTACCGACCAGGATCGAAAGGGAATGCCCTTTTGATAGACTGGTCAGGGGAATTTGTGTACGCCTTTCCACCCCTTCAGCTGATCACAAAGGTGGTGAGCAAGCTGACTCACTCGTACACAAGGATGATTCTCATTGCCCCTGATTGGCCGAGACAGTGGTGGTACACGGACCTTCTACATCTGTCAGTGTCCTCACAAGAGGCTGCCGTGCAGGCTGGACCTGCTATCCAAGATGAACGGGAGGATTCATCATCCCAACCTTCTGTCACTGAACTTGGCAGTATGGCTCCTGAGGTCATACAATACGGCCACATAGGACTGCCGCAGGACTGCATGTCCATTTTGAAAGAGGCGAGACAGCCTTCCACAAGGCATTCATATGCATGCAAGTGGAAGCGTTTCTACATGTGTTGTATGCAGAACAATTGTCATCCTATCAAGGGTCAGGAAGAGGTCATTCTCCCTTACCTATTACATCTGGCTAAAGCAGGGTTGAAATTTAATTCCATTAAGGTGCACTTTGCAGCTATAACAGCTTATAGGCGGTCACCTTCCCAACCTTCTTTTTTCCAGTTACAGGCTGTGAAAGATTTCCTACAGGGCTTGAAGAAGGTCTACCCGCCGTTACGCCCTCTGTCACCCCCTGGGAGTTGAACATGGTGCCATCGAAAGTGATGGGTCCTTCTTTTGAACCCATTCATAAATCAACCTTGCAGCATATTTCTTGGAAGGCTGCTTTTTTGGTAGCGATCACGTCAGCTCGCAGAGTGAGCGAGATTCAAGCTCTCTGTTCCAAAGAGCCTTATACAGTGTTCCATCTGAATAGGGTGGTGTTGAGGACACATCCCTCTTTTCCACCTAAGGTGGTGTCAGATTTCCATGTAAACCAGACCATCTCTCTACCCACCTTTTTTCCCAATCCCTCCACTCCAGCTGAGGGGGCTCTGCATTCTTTGGACCTGAAAAGGGTTTTAAAATTCTATCTTGATAGGTCCAAAGCTGTACGCAAGTCTGATCAACTGTTTGTCAACTATGGATCGATCAGACCAGGTTATGCAGTCTCGAAACGTTCCATCTCAAGGTGGATAGTTTTGTGTATCAAACTTGCCTCTCAATTGGCGCAGAAGACCCTGGGGTTTTCTTACAAAGCCTATTCCACCAGAGGGAAAGCGGCTTCTACAGCTTTTCTTCATAATGTGCCCATGTCTGAGATTTGTAAGGCGGCGACCTGGAGGTCCGTCCATACATTTACCAGACATTACCGTCTAGATTCAGACACTAGAGCAGATACCCAGGTAGGCCAGGCCTACACCCCCCCTCCCCCCCCTGGTGTGTGTGGTGTGTGTGGTGTGTGTGTGTGTACACGTACGGTCACTGCGTGTCTGTATCAGAGCACCTCTAAGGGAAAGGAACCCCGCCTGAAAGATGGGTCAATGAGAAGCGCAAGAAGATTGCTTATGGGAGTGGTCTGTGTCCTTGCAGGAGCACTCCCTAAGGGCAATGTCAATATGTGACTGCAGGGCAGTGCCTGGGGACTGATAAATGCGTGGCTGTGCAGGACCCCCGCCCTCTGAGGGAGGGTTCAGCGTGTGGCTGTGCAGGAGGCCGAGGGAGGGGTTCCGCGTGTTGCCTGGAGTTCAGTTCCTGAGTAGTTGAATTCATTTGCGGACTGAGTGTGCACAGAAAATGCTTTACACTGTCCTCTGATACTGCCTTACTGCTCGACCAAGCTACCACAATTAGAGAGTAAGGTTCTATCTAACTTTAACCCCTGCCTACCTCTGGGGGTCACCTGGTGTAGTATATATATAGAGCAAGTTTCCTACACACACTCTCCAGCTCAGTTAGCTCAGAGCATCTAGAGATGGGCCATCCCTTACAAAATATATCTCCTTGAGGAACACCTTCCAGGGGTAAACAACCAGACTGCAGACCTGCTCAGTCAACAACAACAGATCCACGAATGAGAACTCCACCCTCCGGTTCTCCTCCCGTTCTTTCAGATGTGAGGCTTCCCAGACCTGGATCTGTCCACCACCCTCTTACGGCCAAAATGTCCAAACTTTGCATCCAGGTATCCACACCCATTGTCTAAAGACCATGCACTATGGGAAAACTGGTCAGGGGTATTTGCAAGACAACAAGCTAGTGTGGGCCAGGCAGTTTTAAGTACACTATTTCAAACCACTGCAACAGCTACAGGTTAGCCACCATTTTGGTAGAAACTGCTATATAGTCTGTGCACAGCATGTGATCTACAGCTCATATGCCTTGAACGTAAAATTCTACTTACCCAGTATGCATCTCTTCTTTTCATATAGAGCTGTAGAGTCCTAAGCGCCCACCCGCCTCAACGGGTACCGTTACCTGTTGCAGTAACATCTTATTTAGCCACTATATACATGGGCTTCTCTCTTTACTACTCTTACTAACTCCATTATCATCCTCTGTGGGAAAACAATGTAACAATGGAGTCGATGCCCATGCGCACTGTCACCGAAAAGAGGAGTGACCTACCTCATGACCGGAGGGACAAAGTGCAAACATCCGGACCCAACACTAGATGGCGATCTATGCATAACATATGACTCTACAGCTCTATATGAGAAGAACAGATCCTTACAGGATAAGTAACATTTCCCTTATAAATGCAGACTGAATCCTCCGCGTATTGGCACAGTGATTAATGGCCTCAAGGGGGCTATTGTCCCAAAGGGCATTCACAAACGTCCAACTGCCACGCAGTTTAAAGGAACACAAAAAGCATGTCAGTGGCAGAACAGGGGAACACAGGTCCAACTGCCCTGAACATACGACGCCAGGATTCAAAGCTAAAATCTCCGAAGGCAATTCTAGAACTATGCAATAATAGCAGAGGCCGCACAATCGTATAATTCCAGTGGCCCTTTATACAACCCACCTAGGACTTGAAGAGTAATCCTACATCACTGATCCAGCTCTCCGAGCAGATTCTGCAACTTGTCTTTACTATGGACAGGCCTAGGCCTTGGTTCACACCCTAGATTAGGGTGTTTACTGGGCCATTTAAAAAGTCAGGATACCACTTCCACTCGGTGCACGGGCATACAGCCATTTCCATGCAAGGTATATTCTGGTCTTGGCACCAGTGGTGTTCATCTGTCTAGGGGCTGCCGTGCAGGGCAAACGCCGTGCACTGTGACCATGTGTCTTTGTGGGTAGAAATGAACCTTGCAAGTGGTTTTGTTTTTGAATTTACAATTTTCAAACAATGCGTTCCCATCCGTTGGGAATATCGTAAACCTTGAGACTCAACAGTTTATATTTTGACCCACAGGAGGAAGATATTTTGCTGGAACTCACAAATGTGGATACAGATAAAGATGCAGAAAACAATGTTAAAATTAAAAGGTAAGTGTCACAGCATCGTTTGAAAAGTCCAGTTAATCGTCCAGTGGGCTGTTTATATTGTACGAAGCGCTTCAATCTTTCAAAGACTTACAGCGAAACCTCGTAGAAGTTTACGTCCATAGGGGGGGCATCATTCTTGCTTAGACTTATTTTCTTTAAAGAAATTCCTGAAAACACTGCTGATTTGGTCTTTAATCTTCTTCTGGAATTGTGACCTGTATTTGACTGCTCGACACAGGATTTGTGCCCCTAACAAATCTAAAAATCAAATCATTGCATGGGATGCCAAAACACATAACATCGTTTGCATTTAAAGATCCCTTCCGTAGATGTGTGGAGTGAGAAAATGTGGATTCCTCAAATAACCCTTTATGTACTTTCGTACAAAACACATACACCCCATTGCGATACGTTGGCAGTTAATCAAATAGCAATAGATTAATTAATCCCTATTGCATGTGACTGAATCGAGCTCAAATTACTTCACATGCTTCATACAAGCGTTGCCTTTCGAACAAGGAACTGTAATAATCTTCACAATATATTCATATTATTCAATGGAATTTATATATTGAAAACACGTTTCATTGTAAACAGATGAATTTCCTGCGTGGATATGCAAGAAGTCAAAGTGAGACTCGTCGGTCTCACCAGGGATCCACCGCTTGGTGCACTCTGTGTCTGAGCCTTTCAGAGGCTCGTCTGAGCGCCTGAGTTCATCAGCCGGACGTCCATCCCTCGGAAGATGGAGGCCTCATGAAAGAGCATGCTGCAAATGTTCAGGACATTTCTTCTTCCTTCTGGAGCTCCCTCAGGGCCCATGCATTCCTGCTCGCCCACTCTACCACAACCAAGAGCGTTGGAGATGAATTTAAGCCAATAAGGGTCATGTAGACTTTCTACATAGTATACCTCATTTTGGTACTCTACATAAGAATCCAGCTTCCTACACTGAAGAGAAGGGCATGTGATGGAGGGGGTGATACAGCCTGTGCGCTTCCTCAGCCGGCATGATGTTCCTGTTGATCTCAGATTCTGCCTGTGCCGATGGCGTGCGGCACCCTAAGTCCTTCGAACTGTCCTCATGTAGGACTTCTGCCCAGTCCCCGTTCTCTTGGCGGACACTCCTTTAAGAAGCCAGAAGAGTATTATTTGAAGTATACGGTGGCAGCGAACCTCATGTATACTCTATAGGATGAGAGGGACTTTAAAGCTCCGCTGGAGTGACCCGATTGAGGTGCCGCACATCGCCAAGCACTGTTTTAAATAACGCTCAAGTTGCTGTTAGTTAGTTACCATGGCTTTTTAAATTAATTTATGTTGCTTTTACTGAATGTTACTTTTTCCACTTGAGCCTTAAAGCTGTAGATTTATTCATTCACAGATTTAATCTTTATATTTTTAGAAAGCCAAATGGATGTTCGGTGGATCGTGACACGTTTTCTTCCCGTCTGATTCTGGTAAGAAATTTGTCATCTGTTATCGTCGCATTGTAAAATTGATTCATACTTTTGGCTCAATATTGAAACGTATCCTGTGTAAGTTCACACCCTCTCTGCCGGGTATACCCTTGGACATGCACTCGCCCTCTGCGCGCTCTCGCCCTCTGCGCGCTCTCGCCCTCTGCGCGCTCTCGCCCTCTGCGCGCTCTCGCCCTCTCGGGTGAGTAGCGTACTTGATAAACCCCTGATTGATTGACACCCTCTCCATTCTCACACCCTCTCCATGTCAGGCATATACTTGGACATGCTCACACAATTCTTTGCATAGATCCTAACTCCGCTAACACCCACACTATACAAGGCCTAAAACCTAAACTTGTTCATTTACTTCCGTTTCACAGCCCAAATAAGGGACTGACTTGTGAGAAAGTGCCCTCTTTCTGCAGGGTTGCCACCACTTTTTAGATCTCGCCTAGGCAGCGTGCATGAGCTGCTCTAGGAGATGACCTTTTGGAATCTGTCAGCTCTTTCCAAGCACTCGTGGCGGCATCCACCTTGTGGCAGCGAGCAGCGGGGCGCATGGGATATTTGTTCCAATTAGTGTGTCCGAGTGTGCGTCTGCTCGCTCCTGCCGCCACAAGCACAAGTGCTTGGAAAGAGCTGACCGGGCCATTGCTTGTCTTGCACTCTAGTCCCAGCGCTGCCCGGACGCCACGTGTGCGCAGAGCCGCTGGCGCCACTTACTTCAGTTCATCCCGGTGCCCTGACACTCGCCTCTGCCCGTTGCTCTCGTTTCCCTATTGAATGCCATGTGCTTCCCAGCTGTCCTCACAAGCCCAGTCATCCGTTAAACATCTATTTAAAACGCCAAGAAGTGAAGCATGGAATTGTGATTTTCAACGGTTATATTGATCCGCAAGAGTTCAATTAAGAAAATGTGTTAGTTGTGGAGCTTACCCGTGTGTGTGTGTGTGTGTCAGCCAAGGTATACTCTGGTGTATGTGAGAGAGATGTCATCCTGACGTCTGCGCGCACCCATGCTGCTCTGTTATATGTTGAGCTTTCTGTATGACCAGAGGGAGACATGCCGGTCTCGCACGTGTGGTGTGGCACAGGTACAAGCACACTGTGTGAGAGGCCAGACTATCGTATGGGTGGGTCCTTTCGTTTAGTACATTGTACAAGGCAACGTCATGTGTTGGTTTTTTGCACTTAGTTCTGTGTGAAATGGATTTTCCTAATGAATCTGCTACAATCATCTTTGAATGCATTTTCTTGTGCTTTAAGAAAATGCATTCTATGGTGGCGGTGCCATTTTTTAAAACTTTCTTATTCATTTACCATTCCAAGATGACAAACAACCGTCGGAGGGGCCAGAGAGGCAGGGCTGATGCCCTCGGGATATTAATGGTACAAAAGGGGGTGGTGATGGACGGAGCATCTGAACCAATCAAACACTCACACCCAGTCAACAGATCTGGGTTTAATCCATCACCGTTCTTTAGCCCACTCTGCCACCCCAGTTCAGACATGGCCATATGCAAATCAGTCTGACCCTGTGCCTCATGAGAACAGTCCAGCCTGAACTGCCAAGCCATGTCTTCCCTGGACCGGAAACCAGTCCTCGGAAGCTTGCAAATGACAATGCCTTTTATTTGTTTTACAAACTAAAACATAAATAAAAGACATTGTCATTTACAATGCCAAATGCTCAAACTCATGTAAATGCGAGACCTACTGCATTGCAAATGCTTGTTTTTTTGAGGGCATTTAGAAGAGGATGGAGGTGCTGACACGATCTGTCTGGCGAAATTTGACCGAGGGTGTGCACGCCTGGGTCCTATATACAACTTTGTGTATGAGAGCAGTTGCTGCTAAGAGTTTAGATCTAGTCTGGTGCCTGGAATTTTTCCAATGGTGAGGAATCTGTAGTTGCAGTGCTGACCACAAAGAGCTATCTTAAGGAAACTAACTTTTTAATCTGCTGCATGCGAAGAAGGAATGGGAGATTTCTAATACTCTAATACTCTTATAGAACAAAAATATTCATCTGTGTCACCGATTCCCGTATCTTGGCACTGTAATTCGGTTCCTTTTTGAATCATGCTGCTCTTCTCTGAATCATCGGAGCAGTGCTCCTAATGAGTCTCTCCTGCTGCTCTTCTCTGTTGATTCATCGGAGCAGTGCACCGAATGAGTCTCTCCTGCTGCTCTTCTCTGTGGAATCATCGGAGCAGTGCACCGAATGAGTCTCTCCTGCTGCTCTTCTCTGAATCATCGGAGCAGTGCACCGAATGGGTCTCTCCTGCTGCTCTTCTCTGTGGAATCATCGGAGCAGTGCACCGAATGAGTCTCTCCTGCTGCTCTTCTCTGAATCATCGGAGCAGTGCACCGAATGAGTCTGTCCTGCTGCTCTTCTCTGTTGAATCATCGGAGCAGTGCACCGAATGGGTCTCTCCTGATGCTCTTCTCTGTTGAATCATCGGAGCAGTGCTCCTAATGAGTCTCTCCTGCTGCTCTTCTCTGTTGAATCATCGGAGCAGTGCACCGAATGGGTCTCTCCTGATGCTCTTCTCTGTGGAATCATCGGAGCAGTGCACCGAATGGGTCTCTCCTGCTGCTCTTCTCTGAATCATCGGAGCAGTGCTCCTAATGAGTCTCTCCTGCTGCTCTTCTCTGTGGAATCATCGGAGCAGTGCTCCTAATGAGTCTCTCCTGCTGCTCTTCTCTGTTGAATCATCGGAGCAGTGCACCGAATGGGTCTCTCCTGCTGCTCTTCTCTGTTGAATCATCGGAGCAGTGCTCCTAATGAGTCTCTCCTGCTGCTCTTCTCTGTGGAATCATCGGAGCAGTGCACCGAATGAGTCTCTCCTGCTGCTCTTCTCTGTTGAATCATCGGAGCAGTGCTCCTAATGAGTCTCTCCTGCTGCTCTTCTCTGTGGAATCATCGGAGCAGTGCACCGAATGAGTCTCTCCTGCTGCTCTTCTCTGTTGAATCATCGGAGCAGTGCACCAAATGAGTCTCTCCTGCTGCTCTTCTCTGTTGAATCATCGGAGCAGTGCACCAAATGAGTCTCTCCTGCTGCTCTTCTCTGTTGAATCATCGGAGCAGTGCTCCTAATGAGTCTCTCCTGCTGCTCTTCTCTGTTGATTCATCGGAGCAGTGCACCGAATGAGTCTCTCCTGCTGCTCTTCTCTGTGGAATCATCGGAGCAGTGCACCGAATGAGTCTCTCCTGCTGCTCTTCTCTGAATCATCGGAGCAGTGCACCGAATGAGTCTGTCCTGCTGCTCTTCTCTGTTGAATCATCGGAGCAGTGCACCGAATGGGTCTCTCCTGATGCTCTTCTCTGTTGAATCATCGGAGCAGTGCTCCTAATGAGTCTCTCCTGCTGCTCTTCTCTGAATCATCGGAGCAGTGCTCCTAATGAGTCTCTCCTGCTGCTCTTCTCTGTTGAATCATCGGAGCGGTGCTCCGAATGAGTCTCTCCTGCTGCTCTTCTCTGTGGAATCATCGGAGCAGTGCACCGAATGAGTCTCTCCTGCTGCTCTTCTCTGAATCATCGGAGCAGTGCACCGAATGAGTCTGTCCTGCTGCTCTTCTCTGTTGAATCATCGGAGCAGTGCACCGAATGGGTCTCTCCTGATGCTCTTCTCTGTTGAATCATCGGAGCAGTGCTCCTAATGAGTCTCTCCTGCTGCTCTTCTCTGTTGAATCATCGGAGCAGTGCACCGAATGGGTCTCTCCTGATGCTCTTCTCTGTGGAATCATCGGAGCAGTGCACCGAATGAGTCTCTCCTGCTGCTCTTCTCTGAATCATCGGAGCAGTGCTCCTAATGAGTCTCTCCTGCTGCTCTTCTCTGTGGAATCATCGGAGCAGTGCTCCTAATGAGTCTCTCCTGCTGCTCTTCTCTGTTGAATCATCGGAGCAGTGCACCGAATGGGTCTCTCCTGCTGCTCTTCTCTGTTGAATCATCGGAGCAGTGCTCCTAATGAGTCTCTCCTGCTGCTCTTCTCTGTGGAATCATCGGAGCAGTGCACCGAATGAGTCTCTCCTGCTGCTCTTCTCTGTTGAATCATCGGAGCAGTGCACCAAATGAGTCTCTCCTGCTGCTCTTCTCTGTTGAATCATCGGAGCAGTGCACCAAATGGGTCTCTCCTGCTGCTCTTCTCTGTTGATTCATCGGAGCAGTGCACCGAATGAGTCTCTCCTGCTGCTCTTCTCTGTGGAATCATCGGAGCAGTGCTCCTAATGAGTCTCTCCTGCTGCTCTTCTCTGTTGAATCATCGGAGCAGTGCACCGAATGGGTCTCTCCTGATGCTCTTCTCTGAATCATCGGAGCAGTGCACCGAATGAGTCTCTCCTGCTGCTCTTCTCTGTTGAATCATCGGAGCAGTGCACCGAATGAGTCTCTCCTGCTGCTCTTCTCTGTGGAATCATCGGAGCAGTGCTCCTAATGAGTCTCTCCTGCTGCTCTTCTCTGTTGAATCATCGGAGCAGTGCACCGAATGGGTCTCTCCTGCTGCTCTTCTCTGTTGATTCATCGGAGCAGTGCACCGAATGAGTCTCTCCTGCTGCTCTTCTCTGTGGAATCATCGGAGCAGTGCACCGAATGAGTCTCTCCTGCTGCTCTTCTCTGAATCATCGGAGCAGTGCACCGAATGAGTCTCTCCTGCTGCTCTTCTCTGTTGAATCATCGGAGCAGTGCACCGAATGAGTCTCTCCTGCTGCTCTTCTCTGTGGAATCATCGGAGCAGTGCACCAAATGAGTCTCTCCTGCTGCTCTTCTCTGTTGAATCATCAGAGCAGTGCACCGAATGGGTCTCTCCTGATGCTCTTCTCTGTTGAATCATCGGAGCAGTGCACCGAATGAGTCTCTCCTGCTGCTCTTCTCTGTGGAATCATCGGAGCAGTGCACCGAATGAGTCTCTCCTGCTGCTCTTCTCTGTGGAATCATCGGAGCAGTGCACCGAATGGGTCTCTCCTGATGCTCTTCTCTGTTGAATCATCGGAGCAGTGCTCCGAATGAGTCTCTCCTGCTGCTCTTCTCTGTTGAATCATCGGAGCAGTGCTCCTAATGAGTCTCTCCTGCTGCTCTTCTCTGAATCATCGGAGCAGTGCACCGAATGAGTCTCTCCTGCTGCTCTTCTCTGTTGAATCATCGGAACAGTGCACCGAATGAGTCTCTCCTGCTGCTCTTCTCTGAATCATCGGAGCAGTGCACCGAATGAGTCTCTCCTGCTGCTCTTCTCTGAATCATCGGAGCAGTGCTCCTAATGAGTCTCTCCTGCTGCTCTTCTCTGTTGAATCATCGGAGCAGTGCACCGAATGAGTCTCTCCTGCTGCTCTTCTCTGTTGAATCATCGGAGCAGTGCACCAAATGAGTCTCTCCTGCTGCTCTTCTCTGAATCATCGGAGCAGTGCACCGAATGAGTCTGTCCTGCTGCTCTTCTCTGTTGAATCATCGGAGCAGTGCACCGAATGAGTCTCTCCTGCTGCTCTTCTCTGTTGAATCATCGGAGCAGTGCTCCTAATGAGTCTCTCCTGCTGCTCTTCTCTGTTGAATCATCGGAGCAGTGCTCCTAATGAGTCTCTCCTGCTGCTCTTCTCTGTGGAATCATCGGAGCAGTGCACCGAATGGGTCTCTCCTGATGCTCTTCTCTGTTGAATCATCGGAGCAGTGCTCCTAATGAGTCTCTCCTGCTGCTCTTCTCTGTTGAATCATCGGAGCAGTGCACCGAATGGGTCTCTCCTGATGCTCTTCTCTGTGGAATCATCGGAGCAGTGCACCGAATGAGTCTCTCCTGCTGCTCTTCTCTGAATCATCGGAGCAGTGCTCCTAATGAGTCTCTCCTGCTGCTCTTCTCTGTGGAATCATCGGAGCAGTGCTCCTAATGAGTCTCTCCTGCTGCTCTTCTCTGTTGAATCATCGGAGCAGTGCACCGAATGGGTCTCTCCTGCTGCTCTTCTCTGTTGAATCATCGGAGCAGTGCTCCTAATGAGTCTCTCCTGCTGCTCTTCTCTGTGGAATCATCGGAGCAGTGCACCGAATGAGTCTCTCCTGCTGCTCTTCTCTGTTGAATCATCGGAGCAGTGCACCAAATGAGTCTCTCCTGCTGCTCTTCTCTGTTGATTCATCGGAGCAGTGCACCGAATGAGTCTCTCCTGCTGCTCTTCTCTGTGGAATCATCGGAGCAGTGCTCCTAATGAGTCTCTCCTGCTGCTCCTCTCTTTTGAATCCGAGGTGTGCAGCTAATATTAGTCTCTCTTCTCTTCTCTGGTCAGTGCCATCTTGCGCAAGTCCCACTCAACTACCGGTCAGGGGTAGGTTGAGGAAACCTTGGGGGAAACATTGTGTGTAAAAGTTTGTTTGAGGCAAATCAGCTGCAGATTGCACACTGTGCATAGATCGCCACCTAGTGTTGGACCCGCATATTTGCAGTTTGTTGTTGTCCTGAAAAGTTCTTTGGAAGTCACGAGATAGGTGACTCCTCCTTAGGACCACATTTCGCATGGGCATCGGATCCATCCCCAGATTGTTTTTTCCGCCATCGGGCTCGGATGTGTTTCCTGCGCTTCGATTGGGAACCAATTTTTCTTCGGCGCGCAATCCTCACCCAGTTCGACGGTATTGTTTCGATCGCGCTTCACATCAACGTGATTCTCCACCACTTCGAAGTCTTCTATTCCGGTCGTTGACGAAGGCCTTCGGGCTTACCTAGGCCTTACTTTCTGGCACATGGAAAGGACACCATTCAAGAAGTGTCCTCGATGTGGGTCGAAGTTTCCCCATACCGACCTACATGAGGTGTGCATCCTTTGCATCTCACCGGAGCACGAGGCCAAAGACTGTTCCACTTGTGCTTCCTTCCGCTCCAAGAAGACGATCCGGGACCGACTAGCTCAAAGAACAATGGCTCGCTAGTCCACTTCCATCCCCGGCGACATCTTCAAAGAGGGCGTCGACGTGCCAGAACACCAGCACGCCGAAGAGAGTACCAGCTCCTCAGACGCCGAAGACTCCGATGTCTAGGAAGTCACTCCAGCTCAACTGGTCGTAAGTAAGATCGTCGGCCTCAACCCTTCCTCGACACCCTCTAAAAAAGTTTCGGGCACACCCTCACCTTCGGGCCCGGGTGCACATCGAGAGACTGCTTCCAACGCCCTGCCTTCGGGCCAGGCAAAGAAGCCCATTAAGCCTTCAGGCATCTCGGGCTCGAGCCAGCCTATCCACGGTGTCGATCCTACACTGACACCTAAGAAAAAGCCATCTTCAACCACGCCCACTGTTGCTCCGACACCTAAGCACACGGTGCCGAAGACTGGCAGCGGCTCATCGATGCCGAAACCGCATTCGGAGCCTACTAAAAAAAAAAAACCTAAAGCTCAAGAACACGCTTCGGAACCGAAAAAACACCCGGAACCAAAGAAACAGGTTCCGGTAAAGGACATTTCGAAAAGGCACACTTCTAAACCGAAATCAGCTACCGACCCGGTGCCGAAAAAACCTACGGAGCCGAAAACTTGGACACCAAAGGATCTGCCCTGTTCAGAGGAACTTTTCACACCTGATCCTAACCAAAAAACTCTTGTCAAGGAAACTAAGACTAGCCAATTGACTCTCAGTTCCAAAAAGAGACCACTTGATGCGCCAGCACCTCCTCCTCCTCCAAAGAAAAGACATTGCAACCTCTCCATTAAGGATGCCTTCTCCTCCACCTCCCCATACTGTTCCTCCTCCTACATCTCCTCCACCTCTCCATTCACCTACACCATCCCCTAATCCAGTCGATGATGTAGACACAGACTGTCACAGATGGAGGTGCACATGACCCAGCAGGGACCAATCGTCCCCCTCAGTCACCTAATCCATGGGATGATTACAACTCCCCTGATGTGCCTTGTGTCCCACAAGAGGACATATACCCTTCTAGACCCTCCCCACCAGAGGACACTATAGGTTTTAACCTACTAGTCCAAAGAGCTGCCCAATATCATGGGGTGGACTTACACACAGATGCGGTGGAGGAAGATTTCCTACCTGACACTTTTGATAACACTCAAAGGTCCACTGCCATTTTGCCAATGCTTAAGGGTGTCATCAAACATGCAACCGAGGTTTCTAAAGACCCCGTCAGGGCTAGGGTCCTCAATCCTCACATTGAGAAAAAATATAACGCTGCCCCTACAGATCCAGTCTATATTAAAGGGCCAGCACCATTAGACTCTTTAGTGGTGTCCAATGCATGTAAACGTGCTAATTCTCAGACATCAGGTGAGGCCTCACCACCAGACAAAGAATCAAAGCTACTGGACACCTCCGGTAAAAGAACAGCGTCACAAGCGGCTAATATCTGGCGCATCGCCAACACCCAAGCGTTGCTGGCCAGATACGACAGAGCTCATTATGATGAATTAGAGTCCATAATGCAGCATCTGCCTGACAAATACAAAAATAGGACCAATGAACTTACACAGGGAGGTAAAAATATTACTAACACTTCTATCTACCACTCATGCCACTAGTAGTACACAAACTACAGCAGCATTCTCTGACCCTCATCCTAGTTGCTCCAACGTGGGCCAGACAGCCGTGGTACACCACACTGCTACAGCGGTCAGTAGCACCGCACCAACAATTCCACCTGTCTCCACACCTCTTAACACAGAACCGTGGAGAGATCAGACACCCGGACCCAGCTCAGCTCAATCTTGCGATCTGGCTCCCGAAATCCTAGAATTTGGATATCTGAACCTTCCTCCAGACTGCATGAATGTCATAAAAGAAGCTAGACGTCCAACCACTAGGGCATGTTATGCAGCCAAGTGGAAACAATTTGTAATATATTGTCACAACAACAATTTTAATCCTCTAGATGTGTCTATTCAACACATCATAGGATACTTACTGCATCGCCAAAGATGCAACTTAGCCTATACGTCTATTAGACTACATCTTGCTGCAATAGCAGCATATCTGAAAAACAGACTGCATCTATCTCTATTCAGAGTGCCTGCCATTAAAGCCTTTATGGAAGGCCTTAAAAGAATAATTCCTCCCATAGTACCATCTTCACCTGTGTGGAACTTAAATGTTGTTCTCACACGGTTAACGGGACCTCCCTTCGAACCCTTACACAAATGTGAACTACAATTTTTAGCGTGGAAAGTTGCGTTCCTAGTAGCTATTACCTCTCTGCGGAGAGTTAGTGAACTACAAGCACTAACTATTCAAGATCCCTTTTTGCAATTGCATCACAATAAGGTAATTCTGCGTACTAATCCAAACTTCTTACCCAAAGTCATTTCTCCCTTCCATCTCCATCAATCTGTGGAACTGCCCGATTTCTTCTCGCAACCACAGACAGTACCAGAAAGAGCTCTTCACACATTAGATGTCAAAAGAGCATTGCTATACTACATCGAGAGGACACAACCCTTTCGTAAGACAAAACAACTTTTTGTGTCTTTCTCACCACCACACAAAGGTAATCCCATTTCAAAATCTGGGTTAGCTAGATGGATTGTCAAATGCATACAGATTTGCTACCACAAAGCTAAACGTACGTTATCTGTTCCTCCTAAAGCCCACTCTACAAGGAAAATAGGGGCTTCAATGGCATTTTAGGGAACATTCCCCTAGATGACATTTGCAGAGCAGCTACATGGTCTACACCGCACAAATTCACTAAACACTGTTGTGTAGATGTGCAAACCAAGCAACAAGCCACTGTAGGCCAAGCTGTACTTAAAACACTATTTCAAGCAACAGATACGGGTGGTCGCCGCTAACGTGGGTACTGCTATACAATCTATGCACAGTATGCAATCTGCAGCTCATATGCCTCGAACGGAAAATGCATCTGTTCTTGGCATGTAGAGCTGCAAAGTTGCACACGCCCACCCACCTCCCCGGCTAAACTTGTCTGTTCCAGTATTATCTTAATTAGATACAAATTACATAGACATCCTTCCTTTTCTTGCAAAACTCCATAATTTCCCTAATGGCAAAAAACAATCTGTGGATGGATCCGATGCCCATGCGCAATGTGATCCAAAGGAGGAGTCATCTATCTCGTGACTTCCAAAGAACTTTTCAGGACAACAACAAACTGCAAACATCCGGGCCCAACACTAGGTGGCGATCTATGCACAGTGTGCAACTCTGCAGCTCTACATGCCAAGAACAGATGCACACTGGTAAGTTGCATATTCCTTTTTTATTTCCCTCTCTAACACAATTACCTTTGACATCTAGGACTCGTACAGTGAAGTTTGTGATCTCAACGCTAATCCCGAGTCAGACATGCGTGCTGGGAGCAGTCTCTACATGGATGAAGATGCCGTTCGCATTCAGATTCCACATTTAGAGCTGAGGAGTGTTTCCAATGATGAAAGCTGGGAAGGTAATTTCAATCCAATTTAAATGTGCTTTCTGTTGATGTTTTCTTAGAAGTGTTAAGTATTTACTTCCTGTGATTCACCTCTGCTGCTTGGGGGTCGGGGGTAGTGTAGTAGCATTTTGCAACCCCAGTTGGTTTTGGTAAAAATTAATGACACGAGATGGGCTTTCAATCTTGCCTCGTGGGATTGCTGTGACCTCTCATTCCTTCGCATCCCTTGTGTTCTCCGTGCCACTCCAAACAAGGACCAGCCAAGTGCAGCCCGGGCTCAGTTCTGACTGAACTGCCAAGCCAGACGCTCGCTCAACTGGGGCACAAACTCGAGGCCTATTCAGGCTTTATCAGGCCGCACGAGAGGTGTTTGCGTCAAACTGGAAGGGCCCCCCAACCGTGACCAGGAGCTGGTAAGATCTGACCCTTAAAGGCACCCCTGTACCCGAAGCCCCATGGCCTTGTGTGGCCAAACCGACGGTGCCTAACCAACCCTTAACTTCCCTACTTAACCTCTCCAAGTGGTGGTCGCACCCAGAAGGCCTTCGTCTCTGAACCTGCAGTGCTTTTGCAAATCGGAGACTCCCCTTTGAAAGCTACAGGGCGTCCAACACCATAACCGCACACGTCACCCGGCCACCCTAGTGCCGCTGAGGGTGCAACTTTTGTGCTGGCCTAAACCCCCATTTGCCCTGAACTTAAGTCCAGGAGCTTTGGTCCCACAACCCAGTGGCCTGCTTGTTAGGCGCCACCAACTGGAGGCCCCCTCTCCCCCTTGGATAACATTGGGGCTCACTCTGCACCCGGCCACCCTAGTGCCGCTGAGGGTGCACCGAGTGTATCCTCGACACTGGGGGACCCCTGAGTCTAACCCCAGATCACAAACTCCCACAGCAAAGTACTTACCTTTAAAAACGATAACACTATGTTCGAGGCATGTGGGCTGCTAAATTCATATCTTAGCATTAGATCGCCGCCTAGTGTTGGGCTCGGATGATTGCACATTGTTGTCCTGGAAGAGTCTTCGAAGTATCCTGAGATAGGTGGCTCCTCCCCTGGACTACAGTGCGCATGGGCATCGGCTCCATCCCCAGATTGTTTTTTTCCGCCATTGGGTTCGGATGTGGTTTCGACGTCTTACTGTCGGAACCAAGTAAAACTATCTTTTACCGGCCAAAAGGCCTCGATTTTCTTGCGTCGGTATTGTCTGCGCTCGGTCTCGAGTCTTCCGTCTCTTGAAGCCGGAATAAGCGGAGTTTTCTTCGCTTTCTAAACTTTGAGGCCTTCTCATCGCGACACGACAGCAAGCCTTTACGGACATGGAGCGGAGCCCGTTCAAGTACTGCCCGCTCTGTGGGTCTAAGTACCCACACATCGATCTACACCCTGTGTGTAACAAGTGCCTTTCACCGGACCACGACGACGGCAAGTGCAAGGCCTGTGCACAGTTCCGCTCCAAGAAAACTCTCAAGCTTCGGCGCGCGGTGCGCTTGGAAGCTAGGCAAGCGGCCCCGGATCCGGAGAACGTCTTCGGCGACCCGGAAGAAGAGGTCCAGGGTCACCTTCTACAAATCTCCCCCTCACAGTCGGAGGTCGAGGCGGATCCGGGTGACGACGACGGAGTCGCGGGTCCGGTCCTCGAGTACGTCGAAGAGGTAGGAGACGACGATGAAATTTATGGGGCCGCGGCGGACAGCTCTGCGGACGAGCTCTGCCCCGAAAGTTTCGAGGACGACCGGGACACGGGATCGCCTGTCGGCCTTACCCTGGACCCGTTGCCGCAAGCCACAGCCCCGCCTTCAGGCCCGGCTTCGGACTCACTTGCTGGGCACGATGTTTCGAAACCGAAACTGAAACCGTCGGGGTCGTCAACACCTAAAATGGCCGACCCGAAATCGAAACTGAAACCAAAGGACTCGAGTGTTCCTAGGATGGCTGCCGTGCCTGTGAAGAAGTCGGTGCCCGTCACCCCGTCGGCTCCGTCGACCTCCGGTCCGCAGAAGCCGAGGAAGTCGGTCGATTCCGACGCTCCGAAATCGAAGCCGACGCCCGATGAAGGGGCCCCCAAGAAAGATAGTCGGCTCGGATCAACGGCTCCGGCGCCGTCCAAGCCCGCCAAGGTCGGCTCCAAAGAGGCTACGCCCAAGAAGTCTGCGCCCCGGCCTCAAGATTCGGAGGACCCGAAGAAGGTTTCCGCGCCCAAACCGCACAAGGCCCGCGAGGGCGTCGGATCCGAGGGACCGCTCAAAGCATCCTTGTCGGCGACAAAACCAACTGGCAGTGTACCGTCCCCTATTGCGGAGTCACTGCAGAGAATCAGGGAGAAGGCCCTTGCTCCATCGGCTCCGATGCCATCACCGCAGCCGCAAAAGGACGCTCCGGCTAAGCCTTCGGGGAAACTCCTTTTTCTCTTGCCACCTAAGGAGGCGCCGAAAGCGTTTTCGACGAAATCGGCTCCGAAGCAGGTTTCCTCACTGCCAGACCCTCTTCCACGTCGTGTACTCGAATCGGTGGACGATTCAGAGCATTTCATCGATGCTGCCACCGGCAAGCTGACCCTCTATAAACGGAAGATCACTTCGGAGCCGGTGGACCCCTACGTCATCCCGTTGAAGAAGAAGAGGGTGCCCCTTGACGCCGTAGGCCTCACGGAGCCGGTTCAGCCTCCTCCAAGACGGAGCCCTACTCCCTCCCCAGAACACTCTGTGGGTGAGGAAGATGATGAGGATGAACAGTACAATTTCCCCATCGATGACCCTGATGTACAACCAGATTCATACGACGACTCTGGTGACCAAAACACCCAGGGGGCGGGCCAAGACCCGCAGACCTTTAATGCACGTGCATCCCCGACTGAGGACTCAGCAGGATTTCATGCACTAATTGAACGGGCGGCGGCCAATCATGATGTGGACATGCATGCCGACCCGGTTGAGGAAGACTTCCTTTTTGACACCTTTGCCATATCTGAGAGGACAGTAAAAACACTTCCTATGCTGAAAGGTGTTCTCAAACATGCTGGAGACATTTTTAAGGAGCCTACGAGGGCTAGAGTGGTCAACCCTCGCATTGAAAAGAAGTACAGGCCTGCTCCTGCGGACCCCGTCTACATCCGGGGACAGTTGCCACTGGACTCTCTTGTGGTTGCCAATGCCAGGAAACGTGCCAACTCCCAGACAACGGGTGAAGCTCCTCCCCCGGACAAGGAGTCCAAAGTGCTTGAGGCAGGAGGCAAAAGAGTGGCTGCACAGGCGGCAAACTTTTGGCGCATCGCAAATACACAGGCGCTCCTGGCGCGTTATGATAGGGCGCACTACGACACCCTAGAACAAATTATACAACACCTGCCCCCACAGTTCCAAGAAGGCACCAAGATGCTTATTGAGGAAGGGAAACTAATATCAAACGCAGCCATCAAGTGTGCACTTGACGCTGCGGACACAGCTGCTAGGGCTATCAACACTAGCGTTATGCTGAGAAGACAAGCCTGGCTCCGCATCTCAGGGTTCAAGCAGGATATTCAGACGACAATCCTGAATCAGCCGGTCAATCCTGATAGTCTGTTTGGTCCGGATGTTGACACCACCTTAGAGAAGATAAAGAAGGACACGGAAACTGCTAAATCTATGGGGGCTCTGCAGTCCCAACAGTTTCGTGGCGGCAATTTTCGTCGCTCAGGTGCACGTGGAGTCACCAGAGGACAGATGGGTCAACAATCCCAGTTCTCCAAAGGTGGGGCGCAAGCCTCGTTCACTAAGCAGACCAAGGGAGGTTATAGGAACAACAGCAACAGAGGTCGCGGCAGAGGAAACAACAGCTCCCGCACCTCTACTCCGAGCAAACAGTGACTCTCTGTCACTGCCCCCCGACCACCTAACACCTGTCGGGGGGAGACTGCAGCAGTTCCTGCCCGTCTGGAGAAACATCACCACAGACAGGTGGGTGCGACAATTAGTTCAGTATGGTTATTGCCTAGAGTTGAAGTCCACTCCACCCAACATCCCACCAAGGCAAAGGCCTATGTCCGCAGAGCACTTGCACTTATTGCAGCAGGAAGTAGTGGCGATGCTGCAAAAAGGCGCAATCGAGCTCGTGCCGGTGGGGGAAGAAGGCACAGGGGTATATTCCCTGTACTTCCTTATTCCAAAGAAGGACGGTTCTCTCAGGCCCATTCTCGATCTACGTCCCCTCAACCTGTACATACTATCGGAACATTTCCACATGCTTACACTGCAGCAGATTCTTCCCTTGCTAAACCAGGGAGACTTCTTAGCAACCTTAGATCTCAAGGATGCTTATTTCCATATTCCACTACACCCGTCACACAGGAAATATCTCAGGTTCACTATTCAAGGCAGGCACTACCAGTTCAAAGTCCTACCCTTCGGAGTCACAACAGCCCCGAGGGTGTTCACCAAGTGTCTAGCGACAGTGGCGGCGCACCTCAGGAGGCAGAATATCCATGTCTACCCCTACCTAGACGACTGGCTCGTACAAGCCAAGTCGGAGCAACAGTGCGCCGCAGACATGTCGACTACAATTCGCCTGCTTCACGATCTGGGTTTCTCCCTGAACTACCCAAAATCGCATCTCCAGCCGGCACATGTCCGGCAGTTCCTGGGTGCTACGATCAACACCCTGACAGCCATGGCTCAGCCAAACCAAGTCAGAATCGACAGCATTCAGTCGCTGATCCAACGATTCAGACCACAACACTCCCTGCCAGCGAGAGTGTTCATGCAGTTGATAGGCATGATGGCCTCCTGCATCTTCATAGTCCCTCACGCACGGTTGCATATGCGCCCGCTCCAGGAGTGCTTAGCGAATCAGTGGACACAGGCTCGTGGGCAATTGACAGACCTAGTGTTGGTTACCAGTCGGGCATACGACTCTCTGCATTGGTGGACTCCACACAACCTTTGCAAGGGCCGACTGTTCCAAGAGCCTGTGCCGCAGATTATCCTGACAACGGACGCATCTCTCCAGGGATGGGGAGCTCATGTGCTCACTTACACAGTGCAGGGACTATGGACGACGCAGCAACAGAAGATGCACATCAACTATCTGGAACTGATGGCAATCTTCATGGCGCTCAAGTCCTTCATTGTACATCTGAGCAACAAGGTCGTGCTAGTCCGGACGGACAACATGACCGCGATGTACTACATTCAAAAGCAGGGAGGCACCCACTCGCCACAGCTGTCTCATCTGGCTCAGAGCATGTGGAAGTGGGCCATTCAGAGGAACATCTTCCTCATGGCAGAACACCTCCCGGGCAAGGACAATCAGATGGCGGATCTGCTCAGCAGATACAGCCATCAGATGCACGAGTGGGAGATACACCCTTCTGTTCTCCACCCGTTCTTCCAAAAGTGGGGTCATCCGGAGATAGACCTGTTCGCAACAAAGGAGAACGCAAAATGCCGACTCTTTGCCGCCAGGTTCCCTCACCCACAGTCGCAGGGGAATGCGATATGGATGAACTGGTCAGGCAAATTTGCATACGCTTTTCCGCCAGCCCCTCTAATACGGCTGGTCGCAAGAAAGCTAAGGCAGCACTCCATGACTCTCGTCCTGGTTGCTCCAACGTGGGCGCGCCAAGCTTGGTACACCACGTTCCTCGAACTCTCGGTGGTGCCGCATCAAAGACTGCGCCTCACACCCAGTCTTTTGACGCAGAACCATGGAGACATTCAGCATCCAGATCCACGACAGCTCAACCTGGCGATCTGGCTCCTGAAGTCCTAGAGTTTGGATACCTTAACCTACCTCCAGAATGCATGAGTATCATCAAGGAGGCGAGGAAACCTACTACTAGAGCATGCTATGCTGCTAAGTGGAAGCGTTTTGTCATCTACTGTACGTCCAATGACATCAACCCGCTAGATGCATCTATTCCCAACATCATCTGTTATCTGTTACATCTCTACAAGTGCAATCTGGCGTACACTTCCATTAGGATACATCTCTCAGCCATAGCGGCTTATCTTCAGAACAGGCAGCACCTCTCTGTCTTCAGGGTGCCCGCCATTAAAGCCTTCCTTGAAGGTCTGAAGAGAGTCATTCCCCCAAGAACTCCACCAGCTCCGGTGTGGAACCTCAACGTCGTTCTCACCAGACTGATGGGGCCACCATTTGAGCCACTGCACTCGTGTGAGCTCCAATTCCTTACGTGGAAAGTGGCCTTTCTGATAGCTATTACGTCTCTGAGGCGTGTCAGTGAGCTGCAAGCGCTCACCATACAAGAGCCGTTCATTCAAATTCACCCAAATAGGGTGGTGCTACGCACTAACCCTAAATTCCTTCCTAAGGTGGTGTCACAGTTTCATCTTAATCAAACTATTGACTTGCCAGCATTCTTTCAAAACCCGCAAACGGTGGCGGAAAGAATGCTCCATACCTTAGATGTACGGAGGGCGTTGATGTACTACATAGACAGAACACAACCCTTTAGAAAGACAAAACAACTCTTTGTTGCCTTCGCACCACAACACAAAGGCAACCCAATTTCTAAAGCAGGGATAGCCAGGTGGATTGTTAAGTGCATCCAGATATGTTATCAGAAAGCCAAGCGCACTTTAACAATACCCCCCAGAGCGCACTCCACACGCAAACTGGGGGCATCCATGGCTTTCCTAGGGAACATTCCTTTAGAGGATATTTGCAGAGCAGCCACGTGGGTCACACCACATACCTTCACAAAACACTACTGTGTTGATGTGCATTCCAAGCAGCAAGCAGCTGTAGGACAGGCTGTTCTCAAGACACTTTTTCAGGTTTCTGCAGCTGGCACGGGCAACCGCCGCTGATGGAGGGACTGCTATGTATTCTATGCTAAGATATGAATTTAGCAGCCCACATGCCTCGAACTGAATATGCTACTTACCAGTATGCATCTGTTCTTGGCATGTAGGGCTGCTAACATTCATATCGCCCGCCCTCCTCCCCGGTGCCTGTCGCAGCTGCAGATATACTATTGTATTTATTCATTAGCATGGACATCCTTTACACTTTCACTCCATCTCCTGCCACAATGGCGAAAAACAATCTGGGGATGGAGCCGATGCCCATGCGCACTGTAGTCCAGGGGAGGAGCCACCTATCTCAGGATACTTCGAAGACTCTTCCAGGACAACAATGTGCAATCATCCGAGCCCAACACTAGGCGGCGATCTAATGCTAAGATATGAATGTTAGCAGCCCTACATGCCAAGAACAGATGCATACTGGTAAGTAGCATATTCATTTCCTCATTAAGATAGCATGGACTGTTTTTCTATTAAAGTGTGGAGTTGGAACCCTAAATAAATTCTTTAATATTAACTAACAAAAACGATGTTACTCACCTGTTTACAGGAAATGTCCCAGTGTAGTATCGAGGTATACTACTCTGTGTAAGAAAAGTAATCATAAAAGTAACTTACCTGCAACTTTACTAAAAAAGCCCATACAAAGTATACGTACTGTATTTCCAAAGCATTGCATTCTCAGTACCAGTACCGTAATCCAAACAAAGGGCATATACAATTACAATTCAAACTGCATTACTACTGTAAAGTATTTATTGCTTACCTGTGCCAGACTTGCTTGGTTCTAGAAAATAACAAATAATATTTTTATACAAAAACTATTGGTCTGCAGTTCAGTCTGAGTGTGTGAATTCATTTGCTGACTGAGTGTGTACATCAAATGCTTAACACTGTCCTCTGATAAGCCTTACTGCTCGACCAAGCTACCACAATGAGAGAGTGAGGCTCTATCTAACTTTACCTCTGCCGACCTTTGGGCTTCCACTGGACTCTGTGCACACTGTAACTCACTTTGGCATACTATATACAGAGCCAGCTTCCTACACACGCAGACTAGAAGAGGACCCCCTGGTTCAGTCCTGTGATAGATAATTGAGGAAGTGATGAGAATCCCTGAGACAGTGGAGTACGTCGGGCCCGTACGGAATGATCAAGATGATTGGGGTAGTCCTTGAGATCACAAAGGCCAGTTGAGCCCACAGTGGTGATATTTTATGTTCTAATATGGGGGAAGCAATCGCAGACTCCTGGAAAGCAGCAGGATTTGTGGCAGACATGTAGGTCATTAAAAGAGTTTAATATATTTTTAGAAAAAGTTACACAGTGACTTTGAATTGTTTACATACTGCAGCCTACTCAACAAAGAGGTTATTAACATCGGGTGTGATGACTCAAGACTAGAACTTGAAACCAAAGCATCAGAGCAGGTGACTCCTGGAAGAAGCTCAACCCGGCAGGGCCTCAGCCCTTGGGTGAGATGCAACTGGGTGAGTTTGCGACGGTTCCTGCTCCGTAGCAGGAGTAGGACACTGTGATCCCGTAGGTGGGGAGACGCCGCTGGCCGCCGCCTTGAGCGAGGAGATGCAGTTCCACGTTGGCACCACATTTCCCTATTGTTTATTAAGACTTTCCAGCTGTATGAACATCTTGCTTCCTGAGTCTTATTTGAGGAAGATGAGCAAGTTGTGCCATGTGCGTTTTGAGGCTTCAGTTTTATGGGATTCTCATAGTGCAGTACATTTTTATGATTGCTCATGTCATGTGATAGCAACAAGGAGTATCCCAACTGGTATTATTTGTAGGCAGTTAATAAGGATATGCATACACCATTATCCACAAGGAGACTCTATTCGATTGTAGCATGTGCTCATGGCATCATTTATATAAATCTTTTAGAGGTAAAGAAAGAAATGCAAAATGAATAACTTAAAGTTGTAGCAGCACTGTATTTACATAACTAGAAGTAATTCGTAACAACCCAAATTGCACGTGGTGCTCGTTATTTGTGAGTGAAGAAATGGAAGTAGCAACTCAGGTGACAATGTGAACCGCGTGGGCGGCGCGAAGAAGTTAGTGCAACAATATATACAGTGAATAATTGGTACAGTATGGTTCTGGATGACTTGAGGAGTTTAGTTTCTAATTGAATGCATTTTTGTTCATGAACCATTCTGTATGAGGCGCCTATGGCTGCGCTGGTGTGTCGACGACGTTTCGATCCACATGATTCGGGATCATCATCCGGACTGGGTTGTGTTAGAAGGCAGTGCGGTAACAGCGCAGAGTCAGCTGGGAACCAGCCGAGGGGGAGTCTAGTGCGGGTTTGTCATGGAGTCCGGAACCGGGCGTTATTTCACGAGTAAGGGGCGATCTCCAAGGATCCTGGACGCCGATCTATAAATGATCGTGTTTGAGGGACTGAATCTCTCTCAGGCGTGGAGTCGGCACCAAGCTCGAACAAAGCTGTCGTAGTCATGAACTCACAAACCACGAGCACCACGTGCAATTTGGGTTGTTACGAATTACTTCTAGTTATGTAAATACAGTGCTGCTACAACTGTAAATTACTCATTTTGCATTTCTTTCTTGTTGCGATCACATTTTAGCCCAATCCCAACACGGTTGATGGGTTTACGCTCCTGTTCTTTGATACAAGAATGCTCATGTCATGTAGCATTCCATTGGTTGAATCTGTGGTTATGCTGTTTGCGTCTTCTGCATTTGTGATGTTTCCTGCTAAATGTTTCAATTTCTCTTGTCTTGTTTATATTTTCTAGAACCATTTCCTGCTTTTAAAACCTGGCAAGGGGATACAGAAACGGGCGAGGCTCAGCTGTCCCCGCAGGCGGCTCGACTGAAGCACTCGATGGAGGAGGATGTTTTCCCAATGCTATCCCATCGCTGCTTGGATTTTGGACAGAGCCAGCGGTTTCTGCATGATCCCGAAGTGGCAGATTCATCAAAAGCGCTCTCCTTCGTTAGGTAAAGATTCCTGCCTTCCGTCTTTAGTACGGCAAGTGGCTTCTCTGGTAAACCCTGCCACGCATCCCTGTGTCCATATTCCTTGGTTCCTCCGCTGAGCCTCAGTGAAGCCTCTCCTTTTACAATTGGATTACTGAGGCTCTTTCCGTGACCCTTATCAATGCCTCTCCTCATTCTTCGGTTTGGCTCGTTGTTTCAACTGCCCATTGTTTTAATGAGATTGAAGCCTCTGCATGAAAGAACCGCACACGTCTTGGGTTACCGATGGCAGTGGCCTCCATGTTCTCATGCTGTTCTCCTTCTTTGGATCTTCATTAATAATCAAAATCAATTTCAAAAAGCTTTATTTGATTAAAAAATTCAATCATAAAAGCACAATACATTATAAAACATTTAAAAAACACATTACAAATATGCAATAAATCATAAAAAAGCTAGAATTCCTTTTTCTTACTTACATTTTAGTAATGACTTCTGCCACAATACTTAGAATATTAGCCAGAGCACATTAAAAGACATGCAGGGTTTTGTATATTTATGGAGGAAAACTTTACATAGCCAAGTTCTTCAAAGGAGTTCTATGTGATCGATGACTCTTTCATCATCTAGGATTGTAATTTGCAGACGGCTGGTCGGCATTGTCTAAGGCCTAGCACTTTTAAAATCTGCAGGGTCCACCTTTTCCTTACTAAGGCGTAAAATGTACAAAAATTCATTGTGAATAGTGCTCTGGGCAGATAGATCATCAGATGGGCATAAGCCCAACGTGCAGGACCAGTCGTTCACAGTTGGGAATGTGAACATGGTATGAAAATTGCCCAGTCAAAATCGTGTCTGTAACGTCCTTTCGTATAATGGCTGTATCTCTACTTACGTCAGAAGCAGTTCGCTTTCTGTGACCGAGATTTTGTTGTTGTTACTTTGGAATCTATCCGTCTCCAAAAGCTTTGCACGAGCGGTCTTTAGGTCTTTCGTGGTAATGGAGCCCGGGGACGCGGAATTACTGAAATATTCTGAGGAGCTGAGCTTGGCCACAAGCTCTGTAACATAGTTCATCCAAGGGATGCCCGCTGCATATTAAGGCAATCGTTGATTATATCCGGTTAAGACAGGTGGCTGTACTGCTCCATATTTTATACCACAAAAGCACAGGTTGCATTTTGATCTGGTCTATAAGGGTTTCCCAACTCAGCGTGGCAAATATACGTCGCCTTACTGTTTGGGGCTGCCAGCAGGTGTCTTAAGAACTTATTCTCTATTTGAAGTGAGTCCACTTTGGCAAATTCCCACATGCCAGCTCTGTAGATTGCTGTAGAAATACCTTTGGCTTTGTACATTTTTAGCAATTTGTATATTAGGCGCTGTTCCAACTTTCTAGCAAAATTGACAGGCGCGCCGGTAGCTGTTGCAAATAAGTGTTCTTGTGGTAATTGCATTTGCCCATGAACCCTTATGTTCAAAAACTATTCCCAAATAGGAAAATCTTTTTGGTAAATACAAGTTTCTTATCAGTGACCCTGTCACAATACTTAACTCTAGGTTTGCAGCACCTCTTAACTTAAGTTTCCAAAATGTTTATTTTAAGGTCCAAACAGGACATATAGGTTACAAACCGAGTAACAGTTTTCTGCAGCCCTACCTGTGTGGGACATTAAAGAATTGCATTGTCTGCATACTTTATGAACATATCTCGCCCAGACTATTTATGTACAATGCAGAGAGGAAGGGGGCTAACACACACCCCTGCCTGACTGTACGAAACTGGCTCCACATATGCTGCACCAAAGTGAGGTACAGTGTGTATATATAGAGACCAAGGGTCTCCAGAGGTTAAAGTTAGTTGGACCCCTGGGTGGAGGGCCCCCCGCTCTCCTGGGCATGCAACAATGCACATCCTGAGCGAGGTGCTAGGTCTCCTCCCCAGGATGGGCTGGGGGAGCTTCAAAGGCATGCTGCCTTTGTGAGCTTCTCCAGACCACTAGCTGTACTCAGCAACTGCCCCCCACCGGTTCTGACACCCACTCTGGCGGGAAGACTGGCAGGAAATCCTACGTGAGTAAAGGGGTGTGCCAGCCTGTGCCAACTCCAACCCTCAGGTGGGAGAGGCGAGGTGAAGCACAACTCCGGGCTCCAGCCATCTTGAGGATGGGGAGCCCTGCCCAATTAGAGATAGGCTCCTGCCCCCTCCCACAGGAGAGGAGCAGGATAGGGGATGTACTCACCCCAGGACAGGGACCTAAGCGCCGGGATGCTCCTCGGAGTAGCCGAGCGCTATAGAAGAAATAAATTAACATAACATAACATAACCTATTGGTCCCTGCCCTTCCTCTACCTGTAGCGCCCCTAAATTTAGTGTTCGAGGCATACGATCTACAGATTGTACACTATGCATTAGATCGCCACCTGGTGTTGGGCTCAGATGATTGCAGGTTGGTGTCTTCTTGGAAGAATTCTTTGTAGTCACGAGATAGGTGACTCCTCCCTTGGACAATACTGCGCATGGGCATCGGCTCCATCCTTAGATTGTTTTTTTCCGCCACTGGGTTCGGATGAAAGTTTCTCCGCTCTGGCTAGAAAACGACTTTTCTCCAATTTTGACGCGCAGAACTTCCTAAAACTTCAACAAACTACCTTCGACATCGAATACAATACTTTTCGACGCCAGCGTTTCCATTCCGGTCGGCAAAGCGGGCCGTTGGGCCTATCGACGCCGTACGGCCTACACCACATGGAAAGAACTCCGTTCAAAAGATGCCCGGTATGTCAAGCAAAGTTTCCACATTGCGACCACCACGAGGTTTGCAACCTCTGTCTGTCGCCGGAACACGACGAGTCGACCTGCACACCTTGTGCATTCTTCCGATCGAAGAAAACCATCCGAGATCGGGGAGCCCATCGACACGAGATGAAGAGATCAGCTCCAACACCGGAAGATATCTTCGACGACGAGGTTTCTCTCGTTCCCGAAGAAGACTCACCTAATCTCCAGATCGTAGCAGAGGCAGACGACTCCGACGACTCCATTCCATCGGGTCAGCGCGTGAGTACCACTGCACCGCACCACATACACTGCCCAAACAGAAGGCAAAGGTCAGCACTCCGCCCAAGGGGCCCAGTCGAGACCGACCATCTACTTTGAAAGCCCCGCCTTCAAGCTCGGCTCCGAAGAAATTAACTATGCCTTCCAGTGCCTCGACGCAGAGCAAACCTCTTCCATCGGCACAGAAACATAAAGAGGCCTCTGCACCGAAACCAAAAGATCCTTCGGCTCCGAAGACAAAAATAGTGCCAAAACCGAACACGGTTCCGGTACCCAAACCGAAAGAAGCACCGGCTCTGAAGCCGCCCACTTCTACACCTTCGGTGCCGAAAAATCCGAAGCCTGATTCCGAGGTGCCCAAATCCTCGAACATGCCTACGAAGCCGAAAACGACATCCTCAGCACCGAAAACTACGCCATTGGACGTTACAGCACCTCCCAAGGCTAAAGAGACCATGCAACCTACGCCGGCACCGAAAAAATCGACGCCCAAGAAGGTTGTCCATGAGGAAGAACTTTTTCGACCAGATCCTCGACAAAAGAAGATACACATAGACCCAAACACAGGTCATGTAGGAGCCACGCCTCTCAAGAAGAGACCAGCAGAGACACCACCCACACCTGTGGTTCCTGCCAAGAAAAAGGACTGCAACTTCTCCTATGCACTCTTCCTCTCCTTTATCTCCCTCTTCTCCTGTTCCTCCTCACACATCACCTCAAATCTCTCCTGTACATTCTCCGTTATCATCACATTCACCTCAGCAGAATGATGATGAATATGATTTGGGTGGAGGGGCCGACATAGAAGAACCTAGTTTTTCCCCTGTAGATGAGGGTATGTGGAACTTTCCACACACTAAAACTGTGTCTGTGCGGGACTTTACAAACCCCCAAAATGTGGCCGACGTTCCTGAGCCACATTCCTACCCATCAAAGCCTTCCCCTCCAGAGGATACTATTGGTTTTGGTCATCTGTTAAACAGAGCTGTTGTATACCATGGTGTCTCCATGCATTCAGAGGACGTTGAGGAAGACTTTCTCTTAGACACTTTTGAGCAGTCTCAGCAGTCTGCTCAAATTCTTCCCATGATTAAAGGGGTGATCTAGAGCGATAAATACCGGTGTCATACTTAGGAGACATGCATGGTTACACATTTCAGGGTTTAAACAAGAAGTGCAAACCACCATTTTAAACCAGCCATTTAATCAGAACCAATTATTTGGCCCAGAGGTAGACACTACCCTGGAAAAAATGAAGAGAGATACTGACACTGCCAAGTCTATGGGGGCTTTACAGTCCACACCAGCTAGAGGCTCCTTTCGTCGCTCCTTCTACAGAGGAGGCTCTAAACAAACTGGAGCAGACACTGCCACATCTTTCAAGTCGCAAACTTCCTCTAACCAGGGATATTATAGAGGAGGATACAATACTAATAATAATATCCACATTTGTAAAGCGCACAATCACCCGTTAGGGTCTCTAGGCGCTGGGGGCCGTCGGGAAGATTAAGCGAGCTATTGCCCAGAGTCACATGGTGCTGGGCTAGCCTGCCGCCGGAGCCGGGCATCGAACCGTGATCCCCAGATTCCGGAGTCAGTCGCCCTGGCCGCGGCGCCACACCTCTTCCTTCCATACAGAGGCAATAATACCAAGGGAAGAGGTTGCGGTAACAACAACAACCGATCCTCTTCCGCCAGTAAACAATGACTTCCCTTTGCTCGCCCCACAGCATTCCACTCCTGTAGGGGGCAGACTAACACAGTTCCTACCTGTCTGGAACTCCATTACTACAGACAAGTGGGTAAGACAGATTTTGCAGTGTGAATCTTTCTGGATTCACTATGCTGTGCATTATTCCGCAGTCTGGTGGTTGGGTCCCAAATCGTAGTCTTTTCTTTGTTTTTTGTTTTTTTGTAGCCCAGGTGGGCATCGACGTCCCACCTTTTGGTGTACTTCCTGTGACGTCGGCACGCTTCCTGCGGAAGCTCCCACCCTTGGGCACCATCTTCAGATTCTTTTTTCCGCGGTTGGTTTTGGATCGTTCCCGAAATTGCTCCAGACATTTTTGGAGAAAGAAGAAGCAAAGAAGGATTTTTTTTAACGGAAAGCATTGATAGCACGACACCATTGAAGAAGACGACGAAGGTTATCCAACATGGCTACTGCCTAGAACTTACAGCAATCCCTCCACACATACCTCCCAAGCAGCGCCCAATGTCTACAGATCTGACTCTGCTTCGACAAGAGGTTCTGTCACTTTTACAAAAAGATGCTATTCAGATAGTTCCTTTAGAAGAACAAGGAACAGGAGTTTACTCGCTGTACTTTCTAATTCCCAAAAAGGACGGGACACTAAGGCCAATTCTCGACATCAGGCCCCTCAACCATTACATACAATCAGATCATTTTCATATGATCACTTTACAACAAGTACTCCCACTGCTGCAACAAGGCAATTTCCTTACAACACTAGACCTAAAGGACGCCTACTTCCATATACCCATACATCCTGCTCACAGAAAGTATCTAAGGTTTGTACTAGAAGGACAACACTATCAGTTCAAAGTCCTTCCATTCGGAGTGACGACGGCGCCGCGTGTATTCACAAAGTGCCTAGCAGTCGTAGCAGCACGTCTCAGGAGACAACAAATACATGTCTGCCCTTATCTAGACGATTGGCTCATAAAAGCCAAGTCATTCAATCAGTGTGTACAACACACATCGGAAAATTCATACGTTGCACAACTTAGGGTTTACAATAAACTACACCAAGTCGCACCTGCAGCTTTCGCACGTTCACCAGTATCTAGGAGCTACCATAAACACATCTACAGCTCGAGCGTATCCCAGTCCAGCCAGGATACAGAGCATTCAAACCTTAGTCACCACCTTTCAACACCAAGAGTCTCTGCAAGCCAAAGTGTTCATGAGACTAATAGGCATGATGGCATCTTGCATCTTCATAGTACCACATGCAAGACTGCAAATGCGCCCATTACAAGAATGTCTAGCACAACAGTGGGATCAGGCTCAAGGTCAGCTCACAGACCTGGTGTTGGTGGACAGCCGCACACATCGCTCTCTGCAGTGGTGGAACACCAAAAACCTGACAACGGGGCGACCGTTCCTCGAGCCTGTTCCACAAGTAGTGCCCACAACAGACGCATCCCTCACAGGATGGGGAGCCCATCTCTTACATTATACAACTCAAGGTCAATGAGAGACTGCTCCATATCAACCATCTAGAGCTTCTAGCGATATTCTTAGCACTCAGGACTTTCCAACTTCAAGTACAAAACAAAGCTGTCTGAATCCGGGCGGACAATATGACAGCCATATACTACATACAAAAACAGGGGGGGGACACCCTCTCTGCAACTGTCCCAGCTCGCACAGAACATTTGGAGATTGGCCATTCCTCAGAACATACATCTGTTAGCGGAACACCTTCCGGGAGTTCACAATCAGATAGCAGATCTGTTGAGTCGACAGTCACAACAGATTCACGAATGGGAACTACATCCACAAGTTCTTCAGCCATTCTTCCAAAGGTGGGGGCAGCCACACATAGATCTGTTTGCCACCCACAAAAATGCAAAATGCTCAACCTTCGCCGCCAGGTTTCCACACCCACGGTCGGAAGGGAATGCGATATAGATGAACTGGTCAGGCAGATTTGCGTACGCTTTTTTGCCTCTCTCACGGATTCCATTAGTGGTGCGCTAGCTCAGACAACAGTCTCAACTGATCCTGGTGGCCCCCACATGGGCACGCCAGCCGTGGTTCATCACACTACTAGAACTCTCTCTGGTTCCACACCAAAAGTTACAGCTCACACCATCCCTGTTAACACAGAACCATGTCGCGAAAATCCTGTCCTCCCTGAACCCCAACAACCACTTCAATGACCCGCTCCCTTCAAACTGTCTCGCGACTGTTACCAAATCCATCATTCCCAGCTGGACTGCGATAATCAACGCCTCCCTACGACAGGGATCAATACCGACCTCGCTGAAAGCAGGCCAAGTCCTCCCCATTCTGAAAAAGCCGTCGCTGGACCCAGCCTCCCCAGACAACTTTAGACCAATTTCCAACATTCCACTCCTGGCTAAAGTGCTGGAAAAGTGTGTACAAATACAGCTAAGCCACCACATCAACAACTTCCATCTACTCGATGACTGCCAATCAGGCTTCCGACCGGGGCACCGCACCGAAACCACCATGCTTCAAATCGTTGATGACTCTCTTCAAGCCCTTGACCAAGACAAAACCTGTCTCCTGATCCTCCTTGATCTATCATCGGCCTTCGACACGGTCAACCACGAGATGCTACTCGAACGCCTCAAACTGAGGATGGGATTAGATGGCACAGTCCTCGACTGGTTCAGATCCTTCCTTCAAAACCGATCTCAGAGATTCCTTATCAATGGCAACCTGTCTGCTCCCTCCTTGGTCACGGTGGGAGTCCCTCAGGGATCAACATTGTCCCCCTCCCTCTTCAATCTCTATCTGGAACCCCTGGCTGAAGTCCTGCGCACTGCAAATATCTTCTTCCGTATGCACGCTGATGACACTCAGATCTACATAAACATCTCATCTCTTGCGGAGATCCTCACCCTGAATGAGGCCCTGAAGCTGACCGTCAGATGGCTCTCCTACAACCAACTCAAACTCAATGTTAAGAAAACTGAGTTCCTTTTAATCTCACCGCCCAAGAGCAACCCTGAGATCCAGACATGGATTAAAGTCATCACAGCCTTAAACTGTTCCCCAACCATTGTGAATTCGGCCAAATCTCTGGGAATTACCTTGGATTATAACCTAAATATGCGAGACCACATCAATGCAATGGCGAAATCTGCCAGATTCCACCGGAGCTACCTATGGAAATTGAAACCCTTTCTAGACGCTCCTGACCTAAAACTCTCAGTCCAATCATTAGTTATCTCTCGACTGGAATATGGTTGCTCCACCCTTCTGGTTTACCCAAGATCTCGCTGGCACCCTTAAAAGCCTGCCTCAACGCAGCCGCCAGACTACTCACAGGCTCAAAAAGATTTGATCACATCACTCCTCACTTGAAAGCGTTAAACTGGCTCCCCTTCGAGGCGAGAATTCACCTCAAGCTGGCATGCATCACGCACAAGGCCCTTCACTCTAACTCCCCTGCGTATCTTGCACAGAAGCTTGTGTTATCCGGAGGAAACAGAAACTTAGGATCGGCCAAGGCCCTCCTACTCCGGCCTGCATGCTTTAGGAAAACAAAAACCTACAATCGGGCTTTCGCTGGGACTGCACCAAGAATATGGAACTCCCTCCCTCCCGACATCAGAAAAATCCCCTCCTTAGCACGCTTCAAAAAAGAGGCCAAGTCCTTCCTCAAGGGTAAATTCCTTGGCTAAACTCGTTCCCACAGCCACCTGAGACTGTTGCCTTATCCTGCGACCTTGTACATTACTCTTGTGATTAGTGTAATTTTTGTCCTGCTGTATAGCTTATCCTATCCCTCAATGTACATTACTTGTATGATATCCCGCCTACCTACGACCCCTTGACTCTGTATGTTCTCCGATGTACTAATCTCCTGTGTTGCTTGTTATGACCTGCCTGGACCTTGTATTACTTCTATGAACCTGTAAAGTGCTCTGATACCCTCACGGGTCAAGTTTGCGCTCTATAAAACCTTAAAATAAATAAAATGGAGACATCAGACATCCAGACCTGAATCAACTGAATTTGGCGATCTGGCTCCTGAAGTCATAGAGTTTGGCTATCTTAACCTACCACCAGACTGTATGAACATCATTAAAGAGGCCAGGAGACCTACTACCAGAGCGTGTTATGCCACTAAATAGAAAATATTTGCCATTTATTGCAACCATAACCAAATTGATCCCCTGGATGCTTCAATCCAGAATATCATTTGTTACCTTTTACATTTACAAAGGTTTATTCCGGCGTATTCTTCCATACGCCTGCACCTCGCAGCAATTGCAGCCTATTTACAAAACAGGCAACATCTGTCTCTCTTCAGAGTCCCTGCAATCAAAGCATTCATGGAAGGATTAAAGAGAATAATCCCACCCAGATTGCTACCTTCTCCTGTGTGTAACCTGAATCTTGTCCTTGCAAGACTCATGGGACCTCCTTTCGAGCCTCTACATAAATGCTAACTGTAATTCCTAACATGGATAACAGCGCTTTCCTTGTTGCCATTACTTCTCTCAGAAGAGTAGGTAAGATACAAGCTTTCACTATACAAGAACCATTTTTTCAAATACATCCTAACAAAGTGGTTCTTAGACCTAATCCCAAATTTCTTCCAAAGGTCATCACTCCTTTTCACCTAAATCAATCCGTAGTTACCCGTGTTTGTCCAAAACCCAGACTCTGTGGCAGAAAGAGCTTTACACACGTTAGATGTTAAAAGAGCTCTTTTATACTACATAGATATAACTAAATCCTTTCGAAAGACAAAACAACTGTTTGTATCTTTCTCTCCTCCACACAAAGGCAATCCCATCTCTAAAGGTGGGATCGCAAAGTGGATTGTAAAGTGTGTACAAATATGCTATCAAAAAGCTAAACGTACACGAACAGTTCCTCCTAGAGCGCACTCCACTCGCAAACTAGGAGCCTCTATGGCTTTCTTAGGAAACATCCCCCTGGAGGACATATGCAAGGCAGTAACATGGTCTACACCACACACCTTCAATAAACACTATTGTGTTGATGTGCAGGCCAAGCAGCAAGCTGCAGTGGGCCAGTCTGTCCTTAAAACTCTCTTTGAAACCACTGCAACGGATACAAGTGACCACCGCTAGGGGAGACACTGATGTACAATCGTTGCTAAGTGTACACTCTGCAGCTCATATGCCTCGAACGGCAAATGCTACTTACCAGTATGCATCTGTTCTTGGCATGTAGAGCTGCAGTGTTGTACACGCCCTCCCCGGGACTTGTATCCGTTCCAGTTTTCATCTGACGTAGATGCACATGCATGGACATCCTTTTTTCTTTTCTTCTACTAACTCCATCATTTCCCATCATGGCGAAAAACAATCTGGGGATGGAGCCGATGCCCAGGCGCAGTATTGTACAAGGGAGGAGTCACCTATCTCGTGACTACAAAGACTTCTTCCAACAAGACAACAACCTGCAATCATCCAAGCCCAACACCAGGTGGCGATCTAATGCATCGTGTACAACTCTGCAGCTCTACATGCCAAGAACAGATGCATTCTGGTAAGTAGCATTTTCCATTTAGGGGCACCCTGAACCTTCCTTCCTCAGATCCCGATTTCGAAACAAGAAAGAAGACCAAGAAGAAAACCTGCTGTGCAGCTGCTAACAAAAGGACACCACCAACTGACTTGACCCCAGCCCTACAGGCCTGTTGATCCTTGAACGTGCTCCTGCTAAATCCCGGCATCTCCTGCGGCACCTGCCTGCCTAGACCCTCTTAGGGACTGGGACTCCCATGAGTAGTGGTTCTGCTTAAACAATACCCCTGGTGCCAGCCAGGAACTGCGAATCCAGCCCACTCTGCACCCGCCGAGCCCGGCCTGTGCCTGAGTGGACAAAGACCCTGAGGACATCCCCCTCGGCGATTCTGACCTGGAGTCCAGTGCCCAAGGACCCTCGTCGACGACCCAGACGACGCCTGCAGCCTCAGAACCGGGGACACCTCCAACCATGACCAGCAGAGAGTGCGATTTCCTGACGCCAAAAGACACCCCTGCACCAGGCGCTCCCCGGCCCCTTGTGCCCAACTCCGGGGTGCCTACCTACCCTCCAAGATCCCAACTTCCCCTCGAAGTGTTGGTCGCTCCAGAAGATGCTCCGTCCCCGAGCCTTCAGCCTTTGTTCCCTTTCCAAGATCTCCATTGAATAATATTGAGCGCCCGACGGCTCAAAAGCACCCTGCACCCAGCCGCCCGAGTGCCCCATGCCATGTAACCTTTGTCCTCATCTACTTCCCCATTTGCCCTGAGCAAGTGACCAGGAGCTCAGCTCCCACAGCCGCGTGGCCTGCTAGCCCGCAGCCATCAACCGCAGGCCCCCCTGCCTCTCATTGGATGTCATTGGGCCTAACTACCTCTGCCCCGGCTGCCACTGTGCTGCTGAAGTTGTACCCACTGTACCTACCTGACCCTGGGGGACCCCTTAGTCTATGCCCAGAACCATAACTCTGCCAGTCGAGTACTCACCTAAAAGCTGATAACTCACTTTTCTTCCATATGCTAGCATTGACTGGTTTCACTTGGAAATTCTTCTAAGTGTGGAGTTTTGGAACTTTAAAATATTCATCTAAAATCAGCCGAACAACGAATTCCTATTTACTCATCTGTTATCCAGAGAGACCTCAGTGCTGCATCTTGTAGCCCAGCAGTGACCCTTAAAATTAATTATAACCGCACTTACCAGAAACTTGGGTTTTCTTCCATAGGATATCATTTTCTGCTTTTTGCTGAAAAAGTTTCTAAGTGTTGATTTTTGAAAGTTGCAAATATTCTTTAAAAATCGTGCCAACCTAGGAGTCCAGAACTGGATTACACAAGTAACGCAATCATACTTTACCTGCAAACTGAATTTCCTTCTATAGGATAACATTGGTAATTTTACCTGGAAAAGTTTCCAAGTGTCAACTTTTAAAATTCAATAATATTCCTTAAAAATCACTACTCTAACCAAAACGCTTTTACTCAACTGTTTACAGCTCATGTCCCGGGACTAAATCTAGGATTCAGTCCTGTGGTTAGAAAAGTAATCTACAAAGTAACTAATTGCATTTAACTAGAAATTCCCGTTGAGCTTAATGTTGCATTGTTTTGAAATTGTGTTGCCCATTGCAACAACTGTAACTATTGTATTCAGAGTCTATTGCCTATTTGAAAAGTATTTAACTAAAGTAACTCATTCCAAGAAACTATATTTTGATACCTTGTTGGTTCTAAAATAAAACAACTATATCTTTTGATACCAAACAATTGGCCTGGAGTTCAGTCCTTGAGTGTGTGACATCATTTGCTGACCGAGTGTGTACAACAAATGCTTTACACTGTCCTCTGGTACTGCCTTACTGCTCGACCAAGCTACCACTTTAGAGAGTAAGGTTATATCTAACTTTAGCCTCTGCCAAACCTCTGGGGAGTGTGGACTCTGTGCACAGTGTACCTTACTTTGAAACAGGGGGGGTGTCTCCCAGGGTCAGTGATGCACTCGGTACATCCTCAGCGGCACTAGGGTGGTCTGGTGCAGAGTGTTGAGGCCCAATGTTATCCTATGGAGGATAGGGAGTCTCCGGTTGGTGGCTGCTGGCAAGCAGGCCACATGGTTGTGGGAGCAAAGCTCCCGGGGCTTAGCTTGGGGCAAGTTGGGACCAAAGTAGCACCAAAGGTGCACCTTTAGCGGCACTAGGGCAGCCGGGTGCAGAGTGCTGTTTTGAGGTCCGGTGCCCTGTTTCCAATGGAGAACCTCCGGCACAAAGAAACACTGCAGGCTCTGGGACGAGGATCTTCCAGGTGCGACTACCACTTTGAGGGGTAAGTTGGGATGTTGAGGGTTTGTTAGGCACCACTGGGTTTAAAAAATGTCCCCAGTGTGGAGCTAAATTTCCACAAAGTGACCACCACAAGGTTTGCAACATTTGCATCTCACCCGAAAAACGAGGAAAAGGATTGCCAAGCCTGCGCCTCATTTCAATCTAAAAAGACTATCCGTGATCGCCGGGCTCGACAACACGTTATGGCTCAACAGGCTGCACTAGTGCCAGACAATATTTTTTATGAAGGCCCCAGCGTTGCAGTGGATTCAGAGGAGCTTGACATAGTCTCCGAAGCTGATGACTCCGATGACCACAACACTCCAGGTCAACGAGTGAGTACAAATGCCCCTGTCCCACCCGAAAAACAGAAGGCTCCGGTCAAAACTTCGTCTGAAGGCCTTAGTTGAGACAGAGGGAAAACTTCAGAAGCCCCGCCTCCGGGTCCGGCTCCAAAGACCAAGGAAAAGCCTTCTGGCAGCTCGGGACCGAGCAAGCCGCATATCAGTACCCGCAAAACACCTGCGGTACCGAAATTGGGGATACACCCTATTCCTATTAACGTAAAAAAAAAAACACCGGAAGCCTTCGGATCCGAAGAAAATTTCAGACTCTGCACCAACTTCGAAGCCAAAGGAGCACAAGACCCCTCCTACGGCTCTAGGGACTAAATCCAAATCATGTTCAGAACAGATAAAATCGGCACTGAAAGGGGACAACAAGCAGGAAGAACTGTTTCGACCAGATCCTGTGGATCCAAAACAAGACATTACATGTGAGCCCTAAAACAGGCCATAGTGTCAGTCTCCCATCAAAGAAGAGGGAATCTGATACCTCGCACTCTCCTGAGGTACCTGTGAAGAAGAGACTTTGCAACTTCACCCCTAAAGCCCTCTTCTCCTATTCTTCCTACCAAACCTTTGTCTCCTATAAACTCTTTTTAGAATCTCTCCATACTCACCCTTACCACCACAGGATGATTATGATTTAGGGGATGGGGATGGACATAAGGATCCCTTAAATGACCCTGATGATGATGATGACACTACCCCACCTCAGGATACGTGGGACAATTACAACGATCCCACAGATCCTCCTGACCTTCCTGATGCACCCCCCACCCCTCCCACCCCAGATGACAATATAGGGTTTACTCAGCTCATTATAGGGCTGCGCAATAACATGGTGTAAACTACATTCAGACCCCATGGACGAAGACTTCCTACTGGACGGATTTGCTCAGTCACAAAAAGCAATACACACATTGCCAATGCTCAAAGGTGTCATTAAACATGCACCAGACCTATTTAAAGACAAATTGATAAAAAGTATAAGCCTGCCCCTAAAGGTCCAGTATACATCAGCGGACAACTCCCCTTAGATTCTTCAGTAGTGCAAGAAAACGGGCTA
This sequence comes from Lissotriton helveticus, assembly GCF_964261635.1. Lineage (NCBI taxonomy): Eukaryota > Metazoa > Chordata > Amphibia > Caudata > Salamandridae > Lissotriton > Lissotriton helveticus. Next base: position 1,217,641,468 of record NC_136071.1, on the reverse strand, counting down.
ATTCCCAAACCTCTGGTGATGCTCCACTCCCAGACAAAGAGTCTAAACTGCTGGACGCTTCAGGCAAACAAGTTGCCTCCCAAGCAGCCAATCACTGGAGGATAGCTAATGCACAGGCACTGCTTGCCAGATATGATAGGGCTCACTAGGATTAGCTAGAAGATCTTATTCAGCACAAAATCTATGGGAGCATTACAATCTCAGACACCACAAAGGTTCCTTTTGTCGCTCCTTTTATAGGGGCGGATCCAAAAACATTAGCACAGACACTACCTCCTCCTCCTTCAAGAGTCCCACACAAACATCTCCCAACAAGGGATATTTTAGGGGAAGGTACAGGGGAAACAATAACAAGGGGAGAGGTTGAGGTAACTACAACCGAACCTCCCCTTCTACCAAGCAATGACTTCCCATCGCTCCCTCCAAACCATCCCACTCCGGTCGGAGGAAGACTCCCAGCCCCCCCATACCCCGCCCCCCATCTTCCCTCTGGTGGCCATCAGAACTGTATCTCCCAACCCCTTTCCCCCCCCCCCCCCCCCCCCCCCCGGAACCCGTGTCAAAAGCCAGGAACCTTGGTGTCGGGTTTAATAGCGATCTCTCTCTTGAAACAATCAAATCGACCAAGTCTCTGGAGCCTGCTTTGGGAAACTCCGCATGATCCGAAAAATATTCCCCTTTCTCCCTCAAGACTCTCGCCGGACTGTTGTCCACGCACTCATTGTAGGAAGGTAGATCCCTGACTATGGTTGCCCCCAACTTTTTGCCTGGTGTTTTGCTGGTTTTCTGACTTAGTTGACCTGGGACCCTGCTATTCAGGACCCCAGGCCCACTGCTCTCTCTGTAAAATGGATTCCATGTACCTTAGGTACATATCTAATTGGATACTGAGTCACCTTATCAGTCCCTGTACAGTGTACCATAGGTACCCAGAGCATAGGTGTACCCAGGGCCTACCGGCTGCATCATGTATTATGCCACCCCTGGCTGGCCATCCAAATCTGACACAACTGGCTGCACGACAGCTGGGGCAAGGTGGTGTAAACACCCTTTGCTTTTGATATAGTATTCCTATATCTAACCCTAAAAATGGACACCTATATTCCTATCAGTCACTCCAATGGCAGGCCTTAACAATCCTGAAGGCAGAGTGCGTGGAATAAGGTGAAATGGTGCTCTGGCATGAGCTGAGCCCGTTTGCAGCTTGCGGAACCAAGTCCTAATAGCTGTTCCATGATAACGCATACCATATACTCTTAAGTGCATTATAATCCTCGCGGTTATATGCCAACTCTGGTATCGCTTTATCAAAACATGTCGAGTAAGGTGTCATACGAATTGGAATACTAACCCCTCGCCAATTCTGGTGACGGGGTTAGCATTCCACCCTTCTAGAGGGACACGACATGTATGTAACCTGTAACCCCGGTTAAAGTCAGACATAGCCTCAGCTCCACAAGATGGATGCTGCCACCGAGACACAAGTCTGCCCTCCTGCTGCTGGGAGTCCTCCCAGCACAGGAGGCAAGGACAAAGGGTTTCCTGCCAGGGGCGGTGCCAGCACCGTCCCAGACAGGATTTTGTGTATTCTAGGTAGGCAGGGCTTTAGAGGAAGGTGACTGCAAGTGGCACCCCGGTGCTCACTGTGCATAGGCCGGCTTGAACCAGTTCCAGGGGCACTCCAGCCCCTGATCTGGGGAAAGCCCGCCAAAGGAGAGGGGTGTAACCACCCCCCTCCTAGTCCCACCCATAGGGCAGGACTTAGTCGCGTGCCAGCCCCCTTTTGCAGGATAAAGGTAGGAACTGGCCCCCTTCCAAATTAGATCATCTTTGAATCCTGAAACTACTTTCCACGAAAAGAACTCAAGACTTCTTCCCAAGATTCTCCCTTGTGACTAAGGAGTAGTCACCCTGCAGCAGCAGGCACCAACCAAGCATCGCGGTTTGTTGCCAGTCTCTCTTCCGGATCAAGACTGCTTCAGCACGACGAGAACCGGCTTCCCTGGCACCTCTGACCTCAACCTACATCATCAGCCCAGCTGTGATCCGTGGGTGCGACGAGACCTCGAGGGACCGGCCATCTTCAGAACTGCACGACGCTTGTCCAGCACGACCGCTGAGTGACCCTCGACTGAGTGCCCCTCGACTGAGTGCTTTGGGGTAAGAGAAGCCCCGACCCTGAGCAGCTCCAGCACCGAAGTTCAGCCCCCCTGCATCCACGAGATCTGCGTGGGGCCCTTCTGCTCTTTGCTGCTCACCGCGTTGTCCAGGTCGCTTGCCCGTTGGCTAGTGGCCCTCTCACGACGCTCCACGACGACAACCACTGCTGGTCTGGTTGCTCCAGACTAGCCCTTGCTTCCCTTCTTCAGAGAAGCACCCTGGACCCTCCTGATCCAACCAAGACGCCATTTTAGGTCCACCGCGTGGGCCTTGCATTTGCCAAGACTTGTTGCCCCAATCCTGGGTCCAGCGACGTCGACAGCAAGTACCTTCGTGGGACAGCTCGCACCTCCATCCTGGTCGCCGACAACGCCTCCTGGTCCGAGAGACTGCAGAGCCCAGCAGCGCCCACTCACCTGGCTGAGGTGACTTCGTCCGGTGCCATCCTGGTGCCCACTCAAATCACTGGCTAGTGATTCAGAACTTGGTCCCCTCTGCTTACAGGTTTCTTCTTCCCTGATCCCGGCTTGGATCACCACGAACTCCTTCACTGGCCGCCTGCCAGCAACTTCTTTCTTCAGGCTCCTGGATCTTCAACGAGGGTTTCCGACGCAACTTGAACCCTATGCAGCCGCAGCCCCTGGGCTAGGTAACCTGAGTACTCCGGTGCTCCAGCATAGTCCAACACTCTTAAGTGTTCGGATCCACCCTTGTTTTCGACCCACCTAGTCGGGTTCGCCCGAGAACAGTAACTTTGTAACTGCTAGCCTCCATAGACTTTTTCCCGCCTTACGCGTGAGAGTTCCCACTCTGCACACGACGTCCACAGGCCTCCTGCTACTAATCGAAGGGTTTAGTATTGTAGGCCTAGCGTTTCTAAAGTCTATGAGAATAGTTACTTACCTGCTAGTAATTCGCATTCCACTTCTTGTGTGTATGGTTTTTCGTGCCCCTCGGGCATTTGTGTAAATTGTGCGACTTTCAGTAATTCTTTAAGAGTTTTTGTTGTGTGCTTAGCTCCCTGTCTCATAAAGAGCCAGGGTAGTCCTGTTATAAATAAATGCACTTTATTTTTGATAACAACTTGTGTGGTGTCCTTTCACTTGGTGTTCAAGGGGTAATGTGATGGTAAAACAGCTGGCTTAACACGCCCTCTAGAGTCTTAGCCTTAGACTGCTCGTATCCATGCTACTAGGATAGCTGGTCTATAAGGTTGACTTATAACCAATCATCAATAAGGGTTGTTTGGACTGATACAAAGTGCTCACTAGAATAGTGAACAATATATATCAGGCCAACTTCTCACACTCATCACCTCTCATTTAGACTATGCTAATAGTCTGTACGCAGGGGCTCCCGCGTACCTGATCAGACGTCTACAGAGGGTCCAGAATGCGGCGGCTAGGCTGATACACAACATCCCTTATCGCCACTCGATTGCCCCCTACCTCATGAAGCTTTATCGGCTTCCAGTGGTCAAGCACATCAAGTTCAAATCCATGGTTCTGTTCTTCAGATCACTACGGAATACGGGCCCAACCTCCCTGAGAACCCGGCTCAAACTTGTCCAGTCTAGCCGTAATGTTAGATCCAACCACCTTCACCTCCTCGCATCGCGCCGCTTTCATCGCGCCAGAATGGGCGGTAGATCATTCGCAGTGATCGCGGCAAAAACTTGGAATAGCCTGCCTCTGCCATTGCGACGGTCTATTTCAGAATCAATTTTCCGCCGAGATCTTAAGACTTGGCTTTTCTCCTGTGCCGAATGTCCCGTGACCTTTCACCCCCCTTTTGCCTGTCCAAGCGCCGGGACACCCCAGCGCTTTACAAGCTTCCTAAATAAATATCCTCAAGTTATTCATTCATTCTTTCAGATGTGGGGCCACCCAGACATAGATCTTTTTGCCCTCACGCAAAATGCCCAGCCTTCGCCTCCAGGTATCCACACCCGTTGTCCAAGGGCAATGCAACATGGGTGAACTGATCAGGCAAATTTGCGTACGCTTTTCCGCCACTCCCGTTCATCCCATTAGTAGTGCGCAAGCTGAAGCAACAGTCTCTCAGTAGTTGCTTAAACATTCCCCCGGCAACCATGGTTCACAACACTCCTAGAACTCTCAGTAGTCCAACACACAAAAACTACAGCTCTCCCCAAAGCTTCTCACACAGAACCATGGAGAGAGAAGGCATCCAGCTCAATGGAACCTAGCAATCTGGCTCCTGAAGTCCTAGAGTTTGGTTACCTTAACCTTCCTCCAGATTGGATGTACATTCTTAAAGAAGCGAGACGCCCCACTACTAGAGCTGACTATGCAGCCAAATGGAAAAGATGTCACTTACTGCAATAACAACAAAAGTGACCCACTAGATGCTTCAATTCAAAACATTATTTGCTATTTACTGCATCTGCTAAGATGTAATCTCGCTTACACATCCATAAGATTGCATCTTGCAGCCCTTGCTGCCTACCTGCAAAACAGACATTTGTCATTGTTTAGGGTACCTGCTATCAAAGCGTTCATGGAGGGCCTTACAAGGATAATTCCACCCGCAACCCCACCCTCTCCAGGGTGGAATTTAAACATTGTCCTTACTAGGCTCATGGGTCCCCCATTTCAACCTCTACACAAATGCGAATTGCAGTTCCTTACATGGAAAGTAGCTTTCCTGATCGCAATCACTTCTCTCAGTAGAGTGAGCGAGATCCAGGCTTTAACCGAACAAGAACCTTTCTTACAAATACATCATAACAAGGTGGTTCTTAACCGCTTAACAGCGACGCAAATTCTGCTGGGGTGCTAAGGTTTAAATGAGTGGGCGGGGCCGCATCGGACAACGGACGTGCGCAGCACTACCGAAGTGGTTAGAACAAATCCAAAATTCCTTCCCAAGGGAATTTCTGAATTCCATCTTAATCTGTGGAATTGCCTGTTTTTTCCCCAGTTGAAAGATCTCTTCACACCCTAGATGTCAAAAGAACTAAACAGAACTAAACCCTTTAGAAAAAAAAAAACTGTTTGTAGCCTTCTCGCAACCTCATAAAGGAAACCCCACCTGCAAAACTGGAATTGCCAGGTGGATAGTCAAATGTATTTAAGTATGCTACCAGAAAGCAAAACGCATATTAACAATTCCCCCTAGATCGCACTCAGCACGCAAACTAGGGGCTTTCATGGCATTCTTAGGGAATATTCATTTTCTCTGAGCGGGTAAAAGAGGAAGATTGTCACAAAGGGCAGGTGATGACTGTGTCTGTTTGTTGCTGAACTGTTTTGAAGTTCGTACACCACGTGAAAGTTCTTTCGACTGTTTGCTGGAGTTATGACTCCCTAGAGTGAAGGGCATTCTCTAAGCTTGAATTGTTTTATGAGAGAATTCTAGCGTGATGCACCAGCCTGTCAGACACTCAATGAACCAGCCCATCTCCTGAAATCTCTCCCAGCGTCCAGTTAGTCTTTTTACCTCATCTACTGGCAGTCTTTCATCCAGGGTTGCGAAGAGTTGAAAGGATGAAGCAGAGTATTAGACCTAGACACCTAGTATGATGTATGTGATATTTCTGGAGCAAGACCTGCGCCAAAAGGCCTCGAAGCGCTGTACATGATCAAACGCAAGCATGAAGTCACGAGTGATAGGGGAGGTGCTGGGCTGTGGGTGGGCACTCATTGTGATGTAGTGTTCTTTAGAGGGGAGTCTAACTCATTCCTACATTGGAGCAGCAGCAGTGGGACGTGTGAGAAGTTGGCCTGATGTGCAGTGCTCACTATTCTAGTGATCACTATGTATCATTCCAACAACCCTTATTGATGATTGGTTGTAAGTCAACCTTATAGACCAGCTATCCTAGTAGCATGGATACGAGCAGTCTAAGGCTAAGACTCTAGAGGGCGTGTTAAGCCAGCTGTTTTACCATCACATTACCCCTTGAACACCCAGTGAAAGGACACCACACAAGTTGTTATGAAAATAAACGTATATTTATTTCTAACAAGACTACCCTGGCTCTTTATGAGACAGGGAGCTAAGCACACAACAAAACTCTTAAGAAAATACTTCAAGTCGCACAATTTACACAAAGGCCCGAGGGGCACGAAAAACCATATATTACAAAAGTGGAATGCGAAATTACTAGCAGGTAAGTACTATTCTCATAGGCTTTAGAAACGCTAGACCTACAATGCTGAACCCTTAGATTAGAAGCAGGAGGCCTGGGGACGTCGTGTGCAGAGTGGGAACTCTCACACGTAAGGAGGGAAAAAGTCTATGGAGGCTAGTAAAGTTAAAGTTAGTGTTCTCGGGCGAACCCGACTAGGTAGAGCTGAAACGACAAAGGATCCTGACACTTAGATAGATAGACTATGCTGGAGCACCGAAATGCTCAGGTTACCTAGCCCAGGGGCTGCGGCTGCATAGGGGTGAAAAGACGTCGGGGATCCTCGTTGCAGTCTATGGAGCCTGAAGAAAGAAGTTGCTGGCAGGCGACCAGTGAAGAAGTTCGTGAGGATCCAAGCCTGGATCAGTGAAGAGGAAGACCTGAAAGCAGAGGGGACCAAGTTCTGAATCACTAGCCAGTGATTTAGGTGGGCACCAGAGTGGCACCGGACGAAGTCACCTCGACCAGGTGAGTGGGCGCTGCTGGGCTCTGCAGTCTCTCGGACCAGAAGGCGTTGTCGGCGACCAGGATGGAGGTGCGAGCTGTCCCACGAAGATATCGGCTGTCGACGTCGCTGGACCCAGGATTGGGGCAACAAGTCTTGGCAAATTTAAGCCCACGCGGTGGACCTTAAATGGCGTCTGGAGTGGACCAGGAGGGTCCGGGGTGCTTCTCTGATGGAGGGAAGCAAGGGCCAGTCTGGAGCAACCAGACCAGCGGTGTTGTCGTCGTAGTTCGTCGTCGGGAGGGCCACTAGCCAACGGGCAAGTGACCTGGACAACGCGGTGAGCAGCAAAGAGCAGAAGGGCCCCACGCAGATCTCGTGGATGCAAGGGGGCTGGACTTCGGTGCTGGAGCTGCTCAGGGTCGGGGCTTCTCTTACCCCAAAGCACTCAGTCGAGGGTCACTCTGTGGTCGTGCTGGACAAGCGTCGTGCAGTCTTTAAAGATGGCCGGTCCCTCGAGGTCTCGTCACACCCACGGATCACAGCTGGGCTGATGATGTAGGTTGAGGTCCGAGGTGCCAGGGAAGCCGGTTCTCGTCGTGCTGGGCAGTCTTGATCCGGAGGAGAGACTTACAGCAAACCGCGATGCTTGGATGGTGCCTGCTGCTGCAGAGTGACTACTCCTTAGTCACAAGGGAGAAATCTTGAGTCTTGAGTTCCTTTCGTGGAAAGTCGGTTCAGGATTCAAAGATCTAATTTGGAAGGGGGCCCGCTCCTACCTTTATCCTGCAAAAGGGGGCTGGCACGCGGCTAAGTCCTGCCCTATGGGTGGGACTAGGGGGGGGGGGGTGGTTACACCCCTCTCCTTTGGCGGGCTTTTTCCCAGCTGAGGGTCTGGAGTGCCCCTGGAACTGGTTCAAGCCGGCCTATGCACAGTGAGCACCGGGGTGCCACTTGCAGTCACCTTCCTCTAAAGCCCTGCCTACCTAGGATACACAAAATCCTGTCTGGGACGGTGCTGGCACCGCCCCTGACAGGAAACCCTTTGTCCTTGCCTCCTGCGCTGGGAGGACTCCCAGCAACAGGAGGGCAGACTTGTGTCTCGGTGGCAGCATCCATTTTGTGGAGCTAAGGCTCTGTCTTACTTTAACCGGGGTTACAGGTTTGTAAAAACAGGTCAGGGACAATCAATATTTGCCCGGCGGTATCGCCTCTTTTAACCCACGAATTATTAATCAATGAAGAGGCAGGCACTGGAGACGGGAAGGCAGGAAACAAGGTTTATTCTCTCCGGAGGAGAACACATCAGTTCAGACAGCAGGTATCGTCATGAGGTGCTCTAACCGCATCTCTGAGGCCTGGCCTCTTATACACAGTTTTGTGATCTTTATTACAGGTAACACATTCTTGCAATGCTTTGAAGTATGAAAGGACATCCTCGGAATCTCCCCTTCAGGCCCGTTCCCACACACATTTACAGTTGAAGTCCCCACCCCGGTCACAATAGGTGATGATTATCGCGCAGCTGGACATTCCGCCGATTCACGGAATGTGGGGGGTTGATCGGATCTCATAGGGTGGGGGCTTTGATCAACTCGAGGGTCCTTTAATGGGGGAAGCTTCCCACTGTACCGGGGGGCAATAAACAGTATCCGCAGAGCTAGGTGGTGGCCTGGGAACGAGGAAGACAAACGGGCACACAGGAAAGGGGGTTTGTATCAAAGGGACCTGGGACCATAAAAGGAATGAAGGGAGGTGTCGCGCTGGGAACAGGATGGGGTTCTGAGGCAGAGCTGCGCTGAAGAGGGGTGTATGACCCAAGGCATGTGAGAGCGGGGGGGGGGGGTGGCCAGTGCGTGGGGGATGGGGGGGGTTTGTGAGGGCGAAGGGCTGTGCTGGGGGCCAGTGGTGTGCAGAGGGTGGTTCTGATCGAGGCACCTAAAATGGCGGGTGCGCACGACAAAAAGTGTGGCATCAGGGGAAAAGGCAAGATGGCGCAGATAATGTTTACCAAACCGTACTAATTTTCCACAGTCCTCCCTTTAACATTTCCAAGGCATCTTGCTGGCCTATTTCCTATCCATGTCTACTGTGGCGGTCATAAGTAAAGAAGTAGGAACCCAGGTGAAGGAGCTATAAACATAACATTTAAAATCTTTCGTCTTAGGAGGCGGGTCTATCGATAAGCTTGTTTGCAGGAAAGTCATAGTAATGCAATATCAGACAAAAAACGATTCTGTAGTGAGAGCATTGAGTACATTTCATAGATGCTTATAGTCATTCGGAATGTGAACTGATAGGTTATTACATATGTAAGTTCTTTTCATATTTGGTTGGAACATAATCAATACAATGGTGGCTGGGAGAGAAAAGAGACGTAGTAAAAACGATAATCAGGGGTGTCATTGTTCGAAGGGGAAGTCCTATTGTCATGGACCATTATTAGTGAGTTCTCAGCATTCTTTGTCGTCTTCTGTTGGCAGTGTGGAGCACCGGCGGTGGAGCTATGTGTCCAGCTCTATTCTAGGTCCCGCGTTGCAGGGCATGACCTTTTTCTCGTTTTCCTGGTCAAAAAGGTCCTTTTTTCGCCCTGTGTCGAGTCGATTGTCAAAGAGTTCAGGTAGGAGAAGGGTGTGTGTGAGTAGTCCTTAGGGTAGGTCGGAGGAAAAGGGGATGGAGCAGGGCCAGATCGGGAACAGACCAGGGGGGGCGGAAAATTTCAGGTAGGCGGGCCCATGACTGAGTTCAGAGGGTAGGGACTTTTCGGCACATGTTGATCATCGAGCAGGGGCATCAGGTCAGCCCTTTCCTCTCATTTTGTCGAAAACAGTGCCTCGTCCTGCGATTCCTTACTGTTGCGGTCTCGCCTTGGCCAATGTCGCAGATGTCCCACGATCTGCAGTCAGGCCGCGTGCTCCCACATCCGGTCTTTCTCTCCTCCGACAGTGGTACCCTTAAATGAGTTTGAAAAGACAGTCTTTAGAGAATTGGCAGAGGAAGGTAATCACATAAGTCTATTTCTCTCCCAGCTCCAAGCAACTGAGAAACATCTGTTACATTGGGGTTTACAACCAACATACAAATAATTGATGATGGGCTTGTTGGATTTCCTATAACTTTCCTTCGTAACTATTTCTTTGGTGTTTGTTGGTGTTACATTCATTGTCGTGGTACGAGATCTGGTACTTATTCATTGCATTTTGTTTATTACAGTTACGTCAGTTCTTCTGGCGGAGACCCACTTTCCTAGTACGAGCCTCACGAAGCTATACCGTTCTCCAGGGCTTTATATTTTACGAAAAAGTGCAGCGTGCGATCACCATGGTCTGATAGGTATCTTTCTGAGGAACGAACATAGGCTAAACAATTTTCCATTCTATCAATGCATCCTACCTTTCAGCTAAACATTTTACTTTCAACAGGCTTTATTGCAACAATTTCTTCATTTCGGTCTAATCTTAACTTTGCAAACATCATTCTAATTCCTACATAGTCTCTTACAACCTGACTACTTCATTAAAAACCAGGGGGCTTGCGATAACTATCCGACTCATTCCTTGGGGTGACCGGGGTCTTATGGAAAACAACTAGGAACATAGCAAACTGGGGTGGGGGACTATCGTCTTGCTTTGTGTCATGAGGGTGTTATCTAGCAGAAGGCCACAGTTCAGTTGGTAAGCGTTCAGTGACCTTTCTCGAATTCTAAAACTCCGTAGCTTGCTCACCAACAGATCATTTCTAGGAACAATGGCTGGCCTGTGTTAGTTGCAAGTCGACCCATCTCTTACAACCGGGGGTGAGGGACATTTATTTAAACTCTCGTCCGGGGCAGCTGATACAAAACTGGGGCGTTCTGGGAAGATGGGGATGTTTCGATCACTTTTACTGTTTGGGTATTAAGACACTTCGGGACGGGGGGGGGTCGTGTTACCTGAGGCATTTTTATCATAAAAGCCACTGACATGTAGTTCCCTTATTACGGGTCAGATTAGGGAACCTCAGTCGTTTTACCTGTCCTTTCCCTTTTGGCCAATTCTAGGTTTCATCAATATTTAGCAGAAAGGAGAGGTAGTAACATGGCATCAAGGTGATTTTTATTTGAAACAAATTTGTGCAAATACTTGCGGTATATGGAGCCAATTGGGTGGTGCACCAGGGGTGGCGGTTTGCCAATTTAGGTGTCAGTCATTAGGAAGAGTGAGAGTGTGGAGGAGAGGTAGAGAGAGAGAGAGAGAGAGAGAGAGAGAGAGAGAGAGAGAGAGACGTGCAACAATAGGCTAAATAGTACACGTGCGACATGGAGAGTGGCCGTGTATCAAGATAGGCTATTCAGCGCATTACACAACATGAGACATTACGGGTCTGTTAGAATTTCGAAAGCATGCAGTTTGGGACGGACGAGCATTAGGCTGGGTACAGGGGACATGCATTGAGTAAAAGGCACCATTGTGTCGCACTTCTCGCACTCTCGGTCCTTTGACTAGTTGAGTCAACGCTTCAGTCGCATAAAAACATTGTCTCATAGTTTCAGACATACGTGACGTGCCCATTCACGCAACACGGATTAGGGGTGATCGTGTTTCATCATTTCATACAACTTATTGGTTCTGTTGTTACAAGAGCAGTTTGTGGGTGTGCGTAGGTGCCACCTTGCAGCGTTAGTCCGCTCCATGTATCAGACATGGCGAAGTTTCAGATCTTCTCCATACCTCAGTCGTGATTCCAATGTAACCTGTAGAGGGAGAGAAAAGAGGGGAAGGGAGGGGGATAACATTCGAGCATATCAAATGTACGGGCACGAAAGTCCTTTACTTACCACCTACTAGTCTTATCTCCTCGGGATATAATCCCTGGGGGCTTGGTTTCTGAAGCCAGGGGGGGCATCAGTGTGGCAAGGATGGCGGGCGATAGGTTGTTCACGAGGGAGACGGTCAGAGGCGCTTAGTGCGAGGTATCTAGTTTGTAGATGTATCTAGCTATCGGGGTCCTTAAATTTCTTTTTTCAACGCTGTGATTGTCCTAAGGCATATCAGTTCTTCGGCCAACCCTGTTCCCTAGTACCTTTGAGTACCATACCCTTATAACATTCTATCATTTACACCACTTCACTTTACCCGTCCTCAGAAGTCGAGGTCCTTCTCCATGCGTTAGTTCCTGGGCCAGTCGCATATTCGGGGGCAGAGTATCGTGCCTTAGATTCGATCCTCAATCCGGGGCTCAGCAACCGTCTTTTAATAACCTTAAAAAAGAGAACAAAGCAGGGTGCACAGAAAAACTCTCCCGCTGATCCCACATTTTAAGAAAAAGCATGCAATACCTGTTCATAGTTTGGAAAACCTTTATTTGCACAATCGTTCAGCATGTAGATATGAGAGTGCAATCGTATTTGGCCGGACACGGCGATGGCTGAAGCACGTACAGTAGGGGGGACTATTTCGCAGCATTATAAACATGTAAAAAGGTTTATTCATTCATTTGTAGGAAATAAAAACGTCTATCAATAGTTGAGGGATCAAGGGGCATTCATTTCATAATTGGAAGCACAGTCGGACTAGTTGCAATCAGATTTCCTATATGCATACCGTGGGGGTGTGTCATAAGCGAGATTATGTATCAGTTACAATAATGTTATAATAAATCGTACATTGAAACCAACATTTTTCACGGGATCCTTTTACATGTTCGTCGAGTGAACCCTCCCTCTTTGTCGTCAAGTGTACAAAGGATCATATACATATCTCAGAACATCAAGTCTTATTAGCTAAAAACACCACGAGGTGTCCGTAAGTTCTCATTGACACCGGCGCCATTTTGGGCGGGGCCGGGTGAGTCCGGAAGTAGCATCCGGGATAAAATGTTTCCTACAACCGGCGGTTGGACCAGAGTCCTTTTCGGCAGTTAAAAAAACTCGTGCTAACAGAAGGGGTGGCTATGTCGTGGTTATTTCGTTAGCGAGCAAGGCAGTTGTTCCTCACCGGAAGCCTGTAGGGGCCAAGGGCTCCGGGGACTTTTGTAGAATCTTCAAGGCTGTGGGGATGCTGTCGGAGGTGGGGGCTCGTGCCCCGGTGGGCTAGCATCCGAGTTATACTGCTGGTCAAAGTTACTCTAGCGGCCTAGACCCGCCTTCCAGGGGGCCCAGACGCCATTTTGAGGCCCTGCAGCAGCCGCCCTTCGTCGAGTCTGCAAGAGTGGAAGAGACCTTTTGGGGTGAAAAAATGGAACATCGTGCCGTAGGAGCAGGACATTCGGCTAGGGTGCAGCTGTGGCGCCCCCACCTGGGGGGGGCGAGGTAGACTCGTTCGCGCTGTCTCCCTCTCCCGGTGCACTCCACGCTGCCCTCTTTCATGGGCATGCATGATGGCCACTCCACATCCCGTGCTCCACAAGTACACTTGAGGGCCATCGTATGTCTTGTGCTGCGCAAGTATGGCCGGCGCCATCCCATGTCCTGAGCTGCGGAAGTATGGCCGGCGGTGCATGTCCGGTGCTGCGGAAGTATGGCCGCCGCTGTGGCATGTCCTGTGCTGCGGAAGTATGGCCGCCGCAGTGCATGTTCTGTGCTGCGCAAGTATGGGCGCCGCCGTTGCATGTTCTGTGCTGCGCCTGGCTGGAGGATTTCGGCGCCGGGCCGGGGGCTGGGAAACCTCCTATCCAGGGAGGTGGGAGAGGCCCGTCCGCGTCTCCTCTCCCTCCCAGCCCAACCTGGACCAATTTCAGCGGAGGTATTTGTGATGGCCGGACTGGGGCTGGGAAACCTCCTATCCGAGGAGGTGGGAGAGGCCCGTCCGCGTCGCCTCTCCCTCCCAGTCCACCCCACGAAGAAGAGGATGGGACAGCCATTTCATGCCGGACCCATGGTGCCTCCTGGACATCCCACTGGCGATTCGATCGATGGCTGTCAGCAGGCCCCGCCCCACACGTGCTGTGTGTTTCACCTTCCGGATGGGCGTGACCGGTGACCTGCGGCATTTCGGGAACTTCCGGAGTGGGGGTAGGTATTTTGTTTGGACAGGCATGTCTGGGTAATGGGGGGTTGTCTATGCTGGCCTGTAATTGCTCCCCTTTTTTACAGAGTGGGGGGGCAGCAGAGAGTAATCAGTCCCATTGCACTCGAAGTTTGAGCTCATTAATGGAATGTATACTAATCTGTCCGAGACTACTCTGTGTATTGTTTCTGTAGGTTATCCGAAAAGGGTGGATTTTTGTGTTAGGGAACAGTAGCGGTAGTACGGGGTTCGTCACCGGGTAACTTAGAGCTAGACTGGGTTTCTCGTCTTAGCGTTGTTCGATCTATGAGGACTCAAACATGTCGCTGAAATTGGTCTGGCGAAATCTGTGCCATCGGGCATAATCAAACGTGGTGGTTCTATCTGGCCTGTCCGTGTCAGTCTGATTCATCTTTGTCTCACGCCTTTTCCCTTTCTGCCGGCCTGTTATTCCTGTCGGCCCTCTGCTCCTACCCTCGTTCAGTAGAGTCGGGCATTGGGCTTTCCAGTGCCCGGAACATTTACAAAAAGCACATTGGTTTTGCCCCAAGTCTGGTCGTCCTGTGCGTAGTGTCGGGGGATTACTTTCGGGTCGTTGTGTCTTGGGGTTGTCCTGTCGATATATTCCTTTACCTACTCTGACTTCGTCTCTTTTCTTTCGTTGCATTGCTTCTTTGCGCCACATACCGAGACTGTCGAGCATAATAGGCGTTGTCTTATTACTACAAAGGGCTATTCCTAACGTTTCTATTTTATCAAGATCGAAGGATCCTATCAGTGGCCTCTGTTTCTCTTGACTTTCTTTGGTATACCTGTGCCACAGCTTACTATAGGCTATGGTAACTAATCCATACTTTGTGAACATGTCTTTATTAGGGGTGCCTTCCAGCGGAGCTAGATGGTCCACCTCTAATAAACGGTCCGGGCTGAACCAACTACCAATCAGTGGGGAGAAGACAGACATGACGGCTCACAACGAGGACAAAAAGTCAGCACTGCCTATCTTATCACTGCGTGCCAAGACTAGACAGAATATTTCTATTCTACGTTGTTTGCAGGCAGTGAATACCTCATGAACCAATATCAAACAGTTAATAAACAATCAGTGGGGAGAATAAGTAGGCCCGCAAAAGGTCTGCGTCCTCTACCCTTTCGCTATCTGCAAAGAGGAGCCTGTTCTTTCCTGTTTGCAGACAGAGAATCTCCAGAAAACAATCCGCGAACAGTAGTTCGGGGTCAAAAACAGTTAATCAGTGTGGGAGAGGGAAATCTCCCGAAAGTTCAAAACAATCAATCAGTGGGGGAGAAAGATAGGCACGATGGCTGCGTTACCTATCCTTCACTGTTTGCAAAGAGAGAGAGCCTATTGTTTCTCCGTTTGCAGACAGTGAATCTCCAAACAAGTCAACAAAGAGTAATACTAGTATTTTCCGATCAATTAAACAATCATTTCGCAATTCGTCGTGTTTACACGACCTTACCCGGACCGTATGGACAGTTTCTTATCTTCCGAATCCAGCGCCCGATCGTCCTCTTTTCCTCGTATTCCTCACGGCACTCCTGATGGTTCCCAGTCAGGACCTTAGATCACTCGAGAGAGGTCTGTTCGGAACTAGTGAAGTTCGGATGATCGGCTGCCAGACGAGGGTCTATTGGGCAAGAGCTCTCCCGATCATTGCAGTCGTTCAATCTGTCGTCAGGACCTCTCCCACTGGATCCACTTGTCGCTGATGGGCCCCACGCTTGGGACGCCAATTGTAAAAACAGGTCAGGGACAATCAATATTTGCCCGGCGGTATCGCCTCTTTAACCCACAAAATATTAATCAATGAAGAGGCAGGCGCTGGAGACTGGAAGGCAGGAAACAAGGTTTATTCTCTCCGGAGGAGAACACATCAGTTCACCAGTATCGTCACGAGGTGCTCTACCCGCATCTCTGAGGCCTGGCCTCTTATACACAGTTTTGTGATCTTTATTACAGGTAACACATTCTTGCAATGCTTTGAAGTATGAAAGGACATCCTCGGAATCTCCCCTTCAGGCCCGTTCCCACACACATTTACAGTTGAAGTCCCCACCCCGGTCACAATAGGTGATGATTATCGCACGGCTGGACATTCCGCCGATTCACGGAATGTGGGGGGTTGATCGGATCTCATAGGGTGGGGGCTTTGATCAACTCGAGGGTCCTTTAATGGGGGAAGCTTCCCACTGTACGGGGGGGCAATAAACAGTATCCGCAGAGCTAGGTGGTGGCCTGGGAACGAGGAAGACAAACGGGCACACAGGAAAGGGGGTTTGTATCAAAGGGACCTGGGACCATAAAAGGAATGAAGGGAGGTGTCGCGCTGGGAACAGGATGGGGTTCTGAGGCAGAGCTGCGCTGAAGAGGGGTGTATGACCCAAGGCATGTGAGAGCGGGGGGGGGGGGGGTGGCCAGTGCGTGGGGGGTGGGGGGGGGTTTGTGAGGGCGAAGGGCTGTGCTGGGGGCCAGTGGTGTGCAGAGGGTGGTTCTGATCGAGGCACCTAAAATGGCGGGTGCGCACGACAAGAAGTGTGGCATCAGGGGAAAAGGCAAGATGGCGCAGATAATGTTTACCAAACCGTACTAATTTTCCACAGGTTACCAACATGTCTTCTCCCTCTAGAGGGGTGGAATGCTACCCCCGTCGCCAGAACTGGCGAGGGGGTAATATTCCAAAGCGTATGACACCTTACACGACATGTTTTGATAAAGCGATACCAGAGTTGGCATATAACCGCGAGGATTATAATGCACTTAAGTGTATATGGTATGCGTTATCATGGAACAGCTATTAGGACTTGGTTCCGCAAGCTGCAAACGGGCTCAGCTCATGCCAGAGCACCATTTCACATTATTCCAAGCACTCTGCCTTCAGGATTGTTAAGGCCTGCCATAGGAGTGACTGATGGGAATATATGTGTCCATTTTAGGGTTAGATATAGGAATACTATATCTACAGCAAAGGGTGTGTACACCACTCTGCCCCAGCTGTCAAGCAGCCAGGTGTGTCTGTTTAGTTAGTCAGCCCAGGGGTGGCATAATACATGCTGCAGCCCCTGGGAGACTTCTGGGTGCACCTCAGCCCTGGGTACAGGGACTTAGAGAGGGCCCAGTGCCAATTCAGTACCTGGGTACAATTTGGAATAGAGAGAACAGCTAGGCTGTGGGACTGATTAGCAGGCCCACAGCCAGGGAAAGTCGTAAACCAGTGAAGCAAAAAGCAAAAATCTGGGGTGATCATAGGATTGCAGACCCCACTCTCCTACATGACGGTCCTGATGTTTTTCATATCCTGGGTTCTGTTGGCCCTTCTTGTGCCCAAGGTTTAATTCTGCTGCATCTTGGTGTGGGATGACGAGCTTCCAGCTGCTGTGCCTCCTGTGCGACACTGAGGGGTTAGGGGTACCGACGGGCTTCTGTGGCTTTATTTAGAGTGCAATTCCAAAGAGGGGGTGGTTTTGTGCTCTGTAGTTAAATTATCTCAGACCAAAAGGACATTCAGCGCGTGGCCTGCAGGGGCTCAGTGGGCCTCTTGTTTAGTCATGAGCTAAATAACGGTGATGGATCAAGCCCTGATCTTTGGACTGGGTAAGAATGGTCGGCTTAATTCAGACACTCTGTTCATCACCACCCCCTTTTCTGAATAGTCATGAGAGAATGCCATGTTCTGAAGTTTGCCACATCCACTCCTTTCTGGCCGATGGTCCCGTGGTGCTTGCTCTAGCTCGAACCCCAGAGCCTGTTTCAGACACCCCGGGCTGAAGTCTGCATCGCACCAGGCCTGTCTCACTGCTGGATCACCAAAGCCTGGCTCCCGACCTTGAACGAGCCCCGGCTCTCCCTCGACTGCAAGCCTTGTTCAATCCACTGCTTCATTCGGCCTCCTTGGTGTGACTGTGCCCAACAGATCCTTGCTGGACATTTCATTTTGGGATGTAACAGTTTACGAGCTTTCTTGCTGATATAATTTGGCGGGAGGCATCTAGAAAGGTGTGCATTATCCTTGCCAAGCAAGTCTAGAACATTAATCCGAGGAAAACACTTTGTGCATAACATCCGAGTATGATTCAGGTTGGTTGTTGATTTTCGTTCAAGTTTAACCCATATTGGGGAGCAGGTGTATTCTGGGCCTGAAATGTTTTCCTGCAACACTGCTTTACCTTTAGTGAATTCAATTCTCAAGTGTCCACTGAATGTTGAATTTTTTCATGGAAAAAGCTTTGTTTTTATATACCATATTTGTCGTCTTCTCGTTCAGCGATGGCTTAATGAAAAAACTCTTCTTTTTCTCCATAAAGAACTAGAAGAGCATCTTTTAGCTCGAAAGATGAAAGGAAGGATGACAAGACCCCTCATCAGCTGGTCAAGAAGTTACAGAAAAAAATGAGGCAGTTTGAAGAGCAATTTGAAAGAGAAAACAAAACCAAAGTAAGTTATCTGCTTGGACAATTCCACTTTTAGAGTGTGGCTCAGTTGAGTTGTGAAGTCCTGAGTTCATCGCCACGTTTGTAATGCTCACTGTTTCCTCTGCAGAGTCTTAGAACGAACCCAAGAAGCATTTCACTCGCTGTGACAGCGCTTGGTCATGGCACCTCTGTGCATGTATTGCTCTAACATTACTCCATGCTGACTGGGTCTGAGGTCACAGAGTACATGAATGCGCAGCCTCTCCCAAGCCCTTCAGTACCCTTCCTTGCGCCCTGGTGCCGAGGAGCCTGGATTGGTGGCCAAGTGTCTCTGAGTTCTGTTGGGTTCATTTTGTTCACACTTTTGTTCTGCCCACCTCGCCGTAGTCCAAAGACTTAGTCTGCTTATGAGCCATTGGCTATTGCAACAGGTGTTCACCTCTATCGAGCATAGTTTGCACTTTTAACTATTGCGAATTTTATGCCTATTGTATATGTTTCTACAAAAAGTAAAAGCAAAAAAATTAAATTGCAGTCTTAAGAAGGTCAGGCCTAGTGGCTTAGCCAGGGTTTATTTTTGAATTGTAACTTTTCTCAACATGGGTAGCCTTAAAGTTTCATAACATGCAACACTTGTGGCAAGTTATGTCGCCTTTAGAAAACCAACTGGCATTCATTCTGTTGGAGCCGGGATGATACGCACGTCGGCCATTAAGAGGGATGCCGGCTTCAGGTATCTATGGCTCTGGTGGCATTGCTCCGAGAGGGCTCCAGAGAGCAAGCTCACTTGACTGGGACTCCCTCTGGAGCTGCTCAGCGGGACTCCCCTATTCAGAGAGGGTGAGGTCTCGAGTAAGCTGCAGCCTCCAGACCCATCTCCAGGATCGCCCACAAAGAGACCAGTGCTCCCTTGGAGACTGAGTATGAGCCCAAATCTGCTCTGGTTGCTGGGTGATGACCCGCTCCAGGCCCAGGACCTACTTCCTAAATCTTCTAATTTGCCAGCTTTGATAACACAGACTTGCTTTTTATGTGGCACTACTGTTCTGGTGTTTGATTTACCAACAGTGAAGGGGCGAGTCTGCTGGGACCTGCAGGTAACCATTCATCCAGGATGGATCACCGTGCAGCCTGCAGGCTTTCATTCCAGGACGGCCTCCCCTAGCACAATTGGACCTCTTAGAAGAAGCGGGTATTAATGGCTTGAGGGCTGTACGCAGTTTTGTCCTCCTCCTGTGCCTGTTCCACAGCTGAGATCAAGAGATGGGGAGGCTGGAGTGGTCCGGAAGATGTGATGCCGCCTTGACTCACTGTTGAAGAGGTAGTGGACCATCACCTTCTGGACATGGCACGCAGAGGCAACTCTCTTGTACCTGTGGTGCTGGAGAGCTAGCCTTGCGTGCACTGACTCCTACCTGTGGTGCTGGAGAGCTAGCCTTGCGTGCACGGACACCTACCTGTGGTGCTGGAGAGCTAGCCTCGCGTGCACGGACTCCTACCTGTGGTGCTGGAGAGCTAGCCTTGCGTGCACCGACTCCTACCTGTGGCGCTGGAGGGCTGGCCTTGCGTGCACCGACTCCTACCTGTGGTGCTGGAGTGCTAGCCATGCGTTCAGTGACTCCTACCTGTGGTGCTGGAGAGCTAGCCTTGCGTGCACGGACACCTACCTGTGGTGCTGGAGAGCTAGCCTCGCGTGCACGGACTACTACCTGTGGTGCTGGAGAGCTAGCTTTGCGTTCAGTGACTCCTACCTGTGGAGCTGGAGAGCTAGCCCTGCGTGCACCGACTCCTACCTGTGGCACTGGAGAGCTAGCCCTGCGTGCACCGACTCCTACCTGTGGCGCTGGAGAGCTTGCCTTGCGTGCACCGACTCCTACCTGTGGTGCTGGAGAGCTAGCCTTGCGTGCTCTGACTCCTACCTGTGGTGCTGGAGAGCTAGCCCTGCGTGCACGGACTCCTACCTGTGGCGCTGGAGAGCTAGCCCTGCGTGCACCGACTCCTACCTGTGGTGCTGGAGAGCTTGCCTTGCGACTCCTACCTGTGGTGCTGGAGCGCTTGCCTTGCGACTCCTACCTGTGGTGCTGGAGAGCTAGCCTTGCGACTCCTACCTGTGGTGCTGGAGAGCTAGCCTTAGGTGCTCTGACTCCCACCTGTGGTGCTGGAGAGCGAGCCTTGCGAGTCCTACCTGTGGTGCTGGAGAGCTAGCCTTGCGTGCACGGACTCCCACCTGTGGTGCTGGAGAGCTAGCCTTGCGTGCACGGACTCCCACCTGTGGTGCTGGAGAGCTAGCCTTGCGACTCCTACCTGTGGTGCGACTCCCACCTGTGGTGCTGGAGAGCTAGCCTTGCGTGCACTGACTCCCACCTGTGGTGCTGGAGAGCTAGCCTTGCGACTCCTACCTGTGGTGCTGGAGAGCTAGCCTTGCGACTCCTACCTGTGGTGCTGGAGAGCTAGCCTTGCGACTCCTACCTGTGGTGCTGGAGAGCTAGCCTTGCGTGCACGGACTCCCACCTGTGGTGCTGGAGAGCTAGCCCTGCGTGCACGGACTACTACCTGTGGTCCTGTAGAGCTAGCTTTGCGTGCACTGACTCCTACCTGTGGTGCTGGAGAGCTAGCCCTGCGTGCACGGACTCCTACCTGTGGTGCTGGAGAGCTAGCCTTGCGTGCTCTGACTCCTACCTGTGGTGCTGGAGAGCTAGCCCTGCGTGCACGGACTCCCACCTGTGGTGCTGGAGAGCTAGCTTTGCGTGCACTGACTCCTACCTGTGGTGCTGGAGAGCTAGCCTTACGTGCACCGACTCCCACCTGTGGTGCTGGAGAGCTAGCTTTGCGTGCACTGACTCCTACCTGTGGTGCTGGAGAGCTAGCCTTGCGTTCAGTGACTCCTACCTGTGGCGCTGGAGAGCTAGTCGTGCGTACACTGACTCCTACCTGTGTTGCTGGAGAGCTAGCCTTGCGTTCAGTGACTCCTACCTGTGGCGCTGGAGAGCTAGCCCTGCGTGCACCGACTCCCACCTGTGGTGCTGGAGAGCTAGCTTTGCGTGCACTGACTCCTACCTGTGGTGCTGGAGAGCTAGCCTTGCGTTCAGTGACTCCTACCTGTGGCGCTGGAGAGCTAGTCGTGCGTACACTGACTCCTACCTGTGGCACTGGAGAGCTTGCCTTGCGTTCAGTGACTCCTACCTGTGGCGCTGGAGAGCTAGCCTTGCGTTCAGTGACTCCTACCTGTGGCGCTGGAGAGCTAGCCTTGCGTTCAGTGACTCCTACCTGTGGCGCTGGAGAGCTAGCCTTGCGTTCACTGACTCCTACCTGTGGCGCTGGAGAGCTAGCCCTGCGTGCACCGACTCCTACCTGTGGCGCTGGAGAGCTAGCCTTGCGTGCACCGACTCCTACCTGTGGTGCTGGAGAGCTAGCCTTGCGTGCTCTGACTCCTACCTGTGGTGCTGGAGAGCTAGCCCTGCGTGCACGGACTCCCACCTGTGGTGCTGGAGAGCTAGCCTTACGTGCACCGACTCCTACCTGTGGTGCTGGAGAGCTAGCCCTGCGTGCACCGACTCCTACCTGTGGCGCTGGAGAGCTAGCCCTGCGTGCACGGACTCCTACCTGTGGTGCTGGAGAGCTAGCCTTACGTGCACCGACTCCTACCTGTGGTGCTGGAGAGCTAGCCTTACGTGCACCGACTCCTACCTGTGGTGCTGGAGAGCTAGCCTTGCGTTCAGTGACTCCTACCTGTGGCGCTGGAGAGCTAGCCTTGCGTTCAGTGACTCCTACCTGTGGCGCTGGAGAGCTAGCCTTGCGTTCAGTGACTCCTACCTGTGGCGCTGGAGAGCTAGTCGTGCGTGCACCGACTCCTACCTGTGGTGCTGGAGAGCTAGTCGTGCGTGCACCGACTCCTACCTGTGGTGCTGGAGAGCTAGCCTTAGGTGCTCTGACTCCCACCTGTGGTGCTGGAGAGCGAGCCTTTCGAGTCCTACCTGTGGTGCTGGAGAGCTAGCCTTGCGACTCCTACCTGTGGTGCTGGAGAGCTAGCCTTGCGTGCACGGACTCCCACCTGTGGTGCTGGAGAGCTAGCCTTGCGTGCACCGACTCCTACCTGTGGTGCTGGAGAGCTAGCCTTGCGACTCCTACCTGTGGTGCTGGAGAGCTAGCCTTGCGTGCACTGACTCCCACCTGTGGTGCTGGAGAGCTAGCCTTGCGTGCACGGACTCCTACCTGTGGTGCTGGAGAGCTAGCCCTGCGTGCACGGACTCCTACCTGTGGTGCTGGAGAGCTAGTCGTGCGTGCACTGACTCCTACCTGTGGTGCTGGAGAGCTTGCCTTGCGACTCCTACCTGTGGTGCTGGAGAGCTAGCCTTACGTGCACCGACTCCTACCTGTGGTCCTGTAGAGCTAGCCTTACGTGCACCGACTCCTACCTGTGGTGCTGGAGAGCTAGCCCTGCGTGCACTGACTCCTACCTGTGGTCCTGTAGAGCTAGCCTTACGTGCACCGACTCCTACCTGTGGTGCTGGAGAGCTAGCCCTGCGTGCACGGACTCCTATCCGTGGTGCTGGAGAGCTAGCCCTGCGTGCACGGACTCCTACCTGTGGTGCAGGAGAGCTAGTCGTGCGTGCACTGACTACTACCTGTGGTCCTGTAGAGCTAGCTTTGCGTGCACCGACTCCTACCTGTGGTGCTGGAGAGCTAGCCTTGCGACTCCTACCTGTGGTGCGACTCCCACCTGTGGTGCTGGAGAGCTAGCCTTACGTGCACCGACTCCTACCTGTGGTCCTGTAGAGCTAGCCTTACGTGCACCGACTCCTACCTGTGGTGCTGGAGAGCTAGCCCTGCGTGCACTGACTCCTACCTGTGGTCCTGTAGAGCTAGCCTTACGTGCACCGACTCCTACCTGTGGTGCTGGAGAGCTAGCCCTGCGTGCACGGACTCCTATCCGTGGTGCTGGAGAGCTAGCCCTGCGTGCACGGACTCCTACCTGTGGTGCAGGAGAGCTAGTCGTGCGTGCACTGACTACTACCTGTGGTCCTGTAGAGCTAGCTTTGCGGGCACCGACTCCTACCTGTGGTGCTGGAGAGCTAGCCTTGCGACTCCTACCTGTGGTGCTGGAGAGCTGGCCTTGCGTGCACGGACTCCCACCTGTGGTGCTGGAGAGCTAGCCTTGCGTGCACCGACTCCTACCTGTGGTGCTGGAGAGCTAGCCCTGCGTGCACGGACTCCTACCTGTGGTGCTGGAGAGCTAGCCTTGCGTGCACGGACTCCCACCTGTGGTGCTAGAGAGCTAGCCTTGCGTGCACCGACTCCTACCTGTGGTGCTGGAGAGCTAGCCCTGCGTGCACGGACTCCTACCTGTGGTGCTGGAGAGCTAGCCTTGCGTGCTCTGACTCCTACCTGTGGTGCTGGAGAGCTAGCCTTGCGTGCACTGACTCCCACCTGTGGTGCTGGAGAGCTAGCCTTGCGTGCACCGACTCCTACCTGTGGTGCTGGAGAGCTAGCCCTGCGTGCACGGACTCCTACCTGTGGTGCTAGAAGCTAGCCCTGCGTGCACCGACTCCTACCTGTGGTGCTGGAGAGCTAGCCCTGCGTGCACGGACTCCTACCTGTGGTGCTGGAGAGCTAGCCCTGCGTGCACTGACTCCCACCTGTGGTGCTGGAGAGCTAGCCTTGCGAGTCCTACCTGTGGTGCTGGAGAGCTAGTCGTGCGTGCATGGACTCCTACCTGTGGTGCTGTAGAGCTAGCCCTGCGTGCACGGACTCCTACCTGTGGTGCTGGAGAGCTAGCCCTGCGTGCACTGACTCCCACCTGTGGTGCTGGAGAGCTAGCCTTGCGAGTCCTACCTGTGGTGCTGGAGAGCTAGTCGTGCGTGCATGGACTCCTACCTGTGGTGCTGTAGAGCTAGCCTTACGTGCACGGACTCCTACCTGTGGTGCTGGAGAGCTAGCCCTGCGTGCTAGCTCTCCAGCACCACAGGACTCTTTAGGAGGTAGGAGTGTATTTGCAAAGTTCAGGGCCTCCTTGAGGTCTGTGGAAAGACAGTGCAGCTCCGGTAAGGGCAGAAGTCTTATGTGGGTCCCAGGTGGCGTGCCCAGTCCCAGTTTCCCCCTCGGCCAGCAGTTGCTGCACCGCTTGTTAACCATCCCTTGCATACCCCCCAACTCTGCCGGCAAGCTGTGCCCTCTCACCAGGCTTGTTCGCAGGCCGCCCGTCGCCAGGGGGGGCTCTAAGGATAACAGCAGGGTCCAGGGAAAGGCGGTCAGCATAGGACTCCAATGCGCCCCAGGAGCAGGCCATACCACAACACTTACTCGCCCCAGAAGGGTGCTCTGCCGGAAGCCGTTCGTCTCCGCGTCAAGGCAGGCCCTGGAAAGTATCAGTGCAAGCCCAACGGGGCCGGTCACTCTTGCAGCGTGAATCCACCTCTGGTTAGGGGATCATGGCGCTTCAGTGCAAGCCCAACGGGGCCGCTCACTCTTCCAGTGTGAATCCACCTCTGGTTAGGGGATCATGGCGCTTCAGTGCAAGCCCAACGGGGCCGCTCACTCTTCCAGCGTGAATCCACCTCTGGTTAGGGGATCACGGCGCTTCAGTGCATGCCCACGGGGCCGCTCACTCTTCCAGCGTGAATCCACCTCTGGTTAGGGGATCACGGCGCTTCAGTGCAAGCCCAACGGGGCCGGTCACTCTTGCAGCGTGAATCCACCTCTGGTTAGGGGATCATGGCGCTTCAGTGCAAGCCCAACGGGGCCGGTCACTCTTCCAGCGTGAATCCACCTCTGGTTAGGGGATCATGGCGCTTCAGTGCAAGCCCAACGGGGCCGGTCACTCTTCCAGCGTGAATCCACCTCTGGTTAGGGGATCATGGCGCTTCAGTGCAAGCCCAACGGGGCCGGTCACTCTTGCAGCGTGAATCCACCTCTGGTTAGGGGATCATGGCGCTTCAGTGCAAGCCCAACGGGGCCGGTCACTCTTCCAGCGTGAATCCACCTCTGGTTAGGGGATCATGGCGCTTCAGTGCAAGCCCAACGGGGCCGGTCACTCTTGCAGCGTGAATCCACCTCTGGTTAGGGGATCATGGCGCTTCAGTGCAAGCCCAACGGGGCCGGTCACTCTTCCAGCGTGAATCCACCTCTGGTTAGGGGATCATGGCGCTTCAGTGCAAGCCCAACGGGGCCGGTCACTCTTGCAGCGTGAATCCACCTCTGGTTAGGGGATCATGGCGCTTCAGTGCAAGCCCAACGGGGCCGGTCACTCTTGCAGCATGAATCCACCTCTGGTTAGGGGATCATGGCGCTTCAGTGCAAGCCCAACGGGGCAGGTCACTCTTCCAGCGTGAATCCACCTCTGGTTAGGGGATCATGGCGCTTCAGGGCAAGCCCACGGGGCTGCTCACTCTTCCAGCGTGAATCCACCTCTGGTTAGGGGATCATGGCGCTTCAGTGCAAGCCCAACGGGGCCGGTCACTCTTGCAGCGTGAATCCACCTCTGGTTAGGGGATCATGGCGCTTCAGTGCAAGCCCAACGGGGCCGGTCACTCTTCCAGCGTGAATCCACCTCTGGTTAGGGGATCATGGCGCTTCAGTGCAAGCCCAACGGGGCCGCTCACTCTTGCAGCGTGAATCCACCTCTGGTTAGGGGATCATGGCGCTTCAGTGCAAGCCCAACGGGGCCGCTCACTCTTCCAGTGTGAATCCACCTCTGGTTAGGGGATCATGGCGCTTCAGTGCAAGCCCACGGGGCTGCTCACTCTTCCAGCGTGAATCCACCTCTGGTTAGGGGATCATGGCGCTTCAGTGCAAGCCCAACGGGGCCGGTCACTCTTGCAGCGTGAATCCACCTCTGGTTAGGGGATCATGGCGCTTCAGTGCAAGCCCACAGGGCTGCTCACTCTTCCAGCGTGAATCCACCTCTGGTTAGGGGATCATGGCGCTTCAGTGCAAGCCCAACGGGGCCGGTCACTCTTGCAGCGTGAATCCACCTCTGGTTATGGGATCATGGGGCTTCAGTGCAAGCCCAACGGGGCCGCTCACTCTTCCAGCGTCAATCCACCTCTGGTTAGGGGATCATGGCGCTTCAGTGCAAGCCCAACGGGGCCGGTCACTCTTGCAGCGTGAATCCACCTCTGGTTATGGGATCATGGGGCTTCAGTGCAAGCCCAACGGGGCCGGTCACTCTTGCAGCGTGAATCCACCTCTGGTTAGGGGATCATGGGGCTTCAGTGCAAGCCCAACGGGGCCGGTCACTCTTGCAGCGTGAATCCACCTCTGGTTAGGGGATCATGGCGCTTCAGTGCAAGCCCAACGGGGCCGGTCACTCTTGCAGCGTGAATCCACCTCTGGTTATGGGATCATGGGGCTTCAGTGCAAGCCCAACGGGGCCGGTCACTCTTGCAGCGTGAATCCACCTCTGGTTATGGGATCATGGGGCTTCAGTGCAAGCCCAACGGGGCCGGTCACTCTTCCAGCGTCAATCCACCTCTGGTTAGGGGATCATGGCGCTTCAGTGCAAGCCCAACGGGGCCGGTCACTCTTGCAGCGTGAATCCACCTCTGGTTATGGGATCATGGGGCTTCAGTGCAAGCCCAACGGGGCCGGTCACTCTTGCAGCGTGAATCCACCTCTGGTTATGGGACCATGGCGCTTCAGTGCAAGCCCACGGGGCCGGTCACTATCCCAGCGTGAATCCACCTCTGGTTAGGGGATCATGGCGCTTCAGTGCAAGCCCAACGGGGCCGGTCACTCTTCCAGCGTGAATCCACCTCTGGTTAGGGGATCATGGCGCTTCAGTGCAAGCCCAACGGGGCCGGTCACTCTTCCAGCGTGAATCCACCTCTGGTTAGGGGATCATGGCGCTTCAGTGCAAGCCCAACGGGGCCGGTCACTCTTGCAGCATGAATCCACCTCTGGTTAGGGGATCATGGCGCTTCAGTGCAAGCCCAACGGGGCAGGTCACTCTTCCAGCGTGAATCCACCTCTGGTTAGGGGATCATGGCGCTTCAGGGCAAGCCCACGGGGCTGCTCACTCTTCCAGCGTGAATCCACCTCTGGTTAGGGGATCATGGCGCTTCAGTGCAAGCCCAACGGGGCCGGTCACTCTTGCAGCGTGAATCCACCTCTGGTTAGGGGATCATGGCGCTTCAGTGCAAGCCCAACGGGGCAGGTCACTCTTCCAGCGTGAATCCACCTCTGGTTAGGGGATCATGGCGCTTCAGTGCAAGCCCAACGGGGCTGGTCACTCTTGCAGCGTGAATCCACCTCTGGTTAGGGGATCATGGCGCTTCAGTGCAAGCCCAACGGGGCCGGTCACTCTTGCAGCGTGAATCCACCTCTGGTTAGGGGATCATGGCGCTTCAGTGCAAGCCTAACGGGGCCGGTCACTCTTCCAGCGTGAATCCACCTCTGGTTAGGGGATCATGGCGCTTCAGTGCAAGCCCACGGGGCTGCTCACTCTTCCAGCGTGAATCCACCTCTGGTTAGGGGATCATGGCGCTTCAGTGCAAGCCCAACGGGGCCGGTCACTCTTGCAGCGTGAATCCACCTCTGGTTAGGGGATCATGGCGCTTCAGTGCAAGCCCAACGGGGCCGGTCACTCTTCCAGCGTGAATCCACCTCTGGTTAGGGGATCATGGCGCTTCAGTGCAAGCCCAACGGGGCCGGTCACTCTTCCAGCGTGAATCCACCTCTGGTTAGGGGATCATGGCGCTTCAGTGCAAGCCCAACGGGGCCGCTCACTCTTGCAGCGTGAATCCACCTCTGGTTAGGGGATCATGGCGCTTCAGTGCAAGCCCAACGGGGCCGCTCACTCTTCCAGTGTGAATCCACCTCTGGTTAGGGGATCATGGCGCTTCAGTGCAAGCCCACGGGGCTGCTCACTCTTCCAGCGTGAATCCACCTCTGGTTAGGGGATCATGGCGCTTCAGTGCAAGCCCAACGGGGCCGGTCACTCTTGCAGCGTGAATCCACCTCTGGTTAGGGGATCATGGCGCTTCAGTGCAAGCCCACAGGGCTGCTCACTCTTCCAGCGTGAATCCACCTCTGGTTAGGGGATCATGGCGCTTCGGCAAACGGATTGTGCCGGCTTATCTTCTCAGCTGGCAGAGCAGTGTTCGGAAGCAGCCATCTTACTGTGCGACTCTGGCATCCCCACATCTCTGTTAACATTAGGTATATTCTTTGTTTGAACCCCATTTGCATGGTCCCCACCTTCTCACTACTCGCCACTCCATACGTGCACTTCCCTGCTGTGCGGGAAACAATTTTACAACCGAGTCCGTTCCCATCTGCATCCCCTACTAAGGAAGGACTCCCTGCACACCTTGTAACTCGAATTCTTCAAAGAAAAAGAGCTTGCAAAGACCAAGCCAAACCGTAGATGGCCGGAGCATGCACAGCGTGTGAATCTACAGCTCTACAAACGACGGCCGATGCTTCCAGGGTAAGTAACCTATTCCCACCGCTTTATTGGGATCCCCATGGGTGCTGCTTGATGCATACGTTGATCGTTCACCTTTTAATATGTGGAGATATAATGTTTGTTTTTGTTTTGTTTACTCGCAGCCGTCTTACAGCGATCTAGCAGCCAACCCCAAGGTGTTAAAGTGGATGACGGACCTCACCAAGCTGAGGAAGCAAATCAAAGGTAGGATAGTTAACTTATCCTTGACAATTTAAAGAAGGAATTAAAAAATATAAACTTGACTACCATCGGATGTCATGCACCAATGTAGTCCAATCGTAGTCTGGTCGTAAATCGCAGATCATGATCCGCAAATGGTAAACTAGTTACCACTGAGTGAAGACCGGTGGTTTGCAGATGGATGCTGTGTGCGCCCCTCCGGCCACTGCGCCATGAAGTCTGTGCTCCAGTGTAGCGGAAGTACATCCCCATGAGCCCGAGTCTGGGTGCATCAAATAATCCCTCACGTTAAATGCACCATCAAGGAGTAAGTTTAGGTACGTCGGACGATTTGAATTATAAGTAGCTCAGGGTTCCTTCACGGACCAATGTCCATCCAAGTTTATTTTGAGCAGCTCCTGATAGGCTGCGTACGTGGGCAATGATCTGGCCAAAGCAAGGGCCACAGGAGCAGCTTCTGTGCTTCAATCCTGAGCTCTGCTTTAATAAACAGGATTACAGAGTGAGTGCTTTGGGGTTGGCAGATGCTGTCTGTAGGAAGCTGACTCTGTATATTCTATACCAAAGTGAGGTATAGTGTGCACAGAGTCCAGTGGATCCCCAAAGGTAGGCAGAGAGCACCTCACTCTGTTTGTGGTACTGTGGTCGAGCAGTAAGGCAGTACCAGAGGACCGTGTAAAGCACTTGTTGCACACTCAGCCAGCAAATGAATTCACACTCAAAGACTGAACTCCAGGCCAATTGTTTTGCTCTCCCCAAAAATTATTTTAGTTACTTTTTTTCCTAGAACCAAACAAACCTGGCACAGGTAAGTGATAAGTGAGGGTGCCATCGAAAATAAGCAGTATAACCGGAAACCTATCCATTTTCTAGTGGTCGAGAATCCAAAGGTCACTGACAATTGGTGTCTTTTTTTTCTGAAGTATTTGTATTTTTGTCTGTTAGTAGTTCTCTGTATTTGCTTCAGGCAGCTGACATGTTGTCCTAAGCATGGTGTACTAATGCACTTTTCTTGTTTTCTGAAATCAAGATGCAAAGCATAAAAGCCCAGGGAGCGATTTGGACCCTCAGACTCGCCCTCGAAGTAATACGCTTCCCAAAAGCTTTGGTTCATCTTTGGATCACGAAGATGACGACAATGCGGAGGAAGCACAAGTTGAAAAGAAACCGACCCGTGAAGACACCCTGGAGGTCATTTTGAAAAAACTGAAGGAAAAGCGTGCAGAGCAAGGCCTTCCGGAAGAGATGAAGGTGTGTAGCCGAGGGTTGCATTTGCCACACTTTTACGCATGGACCTCTCCATGGTTTCTAAAACTGACACATTGTTGGCCGAGGTTTGTTCATATTCCTTGCACCGTCGAACTCTGCTCCAGGAAGAACCCTGCTGGGCGTCGAACCAGTGTATGCTTTCATTAGTTCTGAGGCAGTTGCAATCCTGGTTTTGCCGTGCATTTATTTGTGAATATTACTGTACCCCATCTGGATGTTTGTAACCGTTCCAAAAATTGTCACAGATTTCGGCTTTACTCATTTTTAAGGATCATAGTTTCCTGTTAACCTGCATAGGTTTGATAATATCAAACACTTAAGATTTTATTTCATAACCTGCTAGTTTATTAAAGGTACTGTAATAAAAGTGTCTTCAATCTGCAGACTTGGTAACCTTGAGCTTGGTTTTTACTCTGTTTAGATCATGACTAAAGACAACTTGGCTGAAGAGAAAACATCCCTGCAGAAGAGTCTACTTTACTATGAAAGCCTACACGGCCGACCGGTGAGAGGTTTCATTTCGGTCGTCGTCTTTGCCATGGACTTCTATACCAGCATAAATGTACACAGCTCTGATATGGGGGGTCAGATTCAATGTTTTCTGTTGTGTAGATGTTGTGGGGCCCATTTCTGCACCCACTGTCTGGAAGCAATAGAGGTGGGGTGCCTCGGTGGGGCAGGTGGGGTGCCTCAGTGGGGCAGGTGGGGTGCCTCGGTGGGGCAGGTGGGGTGCCACGGTGGGGCAGGTGGGGTGCCTCGGTGGGGCAGGTGGGGTGCCACGGTGGGGCAGGTGGGGTGCCTCGGTGGGGCAGGTGGGGTGCCTCGGTGGGGCAGGTGGGGTGCCTCAGTGGGGCAGGTGGGGTGCCTCGGTGGGGCAGGTGGGGTGCCTCGGTGGGGCAGGTGGGGTGCCTCGGTGGGGCAGGTGGGGTGCCTCGGTGGGGCAGGTGGAGTGCTTCTGTGGATAGACACCACCCCAGGGCTTCATCTGCAGCATCATGGTCATGCTTCGTGGACCGCACAAGCCAAATCAGGATCTCCAGTGTTCAGGTCTGGTCCTTGCAGCCAGTGCGATTGTCTTCACTTTAGCGGTTCTTTCGATTACTCGCAGAGCAGATCAGCGGTACAATCAGTTTGGGATTATGCTACAGTGATTGTTTTCGGAGTAGTCGGATTGACTGAAGCCCGGTCTGCATTTCTTTACTAACTTTGTACACCGAGGCGGTGCCTTGTGTAAAATGGTGTCCAGTGGAAGTAGGGAAGTAAATCCAAGTGCGACCAAAACGTGGTATTCTTCCATGTCATGCTGAAAGTATTGGAGGCATGCAAGTTCATTCTATCCGGTGCGCCGAGATGTGGTGA
Source organism: Lissotriton helveticus (assembly GCF_964261635.1). Taxonomy (NCBI): domain Eukaryota; kingdom Metazoa; phylum Chordata; class Amphibia; order Caudata; family Salamandridae; genus Lissotriton; species Lissotriton helveticus. Next base: position 1,217,610,038 of record NC_136071.1, on the reverse strand, counting down.
GCTGTGCGGAGTAGGATGCTGGATCTCTATCCAGTGCGCCGAGATGTGGTGAGCTGTGCGGAGTAGAATGCTGGATCTCTATCCAGTGCGCCGAGATGAGGTGCGCTGTGCGGAGTAGGATGCTGGATCTCTATCCAGTGCGCAGAGACGAGGTGCGCTGTGCGGAGTAGGATGCTGGATCTCTATCCAGTGCGCAGAGACGAGGTGCGCTGTGCGGAGAAGGATGCTGGATCTCTATCCGGTGCGGCGAGACGAGGTGCGGAGTAGGGCGCTGGATCTCTATCCGGTGCGCCGAGGTGCAAGGTGCGGAGCAGGACGCTGGATCTCTATCCGGTGCGCCGAGGTGCAAGGTGCGGAGCAGGACGCTGGATCTCTATCCGGTGCAGCGAGACGAGGTGCGGAGTAGGACGCTGGATCTCTATCCGGTGCGGCGAGACGAGGTGCGGAGTAGGACGCTGGATCTCTATCCGGTGCGCCAAGATGAGCTGCGCGGTGCAGAGCAGGACGCTGGATCTCTATCCGGTGCGGCGAGACGAGGTGCGGAGTAGGACGCTGGATCTCTATCCGGTGCGGCGAGACGAGGTGCGGAGTAGGACGCTGGATCTCTATCCGGTGCGGCGAGACGAGGTGCGGAGTAGGGCGCTGGATCTCTATCCGGTGCGCCGAGGTGCAAGGTGCGGAGCAGGACGCTGGATCTCTATCCGGTGCGGCGAGACGAGGTGCGGAGTAGGACGCTGGATCTCTATCCGGTGCGGCGAGACGAGGTGCGGAGTAGGACGCTGGATCTCTATCCGGTGCGGCGAGACGAGTTCCGCGGTGCAGAGTAGGGCGCTGGATCTCTATCCAGTGCGCCGAGACGAGGTGCGGAGTAGGATGCTGGATCTCTATCCGGTGCGGCGAGACGAGGTGCGGAGTAGGGCGCTGGATCTCTATCCGGTGCGCCGAGGTGCAAGGTGCGGAGTAGGACGCTGGATCTCTATCCGGTGCGGCGAGACGAGGTGCGGAGTAGGACGCTGGATCTCTATCCGGTGCGGCGAGACGAGGTGCGGAGTAGGACGCTGGATCTCTATCCGGTGCGGCGAGACGAGGTGCGGAGTAGGACGCTGGATCTCTATCCGGTGCGGCGAGACGAGGTGCGGAGTAGGGCGCTGGATCTCTATCCGGTGCGCCGAGGTGCAAGGTGCGGAGCAGGACGCTGGATCTCTATCCGGTGCGGCGAGACGAGGTGCGGAGTAGGACGCTGGATCTCTATCCGGTGCGGCGAGACGAGGTGCGGAGTAGGACGCTGGATCTCTATCCGGTGCGGCGAGACGAGGTGCGGAGTAGGACGCTGGATCTCTATCCGGTGCGGCGAGACGAGTTCCGCGGTGCAGAGTAGGGCGTTGGATCTCTATCCAGTGCGCCGAGACGAGTTGCGCTGTGCGGAGTAGGGCGCTGGATCTCTATCCAGTGCGCAGAGACTAGGTGCGCTGTGCGGAGTAGGATGCTGAATCTCTATCCAGTGCGCCGAGATGAGGTGTGCTGTGCTGAGTAGGACGCTGGATCTCTATCCGGTGTGGCGAGATGAGGTGCGCGGTGTGGAGTAGGACGCTGGATCTCTATCCAGTGCACTGAGACCGAACACTGGGTGGACAGTGTGCAGAGGAGGAGTCAGACATGACACAGGGTGGACAGTGTGCAGAGGAGGGGTGGGGTTAGACATGACACCGGGTGGACAGTGTGCAGAGGAGGGGTCAGACATGACACAGGGTGGACAGTGTGCAGAGGAGGGGTCAGACAGGACACAGGGTGGAGAGTGAGCAGAGGAAGGGTCAGACATGACACCGGGTGGACAGTGTGCAGAGGAGGGGGGTCAGACATGACACCGTGTGGACAGTGCAGAGGAGCGGTGTAGGAAGGGGGAGTCTCTGGTTGGCGCAGTGCAGCACTGGCGACAAACAGGGCCTCTCTCTTCTTCGTCAGGGCTGAGGGTTACCTTCAAGACAACCTCTGCTTACCCTCTAGGTAGTGTGGCTTAAGCAGTCTTAGGCTAATCTCTGGGGCACATAGGGTTAAACATTTGCAATATCATACCACCACAACCAACCCACCACACAATGACACCAAACTGTTTTGTAGTAAAAAATATATTCTCTTTATATATTTTTAAAATCAGGCTTGTAAATCCAGTTTGTTACTTTAAAGGATTGCGAGGTTCCAGTTACTCTTATTTATGTTGCCACAGTTCTTTTTAGTAATGTACAAGTCTTTATATGCACTTCTGAATGTTTTCTCACTTCCTTGTAGTTCAAAAATGGAGATTTCTCTGTTAAGGCGCTTTTGTTATAAATCTCCTAATTTCACAGTTCTCTCAGTGTTCTTTCCTTTCAAAGAGAAAGCCTCTCTCTGTTCTGGGGCTTTGGGACCCTCCTCGGCCTTCGGAGCGCCTTGCAGCGCCTCTCCTGCCTTTAAGGGTGAAACTGACTCGGCCCCTACCAACTCTCACGCATCTCGCGGTAGGCTTGGAATGGACACCAGAGAGGGCCTCGAAGAAACCCTGGGCCTTTTCCAGAGGTGGGGGCTGAGCTGCGGAGCAGAGCAGCAAGCAGGCGATGAGAGGAGCCTCTGGGGCCAAGGCACCTTCAGGAAGGCTTTCTTTCAGGACTTGTCAGTGCAGAGGGGTCCCTTCTGACAGCGGAGGATCTCCGGGAGGCAAGGCACCCTTCACAGTGCGGTGCGGCCTCTCCTGGGGGGGCAGAGCAAGGCAGGGCATACAATTGGGAGCACACAGCGCGGGCTAATATGCTGCTTGCTTAGCACACAATACCTTCGTGTCCTTTTCAGCTTCGGTGCAGCCGATGCCAGGCAGACGTCCCTGTTGTGGTGCCTTCCAGGGGGGTGACGTGGCACGGAGACCACAGGAGCACTAACCTCGAGGTTGGCGGTGTTCAGGGGACACAGGCTTACAGGCAGGGGCTGCGTCTTGGGTTCGCCTGGAGAGGGGTGCAGCGGATTGCGAGGGTCTCTGCAGGGCTCTTTCCTCCCGATGGGCACACGTACTGAAGTCCGTCTCCTCTTCACTTTCCACAGCGCGGGGGCAGCAGAAGGTGGTGATCGGACCGGACAGGTCCTCTGCTTTGCGTTGTCTCTTCCGGTCGGGGAGGCAGTCACGGGGCTGGGGTCAGACAGGCTGACCTTTGCGGTGCGAGCTGCGACGGCAGGAAATTACGGTGCTTGGCAGGACAGGGGTTAGCACAGGTCCTTTAGGGCGGTGATGCAGAGTCGACAATACACAGCAGCTGTTCCTCTTCCAGACGGGGGTAGCCCCCACTGTTCCTGGGGCGCTGGTCAGGGGGCAAGTTCAGCAGCAAGCCCTTGGAGATCTTTCAGCAGAGTTTGGCACAAGTTGAATAAAAGCAAAGTCTTTCCGTCTTTCTTCTCCTGCTCTCCTTCAGCAGCAAGGCACCCACCACAGGCCAGTCTCTTGGGGTCAGAGTCTGTACTTCTCCATGCAGCTTCCAGGGTCCTTCTCTTCAGGCAGAGCTTCTTCTTTGCGCAAACTGGATCTAATTTACAAGGAGCAGGGCTCCTACTTTTATACACAGTTTCTTTTGTTCTCACTGGCCAGGGGGGCCTTTGCATAACTGCTCCAGTCTCTGAGCACTTGCGGTGGGTACTTCTGCTTCTGCATTCAGTGTGAGGGCAGGCACATCAGCCGCTCCCCAGGGGGGCGGAGCCGGCATTGAGAGGGCAGGAGTGGCCTGAGTACTTTGTTGACAAGCTTCGGTCCTTCCTGGGCCAGGTGCAGGCTGAGTCATCAGTCGCTCCCCAGGAGGGCGGAGCCAGCATTGTGGAGGCAGAGCACAGCCTGATGCATCATTCAGGGGAAACTCCCACCACCCATTAAGGGGTCCTCCTGCTAATCACTACCTGTCAACTCCCAGCCCTGTCACTCACACACACCAGACAGTCAGATCCACATCCAAGCAGAGGCGGGCTGAAATGGTTAGGCAAGCAAATGCTAGCTTTCTAAAAGTAGCATTTGCAAACACAGGATATTAAAATAAACTTTACTAAAAGAAGTATTTTATTATTCTGAGTTCAGGCATACTAAACATGAATTTCTACCATGTTCCCTGAGCCTGCTGGGATTATAGAGTGTAATAATTCCAGCAGCCCATCTGGCCTAGAAGGGAACAGGTAGCCTTACAATAGTGAAAAACGACTTTGGTAGTAATTCACTATTAGGACATGCCACACACATCAGAGCATGTCCTACCTTACACTACAATGCACCCTGCCCTCAGGCCTACCATAGGGGTGACTAATATGAAGTCAAGGGAAGGTTTAGGGGCTGGCAAGTGTGTGCACTTGCCCAGCTAGCATGACAGTACCAGACTGCACGCAGGTCCTGCAATGGCAGACCCTAGACACATTTTAAGGCTGCTTCTGTGGGTGGCGCAACCAGCGCTGCAGGCCCACTAGCAGTATTGGCATTCACAAGCCCTGGCACTCCTGGTGCACTTTACTAGGGACTGACAGTAAATCCAATGAACCAATCAGGAACATCAATCAATGTAACAATTTACAACAGGGAGAGCATATGCACTTTAGCACTGGTCAGCAGTGGCAAAGTGCCCAGAGTCATTAAACCAACAAAAACAGGTCAGAGAGAGTATTGGAGGAAGGCAAAAAGTTTAGGGATGACCCTGCCAAGAGGCCCAGGTCCAACAAGCGGTCAGACATGACAGCGGGTGGACAGTGTGCAGAGGGGGGGTCAGACATGACAGCGGGTGGACAGTTTGCAGAGGAGGGGTCAGACATGACACAGGGTGGACAGTGTGCAGTGGAGGGGTCAGACCTGACAGGGTGGACAGTTTGCAGAGGAGGGGGGCAGACATGACACCGGGTGGACAGTGTGCAGAGGAGGGGTCAGACATGACACAGGGTGGACAGTGTGCAGAGGAGGGGTCAGACATGACACAGGGTGGACAGTTTGCAGAGGAGGAGGTCAGACATGACACCGGGTGGACAGTGTGCAGAGGAGGAGGGGTCAGACATGACACCGGGTGTGCAGAGGAGGGGTCAGACATGACACAAGGTGGACAGTGTGCAGAGGAGGGGTCAGACATGACAGCGGGTGGACAGTTTGCAGAGGAGGGGTCAGACATGACACCGGGTGGACAGTGTGCAGTGGAGGGGTCAGACCTGACAGGGTGGACAGTTTGCAGAGGAGGGGGGCAGACATGACACCGGGTGGACAGTGTGCAGAGGAGGGGTCAGACATGACCCTGGGTGGACAGTGTGCAGAGGAGGGGTCAGACATGACACAGGGTGGACAGTTTGCAGAGGAGGAGGTCAGACATGACACCGGGTGGACAGTGTGCAGAGGAGGGGGGTTCAGACATGACACCGGGTGGACAGTGTGCAGAGGAGGGGTCAGACATGACACCGGGTGTGCAGAGGATGGGTCAGACATGACACCGGGTGTGCAGAGGAGGGGTCAGACATGCCAGCGGGTGGACAGTGCGCAGAGGGGGGGTTAGACATGACACAGGGTGGACAGTGTGCAGAGGAGGGGGTCAGACATGACACAGGGTGGACAGTGCGCAGAGGAGGGGTCAGACATGACACAGGGTGGACAGTGTGCAGAGGAGGGGGGTCAGACATGACACCGGGTGGACAGTGTGCATAGGAGGGGTCAGACATGACACCGGGTGGACAGTGTGCAGAGGAGGGGTCAGACATGACACCGGGTGTGCAGAGGAGGGGGTCAGACATGACACAGGGTGGACAGTGTGCAGAGGAGGGGGTCAGACATGACACAGGGTGGACAGTGTGCAGAGGAGGGGGTCAGACATGACACCGGGTGGACAGTGTGCAGAGGAGGGGTCAGACATGACACCGGGTGGACAGTGTGCAAAGGAGGGGTCAGACATGACACCGGGTGTGCAGAGGAGGGGGGTCAGACATGACACAGGGTGGACAGTGTGCAGAGGAGGGGGTCAGACATGACAGGGTGGACAGTGTGCAGAGGAGGGGGTCAGACATGACACCGGGTGGACAGTGTGCAGAGGAGGGGGGGTCAGACATGACGCAGGGTGGACAGTATGCAGAGGAGGAGGGGTCAGACATGACACCGGGTGGACAGTGTGCAGAGGAAGGGTCAGACAGGACACGGGGTGGAGAGTGAGCAGAGGAGGGGGTCAGACATGACACCGGGTGGACAGTGTGCAGAGGAGGAGGGGTCAGACATGACACAGGGTGGACAGTGTGCAGTGGAGGGGTCAGACATGACACCGGGTGTGCAGTGGAGGGGTCAGACCTGACACAGGGTGGACAGTGTGCAGAGGAGGGGTCAGACATGACACAGGGTGGACAGTGCGCAGAGGAGGGGTCAGACATGACACAGGGTGGACAGTGTGCAGAGCAGGAGGGGTCACACATGACACCGGGTGGACAGTGTGCAGAGGAGGGGGTCAGACGTGACACCGGGTGGACAGTGTGCAGAGGAGGGGTCAGACATGACACCGTGTGGACAGTGTGCAGAGGAGGGGTCAGACATGACACAGGGTGGACAGTGCGCAGAGGAGGGGTCAGACATGACACAGGGTGGACAGTGTGCAGAGGAGGAGGGGTCACACATGACACCGGGTGGACAGTGTGCAGAGGAGGAGGGGTCAGACATGACACCGGGTAGAGAGTGAGCAGAGGAAGGGTCAGACATGACACAGGGTGGACAGTGCGCAGAGGGGGGGTCAGACATGACACAGGGTGGACAGTGTGCAGAGGAGGAGGGGTCAGACATGACACAGGGTAGAGTGAGCAAAGGAAGGGTCAGACATGACACAGGGTGGACAGTGCGCAGAGGGGGGGGGTAAGACATGACACCGGGTGGACAGTGTGCAGAGGAGGAGGGGTCAGACATGACACAGGGTAGAGTGAGCAGAGGAAGGGTCAGACATGACACAGGGTGGACAGTGCGCAGAGGGGGGGTCAGACATGACACAGGGTGGACAGTGTGCAGAGGAGGAGGGGTCAGACATGACACAGGGTAGAGTGAGCAGAGGAAGGGTCAGACATGACACAGGGTGGACAGTGCGCAGAGGGGGGGGTCAGACATGACACAGGGTGGACAGTGCGCAGAGGAAGGGTCAGACATGACACAGGGTGGACAGTGCGCAGAGGGGGGGGGGTAAGACATGACACCGGGTGGACAGTGTGCAGAGGAGGAGGGGTCAGACATGACACAGGGTAGAGTGAGCAGAGGAAGGGTCAGACATGACACAGGGTGGACAGTGCGCAGAGGGGGGGGTCAGACATGACACAGGGTGGACAGTGCGCAGAGGAAGGGTCAGACATGACACAGGGTGGACAGTGCGCAGAGGGGGGGGTAAGACATGACCCCGGTTGGACAGTGAGCAGAGGAGGGGTCAGACATGACACCGGGTGGACAGTGCGCAGAGGGGGGGGTCAGACATGACACCGGGTGGACAGTGTGCAGAGGAGGGGGTCAGACATGACACAGGGTGGACAGTGTGCAGAGGCGAGGTCAGACATGACACCGGGTGTGCAGAGGAGGGGGTCAGACATGACACAGGGTGGACAGTGTGCAGAGGAGGAGGGGTCAGACATGACACAGGGTGGACAGTGTGCAGAGGAGGAGGGGTCAGACATGACACCGGGTGGACAGTGTGCAGAGGAGGGGGGGTCAGACATGACAGCGGGTGTGCAGAGGAGGGGGTCAGACATGACACAGGGTGGACAGTATGCAGAGGAGGGGTCAGACAGGACACAGGGTGGACAGTGTGCGGAGGAGGAGGGGTCAGACAGGACACAGGGTGGACAGTGCGTAGAGGAGGGGTCAGACAGGACACAGGGTGGACAGTAAGCAGAGGAGGGGGTCAGACATGACACAGGGTGGAGAGTGAGCAGAGGAGGAGGGGTCAGACATGACAGCGGGTGGACAGTGTGCAGAGGAGGGGTCAGACAGGACACAGGGTGGACAGTGTGCGGAGGAGGAGGGGTCAGACAGGACACAGGGTGGCCAGTGCGCAGAGGAGGGGTCAGACATGACAGCGGGTGGACAGTGTGCAGAGGAGGGTGGGTCAGACATGACAGCGGGTCGACCGTGCGCAGAAGAGGGGTCAGACATGACACCGGGTGGACAGTGTGCAGAGGAGGGGTCAGACATGACAGGGTGGGCAGTGCGCAGAGGAGGGTGGGTCAGACATGACAACGGGTGGACAGTGCGCAGAGGAAGGGGTCAGACAGGACACAGGGTGGAGAGTGAGCAGAGGAGGGGTCAGAAAGGACACCGGGTGGACAGTATGCAGAGGAGGGTGGGTCAGACATGACAGCGGGTGGACAGTGCGCAGAGGAGGGGTCAGACATGACACCGGGTGGACAGTGTGCAGAGATGGGGGGGTCAGACATGACACCGGGTGTGCAGAGGAGGGGGTCAGACATGACACAGGGTGGACAGTGCGCAGAGGAGGGGTCAGACATGACACCGGGTGGACAGTGTGCAGAGGAGGGGGGTCAGACATGACACCGGGTGGACAGTGCGCAGAGGAGGGGGGTCAGACATGACACCGGGTGGACGGTGTGCAGAGGAAGGGGTCAGACAGGACACAGGGTGGACAGTGTGCAGAGGAGGGGGTCAGACATGACAGCGGGTGGACAGTGTGCAGAGGAGGGGGGGTCAGACATGACACCGGGTGGACAGTGTGCAGAGGAGGGGTCAGACATCACACCGGGTGGACAGTGTGCAGAGGAGGGGGTCAGACATGACAGCGGGTGGACAGTGTGCAGAGTAGGGGGGGTCAGACATGACACCGGGTGGACAGTGTGCATAGGAGGGGTCAGACATGACACCGGGTGGACAGTGTGCAGAGGAGGGTTCAGACATGACACCGGGTGTGCAGAGGAGGGGGTCAGACATGACACAGGGTGGACAGTGTGCAGAGGAGGGGGTCAGACATGACACCGGGTGGACAGTGTGCAGAGGAGGGGTCAGACATGACACCGGGTGGACAGTGTGCAGAGGAGGGGTCAGACATGACACCGGGTGTGCAGAGGAGGGGGGTCAGACATGACACAGGGTGGACAGTGTGCAGAGGAGGGGGTCAGACATGACAGGGTGGACAGTGTGCAGAGGAGGGGGTCAGACATGACACCTGGTGGACAGTGTGCAGAGGAGGGGGTCAGACATGACACCTGGTGGACAGTGTGCAGAGGAGGGGGTCAGACATGACACCGGGTGGACAGTGTGCAGAGGAGGGGGGGTCAGACATGACGCAGGGTGGACAGTATGCAGAGGAGGAGGGGTCAGACATGACACCGGGTGGACAGTGTGCAGAGGAGGAGGGGTCAGACATGACACCGGGTGGACAGTGTGCAGAGGAAGGGTCAGACAGGACACAGGGTGGAGAGTGAGCAGAGGAGGGGGTCAGACATGACACCGGGTGGACAGTGTGCAGAGGAGGAGGGGTCAGACATGACACAGGGTGGACAGTGTGCAGTGGAGGGGTCAGACATGACACCGGGTGTGCAGTGGAGGGGTCAGACCTGACACAGGGTGGACAGTGTGCAGAGGAGGGGTCAGACATGACACAGGGTGGACAGTGCGCAGAGGAGGGGTCAGACAGGACACAGGGTGGAGAGTGAGCAGAGGAGGGGTCAGACATGACAGCGGGTGGACAGTGTGCAGAGGAGGGGGTCAGACATGACACCGGGTGGACAGTGTGCGGAGGAGGGGTCAGACATGACACCGGGTAGAGAGTGAGCAGAGGAAGGGTCAGACATGACACAGGGTGGACAGTGCGCAGAGGGGGGGTCAGACATGACACAGGGTGGACAGTGTGCAGAGGAGGAGGGTTCAGACATGACACAGGGTAGAGTGAGCAGAGGAAGGGTCAGACATGACACAGGGTGGACAGTGCGCAGAGGGGGGGGGTAAGACATGACACCGGGTGGACAGTGTGCAGAGGAGGGGTCAGACATGACACCGGGTGTGCAGAGGAGGGGGTCAGACATGACACAGGGTGGACAGTGTGCAGAGGAGGAGGGGTCAGACATGACACAGGGTGGACAGTGTGAAGAGGAGGAGGGGTCAGACATGACACAGGGTGGACAGTGTGCAGAGGAGGAGGGGTCAGACATGACACAGGGTGGACAGTGTGCAGAGGAGGAGGGGTCAGACATGACACCGGGTGGACAGTGTGCAGAGGAGGGGGTCAGACATGACACAGGGTGGACAGTGTGCAGAGGAGGGGTCAGACATGACACCGGGTGTGCAGAGGAGGGGGTCAGACATGACACAGGGTGGACAGTGTGCAGAGGAGGAGGGGTCAGACATGACACAGGGTGGACAGTGTGAAGAGGAGGAGGGGTCAGACATGACACAGGGTGGACAGTGTGCAGAGGAGGAGGGGTCAGACATGACACAGGGTGGACAGTGTGCAGAGGAGGAGGGGTCAGACATGACACAGGGTGGACAGTGTGCAGAGGAGGAGGGGTCAGACATGACACAGGGTGGACAGTGTGCAGAGGAGGAGGGGTCAGACATGACACCGTGTGGACAGTGTGCAGAGGAGGAGGGGTCAGACAGGACACAGGGTGGACAGTGTGCAGAGGAAGGGGTCAGACAGGACACAGGGTGGAGAGTGAGCAGAGGAGGGGTCAGACAGGACACAGGGTGGAGAGTGAGCAGAGGAGGGGTCAGACAGGACACAGGGTGGACAGTGCGCAGAGGGGGGTCAGACATGACACAGGGTGGACAGTGTGCAGAGGAGGAGGGGTCAGTCAGGACACAGAGTGGACAGTGAGCAGAGGAAGGGTCAGACAGGACACAGGGTGGACAGTGTGCAGAGGAGGAGGGGTCAGTCAGGACACAGAGTGGACAGGGAGCAGAGGAAGGGTCAGACATGAGACAGGGTGGAGAGTGAGCAGAGGAGGGGTCAGACATGAGACAGGGTGGACAGTGTGCAGAGGGGGGGTTAGACATGACAGCGGGTGGACAGTGGGCACAGGAGGGGTCAGACATGGATGCAAAGGAGGGGGATGGGCATAATGCAGACCAGAAACTGGCATGGTAGAGTGAGTGCAAGGCATGATACTGTGAGAATTATGTGGCGCAGGAGAGCGTGGGGCATTGACACATGGGAGCATGGCGGATGGTAGACGTTGCCGTGGAAGGTGCCAGGCATATTGTTGACACCAGGAGGGATAGGGTAGCTCGTAACACCTGAGGTAGAGTGCCATGGCACCATGGGTCTGAGTTGGCGATAGGTTACCCAGCAGAACAATAGTTTACCAAGTTTACTTATTTTTCATGGTACGGAACTCCTAAAGAGCTCCACTTAATCATATACTACAGATAAATCGAAAAATACATTTCCTCACCCAAAAATCCCTATACATTGAAATACCTCCCACAATCGTTTTACAGTAGATACTAAACCAAACACAGGAGAGAGTGAGGCCCGGCAGGAGCTAGAGAGGATCATCTCGCTGCAAGATGAGGGCCTTCCCTACAAACAATAACATAAGCCAAACATAACTTGCCACAAGCAAAGCAACAAAAAAAAATTATATGTATATATACATTTCACTCCTTCACGAATTTGAACGATAGAAAAGATGTATCGATCTGTGAAATGCTGCGGGTTGATGCCAAGACCCGAGAAGGACCCAGGAAGCGAGTGCCTGAAGGAGGCTGACCTAAGGTCTCGTTGGTAGATTGTGTTATCTGTGTTGTGTGCAGGCAATAGGTATTACTAGCCAGATAAACTGTCTTCGCCAGACCTAAAGATTGTGGCTGCATTACTTTTCAACGATGGGGTAGCGAAAGGGCTAATGCGCATGTTCTAGTGCTTTAAACCCCAGGTTGTGACTAGTGCTGTGCTGGTGATTAACATCCTCTGGCAGTCACTGGATAATTGCTGAATCTCTCTTCTGCAGGTTACGAGAGAAGAAAGGCAAGTCGTGAAGCCTCTGTACGACCGCTATCGCCTTGTGAAGCAGATGCTGACGAGGGCCAGTATTACCCCGATTCTGGTAAATTGTCTTTCAGTCTTACATTTTATCATCTCTTCTTTTAAAAAGAAATAAGAGTCTGTACCGATCAGCAGAGGAAAACATGACTGTAATGCAAAATGGGTGTTTAAGATGACTGTTTGTAGAAAGCCTAAATGCAATACATGGTTTCATAAGAAAGTATTTTCCGCAGGTAGTAAAGGGGATGCCAACACTTTGGGAGAGGTGGATGTTGTACGGACCAACCTTCATTTTCGGGTGCTACTGGAACCAAACTCTTTCCAAGCCCAATAAAGGTGGCATCGCTCAGACCTGAAGCCCAGCGTGTACTGCTCCTGGTCGAAGGTTCTCTTGTTCCAAGCGAGGGGGCATAAGTCGTTGTGCCATGGAGGAAGCTCTGTAGGTTCCGGGCAGGAAGGTGTCCTCGAATAAGCAAGAGGGGTTAATAACTGCGGCTTGGGCACCCTCCTGCCCTTTTCTAAATAGATGGGTGACTGATGCACATGAGTTCCGTTGCTTTTGCCAGCCCCAAAGTGAAACTGATTAAGGGCACATCACTGCAAACTACTGACACTTGGAGGAGTCATTTCCTCATAACCTCATCATGACTTTAAGGCATCTTGGAACTTTGCCTTCAATCTACTGCACCTTCCTTGAGTCTGTTTAATCTCCTCTGGTGCTGCTCGTCTCCGGCTCTGCTGCTGTTTCTTGAGTCTATTTTCTCTCCTCTGGTGCTGCTAGTCTCTGGCTCTACTGCAGCTTCCTTAAGTCCGTTTCATCTCCTCTGGTGCTGCTCGCCTCGGGCTCTGCTGCAGCTTCCTTGAGTCTGTTTTATCTCCTCTGGTGCTGCTCGCCTCCGGCTCTGGTGCTGTTTCTTGAGTCTGTTTTCTCTCCTCTGGTGCTGCTCGCCTCCGGCTCTGGTGCTGTTTCTTGAGTCTGTTAAATCTCCTCTGGTGCTGCTCGCCTCGGGCTCTGCTGCAGCTTCCTTGAGTCCGTTTTATCTCCTCTGGTGCTGCTCGCCTCCGGCTCTGGTGCTGTTTCTTGAGTCTGTTTTCTCTCCTCTGGTGCTGCTCGCCTCCGGCTCTGGTGCTGTTTCTTGAGTCTGTTAAATCTCCTCTGGTGCTGCTCGCCTCGGGCTCTGCTGCAGCTTCCTTGGGTCTGTTTAATCTCCTCTGGTGCTGCTAGCCTCCGGCTCTGCTGCAGCTTCCTTGAGTCTGTTTAATCTCCTCTGGTGCTGCTAGCCTCCGGCTCTGCTGCAGCTTCCTTGAGTCTGTTTAATCTCCTCTGGTGCTGCTCGCCTCCGGCTCTACTGCAGCTTCCTTAAGTCCGTTTCATCTCCTCTGGTGCTGCTCGCCTCCGGCTCTGCTGCAGCTTCCTTGAGTCTGTTTTGTCTCCTCTGGTGTTGCATGCCTCCGGCTCTGCTGCAGCTTCCTTGAGTCTGTTTAATCTCCTCTGGTGCTGCTCGCCTCGGGCTCTGCTGCAGCTTCCTTGAGTCTGTTTTCTCTCCTCTGGTGCTGCTTGTCTATGGCTCTACTGCAGCTTCCTTGAGTCTGTTTAATCTCCTCTGGTGCGGCTCGCCTCTGGCTCTACTGCAGCTTCCTTGAGTCTGTTTAATCTCCTCTGGTGATGCTCGCCTCGGGCTCTGCTGCAGCTTCCTTGAGTCTGTTTAATCTCCTCTGGTGCTGCTAGCCTCCGGCTCTGCTGCAGCTTCCTTGAGTCTGTTTAATCTCCTCTGGTGCTGCTCGCCTCCGGCTCTGCTGCAGCTTTCTTGAGTCTGTTTAATCTCCTCTGGTGCTGCTCGTCTCCGGCTCTGCTGCAGCTTCCGTGAGTCTGTTTTATCTCCTCTGGTGCTGCTCGCCTTCGGCTCTACTGCTGTTTTGTGAGTCTGTTTAGTCTCCTCTGGTGCTGCTCACCTCGGGCTCTGCTGCAGCTTCCTTGAGTCTGTTTTATCTTCTCTGGTGCTGCTCGCCTCCGGCTCTGCTGCAGCTTCCTTGAGTCTGATTTATCTCCTCTGGTGTTGCATGCCTCCGGCTCTGCTGCAGCTTCCTTGAGTCTGTTTAATCTCCTCTGGTGCTGCTCGTCTCCGGCTGTGCTGCTGTTTCTTGAGTCTGTTTAGTCTCCTCTGGTGCTGCTCACCTCCGGCTCTGCTGCTGTTTCTTGAGTCTGTTTAGTCTCCTCTGGTGCTGCTCGCCTCCGGCTCTGCTGCTGTTTCTTGAGTCTGTTTAATCTCCTCTGGTGCTGCTCACCTCGGGCTCTGCTGCAGCTTCCTCGAGTCTGATTTATCTCCTCTGGTGCTGCTAGTCTCCGGCTCTGCTGCAGCTTCCTCGAGTCTGTTTAGTCTCCTCTGGTGCTGCTCGCCTCCGGCTCTTTTACAGTTGGTAATGAGCCTGGCAGCCAAGTTGAGCACGGCTCTGAGGGGTGCCAGGTGGACTTTAGGGGTTCTAGTGAGCATAGCATTGCCGTAGTCCAGTTTGGAGAGTACTAATGATTGTACTACACATTTGAGCCCTGAGGGAGACAAGGGTAGTATTGGAGAGACAGGAGTTGATTTTTATTTGATATGTTCGGTGCTGGAGGTAGGAAGTGAACCATTTAAGGACCATCCTATTAAGGCCAGAGCGAGCCTTAAGAGATACCAGTAGGGAAGAATGATTAACTATGGAATGCTGCAGAGAGGTCAAGGAGGATAAGAAAGGCAAGCCTCTCCATTCTCTAGAGAACGATGAATGTCGTCGGCAATGTTCAGCATGGCGGTTTCTGTACTACAACCTTTCATGAAACCAGATTGGAATGAGTCAAGAAAGTTGAATTTGCTTATGTGGCTGTCGAGTTGAAGTCATGCACATTTCTCCAAGGTTTTAGCTAGAAGTGGGAGGTTGGAGATGGGACGGCGGTTGTTAATATCATTTGGGTCTGCATTTAGGTTTTTAAGAATGAGTGATTTCCCAGAGTTGGACGAAGTCGGGGACGCACCCAGTGGCAAAAGAGGTGTTAATGATGCTTGTCCAACATGGGACAATGATGTGGTTAAGGGTATGAACTAGCTTGAATGGGAGCGGGTCTTTGATGTGAGGCCGGTTTCAATTTTGCAATGATTCAAAGACTTCGAGCTCAGTCATAGGATTTAAATTTCACCAGGAGGCGTTATTTTTCAATTGAAAGTTAGAAAAGATGTCACCAAAACTAGTAGGAGTAGATAGGTGAGTGGGAGGATTAGGATGGCGGGACGGTGCAGAAAAAGGAGGTACGTCTACAGAAATTTGGGGTCTAGGCAGGGCCAACATTTGTGGGAAGGATTGATCAATTTTAGCAATTTTTTCAGAGAAGTTTGCAATCTCCTCACATCTTTCGATTGAGGCTGTCCGCTCTGGAGGGGCAGATAACTTTTGTCTTCTGACAATGTTAGAGTTATCTGGGCCTGTGTTTGGCACGATCCAGTTGGGTACGAAAGAAAGATGCTTTTTCATTGAAAATGTGCTTCTTATATGTTGATCTTGCAGATCTGAGGAGGGCGAGGGGTGCTGTCTCCATGTTCTTTCTGCTAGTCGAAGTTGTCTCCTTTTCTTATTGAGTTCAGGATTGAACCAAGATTTGGATTGAATTGTTCCTTGTTTCTTTAGTTTAAGCGGTGCGACTTGATCCAGGACATCACTAATGGCCTTATTGAAATATTCAGTGAGCTTTTTTTTTTTTTTTTTTTTTTTTTTGAAGGTTTTATATAGCGCGAACCAGACTTGTGAGTATCAGAGCGCTTTACATGACAAGTAGAAATATATACAGAATATATTACGATATAGTGAGTCACGCAATAAGTAAGTACTAGATACATCTAGAACAAGACAAGGCAGTGCAATGCTAGTGCAAAATGGCAAAGATAAAACCGAAGGACGAATTTAAGCGAGGAAAAGCAAGTAATAAAGTAGAGCAAATAGAGCAAAGAGTTCACGTGGATTGAGCCATGAGGATAGCTTTCACTTCTCTTTTGAAGGAAGCCGGGGAAGGGTTCATTCTAGTTTCACTGGGCAGAGCGTTCCATATCCTCTGAGCCATACCGAAGTAGGACCGGTTATACGCTTTTTTCTTGGCAAATCGTTGAAGTTGTAGGAGAAGAGTCTTGGCACTCCTGGAGGCTCTTCTCCCCGCAGAGAGCACCCGTTTCTGTGCTAGGTATTGTGGGGTGTTGTGGTAGATGGCCTTGTGCGTCATACAAGCGATTTTTAAATGAATTATGGCCTCAAACGGTAGCCAGTTGAGGGCTCTCAGGTCTGGGGAAATGTGGGAGTTTCTCTTAAAGCCTGTGATGAGTCTCGCAGCTGAATTGATCGTGGCTCTTAGCGGGGCAGTTGAAGACCTCTGGAGTCTGCATAAGGTTACTGCTCCCTATTCCAGGCGAGGGATAACTAAGGCTTGAACAGCTTGTTTGAAATCGAAGGCGGGCAGATAGGGTTTCAGTTTTCGTAGGGTCTTTAGGTGGAAGTTGGCTCCCTTTGTTGAGGTGCTGATGTGTTTCAGCATCTTGAGGTTATTGTCCAGCGTTACCCCTAGAGATTTTGCTGAGTCGACTATGAGCGGTTGTCCATTGAGAGCTGTTAGGTGCTTCATCCAGTCTGTGATAGTTTGAGTTTTGTTAAGGGGGGGGCGACAACAAGGAATTCCGTTTTGAGGGAGTTAAGTTTCAAGTGGTTTTCGGCCAGACAGATTTGTTTTTTTTGTAGTGTGGAGTTGAGTGATTTGATGTCTTCCAGTGAGTGAATTTTGATGTAGATTTGGGTGTCGTCAGCATACATGTGGAATTGTATCTTGGAGAGGCTGAGAAGATCAGTGAGCGGTTCCATGAAAACGTTCAAAAGGGTGGGAGAGAGGGAGGAGCCTTGAGGAACTCCCAGCGTGACAGACGAGGGGGAGGACAAGGATTGGTTGACCATTAATCTTTGGGATCTGTTTTGGAGGAAAGAGGCGAACCAGTTAAATACACTTCCAGATAAACCCATTCTGTGTTTCAAGAGATTCAGTAGGTTGTCGTGTTTGGCGGTGTCAAATGCTGATGACAGGTCAAGTAGGATTAACAGACAGGCTTCATTTTGGTCGAGGATTTTTAGAGCGTCGTCTAATACATGTGTCATGGCTGACTCTGTGCTGTGACCTGCTCTGAAACCAGATTGAAATTGGTTCAGCAGGTTGAAACGATCAATGTGACAGTTCAGTTGTAGGTTAACACATTTTTCCAGGAGTTTAGCTAACATAGGGATGTTGGAGATCGGGGGATAGTTATTAGGGTCTGAGGGGTCCGCTGTGGGTTTCTAGAGGATAGGCGAGACCTGCCCCGTTTTCAGGGTGTCTGGAATAGATCCTTGCTGAAGGGAAGTGTTAATGATCATAGTCCAGAGGGGTAGTAAGAGAGGAATGAAGTCTTTTATGTAGTTTGCCGGGAGCGGGTCAGTGAAGTGATTGGATGGTTTCAACGCGTTTATCATTTTTAATATGGTATCTTCACTGTAAATGTTGAAGTGGGACCATGATGCATTGTTTTTTAGTTTGAATAGAGGGAGATCATTAGCTGGGGCAGCAGCAGAGGACAGCGATGGACTCTCTTTCAGGCTCGAGATGGATATAAGGTCCTTGAGTAGATCTGATTTAATGGATTCGGTCTCAGAAGCGAAGAAGGAGGCAAATTCATCGCAATTGGGAGTAGCGACAGGGTTGGTGTTAAGGACCTTAGGTAGGCTCTTGGTTTGGACTTTCATAAGATCGAAGAGTTTTTTGTGGCGGTTCTTGGCTAGGTCAAGTTGAGACCTGAAGAAATCTGTTTTAGATTTTCAGATTTTTCTAAAGTAAGTGTTCCTGGAGGTCCTGAGAAGTTTGAGGTCAGTTGAGGGTGTATCTCTCCAGCGTCGTTTAATTATTCTAAGAGTGCGTCTGTCATCATTCAGCCTCCCATTGTACTGTGGTTGGGAATCTTTAGAGGAGGTTCTCTTCAGTTGCAATGGGGCAATTTTGTCTAGGAGGTTGTTTATGGAGTGAAAGTAGTGATTTCTCAGCTCCTGAACATCAGCTAGGTCTTCCGGGGGACTAAGAGGGTTTGAGTTATGTAGGGCTGTGAGGTCAGATCCTACGTTAAGGTTTCTCTTCCAGATTTTGGTTCTCAGGGGTTGAGTAGGGAATCGAGTAATGGTTTCTGAGATTTGGAATGTAATATGATGGTCAGACCAGTCGCATGGGAGTATCTAGTGGAGCTGGGTAGATTCAGCTTTGGGTATTATTAGGTCGAGAGTTGCACCCTTGTCATGTGTTGGGCTGTTACAGAGTTGGGTGGGATTGAGGTCTGTGAGGAAGGCTTTGAGGCTGTTTACCCCAGGATCGTTCTGATCGTCCCAGTGAAGGTTGAAATCCCCTAAGAAAATGTGCTTAGATTGTTGGATGTCATTTGAAGCTAGAATGTCCATGAAGTGTTCTATGAAAGTGAGGTCATCTCCCGGAGGATGGTAGAAGGCGTGAAGAGCAGATTTGTTTGTTGTTGTTGGTGATGTTTAAGCATAGGTATTCGCACGATGATATAGCAGGGGCATTGGCATTGCGTTTTGGGAGTGCGGAAGGAGCTGTAGTTGAGCTTGAAATGTAGACTCTAGTTCACTAGCGGGGACTTGTTTAAGGTTTCTGGTCCACGTCTTGGGTTTGTTAACTGTTGGGGGGAGTAAGGCGCAGGTTGAGATGTTGAGCAGAATGAGATGGTGGTCGGACCAGTCGATGTGGACGTTGTCGGAGACCAGTTCAGCGCTAGAGATGATTGCATCAAGTGAGGCCCCTTTGATGTGGGTTGGTTTGTTGCAGAGTTGCTTAAGGTCATTTATCTCAAGAAGGTTAACGAGGTGCTTAACAGTGGGGTCAGCTGCATTATTCCAATGGATGTTGTATTCTCCAAAAACAGATTTTTTAGGTAGAAAGGGTGAAGTGAGTGAGAAGGTCGGATAATTTGTCAGCAAAGGGGAGGGGCTCACCCGGAGAGTGGTAGATGTTATGCAGTCTAATCGGAGGAGAGCCTTTGAAAAACTAACCCTAAACGCACCTTCATCCTTTCCTTACCTCGAACACTAACTTAACCTAGCGCAAGCCTAAACCGAGCACACACCCTTAACATGTCCGGTTTATAACCCATACCACTGTCCTACTGCTAAACGTAACTTACACAAAGCCAATTTGAATCTTTTTTATATTTTCAAAAGTTTTGTTCGCCCTGCCTGATTTTGATTTTTACATTTGTACTTCTTTTTGTTAACTAGGGTTTCGAGATTACTACTTTCTTGACTTTATTTGAACCTTGAACATGCTAACGTTTACGGAGCTGCCCATGTTGGCTTACCTCATCTTTTTCCACACCACAGAGGACGTTTTGTGTAATCTGTGGTCATTATATTTTTTGTTGACTATTGGTAAATGTTACCAAAAGATCATGTTTGTGATACCTGCACAGGCGCGCTTTATGGTGCAAGAGGTCTTGATCATGAGTCTAGAGTCCGCTTCCTTCAGAATATTTTCTGTGACCTATGTACATATGTGTGACAAGATTGCGCAGGAGCTGTATGCACTGCCTATGTCCTGGTCATGAGTCTAGGATCGGCTTGCTTCAGTCACATGCCGTGTGTCACAGATCTACACATGTGCAGTGTGCATTGCCCTGGTCCTGATCATGACTATCGGTAAGAAGCTGCTGTCTTCACTTTCTTCAGTCTTGCCTGTGGCGATGCCCTTGTGTCTGTGACCGGTCTGTGCAGGTGCTGTGTACTGCATTGGTCCTGACCATGATGAGGGGTAAGAAGCTGCCGTCTTTACTTTCTTCAGTCTTGCTTGAGGTGATACCCGTTTATCACAGATCTACACAGGGTGCTGTATGCCAAGCCCTGGTCCTGATAATAATGATGTGTAAGAAGCTGCCGTCTTCACTTTCTTCAGCTTCTTTCCTCGTACGATGCCCGCGTATCACAGCTCTACACTGGGCACTGCTTGAACTGCCTGGGTTCTACTAATCTGATTTACACACAAAAAAGAAGGGGAGAGAGAAACTGCTCCTTTTCCATCCTCAGTATAAACATCAACCTATCAATACAAAATGGGGAAAAGGAGGGAGAGACGCGCGGTACAAGACGCACCAGTCTCTTCACAACTTTTATAAGGAGACTTACAGTTTATTTAAAAAAACTGTCCTCACCCACTAGGTAGTGGCATGCTTTATCGTAGGGCTGCTACAAAATCTACACGGAGCGGTGAGTGACCCTGACGGAAGTGGCATCCGAACCCTTGATAAAAGTGTGACCGCAGGGGCATGATGCTCGTGCTTGCGCTCCACTGTGAGCAACCACACAGATGAAACTTGTAACACACGTACACAGAAAATGACAAGCCGGGTCATTATTTGTAATTTCACTTGCCACATTTGTGAGAAGTTGGCCTGGTATATGATGTTCACTATTCTTGTGGCACCTTGCACCAGTCCAAACAACCCTTATGGTGATGGCTGCAAGTCAACCTTATAGACCAGCTTTCGTAGTGGTAGCGTGGACAAAACAGTCTTAGCTAAAAGACTCTTGAGGGCGTGTAAAGCCAGCTGTTTCACCATATGTAACCCCTTGAATACCAAATGAAAGGACACCACACAGGATATATATAAAATATATATGTATTTATTTACTAACACACTCCTATGAACTCTTTATGAGATCAGAGGCAAAGGCACATAACAAGATACTTAGTCAGAATACCTTAAGTTGCACAATTTACAGTTAGGCCCTAGGGGCGAAGCAAACCATATATTAAGAAAGTGGTATAAGTACCACGTCACGAGAAAAGGAAAGGCCTAGGGCCTAGAGAATTGCTGGGCTACACTATCTGACCCTTAGGTTAGGAGTAGAAGGCCCACAGGCGGCGCGTGCAGTGTCTTTACACACACGCGTGAGTCAATGCAGAGTCAATGCAAAGTCAATGGGAACTTAAGAGTTAGGTAAAGAACGATTTAGGACACTTCCGGTCTAGCTCAGAGGAAACAACTAAAAACCTAGACACTTGGATAGTCAATACCCTTGGGAGCACCGAAGTACTCGCGTTACCTCACCCACGGACGGCGGGAGCATAGGTGTGAAGATGTGTCAGGTTTTGTCGTTGAAGCCTATGGAGACCTGGAGAGAAATGCTGCAGGCGACCAGGAGGAAGATGTCCGGGTGGATCGAGGATGAAGAGGACCTGAAAGCAGGGGGGGACAGAGTCTGGGTCACTAGCCAGTGACCGGGTGGAACCAGGAAGGAACCAGACGACGTCTAGGAGCAATCAGGTGCTGTCGTGAAGCTTGTCTCTTCAGCCACGCGGACCAGGAGGCGTCGAGGACGACCAGGTGCTGGAGACAAGCTGTCCAACGAAGGTTCTCGCAGATGGAGGTCGACTGCCGGATTGGAGTCAACAAGCCTTGGCAAAGGCAACCCACGCAGGATTCAAAGAAGGCTTCTGGTGCAGACCAGCACGGTCTGAGGGGCCTCACCTTTGCAGGGAGGCAAGGTCCAGTCTGGAGTAACCAGACCAGTGAGTTGGTTCAAAAAGATTGTCGTCACAGAGGCTACTAGCCCACGGGCCAGCAACCGGACAACGCGTCGAGCAGAACACAAGCAGAAGAGCCCCACCCAGAACTCGTGGAGTGTGGAGGGCTGATCTTCGGTGCAAGTTGAGCTCGGATTCGGGGCTTCTCAATCCCCAGTGCACAGCTTCGAGGATTCCTAAGGAGCTGCACAGTTAACAAGTCGTGGACTTTCTAAGATGTCCGGTCCCACGTGTCTCGTCTCCTCCACGGATCTCAGCTATGCTGCAGTCGTGAAGAGAGGGTCAGAGAGGTCTGGAAGTCTGGGTCTTGTCAGGCTCTGTGCTCGGGTTCCGGCGGGAACGTCGACAAAGCAAGCCGTTGATTTGCTGGATGGTGCCTGGTTGCCCAGGGTGGTCACTCCTTGGCCACAAGGGAGATTCTTCAGTCTTCAGCTTCAGCAGAACGTGGAAGGTCCAGAGTTTCGTGTCAAGTTTCAGTTCAGGATCTAATCTAAAGTCAAAGGACACAGCTCCTACCTTTATACAGCTAAAAGGGGCTGGATTAGTTCCTAGGTCCCTCCTATGGGTGGGACCAGGAAGGGGGGTGGTTACACCTCCTCTCCTTTGTCCAATTTTGTACCAGAGCTGGGGCTGGAGTGCCCCAGCAACCGTTTTGAACCGGGGTATGCATGGAGCATCTAGTGTGCCCCAGATAGTGTCTCAATTTATTCAGCCCTCCCTGTCCTAATACACAAAGTCCTGTCTGGGGTGGTGCTCGCACCTCCCCAGGCAGGAAACCTATTGTCCAAACTGTAGGAGAGTAGGGTCTGCAATCCTATGATCACCCAGATTTTTGCTTTTTGCTTCACTGGTTTACGACTTTCCCTGGCTGTGGGCCTGCTAATCAGACCCACAGCCTAGCTGTTCTCTCTATCCAAATTGTACTCAGGTACTGAATTGGCACTGGGCCCTCTCAAGTCCCTGTACCCAGGGCTGAGGTGCACCCAGAAGTCTCCCAGGGGCTGCAGCATGTATTATGCCACCCCTGGGCTGACTAACTAAACAGACACAACTGGCTGCTTGACAGCTGGGGCAAGGTGGTGTACTCACCCTTTGCTTTAGATATAGTATTCCTATATCTAACCCTAAATGGACACACAGATCTCCTATCAGTCACTCCTATGGCAGGCCTTGACAATCCTGAAGGCAGAGTGCTTGGAATCGTGTGAGATGGTGCTCTGGCATGAGCTGAGCCTGTCTGCGGCTTTCGGGATCCATCCCTTAGCCGTTTCCATGATATCGCATACCATATACTCTTAAGTGCATTATAATCCTCGCGGTTATATGCCAACTCTGGTATCGCTTTATCAAAACATGTCGAGTAAGGTGTCATACGAATTGGAATACTAACCCCTCGCCAATTCTGGCGACGGGGTTAGCATTACACCCTTCTAGAGGGACACGACATGTATGTAACCTGTAACCCCGGTTAAAGTCAGACCGAGCCTTAGCATCCACAAAATGGATGCTGCCACCGAGACACAAGTCTGCCCTCCTGCTGCTGGGAGTCCTCCCAGAGCAGGAGGCAAGGACAAAGGGTTTCCTGCCAGGGGCGGTGCCAGCACCGTCCCAGACAGGGTTTTGTGTATCCTAGGTAGGCAGGGCTACAGAGGAAGGTGACTGCAAGTGGCACCCCGGTGCTCACTGTGCATAGGCCGGCTGAAACCAGTTCCAGGGGCACTCCAGCCCCTGATCTGGGGAAAGCCCGCCAAAGGAGAGGGGTGTAACCACCCCCCTCCTAGTCCCACCCATAGGGCAGGACTTAGTCGCGTGCCAGCCCCCTTTTTCAGGATAAAGGTAGGAGCAGGCCCCCTTCCAAATCAGATCAATCTTTGAATCCTGAACCGACCTTCTACACGAAGAACTCAAGACTCTTCTCAAGATTTTCTCCCTTGTGACTAAGGAGTAGTCACCCTGCAGCAGCAGGCACCAACCAAGCATCGCGGTTTGCCAGTCTCTCCTTTGGATCAAGACTGCTCCAGCACGACGAGAACCAGCTTCCCTGGCACCTCTGACCTCAACCTACATCATCAGCCCAGCTGTGATCCGTGGGTGCGACGAGACCTCGAGGGACCGGCCATCTTCAGAACTGCACGACGCTTGTCCAGCACGACTCCCGAGTGATCCTCGACTGAGTGCCTTGGGGTAAGAGAAGCCCCGACCCTGAGCAGCTCCAGCACCGAAGTCCAGCCCCCCTGCATCCACGAGATCGGCGTGGGGCCCTTCTGCTTTTTGCTGCTCACCGCGTTGTCCAGGTCGCATGCCCGTTGGCTAGTGGCCCCCCTCACGACGCTCCACGACGACAAACACTGCTGGTCTGGTTGCTCCAGACTAGCCCGTGCTCCCCTCCAAAAGAGGAGCACCCTGGACCCTCCTGGTCCACTCAAGACGCCATTTTAGGTCCACCGCGTGGGCCTTGCATTTGCCAAGACTTGTTGCCCCAATCCTGGGTCCAGCGACGTCGACAGCAAGAACCTTCGTGGGACAGCTCGCACCTCCATCCTGGTCGCCGACAACGCCTCCTGGTCCGAGAGACTGCAGAGCCCAGCAGCGCCCACTCACCTGACTGCGGTGACTTCGCCCGGTGCCATCCTGGTGCCCACTTAATCACTGGCTAGTGATTCAGAACTTGGTCCCCTCTGCTTTCAGGTTTTCTTCTTCCCTGATCCAGGCTTGGATCTCTTCGAACTTTTCTTCACTGGTCGCCTGCCAGCAACTTCTTCTTCAGGCTCCTGGTCCGTCAACGTGGGTTTCCGACGCAACTTGAACCCTATGCAGCCGCAGCCCCTGGGCTAGGTAAATCCAGCACTCTGGTGCTCCAGCATAGTCCAACACTCCAAGTGTTCGGATCCACTCCCGTTTTCGTCCCAGCTAGTCGAGTTCGCCCGAGAACAGTAACTTTGTGATTTCTAGCTTCCATAGACTTTTTCCTGCCTTGCGCGTGAGAGTTCCCACTCTGCACGTGGCGTCCCTAGGCCTCCTGCTCCTAACCTGAGTGTTCAGTATTGTAGGCCTAGCGTTTCTAAAGCCTCTGAGAATCGTTACTTACCTGCTAGTAATTCGCATTCCACTTTCAGAGTATATGGTTTTTCGTGCCCCTCGGGCATTTGTGTATACTGTGCTAACTTAAGTATTTCTTTAAGAGTTTTGTTGTGTGCTTAGCTCCCTGTCTCATAAAGAGCCAGGGTAGTCTTGTTATAAATAAATATACTGTTTATTTTCATAACAACTTGTGTGGTGTCCTTTCACTTGGTGTTCAAGGGGTAATGTGATGGTAAAACAGCTGGCTTAACACGCCCTCTAGAGTCTTAGCCTTAGACTGCTCGTATCCATGCTACTAGGATAGCTGGTCTATAAGGTTGACTTACAACCAATCATCAATAAGGGTTGTTTGGACTGATATATAGTGATCACTAGAATAGTGAGCACTGCACATCAGGCCAACTTCTCACACAAACCTCCGTGACTGGAAGGACTCCCAGCAGCAGGAGGTCAGACTTGTGTCTGTGGTGGCCGCGTCCATTTTGTGACGCTGGGGCTCTGGTTAACTTTAACCGGGATAGTCCGCAACAACATGTCTTCTCCCTCTAGAAGGGTGGAATGCTACCCCCGTCGCCAGAATTGGCGGGGGGGGGGGGTAGTATTCCAAAGCGTATGACACCTTACACGCCATGTTTGGATAAAGCCAAACCAAAGTTAGCATTTAACCGCGAGGTTCATAATGCACTTAAGAGTATATGGTATGGCAATATCATAGAACAGCTATAAGGACATGGTTCCGCAAGCTGCAGACAGGCTCAGCACATGCTAGAGCACCATCTCACATAAAACCAAGCACTCTGCCTCCAGGATTATTAAGGCCTGCCATAGGAGTGACTTATGGGTTACTGTGTGTCTATATATAAGTAGGTATAGGAATACTATACCCAAGCAAGGTGTGATTACACGACCTTGCCCCAGCTGAGTGATCAGCCATATGTGTCTATTCGAGTGGCCAGCCAGGGGTGGCATAATACATGCTGCATCCCCTGCTAGGCCCTGGGTACACCTGTGCCCTGAGTACCTATGGTACACTTCTACAGGGTCTGACAAGGTGAACCAATTCCCAATTGTGGATGTACCTAGAGTACATGGTGTGAATTTATAGAGAGTGCATCTGGGCTGTGGGTCGGATTAGCAGGCCCACAGCCACATCTAAGTCGAAAACCAGTAAAGCAAAAGCAAAAAGTGGGGGTGTCCAAAGGAAGCAGACCCTACTCTCCTACCACATTAAATCACAAACATTGCCTTGAAGATTAGGTAAATAACCAAGGGAGTGACACACTCCAGGGATTCGCTACTCCTGAGGAAGGCTGGTGCATCCTTGTTTGGGTGACTAAGACGTCTGAAACATGGAGAAGGGGCCGCTAACTACCCCATAACCTTCTCCGCCTTTTTAAATTTTAAACCCTAACCAAGGAACCTTGGAATAAACTTTGATAGAAGGTATCTGAGTTAGCTTTTAGACTTCACATTTCACAATCTCATGTTTACTAACCAGATCCCAACACATTTGTTTTGCCTCCCCCCCCTCCCTTTGCTCCATCCCAGGCGTTGGGGAGCACGGGGATGTTGTAGCAGGCCTATGATAAAGCATTGCACTACCTAGTGGGCGAGGGCTGTTGTTTAAGAAACCTTATGTTTCCCTATAAACGTTGTGAAGACAGGTTTCTTGTACCGCCTGTCTCTCCCTCCTTTTCCCATTTTGTGGTCTACTCATGTCACTTTCTCCTCAGCTGCTTTATCTGCATCTTTTCCAGCCATGTTTGTCGGTCAACTGGTGATGCAGCAGCTTCCCTTCAGTGCCTTCGTCCCGCGTGCTCCGCCAGTTCTAACGAAATGTGTCTAAGAAGGGGCACTTACTTATGACACAGATTCTGAGGATTTCTTTCATATTCCTTATGCTTTTGGGGGTTTTGTGGACTTTGACTAAAGGGAGTATTTAGGCAGCAGGATTGTGCCTTTTCTCTACTTTTGCTCGACTTAGGAAAAGATGGTCTACTCATCTCAGGGTTGTTCCCAAAGAAAACTACTGGTTTAAAATCACGTGGTGCTTGTCACAGGCAGATGTCTGTGACAGGTCCACACCTACTTTGTCTGTGGTGCTTGGAGAGGGATCATGACTTCAGGCCCTGCGAGCACTGCCACGCCATGCACCCAAAGATGTTGAGGGCGCGTTCCCTCAAGCCCCTCGCTGCTTGACGTTGAATGTCCCTGCAACGTTAAAGATAGTGTTAGCATGGAAGGGCGAGGGACCATTCACAGAGCCTCTTCAGCAGGCTCTTCTGTTCAAGCATTGGGGGAGGGTTCTGCACCTCTGTGTGGAGCATGACCTTTGGCCTCTTCAGCAGGCTCTTCTGTTCGAGTGTCTGGGGAGGGTTCTGCACCTGAACCTGCGACAGTTGACTGCTTTCGATCTTCTTCCTCCTGAAGTCTGTGATGTTGTTCTGGCCGCCAGGTGTCCCTCCACTACACGAATTGGACACTTGAAAAAGGTTTCGAAGAAAAAACTTAGTTGAGTGTCAATGCTGTTAGAGGTACTCGTGGCGACCAATTCCAGCTTGGAGCTAATCACAGGGACCAGCAAGGTCCTTAAGTGAGTTACCTTCACAGAAGAAGCATTCCTTCATTCGTTCCAGGCACTTACTCCCCGTTGCAGTGAGTTCCTATAGATTGGTCCTGATGAAAGGGATGAAGGATGCTCTAAAGATGCTGTGGATGTGATGTGGTCAATGGGTTCTTCCTGCAGGGATTCCTCAGTCCACAAAGATGGCAAAGAGGTTCTAGTTGCAGGGTTGATGCCCAACGAAGTCCTCTCGCCTGTTGCGGTCAACCCTTCCTGGGTGAATAACCCTCCCTTTGAGGGTCTCTGCAATCCTCTGACATCGCTCCCGGGCTTGGTGAACTGGGGTACAACTCTGTGTGTCAGGTCCTGTTCCTCGGAGCTGCACAGCGACTGTGATATCGGCTTAAAGACTTTGGGCGGCCATATTGCCCCAGCAGGCTTTTTTAGCTGTTGCGGCCCTGTGCTGCAAGCAGGAGGCCTTTCAGCTGGCCCCAGGAGTCTCTTGGCTTGATTGGGCTCTGGAGACAACCTCTACTTGAGCAGGGCACAACAGGAACAGTCTCTCTTCACTTACCACCAAGTGTGGTCTTATATGGTGCAGCCTTTCTCTACTGGTCCCTCAGTACCGCAGGGCAGTCATCTTTCAGTCCTTGGTATAAGTCGGTTGAGATCTGTGTGCCAGGTGGTGCCCCCTTTATGCTCTGAAAGTGCCCTCGGGGCAGGATGCTGTTGGTAGCCAATGGGCTATCTGTTTTCCTCCCACCTGGTGACTACTCCTGTGGAGTTTGGCATTTGGCTATCCCAGGATGCACTGTTCTGTCCACATCACTTGGATACCCCTCGGGGTGATAAGCACGCTCTACAAATGCTGATTGATTGACTCCCAAGATGCCCAGACACCTCTTTCGGCATTCATACATCCCTAGCCATACCTGGGGTTTTGCTACCTCTGGGTTGGGGAAACTGGCTTCTATCAACCAATCAGGAGTTTTAGAGCACAGCTAATCATCCATTAGGGTATCCAGGTGCTTGGATCAGTCGAAGGGCCATGTCTTGAGTTCATTTCATCCAGTTTAGCAACTGGTTTCCTCTCTGCTTCCTGTGACAGTCTGTCTACCTCAACAGTGCGTTCGTCCTCCCCCTGGTGTTACACATCTGGCCTTTAATGATGGCTTTACCATTGAAGCCTGCCCTTTGGGGATAACACTTAAGTTTTGCAGCGTGAATCTTTCTGGATTCACTATGCTGTGCATTATTCCGCGGTCTTGTGGTTGGGTCCGGATTCGTAGTCTTTTCTTTGGTTTTTTTTGGGGGGTTTTTTGTAGCCCAGGTGGGCGTCTGCGTCACACCTCCTGGGTGTATTTCCGGTGACGTCGGCATGCTTCCTGCGGAAGCTCCCACTCTTGGGCGCCATCTTCAGATTCTTTTTTTCCGCGGTCGGGTCTGGATCGTTCCCGTTTGGGCTCCAGACATTTTTGGAGAAAGAAGAGAAGAAAATACAGAAATCACAAAGGAAAGTCATCGGAAGACTCCAGGGGACTTCATCGACGAGAAGTCAGCAAAGGAAGAGGCGAATTCATCGAGATCCTCGACGACCGTCGACGAACACGCGACCAGGGAGGCCCTGGGCGCTCGATGATGGACAACACGCCGTTCAAGGTCTGCCGTAACTGCCACCACAAGTACGCGCAGAAGGACCAGCACCCGGTATGCAACCTTTGTCTACCGGTGAATGACGAAAGCGGACTGCAACGCCTGCTCCGCCTTCACCCCGAAGACCCTTCGTGTGAGAGAGAGACAGAGGGTAGCGCACGCCACCCTGCAGGGTAAGGCCCCGACTCCGTCCCTCTACGACCTGGGGATGTCTTCCGAGGAAGAGGACAACGCTGCCGCCGAAGACGACAGCTACACGGTCGTAGAGACCGATTACACGAAGACTTCTGATAAGGTAGGAGACTCTCCGGCCCCGAAGAACCCAAGAGACTCTGAGTCTCGAAAAAACGAGGGCAAGGCCTCGAAAGCGCCGACGCCGAAGCACCAGGCGTCCGCGAGTACTCACAGGCCCAGCGGATCCTCTGAGAAGGAGTCCCCGGTGCCGAGAGCTGTTAAACAGCAGAAGTCGTCGAAAATCGTCCCCGAAAAGGATCGATCGACACCGAGGGACAAGGACCCTAAACTACCGACGCCGACCAGAGACCCAAAATCCGGGTCGACGTCAAACTTCGGCACGGCGCCGAGCCAACTGCCGAAAAGAGCGGCTGAACCATCTGATGCGGAACACGCGGCCGAGATGGAGAAAAAGAGAAGGCGCCTCGAAGCCGAAATGGAAAACATCGTGCAGCGGAAGAAAGAATTTGACGCAAAGATTAAAGCTTTCACGATCCCTCACAAGACCAAGCCACCGGTGGTCGAGGTGGTCGAGGAGGAAGACGAGGTCACCGAACAACAAGACCAAGAACCGGACGTCGAGCTGGTCGACGACCAGGAAGAGTACGAGAATCCCTACGATAGCTACAACTATGGGGAGGAAGAGGACAGCAGGACGGACGCAGAGTCTGCCCCCTCTGACCTACAGGAGGTGGATTACATGGATGTCGAGACCGACAGCCCGGAGGAGGCGGTCGACACGTATCCCTCGAGGCCCTCGCCGCCGGACGACATCGGGCCTACAATTCGGTGATAAGGTCTGCCGCAGCGGCATTCAAGCTGAAGCTTGATGAAGAGAAGCAGAAAGCAGACTTCCTTCTAGAGACATTGCTCCCAACACAAAGAGCCAGTTCCTGCCAATGCTCGACAGTGTCTTGGCCCAGGGGAAGGAAGCATTCAGGGAGCCCGCAACATGCAAGGCAGTAACTCCCAGAACAGAGAAGAAATACAAACATTCCTCAAAAGACCCACCCTACATTCAGGGGACGGTCTCTGCAGACTCCATTATCACGGCCACAGCAAGGAAGAGGGCTAACGTACCCACTACCTCTGGACCACCTCCGGATAAGGATAGCAAAAGGATGGATCTGGTGGGCAGAAGGATCGAACGGAATGCCCTGGTGCATGGCTAACTCCAACGCCCTGATAAACAGGCACATGTACCAGATCATGGAGGAGCTGGGGCAGTTGGTGAAGGACTTGCCCCAGGATGCCAGGCAGAAGGCCGAAAAGCTGGTTGAAGGGAAGAACGCGGCAAATTCTTGCCTCAAGACGGCCCTGGATGGAGCAGACACCTCCAGCAGGCTCATGATGATGGGTGTCCCTGAAAGAAGACACGCATGGCTAAGGATCTCAGGTTTCAAACCAGAGGTGCAACACAGCATCCTGAACACACCGTTCAACGGCAACACGCTTTTCGGAACAACAGTTGATAAGAAGCTCAGCCAACTGAAGAAGGATAACGAAACAGCAAGATCCATGGGAGCATTGCAGTTCAGAGGCAACAGAAGGGGCACCCCGTCACGGAGGCCTGGCGGGAGAGATGGAAACCAGCCAGGTACATCACACCAGGCTTTCCAACAGACGCACCAGGCAGACTCGCAGGCTCAGCAGGGTCAGCAGAAACAGTCCTGGCAATACCAACAAAGAGGCCAGTCCTTTCGAGGGAGAGGAAACTGACGTGGCCAGAATAGAAGAGGGGGACAGCAGCCCGCCTCTAAGTGACTTCAAAAAACTATGTGCGCCCACCCACAGAAAAGATCCCAGGGGGCAGCACGTACAGAGGGATCAAGACAAGCTAGACTTCTACGACCACATAACACCAGTGGGAGGAAGGTTAAGATTTTACCTCCAGGAATGGAGAGAAATCACATCAGACAAATGGATCCTCAACATCATCCAATTCGGATACTGCATAGAGTTGGAGGGGAGACCAACAAGCAGAAAACCAAAGAGAAAACAACTAGCAAGCAAACAGCTAGAGTGTCTTCAGGAAGAGGCAAAGGAACTCCTGCGGAAGCAGGCCATAGAACGGGTACCCTTCAAGGAAAGAAACACAGGAATATACTCAACGTACTTCCTGGTGCCAAAGGTAGACGAGACAATGAGACCCATTCTGGACCTAAGGTTCCTGAAAAAATTCAGAAGAACGCAAAAATTCAAAATGACCTCCCTGCAAGAGGTGCTCCCGCAATTGCAGATCGGGGACTTCATGGTCACAATAGACCTCAAAGACGCCTACCTGCACACCCCAATGAACAGAAAGCACAAGCATATGCTCAGGTTCACCATCGGAGAAAGCCACTACCCGTTCACGACACTAGCCTTCGGGCTAAAATCAGCACCAAGGGTCTTCACAAAGTGCCTCGCTGCAGTCGCAGCGCACCTACGAAGGCAAGGAATACACATATACCCTTACCTGGATGACTGGCTGGTGAAAGCAAATTCATACCAGAAATGCAACCAGCACGCACATACAGTGACAAGCACGCTCACAAGCCTGGGGTTCTCCATCCATTGGAAGAAATCATCAATGGAGCCGGAACAAGTGAAGATCTTCCTGGGAGCACAGATCAACACCTTACAGGGCAAGGTGTTCCCCAGCGAGAAGAGGGCGAGGGCGCTGGTGAAGGAAACTCGCCTCTACCGGAAGGGACAAGCTCGGACATTGAGGACTGCGAGCAGGATCATGGGGATGATGGCATCATGCATCCACCTGGTACCCAATGTACGTCTCCACATGAGACCCATTCAAGAATGGCTACAGGAGCAATGGTCACAAGCTACAGGCAGTTGGGAGGATCTAGTGGCTGTGACGCACGCAGTGCAGAAGGAGATAGCATGGTGGACCATGGAGAACATAACAAGGGGAAAGCCTCTAACACCCCCAATGCCAACAGTGACCATCACCACAGACGCATCCCTGAAGGGATGGGGCGCTCAGATGGACGAGCTCAAGGTGAGGGGACTGTGGACGCAAACAGATGCGACAAAGCACATCAATTACCTAGAATTGAAGACAATCTTCCTGGCACTGAAAGCTTTCCAAACAAGACTGTACAAACACAAGGTGCTGCTACAGACAGACAACACCACCGCGATGTTCTACATCAACAAGCAGGGGGGCACACAGTCAGCCCCGCTCAACGCTGGCGCAGGAGATATGCCATCCCTCTCAAAATAGACCTGCTAGCCATACACCTACCAGGGAAGGACAACATACAGGCAGATTGGCTCAGCAGACAGACATCG
Source organism: Lissotriton helveticus (assembly GCF_964261635.1). Taxonomy (NCBI): domain Eukaryota; kingdom Metazoa; phylum Chordata; class Amphibia; order Caudata; family Salamandridae; genus Lissotriton; species Lissotriton helveticus. Next base: position 1,217,577,619 of record NC_136071.1, on the reverse strand, counting down.
GCATCCTACGAGTGGGAGCTCAGTGCTCAGGAGACAAGGTGGCTGTTCGACAGATGGGGAACACCATCAGTGGACCTGTTTGCCACACACGGAATGCAAAATGCCAAAACTTCGCATCCAGACAGCCCGATGAGGGGTCACTGGGGAATGCCCTATGGATAGATTGGTCCGGGACATTTGCTTACGCCTTTCCCCCGATACCACTGATGCACAGAGTGCTGAGCAAGTGCAGAGCGAGCAACATGACCCTGATACTGGTCGCGCCACAGTGGGCCAGACAGACATGGTACTCGCAGATCATGGAGATGACAGTGTGCACCCCACAGATTCGGCAGGAGGAAAGACCTACTCTCCATGCAGAACGGAGAGGTGCTACACCCAGAGCCAGAGAGCCTGAGCCTAGTAGCGTGGCTCCTGAGGACATAGAGTTTGCACATTTGAGATTACCAGAAAACACCCTGAGGGTCCTTCGGGAGGCACGAAGGCCCAGCACCCGGAAGTGCTACGTTGCGAAATGGAAAAGATTCACAATGTGATTCAGGAAAGAAAGACTTCACAATAAAATGAAGCACTCCACAGTGCTAAAGTACCTGACACACTTGCTGGAAAAGAACCTTAGCTCATCCTCCTTGAGGGTTCACTTAGCAGCGATAGTCGCCTACACAAGGGGAGAAACGTGCAGGAGCTTCTTCACTTCACAGGTGGTGAAAAGATTCCTAGAAGGAGCGAAAAGGATCGCACCACCCAAGCGGGTGCCGGTACCTGCATGGAACTTAAACATAGTCCTAACGGAACTCATGAAGGAACCCTTTGAACCACTTCACAAGGCCTCCCTAAAGATGCTAACTATGAAAACAGCTTTCCTGGTTGCAATAACGTCCTTACGAAGAGTAAGCGAACTTCAGGCGCTAACGCTACAAGAACCCTACATACAAATACACAATGATAGGGTTGTGATGAGGACTGACCCACACTTCATGCCGAAGGTGGTATCCAAATTCCACATGAACCAGTCTATACAGATACCGAGTTTTTTCCAAAAACCAACAACTAGCGCAGAGCGGGCTCTGCACACCCTGGACGCCAGAAGGGCAGTCATGCACTACATTGAGAGGACGAAGGGACACAGGAAATCAAAACAGTTCTTCGTGTCATTCGCCAGCAGTTTCATGGGAAAGGCAGTAACCAAAAAGACTATTGCACGATGGATCGCACAGAGAATTCAACTCTGCCACAAACGTGCAGGACAAGAGCTGGCAGAGGGGACACGTGCCCACTCCACAAGGAAAAAGGGTGCTACAATAGCCTTCCTGGCTAACACACCCATAGAGGACATATGCCTGGCGGCAACATGGGCTTCGGTGCACACGTTCACGAAGCACTACTGTGTGGATATACAGATGAACAAGGAAGCACAAGTCGGACAAAAGGTGCTCCAGCACATATTCAATAACCAACGCTCATCTTCCACCCAGCCGCCACAGAGATGAGAAACCGCTACAAAATCTATGCACAGCATAGTGAATCCAGAAAGATTCACGCTGCAAAACGAATAGTTTTCTTACCTGTCGGTGTAGTTTTGCAGCTTGAAGATCTTTCTGGATTCACTAGCGAACCCACCCACCTCCGCCAGAAAGATGAGGCTGGAGAGAGAAGAGGTGGTTAAAAAAGAAAGGACTTTAAGAGTACAAAGCGGTAAAATATCACCTAAATAGAACATTGCCATTACTTCGGAAACTAAAGAAACATGGAAAAAAGGACCCGAAGATGGCGCCCAAGAGTGGGAGCTTCCGCAGGAAGCATGCCGACGTCACCGGAAATACACCCAGGAGGTGTGACGCCGACGCCCACCTGGGCTACAAAAAAAAAAAAAGAAAAGACTACGAATCCGGACCCAACCACAAGACCGCGGAATAATGCACAGCATAGTGAATCCAGAAAGATCTTCAAGCTGCAAAACTACACCGACAGGTAAGAAAACTATTCGTTACTTCCTGCAGGAGGGAGGTGACACCTCCCTGGCCTGCAATCCCTCATTGTTTCCCTTCCTGAAAGTTGTTGGCACGTCTCACCAGGAGCGCAGAAAGCGGCTTGTGGAACAGGCTCCATGTGTGCCCGGGAAGGTGCAGAAGTTTTAAAGGCACACTGCATCAATTTACATTAATTTCAACCTGAGATACCAGTCTGGCTTAATGTAACGAGTTTTGATGCCTTGGAGTGCCTACATTGATTGCACCGTTCAGGAGTTAGCACACCTGAGGGGTCGGCGTGTAACCCTGGAGTCGCCAATTGGTCGCCAAGTTGTTCCACAGTAATAACGGTGGTCGACCCCTGAAGGATTGGCCCATGACTCCATACCAGGAGACTGGGAGTCCAGTGATGGCTGGAATTCTGCCAGCACTAAGGACTTTGAGGGACGTTGACCAAGTGATCAGGACTGCCTCACCCCCTTCGTAGACCGAGGCGTAGTCGCAGCAAGCTCCCCTTTGATCGCATCCTTTGAGCCTCTTCAGCATCCTCCATCCCTTGCATCAGAACTACTTGAAAGTGCAGAGAGCTGACTGAAGTCTCCTTCATCTACTGAGGTAACTGTTTCTGTGGCTGGTCCCCCTGACTCGCTCCCTCCTGGAGTCAGTCGCCTAAAGTGACTCTAAGTGACAGCATTCAAATCAGCCCAAACTCTTGGGTGAGAAAGTTTCAAAGTGTCAAAATTATTGAATTTACCAGTGCTGGTTTGCGGTTGAGTGAAATGAACAGATTTACTCTACCTTGTAAATCCTATATATCCGGAACGCTCTGGTGGCTCACTTTCATTGTGGTGTCTAAAATCGTCTATTTTTATAAATTGGGTCCAATTTCTTTGGCCTCTTGTCGATTTCTTCAATTGTTTTCGTGCTGTGCAAATGCTGTACCCTTGTTCCTTTGTGTAAGTCTTGCTGCTCAGTGTCACAGCTACCCAGGGTTGAGCTGAAGGTTTGGCCAACAAAACCCAAGCGGCCTAAAGCGGCTGGTAAGTGCATTATACAGTTAGGCTGCACAACCACACCCTATAATACACCCCATTTCCTAACCATACGAGGCTCCTGAGGGAATATGATGGTGTTCGGACAGGCGTACAGGCCAAAGGCTAACTGTCTTGGATTTGCATTTTATGCTTTAATGAGTTTTTCGTTGCCAATGATAGAGGCGTGTCTTGTGAATTGTTGAATGCTGTGACTGTTTGTGCTAGGATATGTCAAGGTCAACTTAACATTGTTTACATAAATCCTCTGTAACCCTTGCACTGATGTCTGAATCTATGCAGTCTGTGTACAGCATTGTAGTGTCTCTAGTGATGTGTAACTGAGAGCCATACAAAATGTGAAACTTACAGGGTTCGCCATCCACCAAGCGAAGAGGACAGATGTTGCAGCCTATTATAGAAGGAGAAACGGCACATTTCTTTGAAGAAATCAAGGTACTGTGTTACGACAACTCTCAATGTTTAATAGTAGTAATGACTTGTCCTGGGCTGACTTGACACATATGAAATGTTTCCCCTTGTCCATCTAGGAGGAAGATGAGGAAGGTGTGAGTATGTCATCCGAGAGCAGCGATACAGTTAGTCCCGCTGTCCAGACAGAATTCATTCAAAGCCAGGAGGTCTCGGAATCAGCCGAGGTTGGAGAGTATCCGCAAAAGACGGCTCTGGACATTAGGTTATCAAGTTCTCGAGCCTCTTCCATGTACGTACTCCATTAGTCCCTGAAAGTGTTTACTGGTATATAGTAATAGTTTCATCCTGATGACAGAATTGATAAGTGCCTGAGCTGAAGTGCATGTTTTAAACTAAATGGCTGTTAAAATTCCTTTGTGTGCTTCCCGGTCCTAGTGTCTCATGTATTTATCCTCCCTGCCTCAACCTTCATTCTGTTCTTTTGTGTCGGCCTTACTGTGCATTGTCCTCAATGTCAATCTTAGAATTTTACTCCATTTTGGTATTTAATCATATTGCGCAATTTTTCATTAGAGATGGTCATTGTGGTCAACTCTGACCAAAATACATACAAAACAGCTATGTTCCTGCGGAGGAAACGTCAGGTTGGGAGGAAGACAAATTAGCATCAAATTCCGACATTGGGGGAGTACATATATCTCCACGGTATGCGTTCCATTGGGTCCATACTTTCCCCCACGTGCCTGGTTTGCCACGGAAAACATATACAGTTTTTTCTCGAAACATGCACCAATCCATGTTTTGTGTCCATCCCAGAAGTGTCGGAGGCCTCTGAGCGCCCCACAATTGGGCAATATCACGCTTGGCTACCATGTTTCCCAAGGTCGCCCAGCGGAGCTGCGCTCGATTGTAGTCATTCGGCTCCCAGACATTCAACAAGCATCTTCTCGCTTCAGGCATTAAGCGCACTCCCGTGACCTCACTCATTACTTCATGCACGCGGTTCCAATAACGTATCACAGCAGGGCATTCCCAGATAATATGAAGGAACGTAGCCACCATACCGCATCCACGCCTGCACAAGCCATCCATCGAAAATCCCATACGAACCAGACGTGAGCCGGTCACATACACCCTATGCAGAATTTTCAGTTGGACGAATCGAAGACGTGCCGGGATAGCTACTTCCTTCGGGGAAGAAATAGCGGACTGCCAGTCCTCATCATCGAGTTCCAGACCATCTCCAGTCCACAACCCTCGAAGACTATCTAGTAGATCAGTCCTGGTATTGATCAACTTTTTATAAATTAGCGAGATCGTGCTATCAGGAACGTGACCATCCAGAATCCGATCCTCGAGCGGGGATGCCTCCGGCACGTCCGAGCCTAGTGGAAAAACAGACAAGACCGCATGCCGGACTTGCGCATATCTGAAGAATTCCTTATCATTCAGCCCATACTCAACTTTCAATTCCTCAAACGTCTTGACCCTGCCCTTGATCCATACGTCATCTACTCTACTGATCCCGATCATGTCCCACCGATCAAATCCCTTCGATTGCCAAAGGGAGCCCAGTTTATCCGAAGCATATAGTGGGGTAGCCCGGGTCGACCTATCGGCCCATCCCGTGGCTGCCGTAGCTCTACGCCACACCTGCACTGCTGTTTTGGTGGGGCCCGTAAGAGTGTCACCAGCTGATTTCGCATATAGAGCCCTATTGTAGTCCCCACCGGGTAGCAACCATCTGTCCATCGCAAAAGCCGGGTTTAGTGGGGGAGTGTAGGTGCCATGGTTGATGGCCCCCAATTGAGAGGCCCAGTAATAGCGACGAATGTCCGGGAGAGCGATGCCGCCATCGTACCAAGGGAGTGTAAGCTTCGAGAGGGCGATGCGAGGACGGCCCCCCCATAACAATTGCCGCTGTAGACTCTCAATCTCACGAAAATATTCCGCTGGCACTACATCAAGCGCGTTTTGAAGCGCATAAAGGAATCGGGGGAGCGACATCATCTTAAACAACGCAGCTCGTCCCAAGGGAGAAAGGGGGAGCTTACTCCAAGTCCCGACAGCCGCCCGAAGGCGTCTGAGAGGGCAGCAGATTGCGCTCATACCGAAGTGTGGGGTCCAAGGTGACAAAGATTCCCAGATATTTGAAACCATCTAGTACCACCGGAATAGGACAATCACGGGGCAGGAGGGGAGTATCACCGGAGAGAACATAAACGCAAGATTTAGACCAATTTATAACTAAGCCGGAATTTTTACGGAAAGAAGTCAAAACGTCAAAAAGGACGATTAACGACTGTCGGGGCGATGTGAGGTACAAAAGGATGTCATCAGCATACAAAGATACACGGTCTTCAAAGTCCGGAGACCATCGAATACCCTTCATGGATGGTTCCCATCGCAGCCAAGCCGCCAGTGGCTCTAAAGCAAGGGCAAACAAGAGTGGGGACAGAGGACAGCCCTGGCGCGTACCTCTACCGAGAACAAAGGAGGCCGAGACACGTCCATTCACCACTACCTGGGCTAAGGGATCAGCATAAAGCAATCGAACCCAACGGATAAAGGTGTGCCCAAACCCGAATTTGGAGAGGACCGCCCAAAGATAGGGCCATTCAATCGTGTCAAACGCCATGGTGGCGTCCAAAGACGCCAAGATGGCCGACTCTCTCAATGTCCCGGCTCGCGCGAGGACTCCATGCAAGCGCCGAAGATTAAGTGCCGTATTGCGATGTGGTATAAATCCGGACTGGTCCGGATGAACCAGATCGCCTATAACAGCCACCAGACGATTAGCAAGAACTTTGGCCAGGATCTTGGGTTCAGCATTTATTAGGGAAATAGGCCTGTACGATTCACAGCGGTCACGTGGCTTACCCTCTTTATGTATAACCACTATGGAAGCCAGTCTCTGGTCAGGAGGAAGAAACCCTTCCGCCAGTGATTCCAGAAACATAGATCGCATATACGGTGCCAGTACATCCGGACGAAGCTTGTAGAGTTCTATAGGGAGTCCATTAGGGCCCGAGGCCTTCCCGGAGCGAATCGAACGGATAGCGGTTGCAACTTCATCCGCCGTAGGCGGAGTCTCCAGCAGGTCCCGCTCAGATTCAGACAAACATGGTAGCGAGATATCGCGTAAAAGCATGTGGGAGTCCTGCTCCGGTCTATCGGACACAGGGGAGTACACCACCCGGAAATAATCGGCGAACCTCTCAACAATCCCAGCAGGGTCCGTGATACTTTCACCATTCGCGTCAACTATAACAGGAACCACTCGACTCGCGCATTCTCTCCTATCCAACCAAGCAAGCAACTTCCCAGCCTTATCTCCCACATCATACAGACGTCCCTGCTGTTCACGACTCATCTCCTTCGCTGCATCAGTCACCAGAACTCTGTACTCATGTTGTTTTAGGTCCAACAGATGAAGCCTCTCAGGGGAGACTCCAGCATCCAACTCTCCCTCAAGAACGGTAATTTCAGTATCAAGACGAACAACCTCCTCTCGTCTACATCTCTTAACAGTGCCAATCGACGAGAGGGCCTGCCCCCGAATTACAGTTTTGTACGCCTCCCACAAGGAGACAGAAGAGGATACTGACCCCACATTTTCGGCAAAGTAGTGATCAATTGTCTTAAGTAGTTCCGCTCTAATCTTGGGATCACGGAGGTACCATGGGTTGATCGGGGCCACTCGACCCTCCGATCCCCCATGTGCGTTCACAACCAACCACAGTGGGGAATGATCCGAAATACCCCTGGCAAGATGTTTCACCTCCCCTATACGGGAAGTCTGGGAGGAGGGCATCAAAACATAATCCAATCTCGAAAGGCTGCCGTGGGCCCCAGAGTGGAAGGTATACTGTTGTTGCCCAGGATGATGTAATCGCCAACAATCGGTCAGCCCCAGCGCCTCCATGAAGTCTCCAAGCCAGGATTGGAACTTAGCGAGAACTCTGGGAGGGTAACGATCACACATCCCAGATACTACTGAATTAAAGTCTCCCCCGACCACAAGCAAACCCTCGGGGACTACCAGAATCACTCTTCCCAAATCCGCATAGGTCGTAGTTTGAAGACCTGGGGGTATGTAAACGGAAAATAGTGTAACCACCCTACCCTCCCAACGCCCCACAATGGCGGCGTACCGCCCTCTATCATCAAGTATAATGTCGTCAACAGCTAGGGGTAGGGAGGTCCGGATTAGAATGCCCACCCCTCTGGAGCCAGAAGTGAAACCTGAGTGTGCAATGAGACGATAGCCACGCCTATTCATGGCGTGGCACGTATTACCCAGCAAGTGCGTCTCCTGAAGCAAAACCACATCAGGGGACAAGTCTCAGTAACTGCAAGACCACTCCCCGTTTAATTCTGTCTCCCAAACCATTGACGTTCCAACACAGTATCCGTAGTCCCCTACCCCCCATCCCAGAGTCCACCCCAAGTCTCCCCCCACGCCAGCCGCGACACCACAACACAGAAGATCATCAGCATTATGCCTTGAAAAAAACAAAGAAACACATCCCTGAACATCCCAACCCCCCAAAACATCATACCCCCCACCCCGCACCCCTGCGTTAGAGTCAAAAGCCACCCCAACTCGCAGCGTGCATGTCGCCCTAACATACAACTAATCTACGAAAAGAACCCCAGAGGAGGAAGTCTCACCCGCCCCTCACCCACACCCCAGTTAGACAATGGAGTTGCAATCATTATCAATATAGCATCGAACCATTGCCGAAAGTCAAAACGTTGGTCCGGGAGCCGATGTCGCTCCCTATTCCTGCTCCGTCGGGCCGCCCTCCGCTCCACCGGAAGGTTCAGATTGTTCAAACCGCCCTCGTCCCGCAGGTAGCGAGTCCAACCAGTCATTAGCCGCTTCAGGATGGTCAAAGAAAAATGTTCTATCATTGTGGACGACACGCAATCGAGCCGGGAAAAGCATGGCATATTTCATGTCCCTGTCTCTGTCTCTTCTTCACTCCTTGAAATCCTAGCCGCTGCTTCTGGACTTGTTGGGTGAAGTCCGGATAAAAGCTGACCGCAGCGTTCTCATATTCCGTGGGGCCTGATGTGCGGGAAGCCTGCAGTATCACATCCCTGTCACAAAAGTTGAAAATCCGCGCAATGATGGGGCGCGGAGAGGCACCCAGCTTGGGCGGACCACCCGGGACACGGTGGGCCCGTTCTACTGCAAAGAACTTGCTCAGGCCCTTGGGCGCTAAATGATTTAGGACGAGGTCCTCCACCAGTAGGTCCACAGCTGACGATTCCGTCTTCTCCGGGACACCGACCAGTCGGACGTTGTTCCTTCGTGCTCGGCCCTCAAAATCGTCCAAGCGACGGGAGAGATAGTCACGGGCGGATCTCAGATTACCGACCTCCGTCTGTAGGTCAGAGACGTCGGCGATGAGACTAGTAGTCTTCAGGTCGAGAGACTTGACCTTTTCGTTGGTTTTTGCAAGATCTGCCCTGATTAGATTGACATCTATGGCAACAGTGTCCAGCTTGTGGGTTAGGGCCTCATACTGTTGTCCCATCGCGGCCTTCATCCCAGCAATGGCGCACATGACGTCTTTCAACGACGGGTCATCACCCAGCAGGGATTCGTCCTCAATGCCGGCCGGGGGTTTAGCCGTTCCGCTCGGAGAGCTCTTAGGGAGAGTATATCGGTCCATGACGTTGGATTGGACAGAACCTCCTCGAGCTGCCGGTCTGGTCTTGCGCCTCTCTGCTTCAGGCTTGGTGGCCATCTTAGGTCGTGTGCCCCGGAGGGTAGTCTGAGACCTAGTGAAAATGGCTACACTCTATGTGCCGCAGAAGCTCAAGGAATAAAATGAGGACCAGTCACTAGGCAAAGAGCAAGAAAGTCCAGATCTCCAAGCGATGTTGCGAATAAATGAGTGAAGCAAGCAACCCGGGCGACCAAGGCAAGGTCAATGACGTAGGATCATCAAAACCGAAAGTAGAAGACCGGGCAAGGGAGGTTAACGCAGGCCGTTGTTATTCAATTACTATACCTGGCTGGCAGAGTAGGCAAGCCCGGGGCAGTGCCATGGAGCAGGCCGCAAATATTCAAAAAGCCATATCTCAGGTTCCCGGAGACCAAAGCGAAATCCGCCAACGGATAAATGATCAGCAGGTTCACGACCACAGAAGCCCGTCGTCCAAATCAGGATTAGATGCAGGATAGTCGATGGAGGTGGCGAAGGTCCGGGAGCTCTGAGCTTACGCGACCATCTTGGGTGCGCGCTAAGCTCCTCCTCCCAATAAAGCCTCAACTGCAAGGTAACTGCAATTTGACTGCCTGTTTAGTAGCAAAATATAGCAATATTAGGTGTTTAGAGGAGTTCTGACAACTTTTTGGCCTGGTGCCATTGCACTTGCTGATATATATGACAGCAGACGAAGGCGTGATGCCGAAACGCGTCCTGTTATGATTTCCTGAAATAAATACAGAGTCTTGCAAAAACGCGAGTTGTGGAGTGCCGTCGATTCTTTTACTGAAGTGAAAGAAATTTGGAGCGTGGATATATATATATATTACCCTGTTTAATAGTACACAATTTATTAACCTGAAAAAGGTGGAGATGGCCCACCAGATTTTGAACTTGCTTTCTGAATGAGGGAGAAAGAGGAAGGGACATGCCATTGAAAGAGAGGGAGAGAAAAACTGAAGTATGCTTCAATAGAGAATTCTAGAATTTGCAAGAATTATTAATGATCAACAGAGGCAAAAGACACCAAAAATAACATTCTAAAGTAAGAACTTGATCTTGACAATCACTCAACTTTTCATCGCTCAGGGCCTGTGAATACATGATTGCTGAAAACATATTGTAATCAAGGATGCCCCGCATTTCTACACTGTTGGAGAATCGAATTACACGCACAATGATTTAGCAGTCACTCTAGGCGCACCTGAGGAATCGCATACCTGGTGCTGAGTGATTTCAGTCCGCAACACACTGTGCTTAGCAGTCTACGCAGTACTTATCTGATTTTAGCAGCATGTGGTCAATTGCAAAAGATTTGTTATTCTTCTGCAAAACGAGAAAGGGCTGCTGCGCAGCAGACACAAAGAATGCACACACATCAGGCAAAGATGTTCGGATGATATTATATTGCTGGGTGTAGACAGGACTTTGGACTGCACTGACTTGTATTTTGTTTTGTCCTTTGTCGTCCAAATTCACTCTTTTGAGCATAATAAAATAGGCAGCCGAATGATGTGCCACCGCACCAGTGCAACCTACCTCCTTTACAACTCTGCTTTAAAGAAAACCATCGCCAAGGCTTGGTAAAGGTTTGCACAACACGCAAAGACAAATAACATACCGCAACGGAGCTCAAAGTGGAGTGACTGAATGAAACCAGCACGGCACCAAAGTGAAAGCGACAGCGAGACAAGTAAATGTAAACAAGCGTGTCCATGCTAATTGGAAACAGATGGCCCCTGTTGGCCGCTGCTCGCTCCCGCAAGGTGGGTGCCATGGTAGTCAACATTTTGAGAAAAAGGTGGGACATGTACCAGCTCTAGGCCAATTGCGTGCTTTTTTTTCTGAAAGACAAGAGCAAAGGCCAATACAATTACTGCAAAAGAAAGACACATGAACGAGTTTCAGAAAAGTGCAGACCGATTCCAAGAGGTCATCTCCTAGTGCAGCACATGCGCGCTATGCTAGGCTTGACCTAAAAATGAGCAAGGTACTGGTTTTAAAATTGGTTTTCAAGTTGTGACTTGTACAGACACTCATTATTTGTCAAGAAGGAGCATACCCTATATAAGATCAAAAAGTCTCCACCAGCCGGTTGGAGTCAGATGTAGGTCATTACAACGCGGGCTTTACACTGCGCTACCATTACGACGCAGCCATCACAACGCAAGTTGTTCCAACGACTTGCGATGGAGGCGCTGGATTTAGGAATTGTATGATTTACTATTCCAACTCCAGCCTACGTAACAGTAGGGAAGGTGTTATTTATTTATTATTTATTTATTTATTTTTTACTTAGACTCCAACCTGCTGGTGGAGGTCTACTGCAGTTGAGCAATCATTTCTCAGACAAAGGTGTGATTCCTATCTTTTGAGTTTCACTTGGACCTTAATAGATTTTGAACATTGAGTAACGGGTCATTGTATTTAATTTGTAGACTCCTTTGGACTTAGGACCTCTAAAACTGATAAGTTTAGCAGGGTGAATCCTTTACTGGGTTCATATGCTGTGCATAATTCCGCCATCTGGTGGTTGGCTCCAGAATTCTTTTTGTTGTTTTTTTTGTTTTGGTCACTCTTGACCACCATTTGGCATCCTGCAGGTCGGCATGCATGGTCTCCATCTTCAGATTCTTTTTTTCGCCGTTGGGTATGGAAGCTGGATGGGAAGCTCCTAAGAGAACTGTTTTCCCCAAAAACTTCAAGAAAAGAAAATTGTTGTTGATAGGATCAACAAGACCGATCATCGACGCAGAGTCGTAGAGAGAAGCACAGAGGCCTGGGGTTTTACAACACCAGAGGACCAATCCGCGCCACCAATGGCGAGGTAGGGGCCATGGAGAAGACCCCTTTTGAGTTTTGCCCTAAGTGCCATCACAAATACGCACAGCAGGATCCTCACACCATGTGCACCCTCTGCCTACCCAAAAATCGCCAGGTTTAAAGACTGTGAGGCCTGTGCAGCGTTCCTGCTGAAAACTCTCAGGACACGCCAAAATCAGAGACCGGCCCACTACGCCACGATGTCTATGCCAACAAAGAAACCTTCCATGAGGGAGCTGGGTTTCTCGAGCGACAAAGAGGAATATGTAGCTCCTGCGGAATCCACACATGAAGGATCTGACGTCGAAGTTATAGAAAAAGACGCCAAAAAAGACTCGCCAAGAAGAAAGCGAAGGAATCGAACAAAAAGACGGACAAGGTAACAACCAAAGACCCAGGCATCCGACGCAGAAAGGGCCCTCAAAGCCGAAAAGAAGACTCGAGGAAGAAATGGCTTCGCTATTGCATTGAAAAAGGAGTTTGATGACTATCGAATATGTAAGGCTCTGGAAGTCAAACCGGAAAAAGTTGACGCCGAAGAGGAGGAAGGTTGTGTTCGAGGCATATGAGCTGCAGATTGCACCTAGTGTTGGGCCCGGATGTTTGCAGGTTGTTTTGTTGTAGAAAAGTCTTTGGAAGTATCGGGATAGGTGACTCCTCCTTTGGATGATACTGCGCATGGGCATCGGCTCCATCCCCAGATAGTTTTTTTTCCGCCACCGGGCTCGGATGTGTTTCCAGCGCTCCGTGTAGGAACCGATTTCCTTCGCCACGCAATCCTCACCAACTTACAGAAATTAGTTTAGAACGCTTTTCCAGTCGACGGTACTCTTCAACACCAAAGATTTCGATTCCAGTCATCGTCGACTGCCTTCGGGCGTAACTAGGCCTCGACTCCATCTCATGGAAGTGTCCTCAATGTGGGTGGAAGTTTCCCCACACCGACCTTCATGAAGTGTGTAACCTTTGCCTCTCCCCCGAGCACAAGGCCAGAGACTATTCCACTTGTGCCCCTTTCAGCTCCAAAAAGACTATCCGGGACCGAAGAGCTAGGAGAACAATGGCTCGATCTTCAGCTCCGATTCCGGATGACATCTTTGAAGAAGGCGTCGACGTCCCAGAACAACACGACGTCGACAGCAACTCCGAGGCAGAAGATTCCAAAGTCGAGGACATGACTCAATCACAGTGGGTCGTAAGTAAGACGGTCGACCCCGACCCTTCCTCGACACATCCAAAGAAGGCCCCGGTCACACCCTCGCCCTCAACAACCAGATAAATCCTTTAGATGTGTCTATTCAACACATCATAGGATACCTATTACACCTTCAAAAGTGTAACTTAGCCTATACGTATATCAGACTACACCTCGCTGCCATTGCAGCATACTTACAAAATAGACAACATCTATCTCTTTTTAGAGTACCAGCTATAAAAGCTTTCATGGAAGAACTCAAAAGAATAATCCCTCCCAGAACGCAACCTTCACCAGTGTGGAACTTAAACATTGTTCTCACACGATTAATGGGACCTCCCTTTGAACCCTTACATAAATCTGCCCTCCACAGGGCTTGGTCGCTCCGCTCACTGCTGCCGCTCCTGCCTATCCGCTGCACCTTCCCGCTGATCGCTGCTGGATTCCCGCCGCTGACTCCCTGCGGCCCCGCCCCCCCGGGATCCCATTGGCCGCCCGCTCCCGCCACCCAGCTGCTCCTCCCTCCCGGCTCCTTACTTATGACGCCCCCTGAGCGACCGCGCGCAGCGGGAGCACCGACGGAGCGCCAAAGGTAAGCCCGTCTGCGCCCGGACCGCACCCAGTGCCAGGACCCCTGGCCCCCGACTATGCCAGGCCACACGACGGACCTACGACGCCACCACTCTCAACGCACTCAATACCGGCCGGAACCACGCCTGCTGCCGAGCCACCCCGAGACGCACCCACGGACCCTTCACCTGCTGTACCTGCAAGTTCACCTGCCTCCGAACCTGCCCCGCACTCGCCAAGCACCAGCAGCAACCACCTCAAGTGCATCCTGATCAACACCCGCTCCGTCCACAGACACGCCGTGGAACTCTGGAACCTCCTCGACGCTACATCACCGGACGTCGCCTTCCTCACGGAAACCTGGATGAACGCCTCCTCTGCACCCGACATCGCCATCCCAGACGGGTACAAGATCATCAGGAGGGACCGCGTCAACCAGACCGGAGGAGGCATCGCCATCGTCCACAGGAACACCATCCGCATCACGACCGACTCCAACGACACCTTCGCCGCAGCCGAGCACCTCCACTTCCAGATACACACCGACCCAAAGACGACCCTCAGAGGCACCCTCGTCTACAGACCCCCGGGACCACGCACACAATTCAGCGAAGACATCACAGACTTTATCAGCCCGCACGCCCTCCCCTCCGCTGACTACATCCTCCTTGGAGACCTCAACTTTCACCTGGAGAACAACAAGGACCGCAACACCGCCGCCCTGCTGGACAACCCCGCCAACCTCTGACTCAAGCAACTGGTCAACACCCCCACCCACTACGCCGGCCACACGCTTGATCCAGTCTTCTCATCCAGCAAGCACATCACCTTCAGCCACTCTACAGGACTCCACTGGACCGACCACAGCTGCGTCCACTTCAGCTTCAGAAGAACCACGACCCACCACCACCCGCTTCAGATCCCCCACAGAAGCTGGAGTAAGATCACCACCGAGCAGCTCACCACCTCTCTCAGCCAGAAACCACCCGCCAGCGCAACGGACCCCAACGAAGCAGCTCGGAACTTCACACAGTGGCTGACCGCCTGCGCTGACGACCTCGCACCACTGAAGAACCCTCCCAGCAGACCCAGAAGCAAGAAGGCATCCTGGTTCACCGACTAACTCAAGGACTCCGAGAAGACCTGCCGCACCCTCGAGAAAGCCTGGCTCCTCGACCGGACCACCGACAACATGACCGCCCTCAAACACGCTACCCGCAAGCACCACCAGCTTATCCGCACCACCAAGAAGAAATCCCTGAAGGAACGACTGGACAACAATACCCACGACAGCAAGGAACTCTTCAGCATCGTCAAGGAGTTCTCCAACCCCAGCACTGGCACCAACGACATCACTCCATCACAAGACCTCTGCGAGTCCCTCGCCTCGTTCTTCCACCGCAAGATCTCCGACATCCACAACAGCTTCGGCGCACCATCCACGCACCCAACCGCAGAACCAACGCCCCCCACCGCCACCCTCCGCACCTGGACCACGGTGACAGCCGAAGACACAGCCCGCATGATGAACACCATCCACTCCGGATCTCCGACCGACCCCTGCCCCCACCACGTCTTCAACAAGGCCGACTCCACCATCGCACCCCAACTCCGGAACATCATCATCAACACCTCCTTCAACACCGCCACCTTCCCGGAGAGCTGGAAGCACGCCGAGTTCAGCGCCCTCCTGAAGAAACCAACAGCGGACCCCACCGACCTCAAAACCTTCCGCCCCATCTCGCTCCTCCCTTTTCCTGCTAAAGTCATCGAGAAGATCGTCAACAGACAGCTGGCCGCCTTCCTCGAGACGAACGGATCCCTCGACCCCTCGCAGTCCGGCTTCAGAGCCAACCACAGCACCGAGACCGCCCTCATCGCAGCCACCGACGACATCCGGACCCTGCTCGACAAGGGGGAAACAGTGGCCCTCATCCTCCTGGACCTCTCCGCTGCGTTCGACACTGTCTGCCACCGCACCCTAGTCCAGCGCCTCAGCAATATCGGTATCCAAGAGAAGGCACTGGAGTGGATCATCTTGTTCCTCGCCGGAAGAACTCAAAGAGTCCGCCTCCCCCCATTTCGCTCCGAGGCCACCAAAGTCATCTGCGGCGTTCCGCAATGATCTTCACTCAGCCCCACCCTGTTCAACGTCTACATGAGACCTCTTGCAGCCATCGCACGCCAGCACGACCTCAACATCATCTTCTACGCCGACGACACCCAGCTGATCCTCTCCCTCACCAGGGACCCCGACACCGCCAGAACCTGCCTACACGAAGGGATGAAAGACGTCGCCGAGTGGATGAAGAACAGCCGCCTGAAACTGAACTCGGACAAGACGTAAGTCCTCATCCTGGGATCTTCGCCCTCCGCCTGGGACGACTCCTGGTGGCCCCCAGCCCTGGGCACTGCACCCAAGCCAACCGACCACGCACGCAACCTGGGCTTCATCCTGGACTCCTCCCTCTCGATGACCAGACAAGTCAACGCCGTCTCCTCATCGTGCTTCAACACCCTGCGTATGCTTCGCAAGATCTTCCGCTGGATCCTTACCGAGACCAGGAAGACTGTCACCCAGGCACTCGTCACAAGCCGACTGGACTACGGAAACGCCCTCTACGCCGGAACCACAGCCAAGCTACAGAAAAAACTCCAGCGCATCCAGAACACCTCCGCCCGACTCATCCTGGATGTCCCCCGACGCAGCCACATCTCCAGCCATCTGAGGAACCTGCACTGGCTCCTCGTCGGCAAAAGAATCACCTTCCGTCTCCTCACCCACGCACACAAGTCTCTCCACGACCTGGGCCCCAAGTACCTCAACGACCGCATGACCTTCTACACGCCCACCTGCCAGCTACGGTCCACCAGCCTCGCCCTCGCAGCCGTACCACGCATCCGAAGAGCCACCGCCGGAGGAAGATCCTTCTCTTACCTGGCTGCCAAGACATGGAACTCCCTCCCCATCCACCTCCGGCTGACCCAGGACCATCTCGCCTTCAGGAGACAACTCAAGACCTGGCTGTTCGAGCAGTAGCATACCCCTTCCCCTAAGCGCCTTGAGACCCTCCCGGGTGAGTAGTGCGCTATACAAATGGTATGATTGATTGATTGATTGATTGAATGTGAATTGCAATTCCTAACCTGGAAAGTAGCTTTCCTAGTAGCTATTACTTCTCTCAGAAGGGTTAGTGAACTACAAGCATTTACCATTCAAGAACCCTTTCTGCAAATGCATCATAATAAAATGGTTCTTTGTACTAATCCTAAATTCCTTCCAAAAGTCATTTCACCATTTCATCTAAATCAATCTGTTGAGTTGCCCGTATTTTTCTCGCAGCCTCAAACAGTCGCAGAAAGAGCTCTTCACGCCTTTAGATGTTAAAAGAGCATTACTGTACTACATTGAAAGGGGACAAACTTTTCGTAAAACAAAACAACTTTTCGTGTCTTTTTCACCACCACATAAAGTAACCCCATATCAAAATCAGGGATAGCTAGGTGGATTTTGAAATGTATAAAAATATGGTACCACAAAGCCAAACGTACGTTCACAATTCCTCCAAAAGCCCATTCTACAAGGAAAATAGGGGCTTCAATGGCATTCTTAGGGTACATTCCCCTAGATGATATATGCAAAGCAGCTACATGGTCTGCACCGCACACATTCACAAAACATTATTGTGTAGATGTGCAAACAAAGCAACAAGCCACTGTGGGCCAGGCTGTACTAAAAATTCTGTTTCAAACAACTGCAACAGATACTGGTGGTCGCCGCTTGGGGTGGGAACTGCTATATAATCTATGCATAGTGTGCAATCTGCAGCTCATATGCCTCAAACGGAAAATACTACTTACCAGTATGCATCTGTTCTTGGCATGTAGAGCTGCAGAGTTACACACGCCCACCGCCTCCCCGGCTACCTTTATATGTTGCAGTATTATCTTAGATACAAATCACATGGACATCACTACCTCTTGTACAGCTCCATCACTTCCCTAATGGCGAAAAACAATCTGGGGATGGAGCCGATGACCACGCGCAGTATCATTGAAAGGAGGAGTCCCTTATCTCGTGACTCCCAAAGACTTTTCTACAACAAAACAAACTGCAAACATCCGGGCCCAACACTAGATGGCCATCTATGCATAGTGTGTAACTCTGCAGCTCTACATGCCAAGAACAGATGCATACCAGTAAGTAGCATTTTCCTTTTGAAGCCCAGCATGCTGGCCGGCAGGGTTGGGAACTCTCTCAATCGCTGTCCAAAATGCAAAATATGTAGGCATGACAGTTGATGACAAACGGAACTTTAATAAACATATTAGCTCAGTTGTGCCGTTCAGCTTCAACACTTTGAGAATCATCAGGAAGATTCTTCCTTTTATTCCTCATCTCCAGAAAAACAGTAATTTCCTTACTAGTGCTTACCAAAGGTAGTATACTGCAACAGACTTTTTGTTAAACTTCAAAAACAATATGTGATGAAACTCTAAAGCGTGCAGAATGCAGCGGCTAGGCTTATTTTTAATTTTCCCACGTTGCATCTGGTTTCTGCCTTCATCAAAAAGCTTCATTGGCATTCAGTAAAGAACCGCCTTCAATTCAAGGCGCTATGCCTCGCCTATAAACCTTGCATGGTCTAGATCCTAGTTTAGTTAACGGTCCCTTTCTTGGTACATACCCAACGGAGACATGCGATCAAAAAAACTCACTGTCTCACGTCCCAGTTTTAAGAGACTCCAATAGGGAGGCAGTTGTTTTTCTTCGGAAGTCCCGGCTCTCTGGAACAGTCTGCCTATAAATATTAAAGCAGCCCCACATTACTGAGCTTTACGAAACGAACAAAAACCTGGCTTTTTAACCTTTAGTCCTCCGCTGAGCTCACCTTCACTGCTATTCCCAACTAGCGCCTAGACTCCTATGGGTATTCGAGCGCTTTAGAAACATTTTAACATAACATAAATCTAGTGTTTAGGTGACTTTCCTAGACATAGAAACTAGATCTGCGATGACCTAAGAAGAAAGAAGATGACTCTGCCGAGAAGACTGCTGTGGCCCCAGCTCTACCGGCTTCTGCGCACTTGCAACCAGTCTTGCAGCCAGCGACCTCTGAAAACCCTGGGCAGACAGTTGTCTTTGAAAAAGACTGCAATCTCCTGTGGGCAGCAACCTGTCCAAGATGAAACAAGCTCCAAGGACCCCAGATCCAGGCAGATCCGCGTCTCTGCCCACTCTGCACTGACGCCCATGGCCGGAGTGGCTCACCTGTGCAGTGAAGTCTCCCCAGCGAGCCTGATCCTGTGTCCACCATTGGTTGACCTCTCCTGCTCTCCATGGCAGTGCCTGCAGTGTGAATCCAGAGGCATCTCTGACCACAATCGGCTCCGATAAGATTCCGACGTCGAAAAGCATCCCTGCACCTGAAGCCCCTCTGCCTTGGTGAGCGTAATTGACGGGCCCCTATGACCTCTGCACCCGGCCGCCCCTGTGCCGGTGGTGCAGTTTTTGTATTCAGCTGGCCCATGCCGAATTTTAGTCCTGAACACTGTAATAAGTGCATTACCTGTTTAACCAAGATATTGTTTTCCACTTAGGATAACATTGAACTGTGCAGAAAAGTTTCGATTTTTCAAAGTGAAAAGTATTTTTAATTAAAAACGTGCTTACCTTATTGCAAAGATCTTAGTCTTCAAAATAAAATACAAAGTATAATTTTCTAAAATTGGTCTTGACCTCCTCCTTGAGTCGTGCGTCCATTATTGATCACTGTTGTGCAATAAATGTCTTGCGTTCCTCCGTGTTGGGCCTATATCTGCTCGCCCACACCACCACTAACAGAGCACTTTGGGTCTTACATTGGGCCCTGTACACGTTTTGGGGAACCCCTGGACTCTGTGCTCAATATTATCACCTTGTGGTGATACCATACACAGAGCCAGCTTCCTACACTGAACAGAAACCGCGTCCGCGAAACAAGTAATACACAAAATAAAGTACCATGCGACTAGGAAGACTTCACAAAAGCGAGTTCTTTGTATTTCTAAGCAATTTGTCTTGTTTTTAATCCATCTTAAACACATGAGTAAACTTAATATTCCTTTCAATGTGTAATTTCAGGCCAGAGTTGTTGGAGCAGCTTTGGAAAGCGAGGGCAGAAAAAAAGAAGTTGCGTAAAACCCTTCGAGAATTTGAAGAGGAGTTCTTTCAACAAAATGGAAGGTTTGTTTTTTGCTTGATCAATGGTTGAACTTGGTTCTGGTAGCATTAGGCCTTCTAGCCAGTAAGGAGGGTCTGTTTGCCAGTTTTGCCTCTGGTGGTCATTAAATATTCAAGGCCTTTGGGTTAGGATGTGAATTTGAAAAGACACGTGCCCTTGCTGCTTGTTTATGGGAAGGAACCTTTTTCCCAGGTGTTAGACTGGATCACAGTCATATCTGCACCCGTGACTCTTCTCTTGCACCAGGTGTCGGTGTTAGACGCCACTTCTGGATCTGTGCGGCTAATCTGACACCTTTTTATTCTCCTTTTCAACAATAATCGATCATTAAAAAAAAAACTGTTATTACTACAAAAATACATTTGGCTTTAACCCTCGCTGCAGTCAGTTCCTGTGATGCACACATTTTCCTTTGGTATCTGAGAAAGCAGCATGATGTTGCAGTGCGGTCTTGGATTCATTTCAAAGCATTTCTTTTCCAGCTGGTATCTAGCCGTTTTGCAGCGTGAATCTTTCTGGATTCACTATGCTGTGCATTATTCCGCGGTCTTGTGGTTGGGTCCGGAATCGTAGTCTTTTATTTATTTATTTTTTTTGTAGCCCAGGTGGGCGTCGGCGTCCCACCTCTTTGGTTGTATTTCCGGTGACGTCGGCATGCTTCCTGCGGAAGCTCCCACTCTTGGGCGCCATGTTCAGATTCTTTTTTACGTGGTTGGGTCTGGATCGTTCCCGTTTGGGCTCCAGACATTTTTGGAGAAAGTAGACTAAGAATACAGAAATTGGAAGGAAAGCAACTCAGAAGACTTCAAGAGACTTCATCAACCAAGGGCCGACGAAGGAGAATGAGAAAACTTCGACACCCGTCGACGAACGCACGATCAGGGGGCCCCCTGAGCGCTCAAGATGGACAACACGCCCTTCAAGTTCTGCCATAACTGCCACCACAAGTACGCGCAGAAGGACGAGCACCCGGTTTGCAACCTTTGCCTACCGGTCGACCACAGGAGCAAGGACTGCAACGCCTGCTCCGTCTTCACCCCGAAGACCCTTCGCGTGAGAGCGAGGCAGAGGGTAGCGCACGCCACCCTGCAGGGCAAAGCCCTGACTCCATCCCTTCACGGTCTGGGGTTGTCTTCCGAGGAAGAGGACAACACCGCCGCCGAAGACTGCTACACGGTCGTAGAGACCGATAATACCCAGACTTCTGATAAGGTAGTAGACTCTATGGCCCCTAAACACCCGAGAGACTCTGAGTCTCGAAAGAACGAGAGCAAGGCCTCGAAAGCGCCGGTGCCAAAAACTTCGGCGCCCACTGCTGTTACCAGGCCCAGCAGATCCTCTGAGGAGGAGTCCCCGGCGCCGAGGACTGTTGAACAGCAAAAGTCATCGAAAAACGTTCCCGAAAAGGATCGTTCGACGCCGAGGGAGAAGGACCCTAAAGCAACTTCGAGGCCGATGCAGACCAGAGACACGAAATCCAGTTCGGCGACGAAGCCTTCGACACCGAGGATCAGCTCGGCGCCGAGCCAACCGCCGAAAAGAGCGGCCGAACCATCCGACGCGGAACACGCAGCCGAGATGGAGAAAAAGAAAAGGCGCCTAGAGGCCGAATTGGAAAGCATCTTGCAGCGGAAGAAGGAATTCGACGCCAAGATGAAGGTCTACACGATCCCCCACAAAACCAAGGCACAGGTTGTAGAGGTGGTCGAGGAGGAAGACTATGACGCCGAGGAACAGGCGGCTGACGTCGAGGAAATCGACCAGGAAGAGGAAGAGAGTCCCTACTATAGTTACGACTATGAGGAGGAAGAGGACAGCAGGACTGACCCCGGGTCTGCTCCCTCTGAAACACAGGATGTGGATTATCTGGATGTCGACACTTTAAAAGGAGGCCATCGACACATATCCCTCGAGGCCCTCGCCGCGGACGACATCGGGGCCTACAACTCGGTGATAAAGACTGCCGCAGCGGCATTCAGGCTCAAGCTCGACGAAGAGCAGCAGAAAGCAGACTTCCTTCTAGAGACACTGCTCCCCACCCAAACGAAGAGCCAGTACCTCCCCATGCTCGACAGCATCTTGGCTCAGGGAAGGGAAGCATTCAAGGAGCCCGCAACATGCAAGGCGGTCACCCCCAGGACGGAGAAGAAATACAAACATTCGTCAAAAGACCTACCCTACATTCAGGGCACGGTCTCAGCAGACTCCATCACAGCCACAGCAAGAAAGAGGGCTAACGTGCCCACTACTTCTGGGCAACCTCCAGATAAGGAAAGCAAGAGGATGGACCTGGTGGGCAGAAGGATTGAACGGAATGCCGCAACCCACTGGCGCCATCGAATTCCAACGCCCTGATCAACAGGCACATGTACCAGATCATGGAGGAGCTCGGTCAGTTGGTGAAGGACCTGCCCCAAGATTCCAGGCAAAAGGCCGAGAAATTGGTGGAGGAGGGGAAGAACGCGGCAAATTCTTGCCTCAAGACTGCCCTGGATGGAGCAGACACCTCCAGCAGGCTCATGATGGGCATCACTGAGAGGAGCAACGCCTGGCTCAGGATTTCAGGTTTCAAGCCCGAGGTGCAGCACAGCATCCTGAACACACTGTTCAACGGCGAAACCTTGTTTGGAGCACCAGTTGACGAGAAGCTCAGCCAACTGAAGAAGGATAACGAAACGGCAAGGTCCATGGGAGCATTGCAGTTCAGAGGTGGCAAAAGGGGCACCCCGTCACGAAGACCCAGCGGGAGAGATGGAAACCAGCCAGGTACATCACACCAGGCTTTCCAACAAGCGCACCAGGCAGACACACAAGCTCAGCATGGTCAGCATAAACAGTCCTGGCAGTACCAGCCAAGAGGCCAGTCCTTTCGAGGGAGAGGAAATGGACGTGGACAGAATAAAAGAGGGGTCAGCAGCCCGCCTCTTAAGTGACTTCAAAAAACTACGTGCGCCCACCCACAGGAAAGATCCCAGGGTTCAGCACGTACAGAGGGATCAAGTTTTACACAAACTAATCTCCTACGATCACATAACACCAGTGGGAGGAAGATTAAGATTTTACCTCCAAACATGGAGAGAAATCACATCAGACAAATGGATTCTCAACATCATCCAATTCGGATACTGCATAGAGTTGGAGGGGAGGCCAACAAGCAGAAAAACAAAAAGAAGACCACTAGCAAACAAACAACTAGAGCGTCTTCAGGAAGAAGCAAAGGAGCTCCTGCAGAAGCAGGCCATAGAACGAGTACCCTTCAGGGAAAGGAACAAAGGTGTATACTCAACGTACTTCCTGGTACCAAAAGTAGACGAAACAATGAGACCCATTCTGGACCTAAGGTTCCTGAACAAATTCATATGAACGCAAAAGTTCAAAATGACCTCCCAGCAAGAGGTGCTCCCGCAATTGCAAATCGGGGACTTCATGGTCACAATAGACCTCAAGGATGCCTACCTGCACATCCCAATGAACAGAAAGCACAAGCATATGCTCAGATTCACCATCTGAGAAAACCACTACCAGTTCATAACACTAGCCTTCGGGCTAAAACCAGCACCAAGGGTCTTCACAAAGTGTCTCGCAGCGGTCGCAGCACACCTACGAAGGAAAGGAATACACGTATATCCTTACCTGGATGACTGGCTAGTAAAAGCAAACTCATACCAGAGATGCAAGCAGCACGCACATACAGTGACGAGCACGCTCATAAACCTGGGGTTCTCCATCCATTGGAAGAAATCCTCAATGGAACCGGAACAAGTGAAGATTTTCCTGGGAGCACAGATCAACACCTTGCAGGGCAAGGTGGTCCCCAGCGAGAAGAGGGCAAGAGCGCTTGTGAAAGAAACTCGGCTCTACCAGAAGGGGCAAGCTCGGACAGTGAGGACTGCGAGCAATATCATGGGGATGATGGCATCATGCATCCACCTGGTACCAAATGTACGGCTCCACATGAGACCCATTCAAGAATGGCTACAGGAGCAATGGTCACAAGCTACAGGCCGTTGGGAAGATCTAGTGGTTGTTACGCACTGGGTGCAGAAGGAAATGACATGGTGGAACATGGAGAACATAACATGGGGAGAGCCTCAAACGCCCCCAACACCAACAGTGACCATCACCACAGACTCATCCCTGAAGGGATGGGGCGCTCACATTGAGGAACTCAAAGTGAGAGGACTGTGAACACCAGCAGATGCGACAAAGCACATCAATTACCTAGAATTGAAGACAATCTTCCTTGCATTGAAAGCTTTCCAAACGAGGCTGTACAAGCACATGCTATTGATACAAACAGACAACACCACAGCAATGTTCTACATCAACAAGCAGGGTGGGACACAGTCAGCCATGCTTTCAAAGCTAGCACATGAGATATGGAGATGGGCCATCCCACTCAAGATAGACCTGCTAGCCATACACCTACCAGGGAAGGACAACGTTCAAGCAGATTGGCTCAGCAGACAGACATCGGCATCCCACGAGTGGTAGCTCAATGCACAAGAGGCAAGGTGGCTGTTTGACAGATGGGGAACTCCATCGGTGGACCTGTTTGCCACACGCCAGAATGCAAAATGCCAAAACTTTGCATCCAGACCGCCCGAGGAGGGATCCCTGGGGAATGCCCTATGGATAGATTGGTCCAGGACATTTGCTTACGCTTTTCCTCCCGATACCGCTGATGCACAGAGTGCTGAGCAAATGCAAAACGAGCAACATGACCCTGATACTGGTCGCACCGCAGTGGGCCAGACAGACATGGTACTCGCAGATCATGGAGATGACACAGTGTGCACCCCACAGATTCGGCAAAAGAAAAGACCTGCTCTCCATGCAGAATGGAGAAGTGCTGCACCCAGAACCAGAGAGCCTGAGCCTCGTGGCGTGGCTCCTGAGGACATAGTTTGCACATTTAAAACTACCAGAAAGCACCCTGAGGGTTCTTCGGGAGCCACGAAACCCCAGCACTCGGAAGTGCTATGTTGCGAAGTGGAAAAGATTCACAATGTGGTGCAGAAGAGAAAAGCTTCACAATAAAATGAAGAAGGACTCCACAGTGCTAAAGTACCTCACGCACCTGCTAGAGAGGAACCTTAGTTCATCCTCGTTAAGAGTTCACTTGGCGAGATAGTCGCTTACACCAGAGGAGAAACGTGCAAGAGTTTCTTCACATCACAAGTGGTGAAAAGATTCCTGGAAGGAGCAAAGAGAATCGCACCACCCAAGCGGGTGCCGCCACCTGCATGGAACTTAAACATAGTCCTAACGGAACTCATGAAAGAGCCCTTTGAACCACTTCACAAGGCCTCCCTAAAGATCCTAACTATGAAAACAGCCTTCCTGGTTGCAATAACGTCCTTACGCAGAGTAAGCGAGCTTCAAGCGCTGACGCTACAAGAACCCTACACACAAATGCACAATGATAGGGTTGTGATGAGAACTGACCCACACTTCATGCCAAAGGTGGTGTCCAAGTTCCACATGAACCAGTCTATACAGATACCGAGTTTTTTCCAAAAACCAGCCACTAGCGCAGAGCGAGCCCTGCACACCCTAGACACCAGAAGGGCAGTCATGCACTACATTGAGAGAACGAAGGGACACAGGAAAACAAAACAGTTCTTTGTGTCATTCGCCAACAGTTTCATGGGGAAAGCAGTAACCAAAGAGACCATTGCACGATGGATCGCACAAACAATACAGCTCTGCCACAAGCGTGCAGGACAAGAGCTAGCAGAGGGGACACGTGCCCACTCCACTAGGAAAAAGGGTGCTACAATAGCCTTCCTGGCTAACACACCCATAGAGGACATATGCCTGGCGGCAACATGGGCTTCGGTGCACACATTCACGAAGCACTACTGTGTGGATATACAGATGAACAGAGAAGCACAAGTCGGACAAAAGGTGCTTCAACACATATTCAATAACCAACGCTCATTTTCCACCCGGCCGCCACAGAAATAAGAAACCGCTACAAAGTCTATGCACAGCATAGTGAATCCAGAAAGATTCACGCTGCAAAACGAATAGTTTTCTTACCTGTCGGTATAGTTTTGCAGCTTGAAGATCTTTCTGGATTCAATAGCGAACCCACCCACCTCCGCCAGAAAGAGGAGGCTGGAGAGAGAAAAGGTGGTTAAAAAAAAAAAAAAAAAAAAGGTGGCTAAAACAGAGACAAATACTAAAACAAAACACCTTAAAGGTTAAAAGCGGAAAATTACTTAATGGAACATTGCCATAACTTCGGAAACAGAACAAACACAGAAAAAATAATCCGAAGATGGCGCCCAAGAGTGGGAGCTTCCGCAGGAAGCATGCTGACGTCACCGGAAATACACCCAAAGAGGTGGGACGCCGACGCCCACCTGGGCTACGGAAAAAAAAAAAACAAAGAAAAGACTACAATTCCGGACCCAACCACAAGACCGCGGAATAATGCAAAGCATAGTTAATCCAGAAAGATCTTCAAGCTGCAAAACTACACCGACAGGTAAGAAAACTATTCGTTCTCTCCAAGAAAAAATTCAAGCCATTGGATCAAGATCCAATTTGTTTGGGACAAGACCCAAAGCCAGACTCTTTCATAGTTTCACAAATGGAAAAAAGGAATGCTGCCTGACCTGAAATATCCATTCCACCTGGAAGGGAAAGCAAGTGAATTGATGCAACTGAGCTTAAAGGGTGATGGGCCGCACACAGCCTTTAGGACTGCATTGTTGGGATAGTTTTACAGAGCATTGCAGGAGATATTCACCTCTTTTGCACATGACCTGCCAAGACACTGAAGACAGACTTCTTGGAATTCGTACAAAATGACTAGTAGTGTCCAGTCAGGTCATCGGTGCTGCTATTGGTGCGGCGCAGCTGGCGGTCAGAGTTCTGTCATGTTATCTCCACCTGTCATGTGTCCTAGCGTCCACCAACAACGTTAAAGTCGGATACTCAACTTAAGATTATGCAAGAAGTCCATTTGTGTCCCAAGGTATGCTATGACTCGTCGCTTAGTAATGAATGGTCATGGGCACCCATTATTATATTGTTTCTCTGCCATCTGGTTCGCACCCATACTAACGAAGATCCCTGAAATGATGCTCGTGCAGAGCAACTTTGATTGGTGTTGCTGCGAGAAGCATTTAATCAACGACACCCATCAAAAACTTGAAAGGAGCACCAGGACAGCAAACAAAAAAAAATCAGGTGCTTAGGCAGTGTTGCCCAGCCATGTTTTTTACTCCAGCTACTGGGAAATGAGCAAATAGCGTAAAGATTAGCAATGTTTTTAAAGAAGGTGCTTCAATAGAGGAAATGTTGTATAAATACTGAGTTGTAATTGGACTATCTTGTATAAGAGGAGCTGAGTTTTTATTGTTATACTGCTGTAAATATTATGAAATGATAATGTTCTTTTTCTATGTGTTTTTATGTCTGTCTTAAAAAGCAGCTGACTAAACCTTTCCTTGACTTGAAACCCACACTGATGCCAGCGATGGATTTAATACAGGCACCCAGAGGGCACCTTATAGGTGTCCCCTGAAAACCTACCGACTGCCAGTGTCTTGGGTGACTGGTGTAGACCACCCTGCCACCACAGACCGGCTTCTGACCCCCCTAGAGGTGATAGCCGACGCTGTCTGAGAGCAGAAACAATGCCTGCTCCAGCTGGAGGTGTTGTCACCTTCTCCAAGCAGGGTGGCTAAGTAATCAACCTATCAAGGCTGGAGGCTTCAAAGGCGTCTGCAGTTTTTGATATGTGACTCTGGCTTCTCCCAGACAGGGGACATGCCACCCCTGCTCAGACCCACATGGCTCCAGGACAAGCGGGAAAATGAGCTAGTCAGGTGGCGTGTTCCTGATCAGGCTCGTTCCACTCCTAAGGGGGCTACCTGATGTGAACAGGAAACCAGAATCCCACTGACTTGGTTTTGGGTGAAATTAGGTTCACTGGGTCAGGGTTATTCCCACAGGAAGTGGTCATATGGGGGTGTAGGAACGATAAAGTTAAGTAGCCCATTGGATACTACCTGTCACTCCCTTTAACACCGCAAAATGAAGTATTTAGGAGACACACCTGATGCCTCCTGACAAATACGAGGCACCCTTTTATGCTCAGCCGATGAACAACCCTTGGAAGGATTATGATGCAGACCCTCCAGGGGATGCAGACTTAGAGCCTGCTTCACCTAAGGCCTCTCCCCCTGACAACATGATGACCTACCACGGGCTCATTTAATGGGCTGCATTATACCTTTCCTGAGGATGAATACTACTCGTGGAAACATTAGCAGAGTCAGAGCGATTAGTGGCAGTTTCTCGCATTGCGTAAAGCCGATGCCTAAGTCTGGCCGAAACTTTTTTAAAGAACCCGTTAGAACCCAGGTGGTTACCCTTAGGGTAAAAAAAAAGTAAAAAACGTCTCCTTCAGATCCGATCTACGTTACAGATTGTGTCTCCAGACTCCTTCATAGTGCACACTGCCTGGAAGTGGGACTCTGCATGAGCCACAGGAAATTCCTGTCCACCAAAGGAGGAGGGCAAAAGGATAGACGCTGCTGGAAGGAAGGTTGCAGTGGGAGCCGCCACCTAGTAGCGGATGGCAAACTCCCTGGGCGTCGTGGCGGATGGCAAACTCCCTGGGCGTCGTGGCGGATGGCAAACTCCCTGGGCGTCGTGGCGGATGGCAAACTCCCTGGGCGTTGTGGCGGATGGCAAACTCCCTGGGCGTCGTGGCGGATGGCAAACTCCCTGGGTGTCGTGGCGGATCGTTACCTCAGTAGGCATCGTGGCAGATCTCAACCTCAGTAGGCATCGTGGCAGATCTCAACCTCCCTGGGAGTCGTGGCTTCCCACTTGAGGGTGACCCATTGGTCCCAACCTTTACATAACTGTAACGCCCCTAAATCTAGTATTTAGGGCCACCCCAAACCTTGCCTCCTCAGACGAGAACCGACCAAGAAGAAGAGCACCGAAGAGCTGTGCTAAAGCTAAGAAGAGAAGGGCGCCCACTGACTTGTCCCCAGACCCACTGGCCTATCCCCACCTCGAACCTGCACAAGCGAAATCCCAGTGTGTCCTGCAGCCAGCAACCTCAAACCTGACTCCCGCGAGCACTGGATTTGCTCACCCACAGACGTGGCCCCAGCCCTACCAGCCTGTCCAAACCTCAAACCTGCTCCAGAGAAATCCCGGCGTGTCCTACAGCCAGCAGCCCCCAAGACGGCGGAAACTTGACTTCACATCAGTTTGTTGTTGTTGCAGGCCGTGCAACTTCTCATGAACAACAAACTGCCATGTAGCATTGCCAAAAAAAGGATTGGATGGGGTTCTGGCTCCAGTGTTAAGAAGCTAGTCACCTTTGGAGTTGGCTCGACCTTCGGGCATATCACAGGTCATCAGCAAACCTGGTGGGCTTTGTGAACACCAGGGCAGCTGAACTAAGCCAACGACGACCTACTGATCACGAAAGGTGACTCTATCCCAAGATAGCACAGAAAATCTTAAGAGGAGAACGTTGATTAGATGTTTTCCCTACTGTTGAGAATGCGCGTTGTCAAAGCTTGTGTTTGCTAGAGTTCCTATATGCAGTGATGAACTCGTATTGAGACCTACACACTGTCGGGGAGTGACACACCGACTTATTCACATATGGAAAGAGACACTTAGACACAAGCTCAGTCACAGAGATGAACACAAAGAGATTGACAGGCACACAAAGGCACAAAGTTTTGCTAGACTGAATGTTCCAATGATGTACTGTTGCTACCGACAATGGGGAAGCTTCCAGGTGGGGACAATTGAGGGTGCAGGTCCGTTCAGCAATTATATTGAAACAGCTTTAAGCCTGCTTTCTTGGTGTGTTGGATTTACAAGTGATGTCCAGGGGCTCTGCATCGTGCAGGTTGTGCAGCATTACTGGGACGTGGTTGGTTCTGTGTAACTTTATTGTGAGAGTAGCATTACATAGCAAGCCATGTTTGTGGCCTACAGTTTAAAGAAGAAAAAATCCAATCTTTTATTCCAAACCCAATCAATGTGTTGATTTATATTGCATCTATTACAATTAAGTATGTATCTGAAAGAAACACGTTTGTTATAGATTTCTTACCTTAGAATTACCCCAGGCGCAGACTGGATCCGGAATATTTTTCCTTCAGCAGTACCTATGCGCGTCAGTAGGTGGAGTAGGTTGACTCCGTGTCCGTAGTTGGCGTCATGGTCACCGGGATAACGTTGCGGAAGCTACTTAGACGCCACCCTCGAGTGCTGACGTCAGTTCTTTCTTTTTCCGTTCCAGCAAGCGCAGGTCCGGACAGAGCGGAATCCCCAATCAATTTTTTTTTACTGACTTTTTGCAACTTTTTGTCAAATCTTTTTAAAGTCTATATCGACTCCCGGTGCACGAGGGATGCCCGGTTTCAAGGCCTGCGGTTCCTGTTCTCGACTGATGTTGGGAACTGATCCGCACCGCGTGTGCCTCTGTCTGGAGCGCGACCACGATCCCAAGTCGTGCTCCGACTGCCGGACCATGGCCCGAAGTCTTTGCGGGAGCGGTCCCGAAAGCTCCTCGAGGCCCGTCAGTCGGCTCCGCGTCGCTCGAGGTCCAGGTTGCGTGGGAAGTCAGAGGACCGATTGTGGAACCCCCATCACTCCTCGTCGAAGTCTTCTCACTCGTCCGGTAAGTCAAAGCATAAGAAGTCGAAGAAGGATTGTCACTCTTCAACTGCCCCTAGTCTGTCGACCGACACGACAAAGGTTGCGGGTGGTGCCATTTTCGTGGCTCCACGTGCAGAGCCTTCAGGGTCGACTCCGGCCTTCCCTCCCTTCCCGGGACCGGGAGCGACCCCTGCCCAGCTTTGTCAATTTTACAAAGCCATGCATATCATCTTTGAGCAGCCCGACCCGCCGGTGCGCCTTCGGGCCCCATGGGTCCACTGGGGGGGCCTAGGCCTTAAACGCCGTCTACTTCGGCCCCGGCACCACAGGGCCCCCTTGAATCCCGGCCTGGATCCGGATCGGCGCAGGTCGACCTTGTGACACCTCCGCCGGTGCCGACTCCACCAGCACCATGTCCACAGCCAATGCATGTTGGACCTCCAGCCGGCGTCGACCCCGGCTACTGCACCGATGTGGTTACGGAGCCGGACCGGCGTCGACGGACGCCACGTCCAGGGCCGATGGGTAATTTTGTGCATACATTGCACCCTGACCTTTTTCAACCAGTTTGGCAGCCAGAAGAGAGTGAGGAAGACTAGGAGGTGTCGGGAGGACCCTCTTACTGCCCAGTTGGATGATCCGGACTGGAGGGAGGAACCGGGGACGCCAGTGGTCTGTATACCTCACCAGACCTAGGCATGTTGTCTCCTCCTACTGTGGCTACAGAGGAGGCACCGTCTTATGCAGTGGTGTTGCATAGGGTGGCCGAGGCCCTAAACTTCGAGCTCCCTTCTGTGGCAGTCATGACTAATCTCCTGACAGAGGTGCTTCAGCCGGCAGCAAGCTCTTCGGAGCCCCTGCTGCCCTTTAATTATGCCCTCACTGCCATCCTTTTGGGGACATAGTCCAGGCCCAACACAGGGGCTCCTGTGGATAGGATGGTTGCCCAATGCCACCGCCCGGCCGACCCCACTTTCCTCTCCCAACACCCTTCCCCCGAGAGCTTGAAAGTCCAAGCCTCTACGTCGTAGAGCGCATTCCCTAACGCACCACCGGACAGGGAATCCAGGAGGCTTGATCAGCTTGGGAGGAAAATGTTTTCTTCCTCCAGCTTAGGGCTGTGGTCGGTGAACACTGCATGCCTCTTGGGCTGTTATTCCCACTCTGTGTGGGATACGGTCGCGCAGGTTCTGCCTCAGTGTCCGGAGAAGGCCCGGGCTGTGCTCTCCCTTGCTGTTGCCGAGGGAAGAGATGCAGCAAAGTTCGCCATCTGGACACCACCGACTCACTGGGCAGGATTATTTCGCCGTCACGCGTGGTTGAGGACGACTGGCTTTTCTGGGGATGTCCAGAACACCTCGATGGACATGCCCTTTGATGGCTGTCGCCTGTTTGGCGACAAAGCAGACCTTGTGCTAGAGCTTTTCAGGACTCTCGGGCTACGGCCAAGTCCTTGGGCCTCTCCACCTCGCAACCTACACGGTCTGCTTTTCGTCCCTTTCGTGGCCATGGAAGGAGTGTCACAACACGTTCCTTTCAGAGCCACAGGCAGGCGCAAGATCAACTTCCACGCGTCCGGTGACTTGGGAACCACAGGCGTGGTTCTGGGAGCCAGCGGGCGGGCCTGTCCACCTCCACCCCCTATGCAGCAGCCTCAAAACCCTCCTAGTCCGAACTTTCAGTCCCATCAAACGCCAGTGGGCGGCAGGATTCGCCATCACTTCCCCCACTGGCGCACCATCATGCAGGACAGGTGGGTTTTGGAGATATTCCGACGGGGCTACTCCACTACTCCTCCAGCCATGCCACCCCAGTACCATTGTATGTAGGTGGGGTTCATCTGGCGCTTCTCCAACTGGAAGTTATGGCTCTCTTGTCCAAGGGAACCATTGAGCGCGTTCCTGCCCCAGAAGTAGGTCGTGGTTGCTATTCCCACTGCTATCTAGTGCCCAAGAAGGAAAAGGGCCCATGTCCTATCTTGGATTTCAGGAATGTCAACTGCTTACTCTGGAAGAAGTTCAAAATGTTGACCCTGGCTCAGGTCCTGTCTGCTCTCGACCCTGAAGACTGGGTGACAGTGTTGGGCTTGCAGGACACTTATTTTCACATCCCCGTCCTGCCGGCCCACCGGTGTTACCTGCGGTTCACGTTCGGCCACGAGCATTTTTAGTTTACTGTGCTCACCTTTAGCTTACCAGCGCCCCTCGGGTGTTCACGAAAGTAATGGCAGTGGTCGCAGCTCATCTGCGCATATCTAGGGTTCCAGTCCTTCCCTATCTAGACATCTGGTTGCTGAAGGCGGGCTCACCCCAGGCAGACGTCTCCCACCTCTAGACTACGGCCGATGACCTGCATTCGCTGGGGTTCTCCATCAACGTGCCAAAGTCACACCTGATTCCCTCTCAGAAGCTCCTCTTCATCGGAGCAGTTCTGGACACGACGCAGTTTCGGGTTTATCCTCCCGAACAGCGAGTCCGGGATATTTAGGCTATGATCCCAATCTTTCAGCCTCAGAATGACCCTGAGGCTGCTGGGCGTTATGACCTCCTGCATCCTGCTGGTCGATCATGCCAGGTGGCATATGCGGGCTCTGCAGTGGGAAGTTCCAGTGGGCACAGCATCAGGGGAATCTGTCCGATTGCATCCATATCTCTGAGGGCACTGCACAACAATTGCAGTTGTGGCTCACAAACCAGGATTTGTTCAACGGCAGATCCCTCTCCCTTACCCAACCAGAACACACAGTGGTAACAGACTCATCCCTTCTGGGATGGGGCGGCCACATGAGAGAGGCGGAGATCAGAGGCCTCTGATCTCCGGCGTAGTCCGAGCGACACATCTACCTTCTGGTGCTTCGGGCGGTCCGGGGAAGAGTAGTGCAGGGGTTCACGGACAACACCACTGCCATGTGGCACTGCAACAAACAAGGTGGGGTGGGGTTGTGGACCATGTTCCAGCCATGTCCAGAGGCCCTCCGTCTCTGGACATGGCTGGAACATCAGGGCATATCCCTGGTGCTCCAACACCTGTCCGGTTCCTTGAACGCCAGGGCAGACGAACTAAGCCGCAGGTGCATGATGGATCACGATTGGCATCTTCACTCGGTGGTGGTGCAAGGTCTCTTTCAGCAGTTAGATCTATTCGCCACCAAAGAGAATACGCAATGTCAGCAATTCTACGAGATGGAATTTCCAAGGAGGCACTCACTAGGCGATGCTTTTCGTTGCGAGTGGAATTGCCGTCTTCTATACGCATTTCCGCCTATACCACTTCTACCCAGAGTGCAGATCAAACGTGATGGTTCTGCACCCGAACCTGACCAGCCTCCACCTCATTGCGCGGAGATTGAGTGGCGGCAGTTAACGTCTTTTGACTTGCCTCCCTAC
This sequence comes from Lissotriton helveticus, assembly GCF_964261635.1. Lineage (NCBI taxonomy): Eukaryota > Metazoa > Chordata > Amphibia > Caudata > Salamandridae > Lissotriton > Lissotriton helveticus. The sequence goes on along the minus strand of NC_136071.1, from coordinate 1,217,543,606 downwards.
GTCTGTGATGTAATTGTGGCAGCTAGGTGCCCCTCCACTGAGCTGGTATACGCCTGTCGATGGAATAGGTTTGTGGCATGGTGCACAACAAAGGCCGTGGATCCCCTTTCTGCCCCTCTTTCTGTGGTCCTCTTGTTCCTCCTTTCTCTGGCCCAGCAGGGCTCTGCTCTGGGCACTATCATGGGCGATCTCTCGGCCAGCTCTGCCTTCCTTCAGCTTCCAGATCAGCCTTCTCTTTTCAAGTCCCCGGTTGTAAATTGTTTCTTGAAAGGCAGAACTCATCTCTTTCCTCCTTTTCCTTTTGTTATGCCTCAGTGCGACTTGAACGTAGTCTTGACTTTTTTAATGTGCGTTCCCTTTAATTCGCTTCACAACTGTCCTTTGAGACTTCTGACTCTTAAAACTGCATTCCTGGTTGCCATCACATCTGTCAAAAGAGTGAGTGAGCTCCAGGTTCTTTCATCTAAGCCTCCTTTCCTGTCTGTCCATCCGGACAAGGTAGTTCTCGGGACTCGTCCATCCTTTCTGCCCAAGGTTGTCAAAGCCTTTCACATCGGACAGACCATCACTTTGCCTTCTTTCAGCATCCTTCGAAAGAGGAAGAGTCTTCACCGTCTGGACCCAAAACCTGCGCTCTCCTTTTATCTGGATCGCACCTCACAGTTCCGGGTGGATGACCAGCTCTTTGTTGGCTACGTGGCCGCCAAGAAAGGTCAGGCCGTACACAAGCGGACCATCTCTAGATGGGTCGTTTTGTGCAATAAAGCCTGCTATTCTCTGGCTAAAAAGGACCCTCCAGTAGGGATGCACGCCCATTCCACCAGGGTGACGGCGGCCACTACTGCTTTGAGGTGGGAAGTCCCTCTGAATGACCTCTGCCAGGCAGCTACGTGGGCATCACTTCACGCGTTCACCAAGCACTACTGCCTGCAGAGCCAAGTCCCGAGAGAAAGCTTCTTTGGCCGTTCTGTTCTCCATGACTTTCTGGTGTGATCTTAGTTTGCAGACCCACCTCCGGTGTTGGTATTTCTGGGGTATCAATTCTAAGGTAAGGAATCTATAACTAACGTGTTTCTTTCAGATGAACCAGTTACTTACCTTCGGTAACGATATATCTGTAAGAAGCATTCGCTAGTTATAGATTCCTTCCCGCCCCACCCATCCTCCCCATTCTGCAATCTGATTTCTAAGGTTGTTATCCTTTCTGGGCCCTAGTTTTGTGCACCAGTGGTCGGTGTCTTGCATGGCTCTGCGTCCCTGTCGCGGAAAGTCGTGTACAAAACTGACCGCACGCGAGGACGGTGTCAGTAGCTTCTGCGACGTCATCCTAGCGACCACGCTGCCGTCGACTGACGTGGAGTCGACTGACGCGCAGGTGTACTGCTGACGAAAAAACTTTTCGGATCCAGTCTGGCGCCTGGGGGCAATTCTGAGGTAAGGAATCTATAATTAACTAATGTTTCTTACAGATGTATCGTTACCGAAGGTAAGTAACTTGTTCATTTTAAAGCACTTTCAAGAATAACACATTTTTACATAAAGAAAACATACTTTTTACAGTGTGCAGTTTCTCACTCTGTTTAGATGCCTATTATCTGCAGAGTACTAAGTCCTTTTTTTCTCCTGCATCTAGGAATGCACAGAAGGAGGACCGAGCTCAGCGGCTTGAAGATTACAGAGAATACAAGAAAATAAAAGCCAAGCTTCGACTCCTCGAGGTTCTCATCAGCAAACAAGATTCTTCTAAATCCATCTGAGCTCTACGACGCAAGGTGGCACTTCGGGTCAGTATCTGAGCGCTACGACTAAAGATGGCACCTCTGGCCGGTATCTGAGCGCCACGACTAAAGATGGCATGTGGGGTCGGTATCTGAGCGCTACGACTAACGATGGCACCTCGGGTCGGTACCTGAGCCCTGCAGGAGAAGATGGATCCTCAGCTTGTCACTGAAGAGTCCTTTGGGCTTGGCTCTCGCAGAAGTCCATTCTCTGCACTCAATTGTGGTGTCACGTGAGAAAGGAACTGAAGTGCTTCTGTGCCTGGGTTGCTTGGCAAAAGAAACGTTCATAATTAACATGGACTGCGATTTAAGCACACTTTATTTCTTTTTCTTTTTTTTTTTCTTAAAATGTAGATGTATTTTGGTTGAAGATGCCTATAACTTTTGTTTTCAAGGTTCTGAAAACCTTTGCGATTTGTTAACATTTATTACTTAGTGTTTACTGCAGAATAAGCTAATGAAACTCCAGATGCCTTTTTGTAGTTTGGACTGACAGCCGATTGAAAACACAGGTACACACACTCCTGGGACATCAAAACTCCTTCCAAAGGATCACTGTGGAACAGCTTTTCTGTGTAATATACAGTATTCCATATCACTTGCAGCTAGCATCTAAAATATGATGATTTTGTTTATTCACAGTACGCCACCTCTACAAAACCACAGATCAGCCCGAAGTGACCTTGCTTCTTGTCATTGTGCAGCTTGGAAAACAGAATATTTTAGATATCACATGCTGCCTCTGGGATGAGTCGGCTGCTGTCATTCTGTCACCAGCCGCCATCAGCTAGGATGTGTGTTGCAATGAATCCGGTCTGTCACCATCTGAGCAGACGAAACCGTTGTGGCTCCTACTCACTTAGAAGATTTGCGCAGCTTGTTTAAGGTTCGTGTGCTCCACGTTTGTAGCCGATTCGTGGTCCATGCACATAGGAGACTCTTCAAGGACTACTTTTGTTGTATTCCGTTTCTAGTGGTGAGCAGTGTTTTGGTCTAAGATTATCTGTTGTGCAGGCCTCCTGGGCTTGTCTGAGGGCCTGTGGTGCACACAACTGTCTGTTCTATGCTTTGGCGTTCGGCTTCAGTTTTATCCCCCGAGTACCAACACTCCTCAGATCTTGTATTCTCTTTGACTATCCTAACATTGTAGTGAGGGCCTTGTAAGCCGGCTTGCCATCCGCCTGGAGCCAGCGAGACCATTCACAACGTGCAGCGTGTTCAAGAGCGAGGACTTTTTATCCATGCTCGAGTCTGCCCATTTGTTTTCAGTCTTTAAGTCTTGTTGGTTTTTAGACTCTGGCTGTCTGCAGCAAAAAATTAAAACTAGCACTGAGTGGGACCTGCCTTAAGGCATGTCTTTTTGCTTTTGCTTTTGTTTTCCTGTTAATGTGCTGTACATGGATAGAAAGGGAAGCCCCTAGTGTGTGCGCAAGAGCTGTCCTTCATTCTTGCTAGATTGTACCCTTGGCGCGAGCTATGAAGCTTGTTGGGTGCTTACTGTTCCAAGGTCTGGAGAACCTTCCCACTGCTAGCAGTCCAGGGACTACTTCCTCCGCCCAGATACGTTTTAACAAAGCGCCGCCATCTTTTTATATGAGCCCTTTGCAGTGACTGCTTTACTTTTTTGTATATAGGAAGGTCTTCAAGCGTGCGCCTCCTCATTCTAGAGTCTTGATTGGATGTTGTGTGCCAACTATTAATCTCACTCGATGTCAGCTGTACTCCTCAAATCCCTTTCCTTAGATTAGTCTGCTTAAGCTTTAAGTTGCTTTTTCGTCGTGCAATACCGTATTCTGTGTTGGTTCTGACAGTTAGACTGGACCCTGGTAATTAAAGAAGGACAGGATCTGTAGACATTTAAATGTCACCTAAGCTTTGAAGTCTGTCTTCTACGCATGGAATTAAGGTAGTAATATACAATGATAAGCTGGGATACAACCTAGCTGAGTTTGAGTTGATCAGAGGTTAGCATCACCCTCTGTATTTCAGAGGTGAATAACGGGTGAACTCTGCCCAGTTGAGCACCTTAGTTCTAATGCTCGTCTGAGCACTCCGACTGAGCTCTGCATCTTAAACATTGTCCGGGCTCAGGTGAATCTCAAGACCAGCAGCTGTGGAGGGCACCAGTAATGGAGCCGGTGGCACCCAGCAGCAACACCCAAATCTTGAGCTGGTTAACTTCATTTCTTCCATCCCCTCAAGCCTGTTAGTTTTAAACTCTAGCAAAATGTCCCTGAGGATCATTGACACAGACGCCAGAGTCTCCTCTTCTCGAGAGTAGAGTTCTCAGTCTGCGAAGAGATCCTTTGATGGAGCCTGATGGACCATCACACTCTTCGTGCACCAGGATTATGCCTGATATTCCTACTCTCCCTCACTGAAAAGAACCACAACCAGCCAAGTGTCCTGATCCAGCTGGAGGCCAGGGCCAGCGAGTGATGTCACAGATACATTTGAGCCCTAAGAGGACCAATCACCTACCTGGGTCAGGAAGAGCAGTCGTGAGAGCATTCCAAGAATTGGACGCCACACTGATAAAGTGAGAACAACCAGCTGATCGGTCCAAGACTTGTGCTGTGATCTCTGCCTCTTCTTAAGCCACTGAGGAAGGGCCGGCATCCTCTCTTGCACAAGTGCGGCATAGAGAATCCAGAAAACAAAGCAATGTTGCTGCCTGCTAGGTGCAATGGGACTTTATTTTAGTGTGGCAGCTTACCGTTCTTTTCTCCATGGGTTGACACCTATTGACTCTCAGCTCTGATCTCCCTATTGTAAATCCATCATTTTAGAAATGACAAACTGTTCACCTCCCATGTGCGTGTGGATGTAAAAAAAAGAAAATAGCCTTGACTCTCAGCATGTCCCTGGAACCTGCGTTCCCATCAATGGTAAAGAGCCTCGCCTCCCACGGGGTGTGCCGTGCACCTGCGTTTCATCAATGGTGAAGAGCCTCGCCTCCCAAGGGGTGTGCCGTGCACCTGCTTTCCCATCAATGGTGAAGAGCCTCGCCTCCCAAGGGGTGTGCCGTGCACCTGCGTTTCATCAATGGTGAAGAGCCTCGCCTCCCAAGGGGTGTGCCGTGCACCTGCTTTTCCATCAATGGTGAAAAGCCTCGCCACCCACGGGTGTGCCGTGCACCTGTGTTTCATCAATGGTGCAGAGCCTCGCCTCCCAAGGGGTGTGCCATGCACCTGCTTTTCCATCAATGGTGAAAAGCCTCTCCTCCCACGGGTGTGCCGTGCACCTGTGTTTCATCAATGGTGAAAAGCCTCGCCTCCCGGGGGTGTGCCGTGCACCTGTGTTTCATCAATGGTGAAAAGCCTCGCCTCCCACGGGGTGTGCCGTGCACATGCATTTAATCAATGGTGAAAAGCCTCGCCTCCCACGGGGTGTGCCGTGCCCCTGCGTTTCATCAATGGTGAAGAGCCTCCCTCCCACGGGTGTGCCGTGCACCTGCGTTTCATCAATGGTGAAAAGCCTCACCTCCCACGGGTGTGCCATGCACCTGCGTTCCCATCAATGGTGAAAAGCCTTGCCTCCCACGGGTGTGCCGTGCACCTGATTTCCCATCAATGGTGAAAAGCCTTGCCTCCCACGGAATGTGCCGTGCACCTGCTTTCCTGCTTTCCCATCAATGGTGAAGAGCCTCGCCTCCCACGGGTGTGATGTGCACCTGCGTTCCCATCAATGGTGAAAAGCCTCGCCTCCCACGGGTGTGCCGTGCACCTGCGTTCCCATCAATGGTGAAAAGCCTTGCCTCCCACGGGTGTGCCGTGCACCTGATTTCCCATCAATGGTGGAGAGCCTCGCCTCCCACGGGTGTGCTGCGCACCTGCGTTCCCATCAATGGTGAAAAGCCTTGCCTCCCACGGGTGTGCTGTGCACCTGCTTTCCCATCAATGGTGAAGAGCCTCGCCTCCCACAGGTGTTCCATGCACCTGCTTTCCCATCAATGGTGAAGAGCCTCGCCTCCCACGGGGTGTGCCGTGCACCTGCGTTTCATCAATGGTGAAGTCGAGCATCCCACGGGGTGTGCCGTGCACCTGCGTTTCATCAATGGTGAAGTCGAGCCTCCCACGGGGTGGGCCGTGCACCTTCTGCTTATCCATGATGATGGACCCTTGCCTTCTCTTTGGTTTTCATGACTCCTGTTTCTTATCAGTGATGAAGGACCCTCACCACCTCTGTCCTGAGCATGATGCCTGCTTTTTATAAGTGATGAAGGACCCTCTCATCCTGTGGGGTGCGATTGCACTTATTCTCTATCAGTGATGAAGAACCTTTCCTTCTGTGGAGTGTGTACACCTGCCTCTCACGGGGTGCATACAACACCTGCATTTTATCAGTGATGAAGGACCCTCGCATCCAACGGGATTGTGCATAGTACCTGTTTTTTATCAATAATGCCTCTCTCCTCCGTGGAGTGCACTGCGCCTTTAGTGAATGCTTCAGTGCTGCAGAATAGCACGTAGATCGGCTTTTCTTGATGTTGGGGTTGCATTGATTCTTCTGTCTGTCAGCTTAGATTTGTAGGTCTTTGTTTTATTGTGGACCATCAATGCCACTGAATTGTCAACCCCGAAGAATGGAACAGGAGATCAGAAGCTGTAGCCACTAGGGTATGCTTTCATGCTACAGATGTTGGCTAGTAAACGGCTAGGGTATGCTTTCATGCTATAGATGGCCTTTAAACAGGTAAGGAATCCCTTCAGATGCGGTTGTAGAAGAAGCAAACCCCTGACTGACTGCATCTCATGTGGACTTCCACTAAATGCGGTTGCAGAAGCGCCAGCTATTGTCCGCCTCACTGACTTGACTCAGTGGCAGATATCTGAGTTTTCAGTTCTGATTCAACCCTGTATAATCTTGGAGGTGCAGATTTGCGGTGCTCACTGCTACCTTTCCGCCCTCTTTCACTACGGGTCCAATGCTCACTCTCGTGTCTATCACAGCCACAATCCTGTTGCCCGGACTCCACAAGTATGGCAGGTTCTTGGATTTACTCTGTTCAGCATGTAAATGAATACACATGCTGAACCTGATTAAAATATATATATATATATATATATATTTTTTTTTTTTATTGTTACTAACATTTCATTACTCACCTCTTGCAGTTCTGCCGAACCTGGTCTGTAGAAGTCACAACAAAATAATGTGACGGAAGAACCAGTTTGCTGCTTTGCCGATCCGTCTGCACTGTCTAGTCAGGGACCGTTCATGCGGGGAGTTTCTCAGTGCTAGTCATTGCCTAACTAATGGTATGTGTTGTGGCTCACCAGATATTCACTTTTGGCCTGACATCCTTTCCTAGTGAGGTTGCCGGCGGTGATCTGGACTGTGGTGTAATTCCTGTTCATTCAGATTTAACTTACACGGTCCTCGCGCGGAACCAGTTAGTTCTTTCCGAACACTGGAGGATGGGGCATCTCTCCATTCGTACACGCTTAAGCAGCAAAGCATGCGCTGTCTTAAATGTGCTTAGAAGTCTAGCCTGGGGTTGTTTGGAGCTGCTCTATATGTCTTTAGAGTGCACGGCAACAACGGTACGCAATCTGTACTACTTCTAGTCAAATTCATCCCGCCTTATATTTTAATACAAAGCGAGTAATTCTTATTCCGGTGATTTAACTATACTGAAACGCACTTCCTGCCTGGTTCATCTAGAGCAGTAACATAAAGGTTTTTAAAGGCTTAAAACCCCACATTTTCTTTGGTAAAAAGGTTGCTGCTTGACAGCATATTCCAACTGTCTCACCTTGTGCGTATTGTGTAGTTTACTCGTAGCTTTGCACATTTGCTTGAGTGATTTTCAAGAATCGCACATAATCGTTGATTTAGATCCTTTGACTATATCTTCCTTAATTGTAAACAGGTGCTTCTCAATACAAAATCTATCTGTAGTGTTGATTCTATTTGGTGGTGTCTCCTGATTACCTGTTGGTTTTAATCTTTCACCGCTGGCTGCATCTCCAACACGGATCCTACAGAGGCAGGGGTAGAAGCACTGTGCGATGGCAGTCTATGCACCCTGCGTCTGAGGACCTTGCAGACACTGCTGATGTCCTGAGTCCCCAACCTGACTAGACAGGCTACCTTTGCGGACCTCAGCTTGCAAGTGCTGCTTCAATCTGCTATAACTATAGTGTTGCTTTTGCACGTATTGATCGGTGTGCGGACAGTCGTTTCTTTTCTTTGCATGCAGCTGCTCTCAAACGCATGTTTAATGGCGCGCGGGTGCCTATGCTGGACAAATTGAAACTGCTCATAAAAGACCAAAAATCTGCCTTTATATGGTTTTCAAACACACAGCACGTGTACCTCACAAACCTTTGTGAACTGTCTAGCAGGTTTTTGTGACAACAGATTTCTAGCACTTACCATGTCACCTGTGTGCACGATTGTCCTGTGGTCGTAGCATGTATTTTGTAAATTCAAACAAAAGCACTAACTGTAGCTTTCACTGTTTTTTTTATTTTATTACTATTGAAAATGATTGTTTATTGCACCTTATTGTGACATTTGGGCTCGCCCCTAGACCTCTCCACCCTTCTCATGACACACTGTGCCAAGCGTTGTCCAACGTGGCACCAGCAAACGTTGGCAAAACCAGTGTGTATTGATGTATATGAATGTTTTTTTTTATACCACATGCAAGGTGTCAATATGCACTATTTAAATGTTTTAAATAATATATTTGTCCTTTATAATACTTAAATCTATGATTCCAATATTTTTATATGTTTGCAAAAAACCCCACTAGGTTCTATCTAATTCAAAACGTGCTCCTGCTTTACGTTGCTCATTATGCAGACGGGCGGTTTATTCTGTATCTGTGCCCTCTGACCAGCATGGCAGCTATTGTGCTACAGATGTGGTGTGTGCCATCGTTGTTAAGCAATAAATGAAAGGTAGTTAGGAGTTTAGTGATCCATTTCAGTTCTACATGGTAAATATGCATATATGTATGTTTATACATATACATTTAGATACCAAGTTGTCTGTCGGTGTGTATAATATATACATATATTTGTATAAGTCCCAGACATAATTGCATTGCTGTGTCTGGCAGTTTCACTGTATGAACTTTTATAATAAAGACAAAGTACCTCTGCCTTTCATAGTGTACCCTGTCCTGTGTTTTACTAGAGTCCTGCAGACATGAACGGATTTCACATTTTATTTCACTCTGTTCTCCCTGTGGTTTCACCTCGCAAGGTTGAATCTTTTCCAGGTGCTTCTATTTTTGTAGCTACAATGTCCTGTGTTCATCATTGAAATGTATGCTCTGTACTTACCATTGCTTAGTTTGGGCATGTGTCATTTGCAACATGTTGCATTAAATCCCCAAAGTGCCTTCAGAAGATGTGGTTTAGTAAATAGCTTGGTTTTTCAAGTGTTTTAGGAAAGCAAAGCGGTTATAGATGCCCCTCAAGTTTTGAGGTAGTGAAGAAATATAAACCTCCTAAGGGGTTCACCGATACACCTGGTTCTTTTAACCAACAAAGAAGAAATTGGCACAGAAGCTGTAATATAAAAGTAAGTTTATTAACCTCAGATGAGGGAGATTGCGTCACACAGTACCCTCGGGCCACGATAGGAGGCATTATGAGGAGTACAGGGAACAACGGCCTTATATATGCATAGGTTACATTAGTCAGCATAAAACCAAGGGGAGGTCCTGGCACATACCAGCTTGCAAAATGACTTATATGGGTATACAAAATTTGCTTGCTCAACAAAGTGGGAGGACAGACCTTTCTCCTTACATCAGCAAGAATAGCCTGACAGTTACATACTAGGAGCAGGTGCATTCTACCAGCTAGGCCTTTCTGAGCATGTGCAAGGCTCTGGAAGAGGAAGAAAGCACATGGCTAACTAAGATGGCTGCCAAGTACAAAATGGCTTCCAGCGCGTGCTAACCGATTCCTGCAATCTTTAACAGATGGTCCTTTTAGCATGAGCTAAAGACATTCCTATGATCTAGTAGGAACATAGAAAATATTTTCCACATTTATTTTCATAAATTTATCAATATCCTAATTCATTGCTAGGTGGGCATTTTATTTCATCCTAAACATTTCATTAAGTGGGTATATATAGAAGGTATAAGCAGGAGTACAAAGGGAACAAAGCATTGGGTCATAATTAGCATACAGATAGCAGGAGAGAGTAATGACTATTATCACAAATAGAATTATCACTATATTTCCAGCCCTAAGCAAAAAGCAAATCCTAGAACCATCTAGTCCAATTCTATGTAAAAAACATTTTCAATAGACTTTTCCAGTGTTCCTTTGTTGAGCGCTAGTGTTAATATATTAAACAATAATCCTGGCTCCAGGGGACCAGGAGGACCACACAGGGCCATATGAATTGGGACAAGGAGCCGCAAAGGGCTGCTCCTCCTAAAAAATGGGACAACCAATTGGGTACAGTACTAACAAAAAGAAGTCCTTGGGAAATTGAAGCCGCTGTACAACCAGCCAGAGGGGAGTCTTCTCCCTGTGTACGTTTGAGCCTCACAGGCAGGCTCTTGTTGTTCCCACGGTGGATCTGCGCAACTCTCAAATCAAGAAACCCGGCCAAGTTTGAGAAGAAAGTCTTTCAACGATTCTGTCCAGTGTCTCAGGCAGTGCACCAGTTTTCTTCACTTCAATCTAACAGGCACCAGAGACACAGCACCTGTACCCTAAACTCAAGTCCTTCCCAAACTCCTGTATTGCTCTGTTGGCGCACTGCTCTTTTGTTGGGGCCACAAATTGTATCAGTGTGCCCGGGTATCTCTTGATCAACAAACAAAGGTGCAAACTTGCATTCACTTTGAGACCAGGGTTCAGAGGCCTGATGCTAGGATCTCTGAAGCAACCCTTGTTTCAAAAGGAGTCCCCTCAGGCAAAGTCTCATTGCTGTTCTGGTCGTTTGTGACACTCAGCTGGGCATCAAAAACTTGATCCACGACTTCTCCTTTCTGATTTGTGACCCCGTCTTTCGCCTAAGACAGTGGCAGGGGTGCACACTTCACATCCCAGTGCTTCCGCCTTCACGGAGGTCCTAGCAACGTCTGTGCTGGTTACCTTCACCTTGGCTTCAAGCTGGACTGGGGCTGACTCCCAGGCTGGATCTGATGTCCGGGCCCCTCTGGCAATGGTTGTAAGGCAGGAAATATCTATAGGTGGACAGTACAAAAGGTCTTTAGACAAGGCATACAAATAATCTATCAACCGAGGATAGTCTCAGAATACTTCCTAGTCTTGGGACGCCCCATATATTAGCAAGGCACCCAAGAACCACTTCACCTGTCTGAGAGTAAAAAAACCTGGACCTATTACTCTATTTGAAGCAGCTAAGGACGTCTGTGTTCATTTGCTTAATTCTGCGGAAAAGAGTAAAACAATACAGACATACTCCAAATCCTTACATTTGTGTATACCTATATTATTCATCTGAAGACCCTCAAGAAAAAAAGGAAATGTTCTACACATTTACTCATAGACTTTGCATTACTTGTACAGGACTGCAGACACTTCTAAAATGAGTTCTCTACATTGTACGCTTAGGACCATGCTCTCATGTTATAGGTACAGCACGAAAATCTAAAACTGCTAATTTAACAGGGATTCTTATTACATAAAGAACTAAAAAAAACTTCAACATTGTGAGTACATAAATGTCTTCAGCAGAACATGTGACAAACAAACTCCTATAAAATAATATTTTCTTCAAAAATGTTTGCCAAGGATCACATGGGCGTCTTTCCTGCATTCTACTTTTCATGATCCAAACTATTCAACATCAGCTCTAATAAGGACTGTCAGTTTATTTACACAGACTAGCTAATAATAATGGTGTTATCACCTAAGAATTTTAGAACAAAAACTACCCACATCTACTTCCCCTTAAAGGTGAAATAAGAGAACAGCAATCTAGACTACTCATCCTTTCATAATTTCATTAGACCGGATGGGCAGTAACATAGCATATATATATATTTATTCATTTTATTAATGCTAACAATTTTAAAACCGTATTACTGAATAGCCAATTACATGTCTCATGGCTGTTTCACAGACAGCTTAGACAGGCTCAAAAGAGAGTGAGAAAAAGAGAGAGTGAACATGCATTTGCCTACCATTAATTTGTAGAGGAGCTAGCCTCCTTCCCCTATTTCGACAGTAGAAAACCTGAAACAGATTTCACTTCTGTCGACACTTTTGACTTCTGTTTGTGGCTGCTGGGCACAAATACATTTGCAGGAGGTAAATAGCACATGTAGCTAGCTAGAAAACATTAATAACCAACCACCAGTCCCTTTAGCAATTGTAGTTGTTGTAACATTTAGGGTGCATGAATTCAAAGTAAATCCCATGGCCTCCTTATCTCAGCCCTTGCACAGTAATCTTCAAACTAAAAGCATTAGTGCTATATACATGGCAGAGGTATTCTCTTAATCAGAACCCACATATACCATTATATTTCCTTCTGGTCATATGAGTGCACAAAAACTTGCTTTTGCCAAAAATAGTAAGCAAAACTTCTCTGTTCGAGGCATATGAGCTGCAGAGTGTACACTTAGCATTAGATCGCCACCTGGTGTTGGGCTCGGATGATTGCAGGTTGTTGTCTTCTTGGAAGAAGTCTTTGTAGTCACGAGATAGGTGACTCCTCCCTTGGACAATACTGCGCATGGTCATCGACTCCATCCTCCGATTGTTTTTTTCCGCCACTGGGTTCGGATGAAAGTTCTCCGCTCCGGCTAGAAAAACTTTTCCAGCAACCTCGAAGCGTAGAAACTTTATACAAACAATATCGACATCGAATATACTACTTTCGACACCATCAGATCCATTCCGGTGCATCGACGCGGGCCGTTGGGCCTATCGGCGCCGTGCGGCCTACACCTCATGGACAGGACTCCGTTCAAGAGATGCCCAGTTGTGGTTCTCAAAATCCGGACCCTGTTGTTCTTCCGATATCGAGGTCCAATACCCGTGTCACAAAATCTCAACGTACCGAGACGATTCTGGTGTCTACGAACCGATAATGATTAGGACATCATTCCTATGTATTTGCGTTACAATCGAGGGTTGCCAACACCCCTAAATCACAGTTTCCGTCCCATCCCTTAAACTCCAATTTGTGAACGGCATCCATCTTGCATTTTGCCCTCATGATAAGTCAATTAAAGGTCGACACGTCCACCTTTCGTGACTTTCCCCTGACCTGTCCCAACTGACTCCACTGTCTTCGGCCAAACCTGTTTAGGCAGCTCCTCGCCCAGTGGCCGAATGCGATAGCATCTATGCATAACATTCCACGAACCATTCACTACATACAGACCATGCTTTCTGCAAACATGCACCTGTCCACGTTCCTTGTTTATGGCCAGTTTTATGACTGGGTTGTACCTTTCTTTATTGAGTTTCACCGATATCTGATGGGAGTTCCAGGCCTAACTGGGTAATCTATCAACGAACTGGACATCTAAAATATGGGCTTGCTTACATGACTTCGCTCTTTGTATTATTGTAGAAAAATGTATATTGCCATACCATAAACTTAAGAATTCTTGCTTGAAGCCATGTATCATGTATATAGGGAGAAGGCTGGTTCTGTAAACACGAACAGTCTCCCAAGAACCTACTCCCCGTGTGGTGTACTTCTGGGACACGTGTTACTTGGTAGCTACCAATAAACCTTGATCTTTGACTGCGACTAGAAGACTCCGTGTTTCTGTGGTCCGGAACAAGGGAGAACTCAGAGGTCTTCGGGTGTTGTCCCCTGACGCCAACGGGTTCCTAAAAACCCGTTACCTCAGTTGGCGCCCAACTCGGGGCGATATCAAGCGGTGACGGTCCAAGCCAGATGTTCGTGAGGAGCTTCGTGTGAAAATTCCGGAGGACGGCCAGCCACTTCAGCGACCCCTGTATGTCGACGTGGTTCCGAAGGTCTTTGCTGCGAGGTTCCCCGCGTCCCGACGGCTACGAAGGACTGCTGCCCTGACTATCGCCTTGTTTTGGACCCAGTGATCCTTGGTAGAGCGAAACGATAGACGAGTCTTCTAGCGACGTCATCGATCTTCAAATACTTCAGTTAAGTATAAGTGGAGCGTCTCCCAGTCCTTAGTTTGTCCTTAGTTTTTGGTATCCTTGAGATACGCTTTGATTTGGTACTTGCAAGCCCCAAAGCCGAAGGACTCGTGTATTCACGAGAAATATCGTAACAGATAATCCTTTGAAGTTTGAAGCTAGACTAGTGAGCGAAGATGCCTGGTTTTAGCAGACTTGGAAACTTGTTTTGTCTTGGTTGTAGTAAGGACTCCCAATTGGAAGATTCTTGTCCGGTTCCTCCAATTGGAACTCCAACGTATGAACTCTATGTGAAGCACGGTGTAGGTCCTATAACATATAACGAGGTATGGATAAAATATACCGGCAAGGATGGTGTTTTAAAATGGCCCCAATATGGTAGTTTCGACCAAGAAATATTAGATAACTTAGAGGTCAAATTGTTCAAGAAGAAAGCCCGGCCGGCGATGTTTGACTCTTTCCGCTTATGGCGCAAAGAAGCCAAACAGAAAGAAATAAGATTAACAAAAAAGAATAAAAGAGGTATGTCAATGGTACAAGCTGCCGTTGCATACAGGGATAACGAGGAAGAGCAGGAAAGCGAACAGATGCTTAGGAGCAAGAAACTAGCGATAGATAAATGTTACCCGATGTTGCCAAATAAGGGACAAGGTCAAAAGGAAGGATCCGAGAAAGATCCATTAATGTCCCACCTATTAAATTCTCCGCCACCCTATGCACAAAATGCCACAGCACCTCCGCAACCTTTAGTTGCACCTTTGGTAGCTGTAATACAGGCTCCTTTACAGCACTCACCGGCTACTCTTCAGCTGGCTCCTGTTTCTTTGGCGCAGCCTCCTCAAGGCTCACCGATCACGTCTATTTCTCCTACCGTTCCTTCTAAAATTTCACCTAGCGCACCTTCTAGTCTCTCTGATACTCGTTCTACGAACATTTCTGTTTCTGCTTTGCGTGACTCTGTTCTACTACCAGTTATTCCTCCACTTTCACCTTCCGTCTGGCATAAAATGGCCAGCATTGTTACTAACTTTCCTTCACCACTTTTTCGGTCGCCTAAAACGACCCCTAACACGGAACGAAGACAATTACGAAGCCAAATGCCTGATTATCAGGAAAGGGAGTCATTGAATAAATTAGCACGAAATTGGGCTATGGATACAGCGAGATATGATGTAGAATCTGTCATGAACGTCTTCCGTCAATGGGATGAACCAACGCAAAGATACGTCTTTGAGCAGATGTATGTTTTCCTGTGTGAGGATTTGGAAGATAATGGTCAGAAGAGCAACCAGCAAGAGTTGTGTAGTGTGCGATTTAAATTTGGGGAGGGTATGATAGTTGGTCCCGATGTTGAAAAAGCAGTTGAGATATTATTATCACATCGAAGTATGGGTGGTAATTCTGGGTCATCATCTGACAGCGGTACGTCTAGTAGGAAAAGAGCGAGACAGTACCCCATGAGAGAGGTTCCTCCGGTTTGGAGGGAAGGTGATGCGAACGCAGTTCCACCGGTTCTGCCTCATTTCCAGCGTGTGTGGGTACATGTCCCCTGGAAAAGATCCGAAGTTTTAGCACTCAAACAGACACTCCCCGATCCCCGTAAAAACCCGACTGGGTATTATAAGGAGTTGTCCCAAACTGCAAGCTCATGTATAATGAATTTAGCGGATATAGACATGTTGTTTGGGAACGTTGTTCCACAACCTTTATGGAGTAAGATACGTCATACGGATCACGACCAGGAATTAGGTGACTCATGGGCGAACATTGCGACTACAGATGCTAGACAAATCGGTGGTTTCAAGCCTGAGCCGTTAATAGCTGAACTTCCCGGTAGGATTATTGCGTACATGAAGACAATTATGCCTGAAGTACGTGTAAACTGGGACAAGCTATCCGCGTGCAAGCAGAAGAAAGACGAGAATGTGTCTGACTTCTTCACGAGATTTGAGGAAACTTTCACTGACCATAGTGGTCAGGATATGGCTACCGAGGGTGGCCAAAGACTGTTTGTAGACAAATTTGTACACAATTTGCTTCCCGAACTGTGTGCTAAACTAAAAGACTCAGAAAGTGCTTGGGCTGTCTCTACGTCAGCGCAGATTCTAGCAACAGCCCAGTACTATGAAAATAGGCGTAAAGACGAGTTAGACAAGGCAGACAAAAAGACGAAAGATTTGAAAACTAAAGTTCTTCTCCAACAGGCCTATCCGCCTCGTATGGCTAGCCAGCCCAATTATCAACAGAATCAGCAGTACTCTAGAGACGCGCAAGGAAACGAGCTTTCCCGTCAGCGTCCTACGTATGGCCCAAATCAATGTGCGTATTGCAAAGAAGAGGGTCATTTTAAAGGTAATTGTCCGGCTCTTGCACAACGTTTAAACGGTGCCCAAGGTGTAAGGGGAAGAGGTGTTCAGCATGCAACTAGAGGTAGAGGCCGTGGTAATCTCACTCAGAATATAACTTCTTTTCCGCCTCAGAAATCCATGAATAGCTTTGATCAACAGAGTAATTCATCGTCCAAGTCAGCTCAGTACTATGCTGACGACTATTACACCGAACACGACAATGAGGGTAACGATCGCTAGGACAGCCATGGACAAAGAGAGGGAGTTGTTTCAGTTCCAGTAGATCAGGATGGACCTTATGTCGAGGTAATTACCTCAGGAGTGTCAGAGCCATTTCTGCTGGATACTGGTGCTACAAAAAGTTCTATTATGCACTCAAAACTTCCTGGCGCACCTTTGTCTGGCGAAATGAATGTCTCAGTAGGCTTCTCTGGCGCCCCTGTTAGAAACCCGATCTCTAGTCCTGTTTCCCTTTCTGTTGGCCCCTGTGAATTAGAAGCACCCCTCATTCTTACAACAGGTTGCGGTGAAAATTTGTTAGGATTGGATTTGCTAAAGAGGTTGTACGCGACTTTGTACTGTTCTCCCTCGGGAGTACAGCTTACTTCAGGGAAAAAAATCATTTCTCCAATGTACTTGTCAAAAGAAGGTATCCCAACCGAATTGTCATCACTTCCGGATATACTGTGGGCTAATGGTTCCAACGATGTAGGTCGTTTAGAGATAGCACCGTATGTCATAACTTTGAAAGCCAACGTCAGATTGCCACGTATTCCCCAATACAAAATATCTAACGAATGCGAGAAGGCATTATTAACGATCATTTATGATTTGATCGATAAAGATGTTATCGAAGAAACAACAGGAAACATTTGAAACAGTCCAGTTTTACCGGTCTTAAAACGTACTGATCGTTCACAGCCCCCTGTGTATAGGTTTGTGATTGACCTCCGAGAAGTAAATAAGGTGGTTATACCGCAGTTTCCAGTCGTCCCCGACATTACTGCTTTATTGACAATGGTTCCAGCTTCAGCAGCTTGGTTCTCGGTGATTGATCTGAAGAACGCTTTCTTCAGCGTCCCGATCGCCGAAGAGAGTAGAGACCTTTTCGGCTTCAATTTAGGAGGACGAAGCTTCCGCTTCAAATGCGCTCCTCAAGGCTACTGCGAAAGCCCATCAATATTCAGTCAGGCTCTGAAAACACAACTAAACACAATTGTACTGCCAGATGGGTCAACTTTAATTCAGTACGTAGACGATCTACTGATCGCTGCAGACACTGAAGAGATTTGCAAGGAAGCTACGTTGTCGCTATTACGTCACCTATGTGACATGAAGCACAAAGTCTCCCTTTCAAAACTGCAAAAATTTTGTCGACAAGAAGTAACCTACCTAGGTCACATCTTATCGAAGGAGGGAAGGAGACTGACACCAGAAAGAATACAGGCAATCACAGAACTAAGTGCCCCAAGGTCACAGAGAGGTGTTCGAGTTTTTTTGGGCATTACATCGTACTGTAGACAATGGATACCGAATTTCTCACTACTAGCCAAACCCTTACTGTCACTACTCCGCAAAGACACGCCTAAACCTATGCCTTGGTCTAAAGATTGTCAGACGAGTTTCCACGAGTTGCGCGATGCATTGTGTTCGGCGCCTGTGTTGGGAAACACCAACTACAGTAAGCCTTTTACATTGTATGTCCACGAAAGAGAAGGTTGTGCATTATCAGTCTTAATGCAACTCTTTGGGGACAAACAGCGCCCATGCGCGTATTTTTCGGCAACTCTGGATCCAGTGGCTAAGGCACTGCCAAGTTGTCTAAGAGCAACAGCCGCAGCAGCTGTCTGCATTCGACAGTCGGCTGGATTAGTCATGAATAACACTTTGATCGTTATGGTTCCGCATGCAGTAGACATTTTGCTAAATAGGACAAAGACACAACACCTTACTAGCGCTCGACTATCCAGTTACGAACTTACCCTGCTAGCAAGTCACATCCATATAAAGAGGTGTGATACACTCAACCCCGCTACGTTATTACCCATCCCGACAGAGACAGACAAGATTGACAAACATGACTGCTGTTTCAGGACCGAGGAAGAGACAAAAGGGAGAGTAGACTTGCAAGACACTCCCCTTTCCGAATGCAATGATACTCTATGGGTTGATGGTTCATGTTTCAACCTGCCGAATGGTGATAAGACTACAGCATATGCCGTAACAACGTTACACACCATTGTAGAGACTGCACGCATTTCCCACAGTTCTGCACAAGCTGCAGAGTTGATAGCGCTTACTAGAGCATGTGTGTTGGCGAAAGGAAAGCGAGTGAATGTGTACACTGACAGCCAATACGCCTTTGGTGTGGCTCACAGTTTTGGGAGATTATGGCGTGAACGTGGGTTCCTTACGTCCCATGGTGCAAAGATACAACATGGCCAGCTAGTCAATGAGCTCCTTGAGTCACTCACCTTGCCCCTACAAGTCGCCATTATAAAATGCAGTGCACACAAAAAGATTCAGGATGATGTTGGCCGTGGGAATGCATTTGCAGATGAGGTTGCGAAAGAAACTGCAAGGAACACAATGAGTCGGATGTATGTTATGGGTCCCGCTAGATGGATTGCTGATGTGGGAATGTGTGAGGACACCATTGAAAGCGTAAAATCGATACAAGCCGAGGCCACTGAGAACGAGATGAATGAATGGAGAGAAAGCACAGGTAGATTGGATGCGAATGGTTGTTGGGTCGAATTATCGGAACACCAGCGATGGCTATTACCTAATGCATACGTACTTGCAGTGGTAACGATGGCTCACGGAATGGCACACATCAGTTCGAGAGGAATATGTAAACTATTGGCCCCAGTATGGCAGAATAGCAATATCCCAAAATGTGCAAAGAATGTGGTCGAAAAGTGTATGGCATGTTTGAAGTACAATCCCGGTAGGGGAACGCCAACTCCAGCTGGTCATTTTGCGCCTCCAACGTACCCGTTCGAGGTTTTGCAGCTCGATTTCATCCACATGGAGAGGTGCAACAATCTGAAGTATGTTCTCGTTGTTGTTTGCGCCTTTTCAAGGTGGGTGGAAGCGTACCCCCTTAAGGACAATACCGCTTTATCAACTGCCAAAGCCCTTGTCAAAGAGTTCTTCCCTAGGTTCGGTATGCCTAGAATTGTCTGGAGTGATAACGGAAGTGAGTTCGTAAGATGCGTGATGAAGAGAGTGTGTGAGTGTTTAGGGATCCACCAAAAATTCCACTCTGCAAATCACCCCCAATCAGCTGGATTAGTAGAGTGCTACAATGGCACTCTAAAACTCAAACTAGCCAAGATCCAAGCCAGTACAGGTCTTAAATGGCCTGACGCCCTGCCTCTAGCACTTTTGTCAATCAGGACGACTGTCCACTCCAGGTTAGGATTTAGCCCCCACGAGATTGTGTTTGGCCGCCCAGCCAACGTCTGGGGCGTGCCAAGACCCAAGAAACTAAGCGAGCTAGAACACCCCGTACTGCTTGACTATTTGTGCGAATTGACAACTAAATTGCGTGTTTTACACCAACAGGTTCACAGTTCCTCTCCACCAGCCTCTGACGATCCAGGTCACCTCATCGAACCCGGTTCGTGGGTTTTGTTGCGGAATTTTCAGCGCACCAACAACGGACAGCCGAGGTGGACCGGACCGCACCTAGTACTACTTTCAACAAGATCTGCTGTTCAGGTTGAAGGCAAGAAGAACTGGGTACATGGGACCCACTGCAAACGAGTCCCTCTACCCCTTCCACACGACCGGTGGGTCAACAAAGGACTTGCCGACTCGGAGACAGAATCCGTACCTCGCTTCATCCCTTTCAGCGATGCCCGTTTGAAAGAAACTAGTACCGAAAAGGAGAGTGATCATATTTTGCAAGGACTTGTGTCACCATCTATGCAATTGGACACTACTGAACCTGAAACGCTGTTTGAAGATCACACCGTACCTGGGAAACGACGATACAACCTGTGATCTAAACAAAAGAACTAATAAAAGTGTGATCTAATGTAATTTCCTTTTTCCCCTAAGAACTATTTTTGAATTTTCAGCTCTCTCGTCCCAAGGGAACTAGCTCATTTTTGATTTTTCGAACCGCCATCCGGTTCTGCTGCTAGGGTCGCGGTTGAAGTCTGGGGAGTGCAACTGGGAAGTTCTAGGTCCACGGTTCTGATTGGTCCACGGGAGTTACCCCGGACTGAGCAGAGCGCGCTCCCTGGGAGAATCAATCAACCACCGCGGGCAGCAACTAGAGGATGGAGTTTCCAAGGGTAGAGAGACCTGTCAGACTCACGAACTTCAGAAAACAGTTATGCACGATACTGTCCAGAAGAAGATTCCTGATACTATGTGTTTTAATGTTATGTAGCATACTTGTGTTGTTTACTAGTTATACGCTATTCGTTTTTAAAGTTACCTTTTCGAATAACACCCAGCCACCACCTCCCACTATTTCTCCACACTACTTTCACCCTTTACCTGAACACGAGTCTGCCCGAAGACTCGAATTTGCAAACAATTCTTTCATCCAGCTTCTACACCAACACCAGTCCATAATGAACACGTCAAACTGTTGGATATGCGAACTTATGCCACACACAACCGATAAGGGGATCCCATACTTCATTTTGCCATTTAGCTACTATGGTTCTCTGTGGGCTTTCCAGACCATGTTCTTATTCGCCCTAGAACCATACCCGACCCGTTCCGCTGCGAGCGATTCCAGCAACAAGGCACTAATTGCAGGGATAAGGAACATGAGTAGGGATATCGACACATATCTGACAATGCCCAAAGATGAACTGAGTCCCTACACCCGTTGGAACGTGACCAAACATGGGGTTTACCTGGTCAAGAGCCAGGTAGCACAGAAATCTCGCCCAGTTTGGATAGTTCCCCACCGAGGTCACTTATGCTTACAGGGTATTGGTAGGAACCCCACAGCACAGTTGGGAAAGAGCGTTTGCACGGAAACATATGTATTTGCTTCCCGAACTTCCCCTATACTGTTGGCAGCCAAAGGCACGTATTTCGTTTGCCACGACCAAGCCTACACGTGGTTACCCCCTGATTTCTCAGGTACATGTTTTATTTCATTTCTGCTGCCTCCTACCTACACGGCCAGAGCAGATTACCATCGGACAAGGACAGCTAGAGGTGTCGTGAGTAAAGACGACACCGCGGGTCAGGAATTCGCTGACTTCGCAAAGGGTTTTCTGCCATTTTGGGGGCCTATGGTGAACAGCAGGAATATTCGACAGTTAGCGAGGATAGTTGAATCCGCCGTGACTACGACGGCCGGAGCACTTGGCAATTTGACAACAGAACTTCAGTCGGATCGACTTATGACCCTTCAGAACCGAATTGCCTTAGACATCATACTCGCCGATCGTGGTGGTGTGTGTAGAGTCATCCAATCCAGTTGCTGTATTTTCATCCCTGATAACGCACCGACAGTATACCAGGCCATCTTCAAATTACACGAAATATCTGGTTCCCTTCACGTTGAGAAAGGGGATTGGTCCCTGCTGGGGTGGTTCTGGGAGCTGATCACTGCCTGGGGATGGAAAACTTTGATTTTCATTGGGATGATCTTGGCACTTCTGTTCATGTTTTGCTTGTGTATACAGTGTGCTCCTGCACTATGTGGCCTCTGTGCTACCTCGTGTGTACGGAAGCCTGTGTCGCGGGACGAGCTGAGTAACAGAATGATGCTACAGCAACATCTCCGCGAATTTCTTCATACCGATTTGGACTCAGATTAGCATGAGTTATTGCCTTATATGAGGGCAAAAGGAGGGTCGGTGGTTCTCAAAATCCGGACCCTGTTCTTCCGATATCGAGGTCCAATACCCGTGTCACAAAATCTCAACGTACCGAGACGATTCTGGTGTCTACGAACCGATAATGATTAGGACATCATTCCTATGTATTTGCGTTACAATCGAGGGTTGCCAACACCCCTAAATCACAGTTTCCGTCCCATCCCTTAAACTCCATTTTGTGAACGGCATCCATCTTGCATCTTGCCCTCATGATAAGTCAATTAAAGGTCGAGCTTGATCCAAATAGACACGTCCACCTTTCGTGACTTTCCCCTGACCTGTCCCAACTGACTCCACTGTCTTCGGCCAAACCTGTTTATGCAGCTCCTCGCCCAGTGGCCGAATGCGATAGCATCTATGCATAACATTCCACGAACCATTCACTACATACAGACCATGCTTTCTGCAAACATGCACCTGTCCACGTTCCTTGTTTATGGCCAGTTTTATGACTGGGTTGTACCTTTCTTTATTGAGTTTCACCGATATCTGATGGGAGTTCCAGGCCTAACTGGGTAATCTATCAACGAATTGGACATCTAAAATATGGGCTTGCTTACATGACTTCGCTCTTTGTATTATTGTAGAAAAATGTATATTGCCATACCATAAACTCAAGAATTCTTGCTTGAAGCCATGTATCATGTATATAAGGAGAAGGCTGGTTCTGTAAACACGAACAGTCTCCCAAGAACCTACTCCCCGTGTGGTGTACTTCTGGGACACGTGTTACTTGGTAGCTACCAATAAACCTTGATCTTTGACTGCGACTAGAAGACTCCGTGTTTCTGTGG
This sequence comes from Lissotriton helveticus, assembly GCF_964261635.1. Taxonomy (NCBI): domain Eukaryota; kingdom Metazoa; phylum Chordata; class Amphibia; order Caudata; family Salamandridae; genus Lissotriton; species Lissotriton helveticus. Next base: position 1,217,520,733 of record NC_136071.1, on the reverse strand, counting down.
TCCGGAACAAGGGAGAACTCAGAGGTCTTCGGGTGTTGTCCCCTGACGCCAACGGGTTCCTAAAAACCCGTTACCTCACAGTATGTCGAGCAAAATTCCCTCATAGCGATCATCACGAGGTCTGCAACCTCTGTCTATCGCCAGACCACGACGAGTCGACCTGCACAGCTTGTGCATCCTTCCGATCGAAAAAGACCATTCGGGATCGGAGGGCACGTCGACACGAGAGGAGGAGATCAGCCCCAGCACCGGAGGACCTCTTCGATGACGAGGCTCCACTCGTCCCAGAAGAAGATTCGCCTGATCACAGATCGTATCAGAGGCAGAGGACTCCGATGACTCTATTCCATCTCGTCAACCCGTGAGTACTCTTGCCCCTGCACCACAGACACTGCCCAAGCCAAAGGCAACGGTCCGCACTCCACCCAAAGGGCCCAGTTGAGACCGAAATATTCCCTCAAACGCCCCGCCTTCAGGCTCGGCTCTGAGGAAAACTACGCCTTCCGGTGCCTCGGCACCGAGCAAACCACACTTGCCAATTCCACCTCTTCCATCGGCACCGAAGCATAAACATCCTTCGACACCGTAGGATTCTTCGACACCGAAGCCAAAACACCCTTCGTCACCCACGCCTGAAGACGCACCGGTACCGAAGTAAAAAATGGCACTGGATCCAAAAGAAGCTCCGGCTCCGAAACCGTCCAGTTCCAAGAATAAAGAGAGAGAACCAGATTCCAACGCCTCGAAGCCAACGAAACCTGCTTCAACTCCAAGGACTCCAACCTCGATACCGGGGAACGTAAGGCCTGATTCAGAGTCCCCTAAACCCTCAGACAAGCCTACTAAACCAAAACCAGCTTCGACACCAAAAAATTTGCCACAGGACACGGTAACGCCTCCTAAAGCAAAAGACACAAAGAAACCTCTATCGGCACCGAAAAATAACGCCAAAGAAGGTTATAGAGGAGGAAGAACTGTTTAGACCAGATCCTAAACAGAAGGTTTATATCAACCCATAAACTGGACATGTGGAAGCTATTCCTCACAAGAAGAGACCAGCAGAAACACCACTTCTACCTGTGGTTCCTGCCAAAAAGGATTGTGCAACTTCTCCAATGCACCCTTCCTCTCCTTCACCTTCTTCCTCTCCTATCCCTCCTTATATTTCACCTACAGTTTCTCCTGTTCAATCTCCTGCATCCTCACACCACACTGATGAGGAGTATGATCTAGGTGGGGGGGAATGACATACCAGAGCCACATGCATACCCTGTAGATAAAGATATCAATCCAGATGCATATCCTAGAGATGACGATTTATATGACTTCCCACCACACAATGTGCCCGACATTCCTGATCCTTAGTCCTACCCAACAAAACCTTGCCCTCCAGAAGATAGTATTGGGTTTAATCACCTCTTAAATAGAGCTGCCCTTTACCACGGGGTTTCAATGCACTCTGATGCCATTGAGGAGGATTTTTTACTGGATACATTTGAGCAGTCACAAAGGTCTAAGCAAATACCACCCATGATCAAAGGAGTCATTAAACATGCTCCAGAAATATTTAAAGACCCTGTACGCTGTAGAGTGTTAAATCCAAGAATAGAAAAGAAATATAGACCAGCACCATCTGATCCAGTCTATATTAAGGGACATCTGCCACTAGACTCTTTAGTAGTGCCCAATGCACGAAAAAGAGCTAATTCCCAGACTTCTGGTGACACGCCCCCTCCTGACAAAGAATCCAAGGTTATTGATGCGTCCGGTAAACGTATTGCTGCGCAAGCTACAAATATATAGTGCATAGCAAATACACAAGCCCTTCTCTCACGTTATGACAGAGGTATGGGAGCGTTGCAATCCACACAGACTAGAAGTTCTTTTCGTCGCTCCTTTTATAGAGGCGGCTCCAAGCAAACCGGAGCATATACAACATCATCTTTCAAAACGCACACACAAACCTCCTCTAACAAAGGCTACTTTAGAGGAGGATACAGAGGCAATAATAATAAGGGGAGAGGTAGAGGTAATAACAACAACCGCTCCTCTTCCACTCCAAAGCAGTGACTTCCCTCTGCTCCCCCAACAGCATTCCACTCCTGTAGGGGGCAGATCATCACCATTCCTACCTGTCTGGAACTCCATCACAACAGACAGGTGGGTGCGACAGATTATCCAACATGGCTACTGCCTAGAACTCACAGAAACCCCCCCAAACATACCACCCAGGCAGCGTCCAATGTCTACAGACTATCTGACTCTGCTTCAACAGGAAGTTCTAGCGCTTCTAGAAAAGGATGCTATTCAATTGGTTCCTTTGGAAGAACAAGGAACAGGAGTTTACTCCCTGTACTTTCTAATCCCCAAAAAGGACGGGACACTGAGACCAATTCTCGACCTCAGGCCCCTCAACCATTACATACAATCAGATCATTTTCACATGTTCACTCTGCAACAAGTACTCCCAATGCTGCAACAGGGCGACTTTCTTTCAACACTAGACCTAAAAGACGCCTATTTTCACATTCCTATACATCCTGCTCACAGGAAGTATCTTAGGTTTGTAATACAAGGACAGCACTACCAGTTCAAAGTACTTCCATTTGTGGTCACAACATCACCACGAGTGTTTACAAAGTGCTTAGCAGTAGTAGCAGCACATCTCAGAAGACAACAGATACATGTCTTCCCTTATCTCGACGATTGGCTCATAAAAGCCAAATCATTCAATCAATATGTCCAACACACAAATCAAACAATTCAAACGTTGCACAACTTGGGGTTCACGATAAACTACACCAAGTCGCATCTGCAGCCTTCGCATGTTCATCAGTATCTAGGAGCTACCATAAACACATCTACAGCTCGAGCGTATCCCAGTCCAGCCAGGATACACAGCATTCAAGCCTTAGTCTCCATTTTTCAACACTAGCAGTCTCTCCAAGCCAAAGTGTTCATGAGACTAATAGGCATGATGGCATCTTGCATCTTCATAGTTCCACATGCAAGACTGAAATACGCCCATTACAAGAATGTCTAGCACAACAGTGGAATCAGGCTCAAGGTCACCTCACAGACCTGGTGTTGGTAGACGGCCGTACGTATCGTTCTCTGCAATGGTGGAACACCAAAAACTTGGCAAAAGGACGGCCGTTCCTTGACCCGGTTCCACAAATAGTGCTCACGACAGATGGATCCCTCACAGGATGGGGAGCCCATCTCTTACATTATACCACACAAGGCCAATGGAACAACCAACAAAAACTGTTCCATATCAACCATCTAGAGCTACTAGAAATTTTCCTAGCACTCAAAACGTTTCAATTACAAGTACAAAACAAAGCTCTCTTAATCCAGACAGACAATATGACCGCCATGTACTATATACAAAAACAGGGGGGACACACTCTGCAACTGTCCCAGCTCGCACAGAACATTTGGAGATGGGCCATTCCTCAAAACATACATCTGGCAGCAGAACACCTTCCAGGAGTTCACAATCAGATAGCAGATCTGTTGAGTCGGCAGTCACAACAGATTCATGAATGGGAAATGCATCCACAAGTTCTTCATCTATTCTTCCAAATATGGGGGCATCCACAAATAGATCTGTTGCCAAGCACGAAAATGCAAAATGCCCAACCTTCGCCGCCAGGTTTCTACACCCACGGTCCGAGTGCAATACGATATGGATGAATTGGTCAGGCAGATTTGCGTACGCTTTTCCGCCTCTCCCACTCATTCCACTAGTAGTGCGCAAGCTCAAACAGTCTCTCAAACTGATCCTGGTGGCTCCCACATGGGCACGCCAGCCGTGGTTCACCACACTACTAGATCTCTCATTGGTTCCACATCAAAAGTTACAGCTCACACCCTCCCTGTTAACACAGAACCATGCAGAAATAAGACACCCAGAACCAAGCCAACTGAATTTGGCGATCTGGCTCCTGAAGTCTTAGAGTTTGGTTACTTAAACCTACCACCAGACTGTATGAACATCATTAAGGAAGCTAGAAAACCCACTACCAGAGCGTGCTATGCCGCTAAATGGAAAAGATTTGCAATATATTTCAAAAATGATCACATTGATCCACTGGACGCTTCCATCCAAAATATCATTTGTTACCTTTTACATCTGCAAAGGTCCAATTTGGCTTATTCTTCCATACGCCTGCATCTTGCAGCAATTGCAGCCTATTTACAAAATAGGCAACATCTATCTCTCTTCAGAGTACCTGCAATAAAAGCATTTATGGAAGAATTGAAACGAATAATCCCACCTAGGTTACCACCTGCTCCTGTGTGGAACCTAAATGTTGTACTCACAAGACTCATGGGACCCCCTTCGAGCCTTTACACAAATGTGAATTGCAATTTCTAACATGGAAAACTGCTTTTCTTGTTGCCATAACCTCTCTCAGAAGAGTTGGTGAAATACAGGCATTCACAATCCAAGAACAATTTTTTCAAATACATCCTAATAAAGTGGTTCTTAGATCTAACCCTAAATTTCTACCAAAGGTTCTCACTCCTTTTCATCTAAACCAATCTGTAGAGCTACCTGTGTTTTTCCAAAACCCAGACTCTGTGGCAGAAAGGGCCTTACACACCTTAGATGTTAAAAGAGCTCTGTTATACTATACAGATAGGACTAAATCATTTAGAAAAACAAAACAATTATTTGTATTTTTCTCTCCTCCACACAAGGGCAACCCCATCTCTAAGGGGGGGGGGGGGGGGTTGCCAGGTGGATTGTAAAGTGTATACAAATATGCTATCAAAAAGCAAAACGTACACTAACAGTTCCTCCTAGAGCGCACTCCACTCACAAACTAGGAGCCTCTATGGCTTTCTTAGGAAATATACCACTAGAGGACATATGCAAAGCAGCAACATGGTCTACACCACACACCTTCAATAAACACTATTGTGTTGATGTGCAGGCCAAGCAGCAAGCTGCAGTGGGCCAAGCTGTCCTTAGAACACTGTTTCAAACTACTGCAACGGATACAAGCGACCACCGCTAGGGCAGACACTGCTGCACAATCGATGCTAAGTGTACACTCTGCAGCTCATATGCCTCGAACGGAAAATGCTACTTACCAGTATGCATCTGTTCTTGGCATGTAGAGCTGCAGAGTCGTACACGCCCACCCGCCTCCCCGGGATTTGTAGCCGTTTCAGTTCTCATCTTACTTAGATGCACACGCATGGACATCCTTTCTCTTTACTTCTACTAACTCCATCATTTCCCATCATGGCGAAAAACAATCTGAGTATGGAGTCGATGACCATGCGCAGTATTGTCCAAGGGAGGAGTCACCTATCTCGTGACTACAAAGACTTCTTCCAAGAAGACAACAACCTGTAATCATCCGAGCCCAACACCAGGTGGCGATCTAATGCTAAGTGTACGACTCTGCAGCTCTACATGCCAAGAACAGATGCATACTGGTAAGTAGCATTTTCCTTCTCTCCCTGAGCTGTCATCTCGTCTTTCGAAAAGTTTCAGAGGTCGAAGTGTCAATGCAAACCTTGATCTGAGCCCTGCTAGCCTGCTAAATGCAGAACTCGACCTTTAACCCTTACCAGCTGTCCTATTTGTGCAAGGCTTTCCATGCGGTTTTCCAATTCAAAGTGACCCTGGAGACTGATAGCTGAAAAGCAGTCCTATTTCATTCCTGTTTGCCAGTAATTTAGAGTTACGCTTAATAACTTCTGCTGTTTTTTTATATTTAGTTTCATTTGTGTGCAGTGTGCGGCGTGCTTTTCTAGCAGTATATAGGTCAGCTATTTGTGTTATATTTAAATGTGTGCATTTACCGAAGCCTAAGAGCAGTTTGAAAGCTGCTCCGAGTGGCAGAATTGCTTTTAAATAGTGAATTTTGCCCAATTTCGACTTTGGTGTTAGGGGGACTTAACAATGAATAACCTACAATGTTTTGGCATATTAGTCATCCCCAGAACGTGCTCTACATATCCCAGAGAAGGGGGATCAGAAATGTATAAGGTACACCCTTAGAAAATGAGTTTTGTACGCCTGGGTAAAGTGACATTTCACATGTTAGTATCCCCCCATTGTGATAAAGTGTTGCTTAAATTCAACTTTGATTCTAGGAGTTCACAGTATGATAATTAGGCAGTATAGAAATTTAAAAAACTAATTTAGTGCACTTATTTTTAATAACTTTTTTTTTCATATCAAAATTCCCCTTTTTTTCCATCTAATAACACCAACCCTTTTGATGGTTCCACGTATGAAAAGCAAGCTTCATTCCTTTCCTATCATATTTAAACGCATTCATTTATAACCTTAAGCACCGAAGCCTTACTTGAAACGTGAAAATGCTGTGCCACTTTTTAAAGGAAAGTTATTATTTAACATCAAAACCACGGAGGTGCTTACGTAAAAAAGGCATTAAGAAAGGGAATCCCTTCTAATCTTTTCTCTATTATCCTAAATAATGAAACTGTCTTTTGTAACTTTTAAAATCATGCAGGCCTTTATACCTGGTTTACACGGACTTAAAATCTAGTTGACTCAGCATTTGTTATTGACGCAGCTGTTGCTTCTGACCAGCAGGCATCAAATTCTCATGCCGTTGAACCCAGCACAAATATATTGTTCTGTAATGTCGTGTTTAGTTCAGCAACAACCAAATTCACTCAGATGATGTGAATGCCTTTTAATATCTAATACAATGTATCTAAGGAAAATGCTGTAACATTTTGTATCTTAGTCCTAATTATTGCAAAGCACACTTACGTTTTTCTTCCTCTGTATGAGGCATATTTTAATCCTATTGAATGTGAATTCTAATTTTATCTTTAGCATTGAGGTAATTTGCACATATCTATAATGTCTTACTTTGTCAATTTTAATGGTAGCGTGCAACAATTTAGCACAAGTTACATAATTCATTTTTGGATTTTTATTTAATATGTAATTAATTAAATGACATTTTGCATACCAGAATGATGACAAAAAAAACACATTGAGCTCATTCCAGACATTTACAGAAGGGAGTCATACACTCAGAACAACCAATACAGCGTTCTTAAGGCTAGCCATTCTTACAGAAAAAGTACAATCGATACTCACTCACACAAGTACCACCGGTGTCAAACCGCAAACCATATAGACATTTAAACACAAGATTAACCCACAAATAAACACGCAGGACAGAACCAAGAGTCAGCCCACAGACTGTACTGAAACCAAACCATTTGTAAATATTAGTTGTAAGTCATATTTACAAGAAAAGCTCTCAAAAATAGCCCAAAAGACTGCACAAAATCTGCCCAAAGACTGTCCTATGGTCAAGAAGCCAAAATACACCAAATTCGCTAATTTTGGCTGGCAGAACACCCCAAACAAAACGCTCTGAATATCACAACTTACAAAAGTGCGCAGATTAGGATCCTTTTTATGTACTTATTTTAATTCCATGGGGTACATAGTAACCAAGGAAGAAATAAGTTTTTATACCTAAACCTATTTAGGTATCCCCTCTAGGGGAGCCGGCTCATTCCATTCAAGTTCCATAATGGTACCTCCAAGAAAGCAACACATTCTACGATGTGTGCTAAGAACAGGCATGCCAGAAATATTGCAGCATATACAATATTATACCGCAGTGGCACCTAACACAATATGTGCGGTTACGAATTATTCAAAAGTTAGAGAAAAGTCTCCTCATTACCTGCCTACACAAATTGCAATTCATATATTTCCAAGTTCCAAAGTATTTGGCCAAAGCAAAACAAATCATGTGTCAATGACCTTTCCAAGCACAATTCTCCAACCTCTCACTGCCAAGTTCTGAACGACCTAACGGTCGTTTTAGAATACTTTCACCAAAAAGGTTCTCAGTCAGGAGTGGTAAACATTTGGAGGATCAAATCAGGAAGACCAGAAATATACTGGGCTGCAGAGGCAGAGAATCTCCGTGCACAGGGTACCTCCTTAGTAGATTCCTGTCCTCCTCAGTAGATTCCTGTCTCCTGTCAAGACCACTCCCTTGGATAGCCGCTTCTCTGATGAGATCCACATCTGGCGCCATTTGAAGAAATATAAACCTCCTCTAGGGGTTCACTGATACACCTGCTTCTTTTAAACCAGCAAAGAAGAGATTGGCACAGAAGCTGTAATATAAAAATAACATGTTTGTTAACCTCAGATGAGGGAGATTGCTTCACACAATACCCTCGGGCCACTGTTGGAGGCATTCTAAGGAGTACAGAGAACAGGGGCCTTATGTATGCATAGGCTTACATAGTCCGCATAAAACCAAGGGGAGGTCCTGGCACATACCAGCATGCAAAATGACTAATATGCGTATACAAAATCTGCTTGCTCAACAAAGTGGGAGTAGAGACATTTCTCCTTACATCAGCAAGAATAGCCTGACCGTTACATACTAGGAGCAGGTGCATTCTACCAGCTAGGCCTTTCTGAGCATGTGCAAGGCTCTGGAAGAGGGAAAAAGCACATGGATAACTAAGATGGCTGCCAAGTACAAAATGGCTTTCAGCTCATGCTAACAGCAATTCTGCAATCTTTAACATTAGAATCTTCCAGAGAAAAGTAGGGGTGTGTGGAATTCACGGATTGGATTCTGTGGAATCATGGGAAATTACGTTACAATTCCAGGGAACTCCGCGACAGTGTGGAGTTGGCATTTGGTGCTATTTTCTTAGCTCAAAATGAACCCTCAAACCCACAAATGGATGCGAGGATGCATTTTGTGCTAAGAAAATAGTGCATCCAAATACCACTCTGTGTATTGCATACTCTGCAATAATTAAAATTGCAGAGTACGTGATGGTGTTGAGTGTTATGCAGTGGTTCAATGGTTTCTAAGGCTTAGAAACCACTGCATATCACTCTGCTCTCTCACATACCCAGCAGTGATTAAAAGTTTTAGTCACTGCATCATTGAGAATTCTGGTGGAATTTTATTGTATAATTAATCCCCATTACAAGACTAATGCGGAATTTCCAAAATGTCTCAGAATCCGGCGGTGTAGTTGCAAATTTTGCCCAGGCCTATGGGAAAGTTGATTTTGCAAAGTAAACCAATTGCTGATCGCCCTAAGGTGTAGGGTCTTTGACTGTGAGACTGCTGCCACCGAAGGAATGACCTTTAAAGTAAGGAAGATTATGCAAGCATGTTCTTGAAGAGCGCAGCAGTCTCGCAGGATGGCGATGTTGCAAAGTCTTGGTAAGGAACCTTATGTGTGAGAATGAGGCTTTAAGTTAGTACTGTTGATAGGCTATCCGCCATAGCGTGTAGGCTAGCTATGTAGCTTGTGAGGAGTCGAGCTGCAGAGTCTTGTGTGGGGTTTTTGTTTGCAATGAATATCCCTGCCCTTGTGCTGAATTTGAGAGCACTTTTAAAATCTAAACATATTTGTAAAAATTACTGTTTAGAAATAAAACTATTCTGTTGTCTGTCTACAGGCAAAAATGACTGAATATTCTTTATTTTGTAGTTGGAGAACCAGCTCCACCAGTAACCTATTCCCTTCAGTGGCAGTTGCTGGTTTCTTTTCTAGCTCATGTAATGAGGATCTGACCCACTAAAATGCCCTCTTTGTCAAGTCAGAAGAAAGCTGAAGAAGATGTCCACACTCTTTGCGTTGGCTGCTCTCCACCTGCTCATGCTGTGCAAAAATAAAATATCACGGGGGAGAGGGAAACCATTCCCCTCTTACAGAAGCAGTCAGGAACACACAAGAAGAGAATGAGCAGAGGGTCCCTGAAGTACCGAAGTCTTGGGAGGGATGTGCCACCTTCCAGGTTACACAAAGTAAGATCCAAAAAGAGGCACCCAGAAATTAAATCTCACCTCGCACCAGGAACCTGAATGTTGTGCACCTGCCCATGGACTGGGACACAGTTAATGTTGAACCCATTCTGCATCAAAGAAAACAATATTCATCATACAGCGCATCTTCAGTGTTGAAGCACCCTTCTGTAGTAGGGGATCTCTGTGTATAGGTCATAATCTAGTGAATAGTCCTGCCCATGTGCGTGGACCCCCGAGCAATCAAAATAATCTCATAAGGTGTCAAAAAAATGCAGAACTGCACAGACACTTAAGAGAGAATTTAAATACAGGTAATGCAGCCTATACCCACAGGCTACACTGTCCAGTACTTCAACTAGAAATTCACCAAAAATCCACAAACCGCAAAACCTGTCCAGAATTTCCCTTGCTTTAACAGCAAACCCCCTCTGGAATGATGGAGAGGAAGACATGGACAGACAAGCACCATAGGCTGACATTATGTGGCTCAAAACAGGATACTGTGCTTTTAAGAGAACCTTCCAGAACTTCACAGTATCCCAGAATGCACTGCAGGTCCCTTTTACTTTGAGTTTCTTTTTTCCGGCTCCTGCAAGCAGGACCCTGGAGCATTGAGCTCTCCCTTTTCAAAGGTTTATTGGTGATTTTTTACTTTTTTCAAGTTATTTGAGTACTTTTCTGAAGTACTTTGGTGTTTTTCTTCCTGTTTGTCTTTTGGTACACTCTTTGATTGTTGAAATGCCTGCATTATTCGACAAATGCCCTGAGTGCTCCAGGAAGAAGGCCAAGTCGGACCCACACGAGGTGTGTCACATCTGCCTTCCCTCTTCTCATGTCCCAGAGGAGTGTGACATTTGTCAGGGCTTTTCTGGCAGGACCCTGAGGGATAGAATGAAGATCAGACCTTCAGGGCCTGGAGGACAGAAGGCTGAAGGCACAAGATGGGTCTGGAGGGGCTTCCTCTGCCCATGCTCAGGCCTCTGGGGGCTCCCCAGGGGCAGGAAGACCGGCAAACGTCACCATTCTCCGTCTGTGTCGATTGCACCGACTACGGCGTCGAGAGGGATGACTACAGTCTGTTCCCCGTCTCCCCGGGGCTCCGGGTCGAAGCGGTGTCGACGTTCGACGTTGAAGGAACTGAACAGACCACCGTCGAAGTCTCCGTTGACGATTTCGTCGTCGAGGACTCGACGTCGAGAGAGGGACCGACGTCGGCGCTCGCCGTCACGGCGACACCCGCCGTTCGCCGTCGAAGAGGAGAAGGTCGTCGTCGAGGGGCTCCTCGACGTCGAGAACAAGATCGAGGCATGGGAGATCGCCGTCGAGGCGAAAGAGGTGACCGCTCAGCCCTCCACAGGGCTTGGTCGCCCCACTCACTGCTGCCGCTCCTGCCTGCCTTTGCCGCCTCCTGCCTGCAGATTCCTTCGCTCGCTGCCCGCTGCTCCTGGGAATTTCCCGCTGCTCCTGGGAATTTCCCGCTGCCCGCTGCTTCTTGGGAATTTCCACGCCGCTGCCTCCCTGCGGCCACGCCCCCCTGTGATTCCATTCGCCGCCCCGCTCCCGCCAACCCAGCTGCTCCTCCCTCCCGGCTCCTTACTTATGACGCCCCCAGAGCGACCGCACAGCGGACGCGCGCAGGCGGGAGCGCCGATTGAGCGCCGAAGGTGCGCCAAAGGTAAGCCCGTCTGCGCCCGTCCGCTGCCTGGCCCGCGCCCAGCGCCAGGACCCCTGGCCCTCCCCGCCGAGGCAAGACGACCCGACTGACCTACGACGCCGCCACTCTCAACGCACTCAATGCCGGCCGGAGCACACGCCTGCTGCCGAGCCACCCCGAGACGCACCCACGGACCCTTCACCTGCTGCACCTGCAAGTTCACCTGCCTCCGAACCTGCCCCGCACCCGCCAAGACAAACACCAGCAGCAACCACCTCAAGTGCATCCTGATCAACACCCGCTCCGTCCACAGACCACGCCGTGGAACTCTGGAACCTCCCTCGACGCTACATCACCGGACGGCGCCTTCCTCGCGAAACCTGGATGAACGCCTCCTCTGCACCCGACATCGCCATCGCCATCCCGGACGGGTACAAGATCATCAGGAGGGACCGCATCAACCAGACCGGAGGTGGCATCGCCATCGTCCACAGGAACACCATCCGCATCACGACCGACGCCAACGACTCCTTCGCCGCAGCCGAACATCTCCACTTCCAGATTCACACCGACCCTAAGACGACCCTCAGAGGCACCCTCGTCTACAGACCCCCGGGACCACGCACACCAATTCAGCGAAGACATCACAGACTTCATCAGCCCGCACGCCCCTCCCCTCCACTGACTACATCCTCCTCGGGGACCTCAACTTCCACCTGGAGAACAACAAGGACCGCAACACCACCGCCCTGCTGGAAAACCTCGCCAACCTCGGACTCAAGCAACTGGTCAACACCCCGACCCACTACGCCGGCCACACGCTTGATCCTGTCTTCTCTTCCAGCAAGTACATCACCTTCAGCCACGCCACCGGACTCCACTGGACCGACCACAGCTGCGTCCACTTCAGCTTCAAAAGATCCACGACCCACCACCACCCGCAACAGTTACCTCACAGGGAATTGGAGCAAGATCACCACAGACCAGCTCACACCTCCCTCAGCCAGAGCCCACCCGCCAACACAACGGACCCCAACGAAGCAGCCCGCAACTTCACACAGTGGCTGACCCGCCTGCGCCGACGACCTCGCACCACTAAAGAACCCTCCCAGCAGACCCAGAAGCAAGAAGGCCTCCTGGTTCAAGGACTCCAAGAAGACATGCCGCACCCTCGAGAAAGCCTGGCTCCTCGACCGGACCACCGACAACATGACCGCCCTCAAACACGCTACCCCGCAAGCACCACCAGCTCAACCGCACCACCAAGAAGAAATCCCTGAAGGAACGACTGGACAACAACGCCCACGACAGCAAAGAGCTCTTCACTATCGTCAAGGAGTTCTCCAACCCCAGCACCAGGCACCAACGACATCACTCCGTCACAAGACCTCTGCGACTCCCTCGCCTCGTTCTTCTACCGCAAGATCGCCGACATCCACAACAGCTTCGGCGCCCCACCCACGCACCCCAACCGTCGAACCAACGCCCCCCACCGCCACCCTTCGCACCTGGACCACGGTGACCACCGAAGACACAGCCCCGCACGATGAACACCATCCACTCCGGATCACCGACCGACCCCTGCCCACACCACGTCTTCAACAAGGCCGACTCACCACATCGCACCCCAACTCCGGAACATCATCAACGCCTCCTTCAACACACCGCCACCTTCCCGCAGAGCTGGAAGCACGCCGAGATCAGCGCCCTCCTGAAGAAACCCTACAGCGGACCCCACCAATCTCAAAAACTTCCGCCCCATCTCGCTCCTCCTTTTCCTGCTAAAGTCATCGAGAAGATCGTCAACAGACAGCTGACCACCTTCCCTCGAGACGAACGGATCCCTCGACCCCTCGCAGTCCGGCTTCAGAGCCAACCACAGCACCGAGACCGCCCTCATCGCAGCCACCGACGACATCCGGACCCTGCTCGACCAAGGGTGGATACAGTGGCCCTCATCCTCTGGACCTCTCCGCTGCGTTCGACACGGTCTGCCACCGCACCCTAGTCCAGCGCCTCAGCAACATCGGTATCCAAGAGAAGGCACTGGAGTGGATCATCTCGTTCCTCGCCGGAAGAACACAAAGAGTCCGCCTCCCCCCGTTTCGCTCCGAGGCCACCGAAGTCATCTGCGGCGTCCCGCAAGGATCTTCACTCAGCCCCACCCTCTTCAACATCTACATGAAACCTCTCGCAGCCATCGCACGCCAGCACAACCTCAACATCCTCTCTTACGCCGACGACACCCAGCTGATCCTCTCCCTCACCAGAGACCCCGACACCGCCAGAACCTGCCTACACGAAGGGATGAAAGACGTCGCCGAGTGGATGAAGGACAACCGCCTGAAACTGAACTCGGACAAGAGACGGAAGTCCTCATCCTGGGATCTTCGCCCTCCCCCTGGGACGACTCCTGGTGGCCCCCAGCCCTGGGCACCGCACCCAAGCCAACCGACCACAGCACGCAAACCTGGGCTTCATCCTGACCCCTCCCTCTCGATGACCAGACAAGTCAACGCCGTCTCCTCATCGTGCTTCAAACACCCTGCGTATGCTACGCAAGATCTTCCGCTGGATCCTTACCGAGACCAGGAAGACTGTCACCCAGGCACTCGTCACCAGCCGACTGGACTACGGAAACGCCATCTACGCCGGAACCACAGCCAAGTTACAGAAAAGACTCCAGCGCATCCAGAACACCTCCGCCCGACTCGTCCTGGATGTCCCCCGACGCAGCCACATCTCCAGCCACCTGAGGAACCTGCACTGGCTCCCCGTCGACAAGAGGATCACGTTCCGGCTCCTCACCCACGCACACAAGTCTCTCCACAACCTGGGCCCCAAGTACCCTCAACGACCGCCTGACCTTCTACACGCCCACCCGCCAGCTACGGTCCACCAGCCTCGCCCTCGCAGCCGTACCACGCATCCAAAGAGCCACCGCCGGAGGAAGATCCTTCTCTTACCCTGGCTGCCAAGACTTGGAACTCCCCTCCCCATCCACCTTCGGCTGACCAGGACCATCTCGCCTTCAGGAAACAACTCAAGACCTGGCTCTTCGAGCAGTAGCATACCCCTCCCCCCAAGCGCCTTGAGACCCCTCCCGGGTGAGTAGTGCGCCATACAAATGGCATGATTGATTGATT